>NW_021703781.1:7280541-7880541 GCF_005190385.1 Monodon monoceros | reverse complement strand
TAAGAGCATTGTATGACTTTTCCAGGTGGGGGGTATAGAGTCTAAATAATGACTGTGATTGAATTTCCTGCTGACTCACTAGGATAGGGTCATGGAATCAGATTCAGCTTGATTTAGAAGAAATGATAGCATGTACTATTTTTATGGAGCCAAGTTAGTGAAGGAATAATCACAATCACCACAGGTAGATTCTGAATATCAGTGACAGATGAGTTTGACTGCAGTCCAGGACATGGTTCTAAATAGACTTTGTGAGTGTCAGGGCATTCACAAAAAAAGAAAATCATGTCCTAATGAAATCTGGAATATGCATATTACTTTATAAATTCTCTCATGAGAGCCTTGAAAATCAGATAGAAAAACATGCTAAAGGGACTTCCCTCGTGGTGCAGTGGTTAAGAATCCACCTGCCAATGCAGGGGACACAGGTTCGAGCCCTGGCCTGGGAAGGTCCCTCATGCCACAGAACAACTAAGCCTGTGTGCCACAACTGATGCCACAACTAATGAGCCTGCGCTCTAGAGCCCCCATGCCACAACTACTGAAACCCACGTGCCTAGAGCCCATGCTCCACAACAAGAGAAGCCACTGCAATGAGAAGCCCGCACACTGCAATGAAGAGTAGCCCCCACTAGCTGCAACTGGAGAAAGCCCGCGTGCAGCAGCAAAGACCCAACACAACCAAAAAATAAATAAAGAAAATAAAAATTAAAAAAAGAAAAACGTGCTAGAATCTAGCAGCTGGATGATAAACCAATAGCTGGTTGAATCACCAGACCAAAAGATGATGGTTAGGGTTAGGGTTCATCTGTCATAGCATCCGTAGTGACATTCTTCATGGTTCACGTTGCTGAACATGCTGATGGTACTTTATTCATTCACTCAGTCATTCATTCAATAATATTCTTTAGTTCTTTCAACATGTCAAACACTCTTTGTAGGTCAGATCAAATCTTTGTTCTTATTATCATCAAGCCTTCAAAATACTTGAGGAAATAGATAACTAGATCAATAACACTGAACAGTGAGATCCGTAACGTATGCCAAAGTGAGGTATATCAGCTGGAATCATAGCAGGAAACAAATAGCATACTCAAAAGATTTAATTAAAATGATTTAGTAAAGGTGCCATGTAAAGTGATGTGAGCAGATTTAAGGGATGGTGACATTCCCAGGAATTGGCAGCGGACAATTGTTAGGGACACTCAGTCTGAAATATCAAGGAGAGCCCACTGTGAGCTTGAGCTATCAAAGAAGAACCACTCAACAAAAACTACAGCCAGAAAGGGATGCAGGCATAACCCAGAAAATGGTGTGAGCCTGACTGTAATCTAAAGAGCAGTATAGTTAATCAAGGTAAATCAAATCCACCTCACAGAGTGAACATCAGGGCAACAAATGGCAAAAATGGTTCGGGAGACAAAGAGAGAACAACCAGCACAGCTTGCCAATTGTGTCAATGCTTTTTGCCCTATTTGATTTCATCTATTCTTGCTCTCAATTGATTTCAGTTAAAAGAAGTTGTGTACTGAATATAGAAGAAATAAAGTTTCTTTACATACCTGGAAAGTGATGTCAGTTTAGTCTTTGCTCACACTTGAAATCTGAATTTAATATTAACCACCGTCAAACTTGTTCTTGTGAAACAAAGTGAGTCGGAGAGAGATGAAGAATGAATGGATCTGAAGGGTGAAAGAAGAATAACCAGCATAAATGGCATGGTCAAAATACCAAGGAGGATGCTATCAAATTAGATGGCCAGGGGGCTGGAGGGGTAATAGGGAGCGAGTCAAGAAAGAGTTCACAGAACAGGAAATCCTTAATCAAAACCAGGAAAATGAGTTGTAGTCCACAAAGCAAATGAAGAAAGTTCACGCAAAATCAAAAAGGTCTGGGGCTTCCCTGGTGGCGCAGTAGTTGAGAGTCCGCCTGCCGATGCAGGGGACACGGGTTCGTGCCCCGGTCCGGGAAGATCCCACATGCCGCAGAGCGGCTGGGCCCATGAGCCATGGCCGCTGAGCCTGCGCGTCCAGGGCCTGTGCTCCGCAACGGGAGAGGCCACAACAGTGAGAGGCCCGTGTACCGCAAAAAAAAACGTCTGAAATGGCATGGTGTTTAGGACTGTCATAGCATAGGAGGGATTGGGAATCTGTTGTAAAAGAGTGAAAGTTAGCTCAGACTGAGGAAGTAAAGATCTGCTCAGTCATTCACTGGACGGGAATACCTAACAAAGATAAAGCCAGTTGATAGGAAACATATTGCTCCCAAATACATGCCACATTTATAAAGTGCCATGATAATCCCTTTTTTGATTAATCATTGCTTTCTTACTGTACAAATTTGTCCTCTAAAGTCATGGGCCGCTAGAAACTTTGGCGTGACTAGAAGATCTAAGTCTGTTTGACACAGACAAGTGGTTCTATCTCCAGCCCAGATGCATAGCTTCAGATAATGGGGTTTCTGCACACACAATTCCATACCTATCTTAATTTTGTAGTTTCCAAGGAAACAGGAACCTGACTTCACTTTGCAGTCCAGATCTGGTGTTGATATCTTTACAATGCCTAACTTTATTCTGAGTCTTTCAAAATCAATGTTTTATTTAAAAAAAGAAAAAGAAAACTGATTTAGTTAAATGTTACCACTTCCCCAAATCCTACAAAACTTCTGTCTGTTCCTTTGCTTGGTTCCTCTGGTGTTCTTACAATGGATCAATTAACCAGATTTTGCTGGGCTGCAGGTTTCCACCTAGTGGTCATGGGCTGATTGGACCAGGGAAGTTGATTAAGAAGATCAAAAACAAACCAAATTTTATGCTTCAATTAAATACATTTCTAACTATTATGTGTAGAGCCTGTTTGAGCTTGAAGTCTCTTCAAAATTCCTCTCCTTTATCCTCAAACTGAATTCCTCTTTCCACTGTTTCCTCAATGGAATCTGCTTGAAAATCTACTAGAATATTTATCACATGGTTTCTCCTTTCCTCATATTTGTACACCACATGAAATTGTATTCCCTCATTTTAATATAAATCTTTGTCAGTCTGGAATTTTTTCTTATATAGCTTACCTATCCCAGCGATAAGAATAAAGTGCTATTCATCAATATGCACAGAATGAGTGCATTCTAGCAAGAAAAATGTGGTCAAATCAATAAGATACATTTAATCATTTCAGTAGATCCATAACACCAACAATACAAATATACAATAGACACCAGTGCTTAACAGCAAAATGATTCAGTTTTCTTTGCCTGAAAAACAAAAATGAGTAAATTAATGTGATATAGCTACCAGGAAAATAAAAGAACTATTAGAACAATTTCAAAAAAAGTAAATAAAATTTTAAATACCTGTCTTAGACTGTCTTAACGGAAGTATAAATTCCAGATTAAATGATACAATAAACACAACTTTCTTTTTCTGATCAAGTATTTTCAGTAAGTCTTGTTTTAAGAGGAATATGAAAAACTGAAGTTCATACCAAGTGACTAAGTACATGCAGAATCTTAAGGTTATAATATGAAGAGATGAAAAAGATACTCCTGTGTGCTTGGAGAAGCAAAAATCAACAGGGACAAATTTATAAGGGAACATTTAAAAAGTCATTACACCGGGGCTTCCCTGGTGGCACAGTGGTTAAGAATCTGCCTGCCAATGCAGGGGACATGGGTTAGAGCCCTGGTCCAGGAAGATCCCACATGCTGTGGAGGAACTAAGCCCATGCGCCACAACTACTGAACCTGCACTCTAGAGCCCGTGAGCCACAACTACTGAGCCACGTGCCACAACTACTGAAGCCCGCACACCTAGATCCAGTCACTGCTCCACAACAAGAAGCCACTGCAGCAAGAAGCCCATGCACCGCAATGAAGAGTAGCCCCCACTCGCTGCATTTAGAGAAAGCCCGCACGCAACAATGAAGACCCAACACAGCCAAAAATAATAAATAAAATAAATTTTTAAAAAAGACATTATATCAAATAAAGACTACATTTGTTTTATGTTGTTTTGGGGTTTAAAACGATCTGGTGTGTAGAAGCTAAAGGGAGGAAGACTGGAACTCAACACAGGGAATAACTTGGTAATGATTAGAGTCATTTGCAAATGGAAGAGATGACCTTAATGGTTGTGAAGATTTCATGAGTAGGCATATTAAAAACATTCAGAGAATAAAGGTCAAACACTGGAATGAAAAATGAGCTGGATGACCACCTCGATTCTTTGTAGCATTTGAGGGTAACGGGGGAGGTTGTTGGTTTTATAATTGTTATTGTTAATTCTCCAGGTGTCTTTATTTGGATTGGGGGACAACCCCAGGGGATGTGAAATATTCCACATCTTTGCTTTTTACAAAAATGTTGAAATATGGGTACTCACACAATTACTGGAGTAAGTTTGAGAATATTTCTGCAGTAAAGATTGATCTATACAATCAACTCACTTCTCAAAGAAACATGCCCAATCCTCCAATGTCCTCCAATCAGATTAGTATTGCTCTGAGGGCCAAAGAATAAGTGGGACCCTGAATTAAACTAGATGAATGCCACTGATTAGTAAAACATACCAGATAGGGATTTTTTTTTTTTTTTCCTGCGGCACGCGGGCCTCTCACAGTTGTGGCCCCTCCCACAGCGGAGCACAGGCTCTGGACGCGCAGGCCCAGCGGCCATGGCCCACGGGCCCAGCCGCTCCGCGGCATGTGGGATCTTCCCAGACCAGGGCATGAACCCGCATCCCCTGCATCGGTAGGCGGACTCTCAACCACTGCGCCACCAGGGAAGCCCCCAGATAGGAATTTGATTAAATTGAACCTATTTTCATAAATCTTTCAAGTTCATAAAACTTTAACCCTAGATTCTATCTGTAAGTACAGTCACTCAAATTCACTATTCAGAAAACCATGTTGGATGTTTGTTAAAATTCACCTCTGAGTTTCAGCCCCAGGAGTTCTAATATTGTAGGATGGGATAACTGAGATAGGGCGCAGGAATCTGTACAATCAACAAGCATCTCAGATTAATCTGGTCCATGCTGTTCTTTAAGACACAATGATCCAGAAATGCAGCAACAAGGAGAAGGAAACAAAGCCAGAAAACCCAAGCTAGGTATAAACTACAAGTTGAAATATGTGCTGATGGCAAATTTCTGAGTTTTTCCAACGTATTAATGAAAGAACATCATACTGCTACTAACATAAGACAACACTCATTATTTATCTATTTCATATATAGAGTTGAAAGCATATAGTGACAGAAAGAGCTATTTATAAGTAGAATATCATTATTTAAAAACTGCACATTCTTATTCGTGTCTCTTTCTTTTAAAAGTATTAGTTGTTCAAACCAGCTCCCTACAGAATCTATTTCAGATATCTTTTAGTGTTAAGAAAAGAAAAGTTTCATTCCCAGCTTATATTCCAAAAACAGTTGTTATTTCAATTCAAATCTGAAAAAATATATAACTTCCTGAAAATATCATCTCTCTGATGTCTTATTTTATTTCACTTGAAAATGTTTGTGTTCATTTAGATAATTCCTGGTGTTGCTTAAAAGAAAATTGGATTTGTGCATTAAAAGAAAACTATGATGGGGTGTATTACAAAAGGGATTAACTGAAGGAAAAAACAGCAGTGTATTGGGAGCTGGCATTATCAACTGGAATTGAAAACCAATCTTTTGAACATTGCTAAAAAAGCCACTTCATCTTGATAATACTTCAAACTTACTTGTTAAGAGTGAGAAAGAAACAAAGTAATGAGGACATACTGAAAGAAGGTCACAGGCGTTTCAGCACCTATTCATTTGCTTTACAAATTCAGAATGAAATAGGCCATTTTTAATTAAAGGATTACCTTGATTCTGTAATCAGCACTTCTCCCATTGTTCAAGAAGATGTCTTGGACATCAGCATTCATGTGCATGCACACAAGTATACCACATCTATCGCCTTTCTCTCCATGAAACTTAATTTAAATTTATTAATTGAATCCGTTAAATTATATATTTACATTTATATTTATTAGCTGTCAGCTTCAACCAAGTGAAAAGGTGAAGTTAAATCAAGGAAGATTTTTTGAGATCCTCCTTCCACTAATATCAGATTGTCTTCTGAAAAATTATATTTCTGGATCACTCTGTTTTTTCCTTGATGCATGTGCCTGATGCACTCATATATAATTCTCCTTCTTCCACATAAAAGGAGGACTTCTTGCTTGAGGGTGGAAGACTGGTATACATACCCAAATATCCATCACGTAGGGCATCGACTATATTGTCTTCAGACCCCTTTTGTCCTTCTCTGTAGACTGTGTCATCACTTTCTGGGATCCTGTCTCCTACCCACTTCCCAGTGTTTCAGTAGAAGTAGTCATACCATGTATGATGAACCTACTAACTGGGCACAAGTGATGGATCCAGGGATGGGCACCTAAATCAAATACTCCCCAAATTTGAGATTAAACTATGATATGCTAGTCTTGGTCTGTCTGCTCTCTTCAACAAAGTTGTCAACATCAGAGTTGTGTGATAAAGCCACCTTCTACCATATGGACTGAGAAACATAGAAATCAAGTTTGCTCCTCATAGCCTTAAACTTATTATTTAAACACTTTTTATTTTGTTATTTTTTTAGTTGTCTTCTAGACAAGTAATGTCCATTCAGAAATGTACAATTTGTAAATACCGGTATAAACGTCAGTTGGAATTAGTCCTCTTCAGTGAGCAGTTTTGCATTGCCCTACTGGATTTTGTAGAATAAACGAAAGAGGTTATATTCTAATAGTGACCACTTGGCATGGCTCTGACATCGATGGGTCCCAAAGGACACTGACTGGAAAGATCCGGTGCCCTCACACCTATACATGCCAGCTCGACATCAGCCCCCATGAGCTGCATATTTTACCGCCTTTACTGAAAAGGGAACAAAAGAGTGAGCGGCATTAATCGGGCTCAGAGGCTCTGCTTAGAGAATTTGCAAGTTATTCAGTATGAGGTGGTGGGTTTTGTTTCTTTATTTTTAGTTTCACTCCTTTTAAAAGGTTGGTTCAATGTGGCATTTAGTGTGTAAAGCAGTGATCAAGATACTGAAGGAATTTTTTAAAATGAGAGAGATGTGCTCTTATCCTCAAGGAGTTTACACCTTAATGAGGGAAATAACTAATTCAATCATAAATCAGAACAGAATAAATGCTAAGGCTATACAAGTGAACCTCACACATTTGGTAATGGTGATTTGGTTATATTAAGTAATTTAAATTGATTATGCCATTTTTTATGGCACTGATGCAATTAACCAACCATGCTTGATTTGTTGAACTGTGCAAGAGGTAAAATGTAGAACAAATATATGATAAGGCAAACTGTAGCTTTCTGATTTCTGCCTTTGTGAATCATGCATACTTTATGAAGATAAACCTAGACCATCAAAGTACACTGTTGAAAGATTTCAATAAGATAAGAGTATATTAGACTACTCAAAATTTAGTCTGTTTTGTTAGGAAACTCTAAACAAACATTTACTGCAAAGAATCAGCCACCTAGGAAGCCTGCTGCAATGAAATTTAGGCCTGTGCGCAGGAAGCCTAATTAGAGTTAATGAGGCTTGATTTCCATTCTTCGAGAATCTACAATTTTGAACTTTCTAGTTCTGCAAGCTTGGCACATTTTGTCCCTGCTTTGTTTTGTTTTTCAACACATAATACATTTTAGAATTTGAGAGTAATAGACAAGGCCATTTTTTATAGTTAATGTCATTATGTCAAAGTTATGCAGAAAACTGAATTTGTCTACAAATTAATGTTTGTTCTTATAACCAATGTATTATTTTTAATCAGTGGAAGATGTGCCATTCAGTTTTTTCCACAAATTAATAGCAGTTGCCATTCACTTATAAGGATATAAGACTGAATTTATCCTATTTCCTATTAGGGAATCTGGAGAATGAGAAATTCTAGGAAAATGTTCAAGAATAATGAAACCTCTACAACATCCTGAAATGTAAGTTTCTGAACAAACAGAGGTAGTGCTTTTCATTCCTCTTTCGAAGGCCAATCCTAGTTTTATTTTTCTGGCCCTGTATGTTAGTTAGAAATAGTTTTGGCTAGAAATGACTAAAATTTTCAAATAGTATGTCTTATGTGAGATACAAACATAGTTATCACTCTTATAAAAGTCTGGTTGGACAAAACAAGGCTGGTTTGGATGTTGGTGATTTCAAAGGCACAGGGTCTTTTTATTTTTGTCTTTAGTGTTCATAAGTTTAATTATGATGTATCTTGGTAAGATTTCTTTGAGTTAATCTTAATTGGGTGGAGATCACTTAGTTTTTTGTATGTGTAGGTGTGTTTCTTTCATCAAGTAGAAAAACTTTCAGCCATTATTTCTTCAAATACATTTTCAGCTCCATTTTCTTTCTTCCCTCCTTCTGGAATGCTAATTTTAACAATATTGGATATTTTGTTACTGTCCAAAAGGTGCCTGAAGCTCTATTTATTTTTTTAAGTCTCTTTTTGAAGTTTTGATACAACTTTTTTTTTTTTTTTTTACTTGTATGGAATAATCTGAGGGATTTTGAAGAGCCTGAAATTTTAATTCCTATTAGTCTCTGAAAAATACTGTCAGTAAATTAGGCTTTGAATTTTTCTTCCCATTGATTGTTAATGGTTATATGAAACAACATTATAACTAAATGGCCACATATGTTAAAATTCTAAATCACATTCAAGAGGTAATTCCTTAACTAAAGAAGTAACTCCAATGTTATTATGTTTGGCTTTTTCTAATGTTATTATGTTTGGTCAGAGCATGAAATACAGTTTCTAATATATAAAACACCAAGTATCTTGCTTAACTTATGTTTTTGAAAAATAAATCAGTTTTCACACATTTCAGTTTGCAAGAAATGCTCATTCTCAAGACAATAGTGCCACTTCCTCTGAGGTTTATTTCATGACTGGGATGTCTTCCATAAAATCGTTTGTAATCAGTCTTGTTTATTGGGGATGATTAAATCAACTACGAAGAGATTGGAAACTTTATGCCTTACAGTAAGAAAAATATAAGTTATATCTCACTAATTCAACAACTACTAACAACTATTAATTTTTCCTGAATCACTTAATATATATGTATATATTTTTGTTCCACTTAACTTTTTAACAAACTTATTTTATTTTGAAATAATTTTAGCTTTATAGAAAAGCGCCAAAGATAGTTCAGATAGTTCTCACCCAGTTCTGATCATCCATCTAGTTTCCCTTAATTGTTTATACCTCACATATCCTTGTTATGCTTGTCAAACTAAGAACTTAATATTGGTATATTAGCTAAACTACAGACTTTATTTGGATTTTGTCAGCTTTTCTACTAACGCCTTTTTTTCTATTCTAGGCCCAGTAAGAATACCATATTCCATTTAATTGCTATGCTTTCTGTGGTCTATGACAGTTTCTCAGTCTTTTCTTATTTTTCATGACCTTGAAAGTACTGGTCAGGTGTTTTGCAGAAATTCATTTAATATGAGTTTTTCTAATACTGCCTCATGATTAGACTGAGAGTTTTGAAAAACATTAACAGAGAGGCTGTTATGTTATCATCATAATCATATCCAAGGTATGTAATGTCAACATGACATCACTTTTGATGTTGACTTTGATACTTGGTTAAAGCAGTGCTTGTCAAGTTTCTCCACTTTAAAGTTACTATTTTTTTACCTTTCTATATTTCATTGTTTAGAAGTAAGCAGCTGAATTCAGCATGTACTTGAAGGGTGTGAGGGAATAGATTAAGCTTTACCTCTCAGAGGGAGGTATCTGCATATATTATCTGGAATTCTACTTTAAGGAAAATTTGTTCCTTCTCTCTCATGTATTATTTATTTATTTAGTCGTTTATATCAGTATGGACTCATGTGTATTCTACATTTTGAGTTATAGCATTTTGTTACTCAAATTGTTCTAGCTTTGATTATTGGAACCTCTTTTAGTTTGGCTTCTGTGGCCTTTCCAAGATTTCTTTTATTGGACAATGGTATTTAGAAACCAAGACCTGGATGCTAGTTGTGCTTATTATTGAGGTATAACTGCTTCTAGACACTCTCAATGGAAGATTTCTGACACTATTTCTTTATATTTCTTCTGCCCTAGTCTCTTTTTTTCTTATTCTGGGATTCCAATTATGTCTCTGTTAGAATATTTAATATCACCCACAGGTCTTAGATACTCTGGTCTGTTTCCTTACCCCCACCCCACCTTTTCTCTCTTTGTAATTTCTATTGACCTATCTTCAGGTTCATTCATTCTTTTTTTTTTAACAGATCTTTATTGGAGTATAATTGCTTCACAATACTGTGTTAGTTTCTGTTGTATACCAAAGTTAATCAGCCATATGCATACATATGTCCCCATATCCCCTCTCTCTTGAACCTCCCTCACATCCTCCCTATCCCACTCCTCTAGGTCATCACAAAGCACCGAGCTGAACTCCCTATGCTGTGCCGCTGCTTCCCACTAGCTAACTATTTAACATTCGGGAGTGTACATATGTCGGTGGTACTCTCACTTCGCCCCAGCTTCCCCCTCCCACCCTGTGTCCTCAAGTCCATTCTCTATATCTGTGTCTTTATTCCTGCCCTGCAACTAAGTTCATCAGTACCAGTTTTTTTTTTTTTTTTAGATTCCATATGGTATTTGTTTTTCTCTTTCTGACTTACTTCACTCTGTATGACACACTCTAGGTCCATCCACCTCACTACAATGAACTCAATTTTGTTTCTTTTTATGGCTGAGTAATATTCCATCATATATATGTACCCCATCTTCTTTATCCATTCACCTGTCAATGGACATTTAGGTTGGTTCCATGTCCTGGCTATTGTAAATAGTGCTGCAATGAACATTGTTGTACATGTCTCTTTTTGAATTATGGTTTTCTCAGGGTATATGCCCAGTAGTGGGATTGCTTGGTCATATAGTAGTCCTATTTTAAGTTTTTTAAGGAACCTCCATACTGTTTTCCATAGTGGTTGTATCAATTTACATTCCCACCAACAGTGCGGGAGGGTTCCCTTTTCACCACACCCTTTCCAGCATTTATTGTTGCTAGATTTTTTTATAATGGCCGTTCAGACCGGTGTGAGGTGATATCTCACTGTAGTTTTGATTTACATTTCTCTAATAATTAGTGACGTTGAGCATCTTTTCATGTGCCTCTTGGCCATCTGTATGTCTTCCTTGGTGAAATGTCTATTTAGGTCTTCTGCCCATTTTTTTTTTTTTGTGGTACGTGGGCCTCTCACTGTTGTGGCCTCTCCCATTGTGGAGCACATGCTCCAGACGCGCAGGCTCAGTGGCCATGGCTCACGGGCCCAGCCGCTCCACGGCATGTGGGATCATCCCGGACCAGGGCACGAACCCGTGTCTCCTGCATCGGCAGGCGGACTCTCAACCACTGCACCACCAGAGAAGCCCCCTTCTTCCCATTTTTTAATTGTATTGTTTGTTTTTTTGATATTGAGCTCTGTGAGCTGTTTGTATATTTTGGAGATTAATCCTTTGTCCATTGTTTCATTTGCAAATATTTTCTCCCATTCTGAGGGTTGTTTTTCTCTTTTGTTTATGGTTTCTTTTACTGTGCAAACACTTTTAAGTTTAATTAAGTCCCATTTGTTTATTTTTGTTTTTATTTCCATTTCTCTAGGAGGTGGGTCAAAAAAGATCTTGCTGTGGTTTACGTCAAAGTGTGTTTTCCCTATGTTTTCCTCTAAGAGTTTTATAGTGTCTGGCTTTACATTTAGGTCTTTAATCCTATTTAATCCTATTTAATCCTATTATTTTTGTGTATGGTGTTAAGTAGTGTTTTAATTTCATTTCATTCTTTTACAAGTAGCTGTCCAGTTTTCCCAGCACCACTTATTGAAGAGGCTGTCTTTTCTCCATTGTATGTTCTTGCCTCCTTTGTTGTAAATTAGGTGACCATATGTGCGTGGGTTTATCTCTGGGCATTCTATCCTGTACCATTTATCTATATTTCTGTTTTTGTGCCAGTACCATACTGTCTTGATTACTGTAGCTTTGTGGTATAGTTTGAAGTCAGGGAGCCTGATTCCTCCAGCTCTGTTTTTCTTTCTCAAGATTCCTTTAGCTATTCAGGGTCTTTTGTGTTTCCATGTGAATTGTAAAATTTTTTGTCCTAATTCTATTAAGAATGCCATTGGTAGTTTGATAGGGATTGCAATGAATCTGTAAATTGCTTTGGATAATATAGTCATTTTCACAATATTGATTCTTCCAATCCAAGAACATGGTGTATTTCTCTACCTGTTTATGTCATTTTTGATTTCTGTCATCAGTGTTTTATAGTTCTCTGAGTATAAGCCTTTCTCCTCCTTAGGCAGGTTTATGCTGAGGTATTTTATTTTTTTTGTTGCGATGGTAAATGGGATTGTTTCCTTAATTTCTCTTTCTAATTTTTCATTGTTGATGTATAGGAATGCCAGAGATTTCTGTGCATTAATTTTATATCCTGTAATCTTACCAAATTCACTGATTAGTTTTACTGGTTTTCTGGTGGCATCTTAAGGATTTTCTATGTATAGTATCCTGTCATCTGTAAACAGTGACAGTTTTACTTCTTCTTTTCCAATTTGTATTCTTTTTATTTATTTTTCTTCTCTGATTGCCATGGCTAGGACTTCCAAAACTATGTTGAATAAGAGTGGCAAGAGTGGACATCCTTATCTTCTTCCTGATCTTTGTGGAAATGCTTTCAGTATTTCACCATTGAGTATGATGTTTGCTGTGGGTTTGTCATATATGGCCTTTATTATGTTGAGGTAGGTTCCCTCTATGCCCATTTTATGGAGAGTTTTTATCATAAATGGGTGTCAGATTTTGTCAAAAGCTTTTTCTGTATCTATTGAGATGATCATATGGTTTTTATTCCTTAATTTGTTAATGTGGTGTATCACATTGATTGATTTGCGTATATTGAAGAATCCTTGCATCCCTGGGATAAATCCCACTTGATCATGGTGTATGATCCTTTTAATGTGTTGTTGGATTCTGTTTGCTAGTATTCTGTTCAGGATTATTGCATCTATGTCCATCATGATATTGGTCTATAATTTTCTTTTTTTGTGATATCTTTTTCTGGTTTTGGTGTCAGGGTGATGGTGGCTTCGTAGAATGAATTTGGGAGCGTTTCTCCCTCTGCAATTTTTTGGAAGAGTTTAAGAAGGATAGGTGTTAGCTCTTCTCTAAATATTTGATAGAATTCTCCTGTGAAGCCATCTGTTCCTGGACTTCTGTTTGTTGGAAGATTTTAAATTATGGTTTCAATTTCATTACTTGTGATAGGCTTGTTCATATTTTCTAATTCTTTCTGGTTCAGTCTTGGAAAATTGTCCCATTCCAAGAATGTGTCCATTTCTTCGTGGTGGTCCATTTTATTGGCATATAGTTGTTTGTAGTAGTCTTTTATAATCCTTTGCGTTTCTGCTGTGTCAGTTGTGATTTCTCCTTTTTCATTTCTAATTTTATTGATTTGCATCCTCTCCCTTTTTTTCTTGATGAGTCTGGCTAAGGGTTTATCAATTTTATTTATGAGATTCTGGATCATCTTTACTGTCATTACTCTGAATTCTTTTTCAGGTGGATTGTCTATTTCCTCTTCATTTATTTGGTCTTGTAGTTTTTACCTTGCTCCTTCATCTGTGACTATTTTTTTGCTGTCTCATTTATTTATTTATTTTTTAATGAGTGGGATTGTGTTCCTGTCTTACTGGTTGTTTGGCCTGAGGCTTCCAACACTGGCGTTTGTAGGCTGTTGGGTAGAGCTGAGTCTTGGTGCTGAGATGAGGACCTCCGTGAGACCTCACTCTGATGAATATTCCCTGGGGTCGGAGGTTCTCTATTAGTCCAGTGGTTCAGACTTGGACCTCCCACCTCAGGAGCTTTGGCCTGACCCCCGGCTCATGAACCAAGATCCTGCAAGCCACGTGGGGTGGCCAAAAAAAAAAAAAAAAAAAGAGAGAACAATAACAAAGTAAAAAATAAAATTAGACTAGGAGACTAGCAGATATGTTAGAAAGAATATAAATATAGAGGAAAGGACAACCAGAAGGTACAACAGTACCACAATAGTCCTTTCATTCTTTCCTTGGCAGTATCTACTGATGAGCTTGTCAAGGGCATTCTTCATTTTTTGTTACTTTGTTTTAATTTCAATATTTCTGTTTGACTCTTTCTTACAATTTCTAACTTTCTACTAAATTTACCTATCTAATATTGCATGCTACCTACCTTTTCCATTAAATTCTTTAGCATATTAATCATAATTATAAATTACTTATTTAAAAGTGTCAAGTCATTATCTGTGTTATATCTGAGTGTAGTTCCAGTGATTGTTTATTTCTTTTAGCTACACTGTATCTTGTTTTTTGCCATGCTATGCTTGGATTTTTCTTGTCAAAATTTGTATATAATGTTTATGACAGTGGATACTGAGGTAAGTGTATTTTACTTTTGGAGATGAGTACCCTTCCTTCTAGTAGGGCTTTAGTATGCAGTTTGTGTTAATCTAGCCAGGATTTTGGATGGGTTTGACTTCTGTTGTTGCTATGGTTACAAGAGATAGAGTTCATTGCTAAGAGCACCAGAGACTTCAAACCCCTGTAGTGATATTTCATGTTTGTCTCCTTGCTTGATTTGGGTCTTTCCTCAGAGTCTTTCTTTGCCTCTGTTCAACTGTATTCCTTTGTCATTTGCGGGGAGGCTTGTTAGCATGATGTTGAAGATGAGGGGAGGATAAGCATTCCCTGATGTTCTGATTAACTTCAGTCACAGACAAATAATGTGGACTTGTATCTCAGAGGTGTGGCATCACAAGTGTTTCTGTCCCTCCTCCAGGGCTGGAGCTTCTATATTTTCCCCTTGCTCCCCTCCCCTTGCTGCAGTTGGTATCCACCAGTATCCTTAGGCTACAGTTTTGATGCCCTTTTTCCTGCAGATTAAGCTGCTTTTTGTTTGTGTATGTATTTGTTTTTACTTAGGAAAAGTGGAGATTATGGCCTCTGTTCCCCACCCCCACATGCAATGGAATTGTATCCTGAAGGTTAAGTCTACTTTCTGTAGTAGAGATGAGGGGAGGGGGAGGGAGGGGACAGTTTGATTATACTGTGGCAGTGTCTGCTGTTTCCGTCCACCATGGGAGAAGCTTTCTCTAGATTCTCACCAAACATCCCCACAAAAGTCTAGTGGGTTTCCTGGAAGAAAGCACTGCACAAGGGTGAGAAACCGTCTATGCCTGCGTTTCCCAGGGGGTTCACACTCTCATGAAAACCCACACTCTACCTTTCCAGTTTAATCTTTCAACTGACTTATATAGCATTCGAGTCATCTTTCCTGTCTGTTTCTCCTTTCTGATGCCTGACTTTCTTGGGATGTCTGATTAATGGTCTGCCCTGTAACCTCAGATCTTCTATGGATTTACTAAAAGGCCTTCATTTGAAGTTTGTTAACATTTTCTTTTATTGTGTTGTTGGACCAAAGCTCTTTCCAGCTCTCTACATCTTAGTGCTGATACCAAGAGTCCTCAAAACGTCCCAGCCTAGTAAAAATATTCATATACATATATATCATTAAAATATAAATATTAGGGACTTCCCTGGTAGTCCAGTGGTTGGGACTTCACCTTCCAATTCCAGGGGTGCAGGTTCGACCCCTGGTCAGGGAGCTAGGATCCCACATGCTTTGTGGCCAAAAAACCAAAACATAAAACAGAAACAATATTGTAACAAAAAAAATTCAATAAAACTTTAAAAATGGTCCATATCAAAAAAAATTCTAAAAAAATAAAATACAAATATTAATAATAGTTTCACATAAATGTTCTGAAAGTTCTGAGAGAATCAGGACTATTTCTAATTGGACCAAATTAGGACATAGCTTCATTTGAAATTTAAGTACTTGATAAAAGCTGAAGACAAATGTTTTGCATAAACAAATATTTATCATAATTTTACTTAATTATTTTCTCTCAGCATGTTGTAGCTATTTATGATCTTCTCTTCTAGTTACACTTACCTTATTGTCTATTTTTCTATTGTCCTAAAATCATTATTTAATAAACCAATATAAACAATGATGGGAGGAATAAAATAGAGGGTGTGTTTTGTAATTGTAATGCAATCAGTAAAAGACTCACTTTTTTATTGAATTAGTTGATTTACAATGTTGTGTCAATTTCTGCTGTACAGCAAAGGGATTCAGTTATACATATATGTACAATCTTTTTCATATTTTTTTCATTATGGTTTATCACAGGATAGTGAATATAGTTTCCTGTGCTAAATAGTAGGACCTTGTTGTTTATCCATCCTATATATATAATACTTTGCATCTACTAAGCCCAAACTCCCAATCCATCCCTCCCACCCCCACCCCACCACTTGGCAACCACAAGTCTGTTCTCTATGTCTGTGAGCCTGTTTGTTTCGTAAATAAGTTCATTTGTGTCATATTTTGCATTCCACATATAAATGATATCATATGGTATTTTTATTTCTCTGTCTGACTTACTTCACTTAGTATGATAATCTCTAGTTGCATCCCTGTTGCTGAAAATGGCATTATTTCATTCTTTTTTATGGCTGAGTAATATTCCATTGTATATATGTACCACATCTTCTTTATCCATTCATCTGTCAGTGGACATTTAGGATGTTTCTGTGTCTTGGCTATTGTGAACAGTGCCGCTATGAACATAGGGGTGCACGTATCTTTTTGAATTATAGTTTTGTCTGTGTATATGCCCAGGGGTGGTATTGCTGGATCACATGGTAACTCTATGTTTAGTTTTCTGATGAATCTCCATACTGTTTTCCATAGTGGCGACACCAACTTACATTCCCACCAACAGTGTAGGAGGGTACCCTTTTCTCCACACCCTTTCCAGCATTTGTTATTTGTTGACTTTTTAATAATGGCCATTCTGACCGGTGTGAAGTGGTACCTCACTGTAGTTTTGATTTGCATTTCTCTAATAATTCGTGATGCAGAGCATCTTTTCATGTGCCTATTGGCCATATGTATGAAAATACTCACTCTTAAAATTTATTTAATTTACATCTGAATCAAGAGTTGATGGACATTTCAATGAAAGATAATGGTCAAATCGAATTTTCAGTTAAATCAAAGTTCACTCCAACATATACACACACACACACACACATACACACATTCACAGTCATGCTATGACTTGCAAAATGAAAATAAATGCCTAAAAGTTGTCCTTTTATTTGAAAAATGTTTTATTTTTTAAGTTTACAATTTATTACAGTAATAGCCTTGGAATGGCCAACCCAACACACATTCTCTTGGACTAACTGTTCCTTTTCATTGCTGAACATGCCCAATTTGGTTTAAAGATAATTTTTTTCCAGAGAAAATAATGTCTGCATAATTTTATTAAAATATTTTTATTATAAAATACATACTTCTGAAAATTCTTCAGGAAATGAGGAAATGTCAAGCAGATAATAAAAATTACCTACAATCCTACAACTCAGTGGCATACATGTGGAGAACTATCCGATTTCCTGCTCTTCTAAATTTACACTGACACCCTTGCTTCCTGTTTTTAAGGACTAGGCCTCTCCCTCCACATTTCTTCTTTGAATCAATAAGTCTGAGAAAACAGAACATAACTGACTGAAATGGGTAAAATCACAAAGAAAAAGTCCTTTGTGATACCTCTCTGACC
The DNA here is from genome assembly GCF_005190385.1 of Monodon monoceros. NCBI lineage: Eukaryota > Metazoa > Chordata > Mammalia > Artiodactyla > Monodontidae > Monodon > Monodon monoceros. Next base: position 7,862,784 of record NW_021703781.1, on the reverse strand, counting down.
TGCCAACCAAATTTACTGTTCATAATATGTACTTTTATTTCTTTCTCCTATAAATCCCCTTTAATGCCTCATATTTGATTGTCCACCCTATTACAGCTACCTGAATAAAATATCTATTCTCTTGCAGTTTTAATCTTGGAAAAATTTTGAAAGTTCAGCACAACAATAATACATAATAATATGTTGTTTTCTAGTCTTCATTATATGTGCATATATACTGACAGGTATATAGATATACTCTATTTGTGTATATATTTATATATGTAAATGTTATATAAATATACTTTAAACAATAGTGTAATATAAATAGAGTTTTGTAATCTATTCTTTTGTGTTAACCCTACAGACTGGACATCTGTGTGTGTGCGTGTGTGTGTGTGTGTATTCATATATGTCCATATCACAAATTTTAAAGCAAACTATTTGCATATCATTTGTATATGCCATAACTTTTAAAGTTAAAATTTATTTTTATATTCATCAACATTTGGACTGTTTTCTTCATGACAGAAGATGGAAAGGTGGAAGAAGCTAATCATAAACCACTTACTAATGAACATGCTGAAATTTGCTTGATTATTTTCTTAGAATGTATTTTAAGAAATCACATTATAATGGGGCTTCCCTGGTGGCGCAGTGGTTGAGGGTCCGCCTGCTGATGCAGGGGGTGCAGGTTCGTGCCCTGGTCCAAGAGGATCCCACGTGCCGCGGAGCGGCTGGGCCCGTGGGTCGTGGCCGCTGGGCCTGCGTGTCCGGAGCCTGTGCCCCGCGGCGGGAGAGGCAGCAGCAGTGGGGGGCCCGCGTGCTGCAAAAAAAAAAAAAAATAGAAATCACATTATTAAGGTAATACATGTGCTCTCTTTTGGAGTATTTGTTATGTATTGCCAATATGTCCTCAAAATTTATTATACTTATTAAGAATCAAATTAAAAGATGAGGGGGGAAAGAGGAGCTAGTTGAAAAAGAATAAACATTTCCTAATATTAGCTAATTTCTAGTAATTTACTAAATGGGTGATTGGAAGCATAGATACTAGGAGTGAATATGGGAGAAAAGAAGGAAGGCAAGTTTCTGTGAGCCATTTTTTAAGTAGAACACAAAACGAAAGAAAGATTATAACAGTGTTTGCTGAACCATTTTGTCTGCTGTTATTCCACCACAATTTTGGATTCTTTCTTGAAAAGCATTTTTTACTTTGGCGGTTTTATTTTTGTGAGCAGCAATTTACTAAACTGCGAATCAGGGAACACTCACTGTGAAGCCAAGAAGCATAAGTGGCAAAGGGAAGCAGTGAGCGAAAAGACAGAGTTATAAGATATTTCAATCCACAGGAGGAAAATGTTTCCAGTAAAAATCAACAAGAAACTATTGCATTGCAGCAAAAAGCAATATTGATTCCAGAAAAATGCTAAAGGCACAAATGTTATGATTACTAAAAACAGAATTTGAAAGGTGGGGAATAATGTTACAAACACAGGTAAGTTGTTATACAAAAATACAGGAAACATTTGTAAGGATATGAATATATTATTTTGAGAGAGAATTATTTATAGATATAACATATTTCTTTATAAATCCCAAAGCCCAAGCTGGGTATCTTTTGAAAAAGCAAATGCTAGGCTTCCTGTACCCATAGGAGTAGTCAATTCACTTCCTTGGATCATTATTATTAATCATTTTGTTTTCTTTATCTAAATAGTTAGGATGAAGTTTTCATGAATGTGGACATAACATGATTAAACAATAAATTTCTGATAAGTGCTGTTCAGTAATGTTCACAGGAATAGCATAGAATTCAGTGGGAGAGCTGAATTTGAGTTACAAACCAAGAACTGCTTCCTCCTTCCCAAGGTTAGAGTTAAGAATAATTTTATTTCACTTGGAGCACAGAGTGTGCTAGAAAAACAGAATTCTGCATGGCTGTCCTGCACAAACACAAAGATGCTCATCCTGTAGGCACAAATAACTGCAAATAACATCAAGGAAAAGCATCCTTTTTCTAAGCAGATTCGATGGTGTTACAATAAAAGTGTGATAGTTGGAAAATTATAGAAGGAACATTGTGATGCATTTGCATTTACTCACTAAATGATTCTGAACAGGACTCTGTGGTACAGGCAAGGTCCTTAATTATAGCAGGATGATAAAACAAGAGAAAAGATGTGGTATAATCCTGAACATAAATATTTTCCTTACACCATTTTGGAAAGCTAATTAGGAGTATTTATATGGTTTCATATTAATTTTACTAATTTACTAGGTAATTATTTAATTAAATGATAACCATATAGATCATATACAGTTACGTTAATTAGTGTGTAAGTTTTTCTACTACTTCTGTTTTATTTTTAAATTCCTACCACAAATATAATATTATAAGTAGAAGTAGCACTGTGTTCGCACATAGGTTTGTCAGACTTGATAGCTGCAACTTCAGCCTTTCAGTTGAAACTGCTTGGATGGCATTTTGGGAGGCTCTGAGGAATTCCGGTTCTTTATGTCTCAGCACAGAAAGAATTCAGCAAGAGGCAACGTGATAGATAGGAAGTGATTTATTAGAATAGGACGCTCGTGAGGCTTATAAGCAGGCGGGCAAGAGGCTGCTGCCCTGAGAACTTAGTGCGCTACAGTTTTATAATCAAAGGAAAAGTGGGGAGGGGGAGAAGACCACCTTCTTCCTCATTCTTGAGTACATGTTCCCCTTCCATCATTGGTTCCTCCTCCACGTCGGGTGGGGGAGTTTTCTTGTTCCTACATGGTCTGGCTGGGACTGTCATGGCACCAGTGGAAATGAGCAAAAAGCTGGTAACATATACTAAAAATGGTAAATCATCTCAGGTTTTGGTATAATGTCACCTTTTCTTTTTCTTTTTGTTTTTAGTGTGCACAGAGGAGCATGTGCTAGGAATCATTAACTTACTGAGCTCACTGGGCAGGATATGGGTCTCATGCCACCATTGCTTTGTTGTTTTGGGGCATGTCTCATGCTTCTGTTGCTTGTTTTTGTTTCTAAGCAAGCCTGCTTGGTTTTGTGGTTAAGCAAATCTGCTTTCTTGAGTGATCATTAACTTACAGGGCTTTCCCATACTTTCTTCTTTACTTACAATCCCCTAGTGGGATTAATTATTTAATTACCTGCTTTGTCCCTTTACTCTGTCCTTATCACAGTTACTCTGGAGGGTCAAAACTTTGTAGTCACCTTGACTCCTCTCCCTCACACACCACATCCAATCTCAGGAAAACTCTTCCTCCAAAATATATCCTGATTATATTAGGAAAAGGAGGAAGGAAATTTTCCTCTACACGTCTATGTTCTTCTGGCTGGTCTAAGGATTAAATTGAATAAGACAGATTAACAGGAGAAAAATCAAACAAAAGTTTAGTAACATGTGTACATGGGAGAGACCCAGGAGAAATGAGTAACTCACGAAAAAGGCTGAAACCCTCACCTTAAATATTATCTTCAGCAAAAGTCAAAGGAGGAGGTTGGGAATAGTAGTTTCGGGCTTCATAGAGGTGGAAGGTAATTTACATGGAGATGGAAGGGAAGTGTTTGGTAAACGTCAAATGTTTGCTGTGTTATGCAGAGGCTGGAACACAGAGTGGACTGTCACCTCTAGGCCCTGCAGAGTTTCTCTCACCACACCTAGCCTAAATTCTATGCAGATATCTCTGGTGATAGCTCTGTTCTGGGAACATGCCCTCTATCCAAATTCTTTTAGGTATTTAGAGGAAAGGTCAGAGTTTCTTCCTGAGTCTTTTGAGCCTTGATTGTTTTGACCTCGAAATAATCCACATGCCAAAGAGACATTCTCCCCTACATGACCCTTGCTCATCAGTGCCCCTGCTTCCACCCTCTTGCAAACCACCAATAGATCTCCTTTGGATCATTACATCACCCCAGCTGGTCTCTTTGCTTCCTCTCTGGTCCTGTACAATCTTTCTCAAAATCACAACCAGAATGGGAAAAAAATTCCAGATAGCAACATTCCTCTGCTTGAAATCGTCTAAGACGCCTCATTCTCTTCAGAGTAAAAAACAAAGTCCCCACGATGCCCTGTTCTCCCCAGTGTGATTTGGCTCCTCCATCACCTCTTGGATCTCATGGCCAACAAGTCCTCCCATTGTTTACTCAGTTCTACCCCTACCAACTTACTGTGCATCCTATGTGCCAAATAGTCATCCCTGGGGTTTGCACTGTGTAGTTCCCGTCTCGGGGAAATATTCCCCAAAGATTGCTTCTGAACTACTCCCTCAGATCTTCAATAAAATAGTACCTCCTCAGTGACAACTATGCAAAATTGCAAACAGCATCACCTTCCCAGTCTGAAGCTCCTTTTTCCCTTGTCTAGTTTTCCACATTGCACCATCTGATATGTTGTGATATTTATTGAGATGAGTTTTAACTGTCTGTTCCTGCTTTGGAGTTTAAGTTGGTGAGGGCACTGATATTTGTCTGCATTGTTTCCTGATGTATACCTGTTGAGCTTAAAACGTTGCCTAGAACATGGCAGAGACTCAATAAATATTTCTTGTATTAATGTAGTTTTAAAGATCACTTATAAATCAAAGAGAAAATTACAAATAACCTGAAAAATGGGCAAAATTAGTTAGCTGGTATGTTACAAAATGACAGTTTATCATATGAATCTATAGGCGATTTCATTAGGAATTAAGGAAGCACAATGTAAAAACCACAATGAAATAACACTTCATATCCACCAGATTGGCAGAAACAAAAAACGTGACAATATCAAGTATCAGTCTGTGAGTAAAGTATACATACATATTTTATAAACTGTCATTTGTATTGATTATATTTCACAATTTATTATTTTGGGTCTGAAAAAAATGGGCTTCAGTTGTTCATGAAATTTGATGAAATGCTTTAATGTTTTTCTGGAATTTTGCTACTTACGGTGTTACCATCAAATTAACTTTAATTGTATCAAGACTCCATGTGAGAATTACTATGGACAAAGGGAAATGAGTAAAATTAATTGGTGTAGTAAAATAAATGCTAACAAATTCTCCATGGTTAAAATACTAAATATGAACAGGTTAATTATACAAACTCACAACAGAAATAAATCTATCAAAACTTTTAACCAAGGAGGGTAGATAATTCATTCACTGATGGGCTTTTATAAAGTGAAAACATTATAAAAGAGATGGATCCGTTCATTGTTTTCTTTTGTTTTGTTTTGTTTTGTTTTTTGCGGTACGTGGGCCTCTCGCTGCCGTGGCCTCTCCCGTTGTGGAGCACAGGCTCCGAACGCGCAGGCTCAGTGGCCATGGCTCACGGGCCCAGCCGCTCCGCAGCATGTGGGATCTTCCCGGACCGGGGCACGAACCCGTGTCCCCCACATCAGCAGGTGGACTCTCAACCACTGCGCCACCAGGGAAGCCCAGTTCATTGTTTTTTTCCTCTTTGATGGGTAAAGATGTAAAATAAGGGCTAACTTCCATTATTTGACGTAATCTGCATAAATATGTTATTATTTTTATGAATAGTGATGTTTTGCATTTTTAATCCTGTATATATTTATTTCTGATTTCTGTTTTTGTTTTGGCACCAATTGGGGTCACTTGCATGCTTAATATAAAAACAATTAAGGTTAAATTTATGAGGTTAATTAGCCTAGAATAGCTGAGGAAGAAATCCTAAATCAAGTAAATGTTGCTTATTCACCACTCCTCCCAAGTTAGTTTTGAAATATTATCTTCACATGTACACTTGAATAATATTTGAATTAGCTTCACATGTACATTTGAGAATAGTTTTCAGACTAGTTTGGCTAGGGCCCCATTCCACATCCGCTTCCTCAGCCCCATGACTGAGCTTCTTCCCCAAGGCCTGGGATTTGATTCTAGTTTATCTCCTTCAGTTACAGCTGTATTGCACACATTTGTGGTTCTGTTCTCCCTTCTACTTTTCTCTCCCAACTCTAAATTTACCCCTTCTGCACCACAAAGGAAACCATCAACAAAAGACAACCTACTGAATGGGAGAAGATACTTACAAATCATGTATTTCATAAAGGATTAATATAAAAAACGACTAAAAAATTCATACAACTCAACAACAAAAAAACATACAACCTGAGTAAGAAATGGGCAGAGGAGTCATTTTACCTGAGTAAAAAATGGGCAGAGGAGCTGAACAGACATACAGATGACCAAAAGGCATGTGAAAAGATGCTCAACATTACTAATCATCAGAGAAATGCAAATCAAAACCGCAATGACATATCACCTCATGCCTATTAGAATGGCTGTTATCAAAAAGACAACAAATAACAAGTGGTGGCGAGGATGTGGAGAAAAGGGAAACCTCATGCACTGTCAGGGGGAATGTACATTGATGCAGTCACTGTGGAAAAAAATATGGAGATCCCTCAAAAAATTAAGAATAAAACTACCGTATGACCCAGCTATTCCACTTCTGAGTATTTATTTGAAGAGGGCTCTTCAATTTTAATAAACAAATAGGAAAATGTTTATTTCATTATTTTTATTTCCTACCCAATTTAATGACCCCAAAGCTATAAAACATCAGTGGAAATACACATCATTCCTAACTGTAATTTACATGAAATGAAAAATTCTGTTTCACCTCACATGCATCTTTTAGTATGACAACTCAACTCCCCTGATGAGAAGTGGCTACCCAGAGGAAGACAGTCCCTTAGTGATTCTGCTAGATAGTACTTCCTTTCCCAGTCAGATACAAAAGCCCAACCTCAAAACAAATCAGTTTCTTAATAGAAAAATTGTTTAGTTGAAAATCCCTTTCAGATGATAATCCTGGAAGAATTTCAGAAAAAGTATATTTTTTCTGACTTAATGCAGAATATAAATATATTTTTAAATCAATTAATACAATTTTTCTCTATGTTAAATGAGGTCAACTGATTCATAAAATATTTTTTTTGCAAGTGTCAGCTGAGGTCTTGAAGTAAGTATACCAAACAAATATTATACCAGGGTGGAAAAATATTGGGTAGTATTAAAAAGAACAGATTGCAAATACTTGTTTCTGCCAACAGACTTGCTTTGTTACTTGGAGAACTCATATACGTTCCCCATCTTTTGGTTATCCCAAGAATAAGAAAAAGCATATCCAAATTTTGTAGGTTATGCTAAAACTAGGTTCTATTTTTTTTAAAATAAGAGTAATTGGCACAACTATGGAGACAGCTAAAAGATCAGTAGTTTCCAGGAGTTAGGAGGAATAGAGGGATGAATAGGCAGAGCACAGAGGATTTTTAGGGCAATGGAAATACTCTGAATGGTACTATATTGGTGAATACATGCCATTATATGTTTGTTTGAACCCAGAGAATATACAAAACCAAGGGGGCCCCCTAATGTAAACTATGATTTTGGGTCATAACGATGTGTCAGTGTAGGTTCATCAGTTGTAACAAATGTACCACTCTGGAGGGGATGTTGCATGTGCAGAGGCAAGGGGTGTATGGAAAAGCTTCTTACCTTCCTCTCAAGTTTGCTGTGAATCCAAAGCTGTTCTAAAAAAACATTGTCTGAAAAAATGTTTAAAAAAAAACTTTAAAAATTTAAGATTAATTGAATAATTATTTTTCTGTATATTTATATTATGCTATTGATGCTATTTTTGAAATGATGCTTTCCCTATTTAAGACAAAATATAATTTGGAAATTTCTTTTATAATATAATCCATTTCAAGAAAGTCTCTATATATAAAAATGAAATTTCTATAAGCACAAAATGTAATCACAGGATTCATTATTATCAGAATAAAAGTGAAAGTCATATATCTGTTTAGGTAGCAGTCTTACATTTAATTAAGCAGTTTGAATTGTCCTCAGTATTGTCAGATTATTGTATTAGATTAGTTAATATTATCTGCATACTCTCAGTTACTCTTATTATAATGTAATGGGTAGATAATTTACAGGAAGAAAATAATTTGAGATCATAGACTGTCAAATATGAACTCTATTAGTATGAAAAATATCGTAAAACATATTAGTAAGTTATGTCTATATGGCAAATCCATAATAATGATGGCAAATAATGGCAAAAACATGAGTATTAATTCCCAACTGCTGTCTCATAAACATGACTAACTTGGTTTTGTCTAACATTATCAGTCATTATCAGAGTGGTTGAAAATCAATTGCAAAAGCACGAAGTGGTGGGCACCTGACTCTTCTGCATCTTTTTAGAGGAAAATTGTCTGAAATTATTCTATTAAAGTACACAGCTGCTTTCTGTTTTAGTATGTAATAATGTGACCCATCTGCAAAAATTGGCATTTGTCCTGATCTGTTTTGAGGACAGTGAAGCTTCTTGAAACTCAAAAATATCAGTTCTTTACCCAGGGAAATCAGCATGCTCAAGAGAATTTTCATTCTGAACTACAGCAGTGAGACTCAGTAACAGGTGGTCCTTGCTTCTTTTTTTTTTTTTTTTTTGCAAACTGTCAAGTGTCATTGACTTACTGTGAAAACTTGACTGAGATCTTGTGACAATACCAAACCACAAACAAACAAACAAACAAAATCAACCTTGTAAATGTCAGGGTTGGAAATGATTTTGTAAGATTTTGTAAAGTATCAATCATTCTCTTAAGAATTTTGTAGGTATAGTCTCCCATACCTGGAAGACCACTTAGATATTAGGCCAGTAAGGGAACAAGCCCCTAGGGGACAGTACTTACCCAAGGCTGCTTACTTGGTGTCAGAGCAGGGTCACCATCCAGTCTAGTGCTTGTTTCAAAAGACCTCATCATCCATCATTTCTTGGAAATCCAACAGTGCATGTGAATATCTCACTGTCTGTTAAAACACTTAACCAATAGTCCAAGTTGACTGAAGAATTAAATTTTTATTTGGATCACAAGGAAATATTGTGCTTCTTGGTTGTGTTTTGACAAGATTTAATGGATGTTTAATTTACTTGGGACCATTTGTCCAGTATACACTTATGAAGGGAATAGTAAAAATATAATCATACAAAATATGATTGTACCATGTGGATATTTTCTGTTTCTTTGTATGCTTTTTTACTTTTCAAATTAAATAATGTATATAATGCTTAGAGCTTAGAAAATGGTCTGGCACATAAAAAACACTCAGTATTTTAGCTGCTTCTGTTTCTTCTTTTTCTTCTTCTTTTCAAGCCATGTTTATCTGCTAAACCATTATTATAATGATTGTGCTTACCATTATTGATTGCTATTTATTTATTTTTATTAAAAAATTTTTTAATTAAAGTCCAGTAGATTTACAATGTCATGTTAGTTTCAGGTGTACAGCACAGTGATTCAGTTTACATGTATATATATTCTTTTTCAGAATCTTTTCCCACACAACATCTAGTTCCCTGTGCTATACAGTAGGTCATTACACAACATCGAGTATAGGTTATTACACAACATCGAGTATAGTTTCCTGTGCTATACAGTAGGTCATTGTTGGCCGTATGTTTGAGATATATATATATATATATATACACACACACACACACACATATATATATGACTGTGTATATGCCAATCCCAACCTCCCAATTTATCCCTCCACTCTTTTCCCCTTGGTAACCATAAGATTGTTTTTTATGTCTGTGAGTCTCTTTCTGTATTGTAAATAAGCTCATTTGTTTCTCTTTTTTTTTTTTTTTTTTAGATTTCACATATAAGTGCTGTCATATGATATTTGTCTTTCTCTGTGTGGCTAACTTCACTTAGCATGATAATCTCTAGGTCCGTCCATGCTGCTGCTAATGGTACTAGTTCATTCTTTTTTATGGCTAGTAATATTCCATTGTGTGTGTATATGTGTGTGTGTGTGTGTGTGTGTGTCTGTGTGTCTGTGTATGTAAATAAATATATATATACCACATCTTCCTAATCCATTCCTCTGTCTATGAACATTTAGGTTGCTTCTGTATCTTGGCTGTTGTGCTTAGTGCTGCTATAAACATTGGGGTGCATGTATGTTTATGAATTATAGTTTTTTCCAGATATATGCTCAGGAGTGGGATTGCAGAATCATATGGTAACTCAATTTTTAGTTTTTTAAGGAACCTCCATATTGTTCTCCATAGTGGCTGCACCAATTTACATTCCCAGCAACAGTGCAGGAGGGTTCCCTTTTCTCCACACCCTCTCCAGCATTTGTAGACTTGCTCTCTTCCCAGGAGTCCACACATCCCACCACAGTTGCTCAACATCCTCACATGTTTCAGAAACATTTAAAAATAAAAATGTTGACTATTTCCCTACCAAAAACAAATTTGCATGCTACAAATTCAAAATTATTGATCTAAAATATAACGACCTGGTCAAAAATCATTAGAATTTTTCCCACAATTTTAAGCACATGTTTTCTGTGACGCTGTGCATTTGCATGTCTTATCTATTTATGAAAGCCTCACTTTTACTTCTCAATGATAGTCTGTTATTTTGAAAGCAATACAAGACCAATTATATTAAATCATTCCCTAATTCAATAGTTTTTTATTATTTCAGGCTGGCTTAATGTCACTTTGTTCAAGTGAGCAGCAAAAAATTAGTATGTCATTATTAAAATTACACATTTACCTCATAATAAAAGCATAAAATATAAAAGAATAAATTTAAGTAGTACCACATTACTTATGTATTTTGAATATGGAATGAATCTGTTATTGAGGTTCTAGAATGCAAGACAGTTGTTTTTCAGTAAGTTGTTCTCCCTCAGATTTTATCTTAATTTGAATTTAGAATAGGTCCATTTAAAGAATATAATTACTATTATTTCCATAAAAACTTGCCATTATCAGCTAATTGAAAATTTTAAATAAATTGGATCAGTCTTCAGGAGCTGTTGTTACAAAAATAGACATACCCATACAAACAATTAATGTGCTTCATGAAATAATACATTTTTAGAAAAGGGTAATATGACACTGTGATTTATAATAAGAAATATACATTCAGTCTTCATCCTCTTCTGGCATAGAACTCTAAAAATCCTTGAAATTTCCTAAGTGATAAGAGCCATAAAGTTCTCTTTTGTTATTCATAAAAAGCCCCTTTCAACTACACCTGAATTTATGTTAATGAGGTGACTTTTGGAAATTCCCTAAAGATGGGGGCTAGGTGCCAGGGGAACCAACTGTATTAGAGGGTTGGAACTTCCAGCCCCACCCCCTGACCTCTAGGGAGGAGAGAGGCACTAGAGATTGAGTCACTTTGGCCATTGAGTCACATGGCCAAAGGTTAAATCAATCATGCCTATGTAATGAAGCCTCCATAAAACCCCACAAGGATGGTGTTCAGAGAACCTTTGAGTTTGTGGACACTTGGAGGTGCTGGGAGAGTGGAGAACTCAGAAAGTGTATAGAAGCTCTCTGCCCCTTCCCACATATCTTGCCCTATACATCTCTTCCATCAGCAGTTTTGTGAGCTACTCTAACAAAAGATCCATGATTGGAGGTGGGTGTGGGAGCCTCCAACTTATAGTTGGTGGATCAGAAATATAGGTAGCAAACTGGACTTGGCTACTGGCCACTGGCTAAAATAACGAACACGCAGTTCATTATTTTGTGGTTTTATTTTATTTTACTTTGTACTTGTGTTTGCTTAAACAAAGTGACTGGTTTATAAACACATTGAATGTGCTTATTGCCCGTGGGATATGTGGTGTATATTCTTCAGAAAAATTTTAAAAAAGAGGTGGTAGGGGGAGAGGGATTGGATGAGTGTTGAGGAGGTAGTAGCCTGTAGGACTAAGCCTTTTACCTATAGGATCTGATATTATCTCCAGGTAGATCGAGTCAGAACTGAATTGAATTGTAGGACACCCAGCTGGTATTGCAGAATTGCTTGGTACAGGAAAAATTCCCACAAATTTGGTGATCAGAAGTGAATTAGAGTATTGGGAGTAGAGGAAACACCCAGAAGGAGAGTTTTTCCTTTACAGATGTTAAACAATTATATATTTTTTAACATCTTTGTTGGAGTATGTTTACAATGTTGTGTTAGTTTCTACTGTATAATAAAGTGAATTAGCTATATGTATACATATATCCCCGTATCCCCTCCCTCTTGCATCTCCCTCCCACCCTCCCTACACCACCCCTCTAGGTGGTCACAGAACAATTACATTTTTGAAGAGTCCATTTGAGCAAACATCAGTTTGACTCGAGCAGAACCAATTCAAAAGTGGTTGGGATGCTCCATGGGCAGGAGTTACGGAAAGACTTTTTTAATAAAGCAGACTGGAAAGCAAAGCAAGGAAATTATCTGATTGGCTCTAGCTTAAGCAACTACCTTATTTGGGGAAGTGTAGTTGGCTGTTTATGATTAGTTCTTCTTAAGTTTTGATTTCTTAACCTTGAGGCATGTAGAAAAATTGACTCTGGCTTAGGTTTCATTTAGCTTAAGTAGCCTCCTTGTTTAATTATTTTAACACAGATAAATAAATGTATATAATATTGCTGAAAATTTGTTCGTGTTCCAGAAACATCTAAAAACAAAGTGATGTTTTGTCTTATTTTTTCAGCATCATATACCATTTTATAAAGACAATATATGAAGGTATACAAATAGAGGTATATGGATTCATGCCATGATTTGTGTATTAATGTTTAATGACATGTTTCTATGAAATTACAAAAAAATATTCCACATGCCTTTGGCATTCTAGCTTCTTCTGGAATCTGTCCAAATTTTGTGTATGTTGAATACACACACAAATACATAAACTATATGCTTGGATTTGGATGTTAGGAATTAATTTTTATATAGTTAAATATGGCAGATTTGTCAAAGACAAACAACCTGGGCCATTTGGATGGTTTTTCCCAAGCAGTAGGTCTTAGGAGATTTAATTTGTCCCTTCTAGTGTAAAAGCATATCATCTACTCTTGTTAACACACTGTAGATGATCTCTTTTTGGGAAGATGCCCAATCATGCTGCAGCAGAATTACCTTAAACTGTGGCCTAGCAAGGTAAATAAAAGGGGGTTTCTGAGCACACTGCCAGACTGGCATCAGATATTCAAGAGTCAGTGCTTGCTGATGCCAGGGTACCCAACAGACCATGTACATGGCTGATTTCATGAGAGCATCCATGAAGGTCCCTTAGAGCAAACGACCTCCTGACTTTCCCAGGGGACTCAACAGATGATGTACAAGGGTGATGTGTAGGAAGCTGTGGCCAGGTCATTGACAAATAAGACTTTACCCACATTTGATCACTATGGATCTGATCTGAGCCCTGGTGAGAGATCTTACATTGTCCTGACCTGTAAATTTGAATCGGGAGAAACGGATCACTGTCAAGTGTACCCTACAGTTATTGTGCAGGCAAGCTATACACAGGCAACAATAACAACTACAACAACACAACAACTACAACTTTTCCAATCAAAATTGTTCTTTTGTTCCTATAGAAATTTAAAAATTGCTTTTGCAGTGGGCACTTATCAGCCAAATCAAGAAAGATGTTTAGCTACTAGCATACATATCAGGGTATGGTGTGCAGGTGGGCTAGCACTTATGTCCCCTATTTGCTTAATTATGGTGGCTCATATTTCTCCTTATACGTTTCTCTGTATACTATTTCTGATACCACAAGCATCTAGCAGGAGAAGTTTCCTTTGCTGAGCAAAATTGGACCAGGGGAAGGTAGGAATAGAAGTGGAGTATCACCTGAGAGTTGAGCGCATGGTCACACTACGTTACACGGTACATTTACCTCACCCACTAGGGAAATACTTAACAAAATTTAAAATTCCATGCCCTAGGGAACAATTCATGTAAACTTATGTCTTTTAAGGGGATTCTCTGTTTGTTGACTCTCCAAAATGAAAGTGCCCTCTCATTCATCTATCTTCTTTATTGTTCACATACTATTCATCACCAAATTCTGTTATTCTGCCTTTTAAATATTTATTACTCAGTCTCCTACCGGCCATTTTCACTGCCACTGCCTTAGCTGAGACAGTTGTTTCTAATGTGGATTACTACAGTGTTCCAGGCATTGTACAAAACCCTGGAGATTAACACAAATGGTTAAAGCTATTGTTCTCTTCCCTCAAGAAGATCACCATAGAATTCATATTATAGGGTCTCCACCTTGCCCAAGAGCCTTTACTCTTAAAATTAGTCTCTCATGTGAAGAGGGGTAAGTGTATAGCCATATTTGTATTATGTATAACCCTCCTTCTCTGGGCAAGGAAGAGGGCTCAGGGCTGAATCCTTACCTCACTGGGAACAAAATCCTCAGTCCCAGGAGCCCAGATTTAGGACAGAGTGATTTCATTTAATGTCTATTGGAACATGGACCAAGGCAACTATTTTATACCATGTATGAACATAGAGTATCTGATACATCAGTTTGCAGAAAATATCATAGTACAACATAGGCAAGGAAAGAGAAGCAAACCTGTGGGCCTAGAGGTAGATTTGTCTTGGTTCATGGACTCCCAGCCCTGGTCCTAGTGCCTCAAGAGGCCCAGAGGCCTTATTCTCTATGGAAGTCTGGACGTCATAGAAAATAAAAGCAATACAAGTGTAAAGTATTTTGCAATATTAAGTAAAAGAATTCTGGAACTAAAATATTTCTGGTTCATTTTTGAATGTTTGTATATATATTTTTTAATTATTATCACTTTAATCTTCTTGGATGATCTATGGCATAGGCTTTCAAAGAGTGACCTCTGGAACCCAAGGGTTCCTCAGGGTGTGATGCCATGTTACAAATGTGAAGACCATCTTGCATGGTTTCCACCAGTTTCTCCAGCTTAAACCAGAGTGCTCTGCATTCAGGTTCCAGATATTGAGAGTTTGTATGGGATTTTCTTTGGAAAAATGTCTTGCATGCTAAAAAATATTGTCATTTAAAGTTATGGGATTTGTGAACTATGTATCCCTCAGGGCTGTATAAGATTTATGATAGTGATAAGCCAGTTAGCCAGACAGTTACAAACTCAGACAAATGTCAACCTGATCCCTTCTAGAACCACATATATAAAGGTATGTTTGATATAATATTTTCAATTTGTTGTCTCCATGTAAGTACCCCAATTATGTTTTTTAATTAAAAGTAGAATTTCTAGGTATAGTCTGTAAACTGAGTTTATGTTGTCTCTCACCCCATCCAAATAGTAATAAATTAAACATACGCACGCACACAACACACACAACACTCCTAAACAAGCTGGGGAATGAGAACATAAGCATGAGGAATGAGAAATTTTGAGATATGCCTGGAAAATTGAAATCAGAAGAGATTAATTTAAGGAATGGAGCCCTAACCTATTTTCCCATAGGAAAATATTGGTGGAAAATGGAATAGCAGCAAGAGTGCTTTATTATGTGCTTCATGTACCCAGAAGTACCAGAGAGGAAGGAAAGAGGGAAGAATGGAAGCAAAGGGCAGATGATTAGCTGAGGGGCAAGAGATGATGCAAAAAAGTCATCACACTGTCTACAAAGCTCACACCGTACTTCTGGATCCAACGTGTACTAGCTGGGCATTCTACCTCCAGGCAGGTAGAGGGGGTGAGGATGTGAGCTTTAGTCAGAGAAACAGGGCAGTTCTCCTTATACTTGGTAACACCCAGGAGAAAGAGATAGAGGTCTAGCAACCAAGGTACCCAGCCAGCTGTTAAGCAAAAACTTTCAGATAAATGCTCATTCTCATTAAAACAGGATGGAATAGAAGCACCAGAGATGTATATGGCACCTTCCCTAAATGGTTGTACAGTTCTCCAAATTACTTTGTAAGAAGAATAAGAACATAAGAAAAGATACCCCAGTAAACGAGTAGATGACACTACATCCTAGGAAAATATTAACAGGGTAAGCAGGATCAGTATGATTTCATCAAACAGCATCAGTATGATTTCATGAAAATTAAAGTTATGGTCATTGGATTAAAAAGATCTCAATACATGGACTGATTTTCCAAATGTACAAAAAGAAATACAAGTTAGCATTAGGAAGACTGGGTGGAGGAATTCTTCCTGAATAGAAAACAATAAAATATAAATAAGAATAGCAAAAATAAACTTTAAAATTTGGTAGTTAGACCCCAAAACTTAGCCAGATTTCTTTTAGGTATTCTAGAAGAAATGAGTGAATAGAGGAGAGACGTACATTCATGAAAACTCAATAAATTAGATTGATTATCTACCAAGTAATTAGCAAATTTTTTAATAAAAATGATCTGTATGTCTAGATGCATTATAATAATATTTAGGGACATTAAGGATAAAAAGTCATTCTGAGAGCTTCTAAGAACAAAAGAACAGATTCAATAAAACAGTGATTTTAAAAGTGAGTACCTAGTTAGAATTCTCAATATATCATAAATGACTATAAGGAGAAATCCAGTAGATGATGCTGCTAAGAACTTTTTTCCTGAAACAATCATGTAAAACAGTTACATTTTGATTACTGCTATGGGCTGAATTATGCCCCTCCAAATTCATAACTTAAAGTCCTAACCCCAGTAAGTCACACTGTGACTTGTATTTGGAGATAGGGTTTTTAAAGAGATAATTAAGGTTAAATGAGGTCATTAGGGTGGGTCCTAATCCAGTATGACTGATATCCTTATAAGACAGGAGCACACATAGAGGGAAGACCTTTGTGTGGGGAAATAGTGAGAAGGTGGCCATTGCAAGGAAGGAGAGAAGCCTCAGAAAACAACAAACCTGCCCACATCTTGATCTTAATTTTCTAGCCTTCAGAATACGAGCAAATATATTTTTGTTGTTTAAGCCACCCAGTCTGTGGTCTTTTATTATGGCAGCCCTAGCAAATTAACACAGTACCTAATTTAAAAATTAAAATAATTTTCAAATAAAAATCCATATTTGCTAAAAAAGACAACTTTAATAATAATAATAAAATCTAAAGGAATATGCAGTTAATTATATAAAAATTAAAAATTCTGTGTCATGAAAGAAAAATACAAATGAGTGCTGGAACAAACCACTGAACTTTATACTACATTTAAGCAAAAAAGTATCAGTATTCTATGCATGACTAAGAATTTTCATTTTTCCCCTCTAAAATGCAAATCAGCATTTAAAACTTTTCCTCTTGGGCGGTGGGGCCTAGGTAGTGTGACATTCAAGCATGGGGCGGAGCCTCTACTTAGGCACAGAAGGGGAGTGGCAGCACGTGTGGAAAGGAGGGCCTCTGGAGTGTGGAGTTCTGGAGTTTGGAGGATCATATGTTCCAGCAGAATATGCTTCCTTTAGAATTGCTGAACAGATTTTTACAAGAATAAGTACTGATGATGATATTGAAAAAAATTCATCAACATTTATGAAGGAAATGAAAGAGCCATCATCTATTAGATGAGAAAATGAGTCACCATAATAATGATGAATGAAAATACTGCTCGTTATAAAGTCAAGGAAGCTACCCTGTGAAACTGGGCTATCATTCGGCAGTGTTGTTGAGTTTTCCCTTCTAAATTCAGCCTGAACCAAGATGGCGGAGTAGAAGGACGTGCTCTCACTCCCTCTTGCGAGAACACCAGAATCACAACTAACTGCTGAACAGTCATCGACAGGATGACACTGGAACTCACCAAAAAAGATACCCCACATCCAAAGACAAAGGAGAAGTCACAATGAAATGGTAGGAGGGGTGCAATCACAATAAAATCAAATCCCATAACTGCTGGGTGGGTGACTCACAAACTGGAGAACACTTATACCACAGAAGTCCACCCACTGGAGTGAAGGTTCTGAGTCCCACATCAGGCTTCTGAACCTGGGGGTCTGGCAATGGGAGGAGGAATTCCTAGAGAATCAGACTTTGAAGCCTAGTGGGATTTGATTGCAGGACTCTGACAGGACTGGGGGGAACAGAGACTCCACTCTTGGAGGGCACACACAAAGTAGTGTGCGCATCGGGACCCACAGGAAGCAGCAGTGACCCCAGGGGAGACTGAACCAGACATACCTGCTAGTGTTGGAGGGTCTCCTGCAGAGGCGGTGGGTGGCTGTGGCTCACCATGAGGACAAGGACACTGGAAGCAGAAGTTCTGGGAAGTACTCCTTGGCATGAGCCCTCCAGAGTCTGCCATTAGCCCCACCAAAGAGCCTGCAGGCTCCAGTGTTGGGTCACCTCAGACCAAACAACCAACAGGGAGGGAACCCAGCCCCACCCATCAGCAGTCAAATGGATTAAAGTTTTACTGAACTCTGCCCACCAGAGCAACAGCCAGCTCTACCCACCACCAGTCCCTCCCATCAGGAAACTTGCACAAGCCTCTTAGATAGCCTCATCCACCAGAGGGCAGACAGCAGGAGCAAGAAGAACTACAACCCTACAGCCTGTGGAAGAAAAACCACAGTCACAGAAAGATAGATAAGATGAAAAGGCAGAGGGCTATGTACCAGATGAAGGAACAAGATAAACCCCCAGAAAAACAACTAAATGAAGTGGAGATAGGCAACCTTCTAGAAAAAGAGTTCAGAATAATGATAGTGAAGATGATCCAGGACCTCGGAAAAAGAATGGAGGGAAAGATCGAGAAGATGCAAGAAATGTTTAACAAAGGCCTAGAAGAATTAAAGAACAAACAAACAGAGATGAACAATACAATAACTGAAATGAAAAATACACTAGAAGAAGTCAATAGCAGAATAACTGAGGCAGAACGGATAAGTGACCTGGAAGACAGAACGGTGGAATTCACTGCGGCTGAACAGGATGAAGAAAAAAGAATGAAAAGACACGAACACTACCTAAGAGACCTCTGGGACAACATTAAACGCAACAACATTCGCATTAAAGGGGTCCCAGAAGGAGGAGAGAGAGAGAAAGGACCCAAGAAAATATTTGAAGAGATTATAGTTGAAAACTTCCCTAACGTGGGAAAGGAAATAGCCACCCAAGTCCAAGAAGTGCAGAGAGTTCCATACAGGATAAACCCAAGGAAAAACACGCCAAGACACATAATAATCAAATTGGCAAAAATTAAAGACAAATTATTGAAAACAGCAAGGGAAAAATGACAAATAACATACCAGGGAACTCCCATGAGGTTAACAGCTGATTTCTCAGCAGAAGCCCTACAAGCCAGAAGGGAGTGGCATGATATACTTAAAGTGATGAAAGGGAAGAACATACAACCAAGATTACTCTATTCAGCAAGGATCTCATTCAAATTCGATGGAGAAATCAAAAGCTTTACAGACAAGCAAAAGCTAAGAGAATTCAACACCACCAAACCAGCTCTACAACAAATGCTATAGGAACTTGTCTAAGTGGGAAACACAAGAGAAGATAAGGACCTATGAAAACAAACCCAAAACAATTATGAAAATGGTCACAGGAACATACATATCGATAATTACCTTAAACGTGAATGGATTAAATGCTCCAACCAAAAGACACAGGCTTGCTGAATGGATACAAAAACAAAACCCATATATATGCTATCTACAAGAGACCCACTTCAGACCTGGGGACACATACAGACTGAAAGTGAGGGGATGTAAAAAGATATTCCATGCAAATGGAAATCAAAAGAAAGCTGGAGTAGCAATACTCATATCTGACAAAATAGACTTTAAAATAATGTTACAAGAGACAAGGAAGGACACTACGTAATGATCAAGGGATCAATCCAAGAGAAGATATAACAATTATAAATATATATGCACCCAACATAGGAGCACCTCAATACATAAGACAACTGCTAACAGCTATAAAAGAGGAAATCAACAGTAACACAATAATAGTGGGGTTTTTTAACACCTCACTTACACCAATGGACAGATCATCCAAAATGAAAATAAATAAGGAAACAGAAGCTTTAAATGATACAATAGGCCATGTAGATTTAATTGATATTTATAGTATATTCCATCCAAAAATAGCAGATTACACTTTCTTCTCAAGTGCACACGGAACATTCTCCAGGATACATCACATCTTGGGTCACAAATCAAGCCTCAGTACATTTAAGAAAATTGAAATCATATCAAGCATCTTTTCTGACCACAACGCTATGAGATTAGCAATGAATTACAGGGAAAAAAACATAAAAAACACAAAGACATGGAGGCTAAACAATACATTACTAAATAACCAAGAGATCACTGAAGAAATCAAAGAGAAAATCAGAAAATACCTAGAGACAAATGACAATGAAAGCATGATGATCCAAAACCCATGGGATGCAGCAAAAGCAGTTCTAAGATAGAAGTTTATAGCTATACAAGCCTACCTCAAGAAACAAGAAAAAATCTCAAATAAGCAATATAACCTTATACCTAAAGGAACTAGTGAAAGAACAAACAAAACACAAAGTTAGCAGGAGGAAAGAAATCATAAAAATCAGAGCAGAAATAAATGAAATAGAAACAAAGAAAACAATAGCAAAGATCAATAAAACTAAAAGCTGGTTCTTTGAGAAGATAAACAAAATTGATAAACTATTAGCCAGACTCATCAAGAGGGTGAGGACTCAAATCAATAAAATTAGAAATGAAAAAGGAGAAGTTACAACAGACACCACAGAAATACAAAGCATCTTAAGAGACTACTACAAGCAACTCTATGCCAATAAAATGGACAACCTGGAAGAAATGGACAAATTCTTAGAGGTATAACCTTCCGTGACTGAACCAGGAAGAGATAGAAAATGTGAACAGACCAATCACAAGTAATGAAATTGAAACTGTGATTAAAAATCTTCCAACAAATGAAAGTCCAGGACCAGATGGCTTCACAGGTGAATTCCATCAAACATTTAGAAAAGAGCTAACACCCATCCTTCTCAAACTCTTCCAAAAAATTGCAGAGGAAGGAACACTCCCAAACTCATTCTATGAGGCCACCATCACCCTGATACCAAAACGAGACAGAGATGTCACAAAAAAGGAAAGCTACAGAGCAATATCACTGATGAACATAGATGCAAATATCCCCAACCAAATACTAGCAAAGAGAATCCAACAGCACATTAAAAGGATCATACACCATGATCAAGTGGGGTTTATCCCAGGGATGCACGGATTCTTCAATATACTCAAATCAATGTGATAGACCATATTAACAAATTGAAGAAGAAAGACCATATGCTCATCTCAATAGATGCAGAAAAAGCTTTTGACAAAATTCAACACCCATTTGTGATAAAAACTCTCCAGAAAGTGGGCATAGAGGGAACCTACCTCAACATAATAAAGGCCATATAAGACAAACCCACAGCAAACATCATTCTCAATGTTGAAAACCTGAAAGCATTTCCTCTAAGATCAGGAACAAGACAAGGATGTCCACTCTCACCACTATTATTCAACATAGTTTTGGAAGTCCTAGCCATGGCAATCAGAGAAGAAAAAGAAATAAAAGGAATCCAAATTGGAAAAGAAGTAAAACTGTCACTGTTTGCAGATGACATGATGCAATACATAGAGAATCCTAAAGATGCCACCAGAATACTACTAGAGCTAATCAATGGATTTGGTAAAATTGCAGGGTACAAAATTAATGCACAGAAATCTCTTGCATTCGTATATACTAATGATGAAAAATCCGAAAGAGAAATTAAGGAAACACTCCCATTTACCATTGCAACAAAAAGAATAAAATACCTAGGAATAAACCTACCTAAGGAGACAAAAGACCTGTATGCAGAAAACTATAAGACACTGATGAACGAAATTAAAGATGATACTGACAGATGGAGAGATATACCATGTTCTTGGATTGGAAGAATCAATATTGTGAAAATGACTATACTACCCAAAGCAATCTACAGATTCACTGCAATCCCTATCAAACTACCAATGGAATTCTTTACAGAACTAGAACAAAAAATCTTAAAATTTGTATGGAGACACAAAAGACCCTGAATAGCCAAAGCAGTATTGAGGGGAAAAAAGCGGAGCTGGAGGAATCAGACCCCCTGACTTCAGACTATACTATAAAGCTACAGTAATCAACACAATATGGTACTGGCACAAAACAGAAATATAAATCAATGGAACAAGATAGCCCAGAGATAAACCCATGCATCTATGGTCAGCTAATCTGTGACAAAGGAGGCAAGGATATACAATGGAGAAAAGACAGTCTCTTCAATAAGTGGTGCTGGGAAAACTGGACAGCTACATGTAAAAGAATGAAATTAGAACAGTCCCTAACACCATAAACAAAAATGGATTTGAGACCTAAATGTAAGTTTGGACACTGTAAAACTCTTAGAGGAAGACATAGGAGGAACAGTCTTTGACGTAAATCACAGCAAGATATTTTTTGATCCACCTCTTAGAGTAATGGAAATAAAAACAAAAATAAACAAATGGGACCTAATGAAACTTCAAAGCTTTTGCACAGCAAAGGAAACAGTAAACAAGACAAAAAGACAACCCTCAGAATAGGAGAAAATATTTGCAAATGAATCAGTGGACAAAGGATTAATCTCCAAAATATATAAATAGCTCATGCAGCTCAATATTAAAAAAACAAACAACCCAATCCAAAAATGGGCAGAAGACCTAAATAGACATTTCTCCAAAGAAGACTTACAGATGGCCAAGAAACACATGAAAAGATGCTGAACATCACTAACTATTAGAGAAATGTAAATCAAAACTACAATGAGGTATCACCTCACACCAGTTAGAATGGGCATCATCAGAAAATCTACAAACAACAAATGCTGGAGAGGGTGTGGAGAAAAGGGAACCCTCTTGCACTGTTGGTGGGAATGTAAATTGACACAGCCACTATGGAGAACAGTATGGAGGTTCCTTAAAAAACTAAAAATAGAATTACCATATGATCCAGCAATCCCACTACTGGGCATATATCCTGAGAAAACCATAATTCAGAAAGACACATGCACCCCAATGTTCACTGCAGCACCATTTACGATAGCCAGGTCATGGAAGCAACTTAAATGCCCATTGACAGAGGAATGGATACAGAAGATGTTGTACATATATACAATGGAATATTACTCAGCCATAAAAAGGAACAAAAATGGGTCATTTGTTGAGACGTGGATGGATCTAGAGACTGTCATACAGAGTGAAGTAAGTCAGCAAGAAAAAAACAAGTATCGTATATTAACGCATATATGTGGAACCTAAAGAAATGGTACAGGAGAATGGGTTTGCAGGGCAGAAAATGAGACACAGATGTAGAGAACAAACGTAAGGACATCAAGGGGGGAAAGCGGCTGCGGGGTGGGGGGTGGTGGTGTGATGAATTGGGAGATTGGGATTGACATGTATACACTGATGTGTATAAAACTGATGACTAATAAGAACATGCTGTATAAAAAAATAAATAAAATTGAAAAAAAGAACTTTTCCTCTTTATCATGTATGCCAATGGTAATTAGTGAAATATAATAAATATAACATATTTATTATATAACATAATAAATATAAATTTATAACAAATATATATTATTATATAAGTATAATAATGTCTATTTCAAATGATATTTTATAGTGAAAAACAGTTTAGTTGTATATAATAATTACTAAAAATAATCTCACATGCAGGTTATTTTCTGTATAATATATTCCTATTATTTATATTTTATTTTTTATATTTATTTATTTATATTTTATTTACTTAAGGATGAATTTAACACCAACCAGAGAGAATCATTAAATTCAAAATTCTTTTTATTTAGTTAATCAATTAATTAATTTGTTTATTAATTTTTGGCTGCATTGGGTCTTCGTTGCTGCACAGGGGCTGTCTCTAGTTGCGGCGAGCGGGGCTACTCTGAGTGGGGACTACTCTTCATTGTGGTGTGCAGGCCTCTCACTGTGGTGGCTTCTCCTGTTACGGAGCACTGGCTCTAGGCGCGCAGTCTCTAGAGCGCAGGCTGAGTAGTTGTGGCACATGGGCCCCGTTGGTCCATGGCATGTGGGATCTTCCCGGACCAGGGCTTGAACCCATGTCCCCTGCATTGGCGAGTGGATTCTTAACCACTGTGCCACCAGGGAAGTCCCCAATTCAAAATTCTTTACAGCCATATTTTACTTTGGAATATTTTCAGATCTCAAGTTGGCATAAGCAGAAGCATATACTTAGAAATTCCAGATTCCAAATTCTCAACCATATGTAAGGTTAAAACAAAATAACAGAAGAAAACACCAACAAAGGGAGCAAAATGAAAACAAATAAACCCAGAGATGGTCAAATTATTTATCTCATATTATTTATATAAAGAGACTCCAACTCATCCCAAAAAAGGGTTTAGTTTTTTAAATTTAGGTCTAAACAGAAACATCTTAAACTTGCTTCCAAATATCTCATTGCTTCCACTATTACGATTGAGTTATCTTTTGTATTATATGTTTAAATTAAATACAGCATTTGATTCAGTATATTTAACAAGAAACAAATTGTTCTTAAGTAGATATATATATTATGTATATAAAATTGATTCTTTCTTAATACTATTTTCTTTAAATTTCTCTCTCCATGTCACAGAAAAACAACCCTTGTCATCATTTTCTAGGGCACATGATAAGGCTGTAATGTTGTGTTTGTGTTCATGCATATGTATAGGAAAAAATAGCATTAACTACATACCTTTGTATACACAGCAGTTTATAACAGTGAACATGTTAAATTATAAGATACTTATTATGCAAATTATTTTTCCTTCTTTCCTTTTTGTTTCATATACTAATATAGCAAGGATCCAGATAGCAACAGGAAAATGCCTTATATATAATATTATATGTATTAAATAGGTATTTTTATATATATCATATTGCACATATTTTTACATATGAAATATGTGCAATATGATAAAAATATATGGTAAAAATGATGTGCAGATTGTATATCATATAATATCAATGGGAATGAAAATATTTGATACTTGGAGACATTATTATTATTAAGACTAAATGGACCTTTAGCTGGTCAACTAGACTGAGAAGGAGTTTGGAGAATTTATGATCAAAAATTTTAAATGACTCCTATGCCTTCAGCTTTTGCAATTGTTTACTTATGCCATTACAAGATCATGAATAGAGTAGGAGATGTAGGTTTGAGAGAAGACAGCCATTCTGCTGCTACACTCAAAATTGGGTAATTGCTTGACTCCCTGGGAACAAGCCATAATTAAAAAAAAATTCTCCCTGAGATTCTTTAGAATCTGCTCCTTGCTATGCATGCATGCACGCATGCACACACGCTTACTCACTCACACCTCAGTTCACAAAATAAAAAGAAACATTCCATAGTGGGGGGGTAAAAAGAAACCAAGAATTAAAAGCATAGTAACAACTGAGTGTGCCCTTAGGAAGATTAAATTTATTTCTTTTCCTAAAAGGATAAGTATTTTCTATCTTGGGAGAGGTTGAGACTACCAGATGGAAGATAATTGAAATAATTATTTGATAGGTTTCTTCCCTCCCCTTTATCTCCCAGCATCCAAAGTCTTTAAATTCTGCATTGTCTGTTTGTATTTATGGTTTTCCATAAAAATATAATATTTTAAGTCAACTATATGACAATAAATAAATATATATGCAGTATAAAATTTTATCTGTCAGATCCTAAGATTTAAAGTGACTTCTAAAATATATATGTCATGTCCTACAGTTGTTTACAAAAATGCCCATTCTTCTCTCACAAGGAGAACAGACAAACCTTCCCAGTAAAAGCTTTAATAGAGTAAATGGGTTTACTTTCCCCAAAGTCATTTAAAGTTTGGAAAAAGAATGCTTCCTAATTAGCGTTTCAATGGTTCTGTTTGAGCAGTTCATAGCAACTTTCATATTGAAAGCTTTAGGAATTCCTAATTTATATACAGACAGCTGAGACAAGTTTGTCATACCAGAGCAATCTCAGTGGAGTTTGTGAGTCACAGGGCTGTCACTTCTGCTTTACTAAATTTCAAAGTGCTATACCAGGTTACAAGAAAACTGTCATATGCAAGAGATATGCTTTCTGAGCCAGGGGAAAGAATAAAATAATCCCTCTACTCTCAGTCCAAAACACTTCTTTTTCTCTAGCTCATCTTTAAATAACCAACACTTAGCACCTCAAACCCATAAGAGATCAATAAATGAAAATTGAATTGCACGTGATTGGACTGAGTTGACTTATCTGGAAGACACGAAAAACCTATAGTTCCACTGGCACACAGAGACTGTAGAACTTTTTGCTGCACACAGTTTAAGTTGCTAAGGGGAAGTTACATTTAGCGACCTTTTATAAGGCAGTATGGCCCTGGAGTAAGAGTGACCTGGTTTTGAATCCCATCTCCACCACTCTTGTGACCTTTGGTAAATAATTTAAACTCTCTGAGCCTCACTTTTCTCACTGATGTGGGATGGGAAAAGAAGTTGATTTTCCAGTGGTATAATTCGGGGATGAGATCTTATTCCTAGACTCTGCTTATTGAAGTCATTCTTCTTGCCAGATCTTTGGAGAAATGAGGGGACTTGATTGACACTTAGCCTCAAAATTGTCAAAACATAATAACTATGGTAGAGGCTGCACAATCTGTCACTTTGAAAATGCAAAAGTTGCCTTTGAATTATTGCTTTAGGACAGAGTATCACTATCACTGTGTTTTTTTTGAGGAATTATTCCCAAGTTCAGAAACCAAGACCTGGAAAACTACAGGAAGAATATGCAAATATTCATCTTGACGTAATAATGGACAAAAATTTATAAAAATGAAATTAAAAAATGAATATATATTTCTAAATAAGCTTGAAATTTGGAAAATCTACCAATATTAGTTTATTGTTTCCTACAGGATTACCTTATAGGGTTACATTGTGAGAGCTTGTAAGAGATGAGGTTTAACCCTAGAATAGAAAATGAGGATTGTGAAGGGATTCATGAGAGTGGGGGAGGCAGGATTATACTCATAGCAGATTGAGGATCTTCCTGAATTACACACACACACACACACACACACACACACACACACACGTGGTTAAGCTGCTCCTACATGGAGGAAGGATTATTAAAAGACTTCAAAGAAGTAAATTATGGCTGAGCACTGTGGGCTTTAAGATCAAATATTTATCTAGTTCTGAACTTATCTGGACTCTAATGCAATTCACAGGCCATCAGATACTAAAGAGGAGAGAGCATCAAAATCATGTATACTAGGTATTTCCTTGTCTTGCTAAAACTTCTTGTACGAATTTCAGACCACAAATAAGCATCGAGTTATGCTTGCCGACATTCATAGATTCTTTCCTGTAATTCCAAGGTAACCGTTTCTGCCGATACAGGGTGTCTGTTTCTTCAAATGCAGAATGAGAATGCCCAGTCATAGAAGCAGTATTTCTTAGCTTTCCATTCTGAAGTCTCTTAGAATTCTACTCAAGGGAAGTGCCCTGGTGGCCTAGTGGTTAGGATTCCAGGTTTGCACTGCCATGGCCTGGGTTTGATCCCTGGGCAGGGAACTGAGATCCTGCAAGCCATGCGGTGCAGCCAAAGAAAAAAACAGTGAATTAATTAAACTTGCAATTAAAAAAAGACAATTAAAAAAAAGGATTCTGCTGAAAGTAAAACAGACATCGTTTAACAAAACTATTAACTGCTCATCCTCCCCAAAATTAAAACTTTAAATATTTTGTAAAAAACTAATGAAAATTTTTTAAAAAATAGGTAAGGTTTTCCTCATGCCTGCACTATAACTCATGTAGTACTCACAAAAACTCTTCTGGAATGTAGTGTGTTAATATCTCAAAATTTTAGAATTCTTTTATCCAGGTTCTCATACCTCATATATTGTGTAGGTAGATTTTGAACCATAGTTTGTTGGAATCCTTTCAACCTTGTATGTTATATGTATTCATTCATCAATTATTTTTGAGTATTTATGTTCTATTACATTTGGTAAAAATTAGGAAAGTGTATGGACACATTGAATGACTTCACCTTTAGCAGAACAACTACAGGATAGCTTAAGATAGTTGAGAGTAGTTGATCCATATAATATTTGTCTTTCTCTGTCTGACTTACTTCACTTAGTAGGATAATCTCTAGATCCATCCATGTTGCTGCAGATGGCATTATTTCATTCTTTTTTATGGCTGAGTATTCCATTATATATGTATACACACACCACATCTTCTTTATCCATTCATCTGTCAATGGACATTTAGGTTGCTTCCATGTCTTGGCTATTGTAAACAGTGCTGCAATGACAATTGGGATGCATGTATCCTTTTGAGCCATGTTTTTCTCTGGATATATGCCCAGGAGTGGGATTGCTGGATAATTTGGTAGCTCTATTTTTAGTTTTTTACTGTTCTCCATAGTGGCTATACCAATTTACATACCCACCAACAGTGTAGGAGGGTTCTGATTCAAGATAGTTCTCAAACTTTGGGAGAGAATTAGTAGTCCTATTTTGTGTAACTACATCTTTGAAATCTGAAAATGAAATTTAATGTTGCATTTATGTGAAAGTTTTAAAATAATTCCATTAGAAATATATGAAGGAAATCATTAGCACACACATTTTTGTTATTAGTGAAAATAAAATATCTAATTAGAACACTTGAAAAAAAAGAAATAAATTATGAATACCTCATAGTTTGAAGATGGGAATGTAAAATAATATAATCCCTTTGGAAAAAAATTAATTAATTTCAGTGTATACATACACTTACCCCATGTCCTAGTAATTCTACTTATAGGTATTTACTCCATATGTATGCATCAAGATGTAAATCCAGTTGTTCATAGCAGTTTTATTCACAGTAACAACAAATTAGAAACAATTCAGACTTCCATTGGAAGACAAATGGATAAAGTAAATTATGGTGTTGCAGTACTATTCAGCAATGAAAATGAATAAACTACTTATACCAACAACAACATGAATCTTTAAAAAATTATGCTGAGTGAAAGATTTCAGACATAAAATGCAACCTACGGTAGATACTTTGTATGAAATTCTAGAGGAGGCACAGTTTATAATGGCAGAAAGCAAATTTTTGGTTGCCTACACCTGGGAAGTTACAGGAATTGACTTCAAGGTGGCCAGAAAAAACTTTTTGAAGTGATGGAAATATTCTGTATCTTTTTTTTTTATGGTGGTTACATGAATGTATATATTTGTGTATACACTGAAAATGGGTACATTTTATTATATGTAAATTATTTCCTAAAAATACATACAATTATCTGATTTTCAAAGAAATACCTGGCATTTTTGTTTGAAATTTTTTTAGCATTTTTCAGTCATCATCTCTAATAAAGAAGTAAAAGAATCAGAAAACCAAGCATATGAATTCAACTTGAAGGAGAACCCATTTGTAATTGGAAAAAAACAACATTCTTAGGTGTCACTAATTTAGGATAACTTTAAACATGTATGAAAATATCATCTATAGGTTAACATGACTTGGTTTATAACATGTGTTCAAACTTGACATCAGAAATCAAGATGTCATTTTAACCTTAATTTTTTTTGTTTACTGTCCTTCATTTTGGTACCATGAGTAAATATAGCCAGTGATACAAAATATAATGGCAATAACAATCAATCACTTCAAAACTTGAACTCTTCCCCTACAGAGAGAAGAAATTAAAACTTCTTATTACAAAATTCTTATATAGGTGAACCTGGATTTCTATTTTTATTATTCATTTTTTTCAAGTTATATATAATTTAAAAGATTTAAAATTCACGTACCTCTTAATAATCCCTAAGACTAGCCATTGCTTTTATCTCCCCAAAGCTGTGTGAGTAGAGCTACATACCAACAGGGAATCTGTGAGGTTATGTATGATTGATAACTAGTACAAAGGACCCTAATCTGTTCAATAAGGTCAAATCTAATATAATCAACTCACTGAATGTTCCATAGGGTCATATTGTTATTGCCACCTTTTGAACTTTGAACAAAATATACACATACATTTTGAAGCATGTAAACTGAGTTTTGAAGATTTTACTTCCAGCTTGGGTCATTGAAAAACATATATATTTTAGGGAAAGAGAAACCTCATGCCTTGGAGTGATCCTTACTAAGTGATGAAGAAAGTGGAGTCTTAATCTACCAGCTCACCATCTTTTTTCAGTTGAGACCCATTTCCAGAATTAAATCTCTGGCACTTACAGTTTACCCTGTGCTCAAGCACAGTTTGTTCCTGAAAGCCAGAAAAAAACATCTTCAGTCAGATTTGCATGAAGCTGTTTTCAGTCAAGCCTTCAGCTTTGAAGATGTGTGCTGAGGGGCCAGAGGCCAAGCACCTATAGCATTTGCTACAGCCCACACTTTGTATTGCTCAGGTCCATTCATGACCCATGCTAAGTCCACTCACTTTCTCTCCAAAAGTCTTCCTATTAATGGCTGCTTATAGTTCCTGAAAAATGGCTTGTAATAGGAAGGATAGTAAATTCTAAAAATGTAATTGATAGCCATGATCTCTGTGTTCTACCAGCCATTCTTAGTTTCTTTTCCAGCTCTCAGCACTTATGTTCCTTAGCCTGCTTGCCATCCATGGACTCCAACTCTGCCCCCATAGTTACACCATTTATGGGCACAATACCCAAGCATGGAGCTGGCTGAAGATAGAGCCTGGATGACCTTCCATGCTCAAGTCATTCTATCCATGTGGTTTTTCAGTGGCTCCACTGTGGAGGACACTTTCCGGTGGACATCGATGGGAAGCATGAAGATCCACACGCTTTGTGCCCACTCCCATGACTCCTATGTACATGTCTCTCCCCCCAGTCTTCTTTGCCTCCAATCTTACAGTCCTGCTCTTTGAGATCCTGGTCAATTGAACCAAAGCAATTTGCCTTTGCCCAAGAGTCAGTATATTTATTTCTTTTCCTCAAGCCATTTCTCCCTTTACACCATGTAAAGACCATGTGTCCATTTCAAATCTCTGCCCACTATAGGGGCATTTCTCTTTACTTCCTTCTTTAAGGGACACCTCTGAGTTGGGCTATTTTATAGTAACAACCATGTTCTGCTCACACCAATCTATAGAATTTATCTTTCTGCAAACTAAGTTTACTCCATCATCATCTGGTTGTAATCCTGCGAAAGGACTTAGATGTGACCTAGGGAAGAGATGTCTGTGCAATGGGATAGGTGACAGAGGGGCAGGGGCTGCCTGTTTGTGTTCTCATTAGTGCCTCTAAAGCCTATTGGAACCAATTCCAAATCTACCATTTCCATCATATGATGGATTGTTGCTGTGCCTACCCAAAGTCGCAGATTTGTTGATCTGATTCTGCCATGCTCAAGATGAGCAGTTCTAGTTGTGTAATCATTTGAAGGTCCATGATCAGAAATTGCTGTGTTTGATGACCCCAAAGCTTGGAGTTGCTTCTTAAAGAGCTGTGCTGTAGATGACATGGCCTTGATTCAGACCCCTAGGTCCACACTGTGGCTCTCCTACCGTGGCTTACTAGAGAGTCCACACAGCATCCTTACCTATCCCTGATAGCTCTAGTGCCATGGACTCTGCCCATTCACACGGTCCTAGTGGCAGGGATGGTTTTCTTTAAGCTGAACCTGCTGAAGAGCATTGTTTGGCCAAAGCTTACTAAAGCAGTATTCCTAAGCATTACATGTAATCCTCCAAAATCCAAAGAGGTGTAGTAAGCCTGTACCTCAGGAGCCCTTGGTTTCCATCCTGGTCTTGTTTCTGAGTACAGTAAACGTACCTACTCTTCTTCTGTTATTTGCCGCTATTCTGGAATTCTCTCATTCCCATTGACCTTCGGAAGCCCAGTTTCATCAAAAAATCCCCTATCAGCAGCCCAGCCTATCGAGTATAGTTATCTCTGAGATTCTCAATATGACTGTGCCCTCCCACTAAGGTGTTCCTTAATGCTTTATGGAGTGAGCATCATCCGGGTCTCTGGGGAAAATAAGTAGCTACAGGGTTGGTTCTCTGATCTCACATAATCAATCTATTCTCACATGCCTCAGTCTATGAGCATTTCCACCTCTTCCTCAATACTCTGCTATGGCACTTCCAGAAATGCCATCTCACTTACTGTAGGCTATCTTCTTCCCAAGCTTTAAGAAACCATTCTAGCAGTGTGTCACTAACAACTCCAGATTTCCTTGTTTAGGAGTTAATTTCTGTGTCATGAAAGACCACCCCATTTCAATAAATATCCTTATCAAGTGTTACATTTCATCTCTAACCCTGAACCAGCACACACCAGATTTATTCCTAGGATCTCAGTTCCCTACTTATCAGCTAAATCCTGCAGTTATTTTGGTGAATATTTTTTTCTTTTGTAACAGGAATAGTACTTCTGCTATTGGATCATGCTGAGATGTGACTTTGGTTATTGGTCTAGATGAAATGAAGGGAGATGGTGGCATTTCTTGATGAGGGCCTTTACCTTAGATCAAACTTTTGTATGGTCTTCAGGCCAGTGGAGTTACCACTAGAAAGAGAAAGGAACACAGGAATTATCAAATAACCTGGGCATTAAATACTATCAAGCATATCTACCCTGTTGTCTCCATCTCAGGTACCAAGGTATTAACCTCTGCTATGCAAAATTTTGTGCTAACTACTCCTAAGGCATCCTTGTCATACATAAAATAGGTGGTATAGCACACTTCTGCAATTTCCAAAGTTAATATAGCTAACAATCAAAGAATCAGGATAATATTAATTCTAATTTTCCAGTAATTGAATACTAGTATTTGTTTTCTCATTTGAAACTATTACATGATAAATAGAACATATAAAAATGCTACAGGCATCAAACTTATATTTGGTAACCCCACAAAAAGGGAGCTTTTCAAGTTTGTAGACAAATTGTACTATGAATAAGTATTTATTTAATCATTATCAATATAATGCTCTTCATATCCAGGAACTGCATATTAAAGATGCTAGAATTTTTCTGCTATTATTTGACCAGAGTCTGTGGTAAGACTGCAGAAAACTAAACCGCAAAAGGCTTAGTTATCCTTGAGTTCTTCTCTTCCGTAAGAGTTAGCTCTCTATAAAACCCTAAGACTACTTCCTTTGATAAAGAAAGATTCTAGAAAAGACTCAAAATAGCCAATATGATATTGAAGGAAAAGAACAAAATTGGAGGACTGACACTCACTGACTTCAAGGCTTACTATAAAGCTACAGTAATCAAGGTAGTGTGGTATTGGCAAAAGAATAGACAAATAGGTCAAAAGAATATAATAGAGAGCCCAGAAGTAGACCCCCGTAAATATAGTCAATTGATCTTTGACAAAGGAGCAAAGGCAGTACAATGGTAAAAAGATAGTCTTTTCAACAAATGGTATAAAATAATCATGCAAAGTAATGAATCTGGACACTTTATCTTTCACAAAAACTAACTCAAAATGGATCACAGAACTAAATGTAAAAATGCAAAATTATATAACTTCTAAATTATAACATAGGAGAAAACCTAGATGACTTTGGGTGTGGTAATGAATTTTAGGTATAACAACAAAGGCACAATTCATGAAGGAAAAAATTGATAAGCTGGACTTCATTAAATTTAAAATGTCTGCTTTGTGAAAGACAGCATCAAGAGAATGAGAAGATAAACCACAGAATGGGAGAAAATATTTGTGACAGATACATCTGGTAAAGAACCATTTGGACTGTCATTGAAAATATACGAAGAAGTCTGAAAACTCACAATCAGAAAACAACTCATTTAAAAAATAAGCCAAAGATCCTAACAGACACATCACCAAAGTAGATATATGATGGCAAATAAGGATATGAAAAGATGCTTCATATCAGGGAAATGCAAATTAAAACAACAATAGGATACCACTAGATACCTATTAGAATGGCCAAAATCTGCAACACTGACAACAACAAATGCTGACAAGGATGCAGAGCAACAGGAACTCTCACACATTGCTGGTGGGGATGCAAAATGGTACAGCCACATTGGAAGACAGTTTGGAAGTTTCTTACAAAATATTTCCTTACCATATGACATAGCAATCACACTCCTTGGTATTTACCCAAAGGAGTTGAAAACTTATGCCCTCATAAAGTCTACAAATGGATGTTTATAGCAGCTTTATTCATAATTTATAAAACTTGGAATCAATCAGATGTCCTTCAAAAAGGTGAATGGATAAATAAACTGTGGAACACTCAGACAATGTCAGACAATATCTTTCAGCACTAAAAAGAGATGAGCTATCAAGCCATGAGAAGACATGGAGGAATCTCCAGTGCATATTAAGAAGTGAAAGAAACCAATCTGAAAAGGCTACATACTGTATGATTCCAACTATATGACATTCTGGAAATGGCAAAACTATGAAGATAATAAGATCAGGGCTTGCAGGGGGCAGAAGGAGATTAATAGACAGAACACAGGATTTTTAGGTCTGGCAATACTCTCCCTGTTATTATAATGATGGATATATGTCATTATACTTTTGTCCAAGTCCATAGAAGGTAAAGCATCAAGAGGAACCTTAAGGGAGACTATAGACTTTGAGTGATTACGATGTGTCCGTGTAGGTTCACTCTTGTTAAAAGAATGACTATAATTTGTTCAAGGAGAGAGTCTTTGTCAGTATGTTTCAATAAAGTTATACAGGTTCACTATATATTTTTTATATTTATATTATAGTTAGTCTCTCTTCAGGATTAAATACCTTTTAAAATATTTTTAATGGTTTCTAAGACTTCTCTCAAAATCTATAGATTGTCTTTGGTGTTCTGTTATTTCACCCAAGATGTTTCTACATGCAGATTTCTTTATACTTGTCTTGTTTTGGATTTTATTTGTTTGTTTCTTTCCCTTTTTTTGTTTTTTTTCCCCCTTTTTAAATCAATTGGAAAATTCTTAGTCATTTTCTGTAAAATACTTCCTTTTCCCTATTATCTCCTTCTCATCTGATTATATATACATCCATTTAGTAAGTTTATAACTTCAATTATGTCATTAAAACAAACTGTATCTCAAAATTCCAGTAAGTGAAGTGCTTTGGTATCTTATTCTGTTGTTTCTGCTGATTCTTGCTTAGAGTGTCTTTGGTGTTTTGAATCTCTGATTTTCATAAATTTCATTAGCTAGAAGGCTATTACAGTTTTTTCAGAACGGTAAATTTTCCTTCAGAGATGTTGATGGATGCCTGTAATTAAAAGTGTAATGATTTCTACAAATATAAAATCCGTGAATACATGATATATACATGTGAATATGTGTATGTCTGCGTGTGTGTGTGTGTATAACAGAGCAGAGTGTAATCTGTGCATTACAGAGCTGCTTCTAAAAATAAAAGTACAACTTTGTCATTTAACTTCATTTGCATTATAAAAGTCAAGAACTCAAGAGAAAGCTCTCTTGCTTGGGAGTTGTATGACTTGCAAACTCTTCTACTCTGCTATTTCATTAGATTTTTAAAGTATTTATCACCATATTGTTGATGATAAAATTAAGGCTTATGGAGGTATAGTGTTTATCCATGCATAGTAATATGAAGAGTCAGTCCTATAGCTTCTTAGTAAACCAGCTCGTCTATAAAAGAGAACTGTGTTGGTTGTATTAATGTAGCAATGATCGCCTAATTATTTCAGAGAGACCTTCTCACCCTCTGTGATATTTGTAATTCTTTACAATTTTCAAAGATATAAGAAATTTTATTATTCCAAACCAGTCTTCTGTATGTTGCTTAAACTGTGGTTGCTAACAAGCCCTGTGTGCTTGTAACGGGGATCACTTCCACAAAGCTTCTCCCTCAACCTCACTGCTTTGCTCTGATCTTCTTTCAATGCATCATCTCAAGTTGCTCTGTCTCCTTGGAATTACACCTAAGTCATTTTCCCCACATAGTTTCTCACTGTAATTGTTTTCTAACATTGGAATTGTCAGGAGTCATTGCAAGTGTCAGGGGAAGCACACGGAATGATAAATGTGTGAATTCTCCACTCTGTCACCCTGTCACCTGCAGCAGGATTATTACAAGTGAGACCTGCAGGCAGGTCAAATCCATTCACACAAGCAGAAACACATAGGTTAGTCAAACAGAGGCTAAAAAGCAAGTAATTCTGGTCATGAATAAGTGAGAGATGTTGTTTTTATAAAATATTAATAATACCCTTGAGATGTAGTTTTTATTGTGGGCAGGATTTTAATAAGTCAGAGACTCAATTTTTTAAACTCATATTTGTTCACAGTAAAATATATTATACTGTCCTTGAATTTATAGCTTATTCACCATTTCTTAGAACATTTTCTATAAAGGGCTTACAATTATGAATCCTTCCTTTGTCTCTTTGAGTTGTATCTCCTGCAACTCAAGAGTGTCTTACTCTAGGAGGTGAAAGCCATTTCTTTGGAATATAATAATTAGGAAGGATGGTACCTCTATTTCTCAGTCTCTGTGGGAGAGTAGAATCCTAACTTAGGGATTTTCCAGCTGGTAAACCCAGCTGGCCTAATAGGCATTTACACTGACCAACCTCCTTGAACAATTAATTATAAAATATATATTTTTTAAAAAAGATTTATTTATTTAGTTAGTTAATTTATGTTTGGCTGCATTGGGTCTTAGTTGAGGCACACAGGATCTTTGTTGAGGCATGTGGGATATTTTGTTGCAGCGCACGGGCTTCTATCTAGTTGTGGCATACAGGTTTTCTCTTCTCTAGTTGTGGTGCATGGGCTCCAAGGAATGTGGGCTCTGTTGTTGTGGTGCGAAGGTTCCAGAGCGCGTGGGCTCTGTGGTTTGCCGCACGCAGGGTCTCTAGTTGAGGCGCGCGGGCTTAGTTGCCCAGCGGCATGTGGGATCTTAGTTCCCTGATCAGGGATCGAACCTGCGTCCCCTGCATTGTAAGGCGGGTTCTTTGCCGCTGACCCCCAGGGAAGTCCCTAGGAAAAAGAAAGCAAATACCAGTCATTACATTTCAAGGAATAAGAGAGTCTGAGAGACCAGAACAATAAATAAGTTTTTAAAAGGGAAACATTTTCTTTAAACTGTTATTGCAATA
The DNA here is from genome assembly GCF_005190385.1 of Monodon monoceros. Lineage (NCBI taxonomy): Eukaryota > Metazoa > Chordata > Mammalia > Artiodactyla > Monodontidae > Monodon > Monodon monoceros. Next base: position 7,825,834 of record NW_021703781.1, on the reverse strand, counting down.
GATTAAAACTTTCCATATGTTGAGAACTAGAATAAAAGAGTTTGTAATGTAACCTTTTTTTTTAAGAAAAAGGAAATCAACAAGGAATCATGTTAATTAAAAAGTAAATAACAAAAGCTAAGTTAGAGCAAAACCATGTCACTTAGGAATTTATTAGCTCTTAATTTCATATTTAGAAGTTGTCATACTTGCAGATAATTTAGGGTTTTGCATTGGGCGTAACTTATCTCACTATTAATTTAGTAGGTGATTTTTCTTTTAACTGAGGATGGTTTTACTCTGACTGGAAAAGGATTTGATTTACTTTTCTAGTTCATGTGACTTAATCATCACTGAATTTAAGCCTCCATAGGGAGAGTTGCTCGGCTTATTTTCTGTGAAATAAGTGGAGGGAATAAATAAGATTGTAGTGACTTCTGAGTATTTCATTCATAATGTGTCATCCCCCTTTTCACAGCATTAGCTTATTCCCCCAGGATATAATTTTGCATTGAGAACAGTGTTCAGGGTGTACATTTCTTTTTTTTTTTTTAATCAGTCTTTTTGTTTGTTTTCTTTCCATTTTTTTAACATCTTTATTGGAGTATAATTGCTTTACAATGGTGTATTTGTTTCTGCTTTATCACAGGGTGTACATTTCAATTCAGTGGAGAAGAGTAGAGTGAACTTCTGATTTTCGGAAGTCATATTCTATCCCCTTCCACTGAACCAAACACTCTAAGAGTCAATATTACTACCATTCTTTTGACTGAAGCTATTTTCATTCCAGCTCAAGATAAGATAATAACTATTGTCTACCTACAAATTTGGTATCATTCTTGTATTTGTCGTCACAAATGGATTCATTAAGAACAAAGACATCCCACATAACATAGTTTGACATAGAAGTAGACGTAATTTGGACCTTTGTCCCAGAATATCTCCAAAGGACTTTCTCTATATTAGTCACTTGTGTGCAGTTACATTTCTGTCAATAGTCTTCTGTTTTCTGCATGTAGCCTAATACCAAAAGCAAATATGTTATTTAACTTTCCGCAAACTTTGCTCTGATCATAGTTGTTTGGATTTAAAAAGCAATTTTGTTCTTTCATTCTGTAGCATACATTGGTTTAATACACCAAACAGATCTGAATCACCACTGCTATTTTCAACTTATCCAGTGCTCCTTTGTCCTAGTTAAGAGTCACTCCTTTCTTAAATTTTTTTCTTTTTCTTGACTACTGTCCCAATATCATTTCAGAAGAATTAACACTTACAAGATAACGAAGGAAAATGGTGACAATCCTAAAGTGAGAATGCTGGATGTCTATCTGGATTTTTGTTAAGTCACTCTCTAAATGTCTCAATCCAATGCCCAGTCACTTTGATTTAAATCTTGACTCAAGAACATTACAAGTTACTATGGTCATTGACCTTCTGGATTACTCACAAATAATAAAAACAACAAATTGTCAATTTACATAAGTTCATATAGCACATATATACCAGGGTAAAAAATATACCTAAAACCATAGCTGGGCTGGATGAAACATGATTATGACATCACCTACATGTACTTATTGATTCCTTTTCTTGTAACCATATCCCTTTTCTCACCATCTCTTGATACCAAGTGCTTCTGTTTGCCCAGAGCCTTCCAGGTTTTGGCCAGTTTACCTGAGGGGCACATCTAAATCCAGAATTTTGATGACAAATTACAACCGACCACTGAAAGTTTTTTCTCCACTGTTCTTTGTGGTTCTGGGATTTATAACGAATGGACTTATTTTATAACATTTATTATCATATCTTTTGGAGATAATGATTTGCATATTCCCTACAAGAAATTTATTTATTTAATTTAAAGAAATTCCTTTATTTATTACATTTATAAATTTGTTTATTTTGAGCCTTCTCTTCCTTAAAAACCACGGAAAACAGCAAAACTAATGAAAAATAGAGGCTAATTCCATCTTCAATGAAACAAAGCTGAAGACACAACTTGAAACCATCAACTATGAAGCATTTCCCCCAAAAGCTGTCATCTCTGAACCAAAATGAAGCAAGAGGCTGAGACTCACCATAGACCTGAGACTCTAGGCAAAAGCAGATTTGCCTAAGAAGAAAGAGATAGTTCTTAAAACACTGTCAACATCCCTTTGATTTTTAAAAGAGGAACACCCACATGCTCTGGAAGATGTGAGGTACAGTCTGTTCAACACTAAAGTCTAAGGGCATTTAATAATCATATTGCAACATTAAAAAAATAATCTACAACCTAAAGAGACAGATTAAAGGATGGATAATAAAGCAAAAATTGCCATACTTAGGGGATTCTGAGAACCACCCTGGAAGTTCAAATGTGAAAGAAAGTATGACTGGCGGTCAAAGAACATCAATTAAGAGAGAGATTTTAGCAGGGGTGGGGATGGGTAATTGGATTCAGGGCTGGAGCCTGCCTCAGGTTACTCCCCGCCTACTCCACAGTCCAGAATTTAGAAAGACCTATCCTGTTCCAAGATTAATGTTACTAAGAAAGGAGCCAGTGGAGAAACTATACATAATTCAATCAAAGTGGAGGGAATGGTCTCAACAAATAGGTCTCCATAATTTCAAAACTAGTGCAAAATCTTTTTAAAAACAGAAAGAAAAAAGGTTGAAGGAAGAAATATAAGGCTTTAGAGAAGAAATTATAAAGCAATCCAAGGAGATTTTCTTAAATCTTGGGAAAGCTCAGGATAACACTGAAAGGCAAAATAAAAACATTGCAGAGATCAAACATATTTAAAGCAACAAAATAGAACACTGTTAATCTGGCAGTGGTAGACAGGCTTCAGGAAGCTACACAGACACAATGGAAAAAAAAAGATTAAAAAGTAATTAGAAGAAAATATACAAGACAAAGGATGTCAAATATGTACATAGTATATTTACGGAGAAGAGAGTAGAACAAATAGGTTAGAAAAGTATTAAAATGTAAGTGATCAATATTATGGTTTAAAGAAAAATCTTTGTAAATTAGTTTGGCAAAAATTTTAATGTCTGCTAACCTCAAGTGTTTCAAGATTGTCAGGAAGAAGCTTCACAGAGTTTTGTATTTGGGTAGGAAAACAGTAAAACTAAGTTGCAGGCAATTTGACAATATGTAGTACAAGTTAAAATGTGTAGTTCCTGTGATTCAGCAGTACTATATTAACTTATCATAAAGAAAGGCTCACAGAGAAGCTTAAGTTATACATTGAACTATGTTTATTGTAACATTGTTTATAATAGAGAAACAGAATAAACAGCCCAGATAACCATTACAGGTATGGAACCAGTGTTATATGGTTCAACATATATGATATATATGGCATCAGCCATAGATTGAGCTCAAAACACAAGTTAATGATTAAAAAAAAATCATTAGAGGGATAGGTATAGTGTGATCACATGCATGTAAAGTTTAAAAAGACACACAGGGCTTCCCTGGTGGCGCAGTGGTTGAGAGTCTGCCTGCCAGTGCAGGGGACATGGGTTCGTGCCCCGGTCCAGGAAGATCCCACATGCCGCGGAGAGGCTAGACCCATGAGCCATGGCTGCTGAGCCTGCGCGTCCGGAGCCTGTGCTCCGCAACGGGAGAGGCCACAACAGTGAGAGGCCCGCGTACGGCAAAAAAATAAATAAATAAATAAAATAAAAATAAAAAGACACACAAACATAATCAGAAACCAGTACTATGTATATAATTCTATAAACTTAAAAAATATACACAATAGTATAAAAGTGAAGTATATGTAATGTATCATACAGACTGATTATAAATAAAGGAAGAGGGGATAATGGTTATATTTAATGTTCAAAAGGAGACATCAAAAATCTCTCTAATGTTTTAATTATTTAAAGGAATATTGTATTCATACAGCACATGAGATATATTTTAAAAGTTATTTAGCTTTAAATTAAAAGACAAATTACTGGCATTTTAAAGAATATAATTTGGAAAATATCATACAGATAAGAACAAACTCAAAGAAGAAAACACTTCTAAACAGTGAATGCCATCCAAAAAGCAATAACACCAAGTAAAAAAACTCAGAGGTGGAGAATGCTAATTTGCGGTAAACATAGAATCAATTTAAATATAGGAAGGGTAAGCTGGGACGAAGTGAGAGAGTGGCATGGACTTATAAATACTACCAAATGTAAAATAGCTAGTGGGAAGCAGCCACATAGCACAGGGAGATCAGCTCGGTGCTTTGTGACCAGCTAGAGGGGTGGGACAGGGAGAGTGGGAGGGAGATGCAAGAGGGAAGAGATATGGGGATATATGTATACATATAGCTGATTCACTTTGTTATACAGCAGAAACTAACACACCATTGTAAAGCAATTATACTCCAATAAAGATGTTAAAAGAATTTAATATAAACTTTAAAAGTGATAAAATTATATTACAAAACAAAGAATACATATTATAAACCCTAAAAATTTTAAACCAACTACGTATGTAATAACATAGAGATATGGGCGAATGAGAAAACAGGAATTAATAGATGTTGTTTAAAGTTGCAGTTAAAAACACCTAAGGAGTTCATATTCTTAGTGATTTCATAATTTCCTCATTAATAGTTCCCAAAATATAGTTGTTGGAAAATAACCTCTTTTGACAATTTTTTTCTGAAATTTAAAAACTCCCAGATTTTTGCTATAGGTCATTTTTTTTTGTTAAAATTGAGTAAAAGGTATCCATACATTACTAAAATTGTGTTATAGTAATATGGTCCTACTATCTATCATAATAGATGGATAGATGATAGATAGTGCTCTCTCTATATGTGTATATATATATTTAGAAATATATTAATAATTATGTCAAATAAAAGCTTAAAATGTTTCTGCAAGGAGAATTTTCTTTTACATTTTATTTTGTTTTATTTTTTTAATTAATTTTTATTGGAGTATAGTTGCTTTATTGATACTATGTATCAAATAGACGACTAATGAGAACATACTGTATAGCACAGGGAACTCTACTCAATGCACTGTGGTGACCTAAATGGGAGGGAAATCCAGAAAGGAGGGGATGTATGTATGTGTGTGGCTGATTCATTTTGCTGTACAGTAGAAACTAATGCAAGGAGAATTTTGAGGATTGGGGAGGAGGGGTTTGCTTTCTTCCTTGCTACCTTCTTATATAGCTTAATTTTAAAAATATATAGTGAATACTTGTTATTTTTATAACAATGATAATGATAATTTTACCTTTAAAAGGTAAATTGGAATATATATATATAATAAACATTCATATGTAAAATGTGTAGTGCCTAATTTGTTGGCAGTAAGGATGGAGACAAAGTACTAGGTACTGGAGATATTTTATGAAGAGAAATTAAGTAGTTCACAAGGATTTGGGTATTTGGGAGGATGAGAAGAATAACGCTGAGGAACCAAAAGGACTGAGAAAGACACGTAGGACGACTGAACAGTGATATTCTTTGGAGGAGGAAAATTATTCGTGGGGTTGTTAAAGTTTAGGTGTTCAGGAAGCAGCTGGATATGATATTTTAATGGAGGCCAGGAAAAAATCTAGGAGTTTGGGAGTCAGTAGGGAATTATTTCCTGAATCCTTTAGCTATAATACACTTAGTGGTGGCAATACAATTTATTTCATTTCAAAGGTGCATATAAGTTACTATGTAGGTTTTAGACTACTTTGTGTTTTTTTAATACTTTTTGTTATGAACTACTTTTGATAATCACAAAATCCATAGAATAAGATGATGTTCATCAGTGACCCAAACCCAGAATTAAAATATGTTAGTAACATTTTGTTTCATTTGCTTCAGATGTCATTTAAGAGGTAAAACATTTCAAACAGCCAAAGCCAATTTTGCTCATACCCACCCAGCCCTTCATTCTCTCAAATGTAATCAATATCCCGACATTAGTATAGATCCTTTCTAACCATGCTTTTGTACAAGACTGCGTATGTATGCCTCCATGAAATCTTAGAACAGGTGTGCCTACTTTTACCCTTAATATTAATGTCATTCTACAGTTTGAATCACTCAGCAATTTTTTTTATCACTTCAGTTATTCCAGAGGTTTATTCCTGTTTATACATGTATATCTAGTTCATTCATATTAATTATCACATAGTCTCTTGTATCATTGTCACATTTTATCTATCTCCTATTAATGTATTTTCAGACTTTTTTCAAATATTGCTATTACAAATAGTTTTATTTTGAACATTCTTAAGCATATCTCCTTGGTTTTGCATAGAAATGGAGTTCCTGAATCAAAGGAAGGTATTATAAAATTGAGTCTAAGAAGTTTTACCAATTTATCTTTCTACCAGCAAGTTACAGTAGCTCTTTTCAACATCCTGGCCGAAGCTTGTTATTGTCAGACTTTTAAATACTGGCTAATCTGATAAGATATAAATTATTTTTATTATTCTCTCATCTTTTAATTATTTCTTTCAGTTAATCTATTTCTGTACCAAATAATATTGATATAATGCCTGATGTAACTTTTGCACACTTGGAATTCGTCTTGCATGGTTATACATATATTTTACATACGGTGTGTTTTCAGCAAGCTAATATGTCATTAGGACTTCTGCATTTATGTTCAAAGTGAAATTTGTCTAGTGATTTCTTACACTGTCATTTTCCAGGTTCGTTATATGTGTTAAACTATATACTTAAAAAATGAGTTAGGCAGAACTCCCTATTTTCCTGTTTCTTAAAAAATTATATCAGGGGACTTCCCTGGCGGTCCAGTGGTTAAGACTCAGCACTTCCAATGTAGGGGGTTCAGGTTCAATCCCTGGTCGGGGAGCTAAGATCCCACATGCTATGCGGCACAGCAAAAAAAAGAAAAAAAAAAGTCAAATTAGGACTAACTGTTCCTTAAAGGTGTGGTAAAATTCGGCTATCTCTATATCTATCCTTATAGGCCTGGAACTTTTGGTGAAGTGTGAGTTTTTAGGCTACTCATTTACTTAAACAGGTAGTGATGTATACAGTTATCCTTCTCCTTCTGACTTAGAATGCACAATTCATCCTGGCTTTCCCCTTAACTTTCCCAGTTTTAGCACTGAAGTTTCCATATCCTTGGAAATCCATCAGTCTCATTCAAACCAGATAGTTGGTGGGGTGGAGTGGTATGAGTGGAGTCAATATTGGCCATTTACGTTGTTTAGAAATGTACACAATTTAAGTAAATTGTAAAATTTACTGGAATGAATGTTTCCAATCTTGTCTTACGTCAGCATCTTCTGTACTGTAGTTAGATCCCCATTTGTTCATAGAACATGTTAATTGCATCTGCTCACTTACGCTTAAATTCAGACATGCTTGGAGTTTCACTGTTTTGTTATTCTTTATAAGGAATCAGCCTTGGGTTTATTGATTATTTCTGTTGTCTTCTTATTCTTGACTTCATTTATCTCTGCCCTACTATTTCCATTTCATTTCATCAACTTCTTCTGGATTCTTGTTCTGGATATTATTCATATGGATAGCTCTATTCACTTATCACCTAGCTGGGAGCCAGAACATAAAAGTAGAGGACACATGTTAATTGTAATTAAAAGGACAATAAAAATTAGAAAAGTCTTGCAAAAATCAGACGGAAAGGCACTGAATGATTGAAAAAGAAAGAATGATAAATTTAAAAATAATTTACCTAAGTTAACTACTCTTAACCTTTCTCTTATGAAACAAAGTTTATATTTTTGCTCAGGGTACTCAGGTATGTATCCCCAAATATTTTGCCAATTAACTGTCCTCAATATTAAAACTGTTGGAACACTAGCCTTTGGTCAACAAAAGCTATTCAAAGACATTTAATGAACACAGTCCTTAGTCGTTGGACCTCAAGTCTTACTTTGAACTATCTCCATTCTTTACTTTTATGATAAACTATCTTTTTCTTAGTGTGTAGATCTCTCTTCAGTTGGAGCATAAGCAGTAGATTGATGAATGACACGTCTTTAGAGGTAGAAATACATGGCAACTTGTTGACATAAATATTTATCATCTCACACTGAGGAAGAGTAAAATTAAAGGCAGCTAATGTAATAGAAATGTCAAAAGAAGGTTTGGACATTCATTCATTTTTGGTCACTCCTCAGATGTTCTGGCTTTCCACTGATTGCTTATATATTTGGTACTGTATCTCAGAGCGAGGTTTAGACACGTGTTGCTGTGATTTTTTTTGAAAGCTTCCCTCACCCTCACACCCCAGCAAATAAAGAAATGTGAGGGTTTGTGTGTGTGTGTGTGTGTATGTGTGTGGTAGTTTTTGTTTTTTTTGTTTTTGTTTGTTCATTTGTTGTTTTTGTTTTTGTTTTTTTGCTGATTTTAAGCAAGGGCAAACAGATAAGGAAGGAAAAAGATTTTATTAATGCATTTGTTAGAATATTTGCTGTATTTGCTATCTATTATACATTGTACCTTATTCTGATAATAACACACATGTTTTTCTTTGATTAAACCTTCCTTCCCATGCTTTGTCCCATGGCATATGAGTTTAATATTTCTACCCATAGATTCAGAGCTGGACATTCATTAAAATTTCCAATCCCTTGGTCAAACTAATTGGTTCAGAGATGTGTATTATCCAAAGTGGTTCATTTATCTATCAGGAAAATATCTTTTTGCTGAACTAGAACCCCCGTGGAGTTTGACAATACAATTTTTCAATTTTAAGATTTCCATAAAATTGTTACACCAGACTGTCTTGAATCAATGCAAAATTAACTTTATGGTTGGACAAAATTAATATCTTTGTGTTCAACATAGAGTTGTTAAAATTCAGGTTTTGTAGTTTATTAAATGTAACAAATTTGCTTATAATTGAAGAATAGTAAATAGTACGCTTATTTCCAGAAACAGGGAGGCGGGAAAAGGAAAGACACACTGCAATTAACGATTTACTTTACTTTTTTAAAAATTACTGATTTAACTCTTAAAAATTAAGTTCTTAAATAAAATTTTCTAACTTTTATAAAACAAGTTTTTGTCTTTTTATATTTCAACGTATTTGATATTTTTTCTGGGCTGAGGAAAAGTTATGTCACCAATGCATAAGCAACTATTTAAAATGCAAAGATAATTTCCAGGGAGACAGTTTCAGACTTTCAAGGAAGTCAGTCTTTCATATTTTCTTTATCCCTGGGTAAACAAATGTATGAAAAGAAAGTGACAAAATGTTCTTTTTCTCTTTTCCAAATCCTATTTGCTTACATGCACACATACAGTACACATGTGCATGCACATAATTTCCCACAATATTTGCAGAAATAATTCTGCAAGTTATTTCTTGGTGACAAGTTAATGGAATTAGAATATACTGGCTGCTGGCTGAATATTAGAAATGATCCCAGGTGAATAATGACATAAAACTTCAAAACTAGATTTTATTTTTAACCTAACGTAATTTGTTGTTCAAAAACATGAAATATTTTCGCCAACATTAGGCTATTTCATCAAAGTTTTTTTAGTGTACTTAACAGTAGCCATATTTATTTATTTTTAAAATATTTTATTGAAATATAGTTGATTTACCATGTTGTGTTAGTTTCAGGTGTACAGCAATGTGATTCAGTTTACATACATATACATATACTTTTTAGATTCTTTGATTCTTTTCCATTATAGGCTATTATAAGATGTGGAGTATAGGGTATAGTTCCCTATGCTATACAGTAGGTCCTTGTTGGTTATCCTATTTTATCCCTCCCCCCGCTTCCCCTTCGGTAACCATAAGTTTGTTTTCTATGTCTGTGGGTCTGTTTCTGTTTTGTAAATAAGTTCATTTGTATCATTTTTTAGATTCCACATATAAGTGATACGATATATGTCTTTCTCTATCTGACTTACTTCACTTAGGATGATAATCTCTAGGTCCATCCATGTTGCTGCAAATGGCATTATTTCATTCTTTTTTGTGGCTGAGTAGTATTCCATTGTATATAGGTACCACATCTTCTTTATCCATTCCTCTGCTGATGGACATTTAGGTTGCTTCCATGTCTTGGCTATTGTAAATAGTGCTGCTATGAACATTGGGGTACATGTATCTTTCTGAATTACAGTTTTCTTCAGTTATATGCCCAGGAGTCAGATTGCCAGGTCATACGGTAACTCTGTTTTTCCATTTCTAAGGCAACAGTCACCATATTTAAACACAGGGCCCCTGAGACTAACTTCTTATCATCTTAGCATCTGATTAATCATCAGCAGGGCTTTCTTGACAGCTGAGAAAAAGCAAGGGTTTTTCTCATCCTACTCCAGGCTTCACCTCAGGAGGATGTTAATCTGATTCTAAGTGATGGGCAGTGAGCTAAAGGCCATGAGTATGACTGTTGACTAACATCTTTTCTGCTTCATCTCTTCAAGCAGCTCCAACTCTCGTTTCTCTCTCTATCGCTCTTTCTTATCATTCTGTCTTTGTCTCTGCTTCTGTCTCTCTCTGTGGCACTCTCTTTCTCTCTTCCTTTCCCCTCCTCTTTCTTCCTTCCTCTGTTTCTTATCTTTACCTATGTACCACAGCAGTCTTCACTGTATCTCTTCCAACCATGGTCATAGATCTGGGTCTTTGGAGGTTAGGCATACCAGACAACTAATTGGAAAGAGAATTTCTCTTTGCTGTTGCTGCTTGCTCACTAATCTCTTTTGAAACATCAAAGAAATGATAGTCATGGTTCACGTCAAGTTTCTTTTTTTAATAAATTTATTTATTTATTTACTTATTTATCTTGGTCGCATTGGGTCTTTGTTGCTGCGCACGGGCTTTCTCTAGTTGCGGCGAGTGGGAGCTACTCTTTGTTGTGGTGTGCTGGCTTCTTATTGCAGTGGTTGCTCTTGATGCAGAGCATGAGCTCTAGGTGCACAGGCTTCAGTAGTTGTGGCACATGGGCTCAGTAGTTGTGGCTCATGGGCTCTAGAGCACAGGCTCAGTACTTGTGGTGCACAGGCTCAGTTGCTATGCGGCATGTGGGATCTTCCCGCACCAGGGATTGAACCCGTGTCCCCTGCATTGGCAGGCAGATTCTTAACCACAGTGCCACTAGGGAAGTCCCTACATCAAGTTTTTATATTCTTAGATTTTCTGCGCATTGAGCTCCACACAACTCCACAAAGATTACTAACTGAGGGTACCTGAAGTATGGCAGAATAACACTTGAGGAATGGATAGGAAACTTAGAAGGAGAAAGTTCATTTGCTTCCCAATCTTGGGTAAAATTAGCCCCAGATAAAATTCTAATCGCAGAACCATTATCCCCAAAATACCAGCCTACACCTAGAAATGCATATCTGCTGTGACCTAAAAGGAATAAATACTCCAGAAGTATTTCTAATACAATATTAGAAAGGTGCTTAATACTGCTGTCAGCTAGAGAATCTCAAAAAAGATACCTAATGAAGCCCTCAGTCAATGCAGGAACCATAGGTTTCATAAGTGATATTTCAGCAAACACAGGGTATGCATCAACTTGTGATGTGTATTTCAAGGTTCAGGGCTAGTACTGAAAGACATTTAAAATTATATTCTTCATATTCTCTCCTGATTCTATTTTTATCAGTATCAATATTTGAGAGTATTTCCACAGGTTAAATTAATTCCCCAGAGTAGTTACAGGGGGAATAAATCATGCACAGTGTACCTCACAGATATTCAAACTTTGGAAGGTATTTGCAAAGTAGGGAAGTTATGCAATGCTTGATGTGAAAATGGTTTAAACAATTCAGCATGAAATTGACTTACGTGGTCTCTTGGTCTTGGTAACTGTGCATTTGTTCACAGAATTATCTTCCTAAAGTGCCGAATCATCCACTCCCTATACACCCTGTCCTGAGATAAAGAGAAATGAATACTAAACACAGTTTAGAAATGAACACAGCAAGCCACACAGTTTAACAATATTTTATCCAAGCGATTTTGTTTATCCAGTTATAATTGACCATTTCACACTTCAGTATGTTTCATCCAGAGCTGAAAGTATTCAACAATAAAATACAGTAACAGCCCTGTAGAAAATGGTTTTAGAACTAAATCTAGTGACAGGGTGGATATTGCATGGGCATTAATGCAGTTTCTCAGTTGCATGCTGGTACAGTCAGTAACATTCTATTGCAGACACTTAGATCATTAAGGATTACACATTTTCCCCACTCCTACAGTGCCAGACTGAAGAAATTGGTTTCCCAGTGTCTCTTCTGCATTACTCTTCTGCCCTATACACCACAGCAAATGTCTGGTCCGGGTGAATAGGAAAACTTAAAGAGGAATCTACCTCCTTAGGAAAGAGATCTGAACTTGTAGCCTTCCACAGCATCTAAGTCCAAGCCTAAGGGAGAGTATCTCAGCCTTCAGATCATGGTCATAAATCAGGAGCTTTCCAGGGCTTGAAATCAAATCTGGAGAAGGTTGTGATGGTTTGCTGTGGGGGGAAACAAGACGGATATCTGGACAAGAGAAGAGGAAGAGCTTCTGGAAAATGTGAGGGCAAGCAAGGAGGAGGGAATTATAATCTATTCCTGATTAACACCACCCTCCACCAAAAAGAAAAAAAGAACTGCGCTCTGCACCTGAAGGAACTGTTAATGGACTCTTTTAGTTTAAAAGTTATATTTTTTTATTATGAAATAATTAAGATACAAAAATGTATGAAGAGTTGTTTCAAACAAGGAAACCTGAGGGAAAGGAAGGTTTATCTTCATTAACCCGTGGATAGAGAAGAGAGGCTCTAAAAGAAACTGCTTTGAAACAATTAAGCAGGAGAGGATTTTTATAGGCTTTGGGGAGATGGGCACACTCTGAGGACAAGTAACAGAGGTTCTGGGGATGGAAACATGTTTCAAGAACTCATGACTATTCAGCAAAACAGGATGTTGGTTGGCGTGAAGGTGAACAAAGTGATGCTTCCACTGTTCCCTTGAGAAAGACACAGTCATGTATATGACCTTTTCATCCTTGTGTTGGGTCTCTACCTGAAAAAGAGACCCAACGCAAGGGTCTCTTTTGGGATCAGTACCCTTTTTGATATAATCATATGTAAAAAAGCATACCCACCACATCAGCTAGAGCTAAATATTTCCTCCCAAATGTCTGTCTCCCTTCCTTTCTCTGTCTCTCTGTCTCTGTCTCTGTCTCTCTCTCTCTCTCTCTCTCACACACACACACACACACACACACACACACACAGACACACGCATGCACGCTATCAACCTGGAAATCTCTTAAGAGACTCTTGCTTGTTCATTCCTCCTCTCATACAGGAAGGAGAGGAGTTGGGATCTAGAATGCAGACCTTTATAAAAAATTAGTCCTAACTCCTCTCTTTCCCCTAGTTTACAAATGAGAGTTAGAAGAAAGCTCTTAACTTGCTTTGGGAAAACAACTTATGATTTCAAATTTACGTTCAAGTTGAGATCAGAATTCAATTAGAGTCAATAGATATTTGTAATTTTTCACCTCCAATTCAGAAATTTAATGGAAGTTCAAACAAAATTTTAATGGTCGTGGGAGTAGGGAAAAAATGACCAATTTAGAATAGAAATTCATTTTAAATTTCTTGAGAAACAAAAAGTTATAAATATCTTAGGAAATATTTTAAAAAGTAATCACAATTTTTTTTTTTTTTCTTTGCGGTACGCAGGCCTCTTACTGCTGTGGCCTCTCCCGTCGCGGAGCACAGGCTCCGGACGCACAGCCCCAGGGGCCATGGCTCACGGGCCCAGCCGCTCCGCGGCACGTGGTGTCCTCCCGGACCGGGGCACGAACCCACGTTCCCTGCATCGGCGGGCGGACTCCCAACCACTGCGCCACCAGGGAAGCCCAGTAATCACAATTTTTAATACTAGATATTAACTATTTTATTAAGCAACAACTATCCATACTGCAGAGCTGCAGCACAGATAGTGAAATGGAATAAGAAAAAAATCCCAGGAACAAACACAAGTATATAATAAGAGAAGATTTTATAATAGTGAGGGTCAACCTCTTATAAATAGTGCTGTAATAGCAACTTGATTAATGATTATATTATAATGATTTGGGGACAATATTCTCTAGCTAACATCAGTAAAATTATTTCCAAAGAATCAGTAGCATTATGAAAACTGAATCAATGATATAGCTCAAAGAAAGTTATAATGTTTATAAGCTATTTGAGTTGGAATGATTTTAAAGAATAAATTCAATGGAAGTATAAAATGATATGTTTAAATATATAAAAATTGAAAATGTGGTATACAAATAAAACCGTGAATCAATTAAACAGCAACTGAAGAAGCTGACAAATATTTGCAAAATTTTTCAAAGTAATATATTTTATGTAGTGTATATCATATAAAATTAATAATACTCATGAACTATGAAATATATACTGTAAATCTGCCAATATATACATAATATACTATATAGTTAATATAACATTAAAATATAATCATATAAGCTATATAACATAAAATATATATCCATAACTATTACATAAATATATTACTTTATGATATATAAATGCATTAAATTATATGAATTTACGTATAAACATGCAGTTTTGTTATAAAATGCACTAATTTTAAGGGATGCAATATTATATATTTTATTTTACAATTTTGCAATTTTAATTTTATTCTTAAATATTAGGTGTTTCTTCAAATTAGTACAAAAATGGTGAAGCATCTTTAGGGAACTTTTAGGAAAGTCCATGAGTGAAATAATCATCCACACTCTATAAACAGAAGATTAAAAATATATATTTAAAAATATATATATTTGTATATTTAAAATATTTTACCATACTGCTAATTAAGTAAATGGAAAATAGTATATTAATACTGTTCAGATATTTTCCAAAAATATACAATTTTAAAATGGCCATAGTGAAATGGCACCCCCATATTGTGGTGGTGTAAATTTATATGAACATTCTATCATATTTAATTAAAACCCATTCACTGTATATATTTCATAGAGGAATTTATTAAATAAAAAAATCAGATGTCCCTAAAGACATATGATTGAAAATCTTCATTAAAGTGTTATATCAAAATGTTCCATAAACAAGTTATATTGGAAACCAACTAAATTTTGACAGAGAAAATGGTGGTAGATGAAAGACTATCTGTACATTGTAACACCATGAAATGGAAATTTGATGTGTTAGAAAATGCTTATGATATAATAGTAAGTAAAAAGCAAATTTACACACACACACAAGTTTTAGAGGGCATATATTACCAGTTATCCCCAGATATAGAACTTTGAATTCTTTATCAGTTTTTATTTTTCAGTATTTTCTGTGATTTGCAAAATTGTTATGTCTGTATAGTTATTTTACAGCAAGAAAAAATTGGAAACTTCAAACTTGTAAGGAGAAAGAGATATTTTAGCGTTGGAAAGAAAAAGGTTAGCAGAAGGTCTACAGTCTGTTTCATCTTTTTTTTAAAATAAGTTTATTTATTTCATTTTATTTATTTATTTATTGGCTACTTTGGGTCTTTGTTGTGAGGCGAGCAGGAACTACTCGTGCAGGCTTCTCATTGCGGTAGCGTCTCTTGTTGCGCAGCACGCGTTCTAGGCGCATGCGCTTCAGTAGTTGTGGCTCGCGGGCTCTAGAGCACAAACTCAGTAGTTGTGGTGCACAGGCTTAGTGGCTCTGCGGCATGTGGGATCTTCCCGGACCAGGGCTTGAACCCATGTCCCCTGCATTGGCAGGTGGATTCTTAACCACTGCGCCACCAGGGAAGCCCTATTTCATCTTTATAAGGGATGCCTGGGAAAGAAAGAAAGAGATGAGGTGGTCAATCACTTGCAAAGATGTGCATGACAGCCCACTAATGGTGTGTGGTCATCAGACAGTCCTTATCTATGGAATGCTTTTAGCAGAATGTACCTAGTCAATGTACGTTAATGGAATATTAGAAGGAGATGATCCAACCAAAGGGGTTCACTTTGTGCAAGCGACGCCCTGATAAATCTATTAGGCTCTCACATGTTAATTTTTAAATAAAGCAAGTGGTAATGGGAGAAGGAAGAAGACCAGCACTGTGAGACTCAGATCTCACGTTTCTGTTTCTTACAGTTGCATGTATCCTTTGTACTAATGCTAAACTTTTAAGTGGTTAGATGTACGATTCCTATAAGTTTGATTTGATTTGACAAGTTGTGCTGTCTAATAATAAAGATTTTAAAGCAGGCAAACATAAGGCATGAACTAGAGTTACTTTGTGCACTGACGATTTGGAAACACTAGATAATGCTTTCCACCCTTACTGAGTGGAGGATATTATGTGTGAAAATTGTAAACAGCCTAGATTCTCCTGCCCAGTGAAACTTCACCATGTTGACCCCAAAGGGCCCCACTGTCAAGATTTGTGTGGGAGATGCAAAGGCAGATGTCTGTCCTGTGATAACACTTTCAGCTTCAAACATATTATTTAAATGAATGTGGGGGGAAAATCACCATCCTTCTGAAGGTGTGCTGGTGGAACAGACAAGAGAACCTTTTTCCACACCCCTTCTCCTTTCTGCCTCTTCCTCCTAAAAATACTTCATGAATGGCTGTATGTGATAAAGCCTTTTAAAAAAGTATTGCAAAACAATTGAAAACAGTCTACATTGATAGAATCAATACATATCTGTGTTGGTTTGCTACAGCTCTTATGGTTCCCACATTACTTACTTCAATTTTGTATTGTTTCCCACAGAATCTCTTTCTATATTTTTATTCCCTTTTTTCCATGCTTAATTCTGTTTTATATAAAATTAGAGAGAAGTGAATCATCCAATCCTGAAAACGTGGCAGGGAGAGAGATTTGGTTTGATCCATGGGAGAGGGATGTGTGAAGGAGGCACTTTTGTTCTCCATCTGGGGTCCGTTTATATCTCAGTAAAGATCAATGAAGAAGAGATGTACATGTATCATGTGCAACATGCTATGTGACCCTTGAGGTGGTTTCATAGCATTTAAGACATTTTAGAGAATTATTTATCCCTTAGTCAATGTAAGATATTTATTCAGAGCAATTTAGCCCAGCTAGAAGTTCTTCTAAGTCCTGGAAAAAGAAGCAATCATAACCTCACAGCCAAAGAATAAATAATGATTTTTTTCCCCTCTAATAAGTTGAGTAGTATATTTTAGGAAGGCAGCAACTGGGAATTTACAGTAAGAATTTGTTAAAGAAATAAGTACTAAATAAAAGTCCCTGGGAAGCCATCCCTATTACTTAGTATAATACATGTATATAAACTTTTAATTATTCTTATCAGATAATTATATGTACAATTAGATAATTGTCTTTTACACACACACACATACACTCACTTAACAGAGAAAGTGATTTTTTTTTTCCTGGCCCACAAAACATGTTTGTTTGATGTAACAAAACAATACAGTTAGCATTAGATACAACCAACCACAAGGAGTATAATGAATGAAAAATTTGTACAATGCACATAGAAAAACAGGATGTTTACTGTGACAACTATTATTTCTAAAACAATGCTTCTAAAATTACTGAATTATTGAAATCTATATAAAAATAAAAGGATCTTAATAGCAACAAAGTGCATAAAACCAAACATCAAATTTCAAGCAAATTAACATACTAAGCAATTTTGCTAACTAAGCATGATTTTTTTCTCTTGTTCACAATATGCTTAAAATAACTTCATACCAACAGGGTGGGCAGAACATTTAGGTTTCATATCAACTACACATATGAGCATAAAGTTCCATAACTACAGATAGGGTATTGTTTTCTTTTGAGCTGACAAAGCGACTACTAGTTTCAGATAGTTGTCTGAAATGCTTTACCAGTTGGACATTTTAACCAAGATGCCCGCAAACCATGCATCTCTGTACATAGTATTTAAATTGCCATCTCTCCCATCTTTGCCTTCCTTCTAGGAGACATTTCACTTTTAATAAGCACTTTTTGAGCACATACCATGAGTAGGTACCTATCACATCATAGCAGGTACTGAGATAGGCATCTGGAATGAGTATGTTTATTCAGAAATTGTATTTATTCACGTACTTATAACTAACATTGAATTTTAAACTTTTCTAAGGAAACCAGCGTTTTCTTCACCTCTAGCTTGAGATCATTAAATGCTTCACGTACGTAACTAAATGAAAACGTTGTAGGGCTCCACTTTTTGTTCACGGTTTAAAATAGGTTCTCAAAAATTGTAGGATCAACACTTACTACTAAGTATATACTTCATTGTGTTGAAATGCCAAGAGATGATGCATCTAGTCGTGAATTAAATACCTCAAGTAAGTTTTACTTCTGGAATTATTTTCTGAAAAACATAGAAAATGGAATTTAAGGAAGTTTTTTCACATGAAAAGAAATTGTTCAGTTACTATTAAATGATAAAAATCAATACTTGTTTCAATTTGAGATTGAAAGAGCCTTGGTAGGGATACTGATATTATAATTCTTGTCATTTCCCCTATAAATTATTGAACAAATAAATAGGGAAGACATTTCACAATTGCTTTAGTAGAGAATGATTGGAAAAAATTTATTTGAACAAATATATTTTGAACATTTACTTTCCTTTGAGAACAATGTTACCAGAATATTTTTTATGTATTCTAATGGAAGCAAATTTAAATTTCATAGTTCAGTATTTTGAGCATTTAGCATATTAAATTTACATCTGATTTCTTTATTGATTTTTTGCCTGTCTATCTGGCAGATTCTGGTTTTTGCCTCCATCTCTGTGAACCTGAAATTAATCTGATTGCTTTGTCTGGGCACTCGGCGCTATGGTTGTGTGGTTTAATCTCTGTCCCCAGGAGCACAACCCAATTCATCTCCACTAAAATCTTGACTCCTTTGTGACTTGGCTTTGCATCTGTGTTTCCATCTGCCAGGCATTTCACTGGGTTCTCTTTATTCTTTTCTGGGAGGCTGTTTGAAAATAATAAGAAAAAAATCATAGTGGACCCAGAGATGCTCAGCTGCTACAATCATAATGAGGCATCTCGAGACTGCAGTGATTCCCACCCATTAGATAAATAAAAAATGGAACTCAAGAAACATTATAAGTTAATCAATGAATTGATCTGTATTGAATATTTTTGAAGGTGTTTTTTTTTTCTCCACTAAATAGACAAAGCTTAAATTTTAAGCTTGACACATTCTATTAATTCTCACGTGTCTGAAATCATCTAATTAAGGATCTAATAACAAAACTTTCTTACTTCTCTCAAAACTTTGATATTAAGGTACTGCAGGCCTCTAGGCTTCTCACAATCAATGCAAGGACTTTTTATATCACTCAAGAGAGCAATGTGGTGATATATTCCTGATACTTAGCGTTCTTATACCATTGTTAATTTCTTTATAATAATAATAAGAGGAATAATAAGAATCTAATAGGAATTAGAATATTGCTGTTGCTGTTTATACGTTGAGTCCAACAGGGAGATACCAAATTCAGTGTTATGTTCACAGCAATGCCCAAATGTTACACTTTATTTAATATTCAGTTTATGTGATGCCAAAATAATCTATTAATTATGCAAAAATAAATCAATTTGTTGTTTATGCCATAAATTTGAAAAACTAGGCAGGTCATCCCTTATTTTTTCTCTGGGTAAAAACTTGAGAGGAGATTTTAATTTAATCATTGCAAAAGTGAACAGCTATATTTTTGTCTACATAGTTATAGCTATTGTATATCAGCGATTTTTATTTGCTAGTTTTATCGTGGATAACATTTCTGCATTAATTCCTACACGCGTCAGAAAATATACAAAGGAAATTCAAGGGAAATTAACAAAGATAAAGGGACATAGTCTCTCACAAGTGAAGCAGGAATAGGAAGCATTCATATCTGCCAGGCTCTTTGGAAGAGTGTAAGTACCATCTCACTATCTTACAGCAGTCTCTCCCTCTCTCTATGTCTCTCTGTCTCCGGTTTTTAAAATGCTATTGATTTCTTGGATCAGAAAACATTTCGGCTATGGCTTTTCGTCTAAAGATTTGATTTCTATGCATATATTAGCAAACTGGCAGATGTAGAATTATTACCTGGATTATAAGCAGAGCTAGAACCCTCATATCACCCCTAGCTGGTGCTCATTTCTATAGCTTGTCTGGGAGGAGGAGACTTTTTCATTGTCTGTGGGGTCATCCGACAGCATGTATGTACATGCTAGAAAGGAACACAATTGACAGTATAAAAGATCTCCCCAAATAAATTTTTCTCTGCAAAATTCGTATTAGTGGATTTTGAGCTCTGAACTCTTGTATTCATACAAAAGAACTCTCGTATTTCACACAGTGTTAATCCTTTGCGCCTTCTAACTTAGAAATCTGCTTTGAAAGATCGGTTCAGTAGTTTTGCTTCTAACCTTTTCGTTAAAAATTAGTGGAATGCTGTCAGCTAGCCCTTGTTTATCCTCTGATGTGTGATGTGTTTTCTGTGTTCTTCCTTGCAAAATCTGATCCTCTTCTTTCAGTCAGCTACAAAGTGTTAGAATGTTAAATGGCTGTGTTTGCCAATATCATACTGTACTCTAGAAATACAGACTGCTAAGAGTTACAGAAGATGGCATGTTATCAAGTTTCTAGCAACTTCAAAAGCATAAAAATATTGGCACATCAAAGATTCTGATTCACTTTTAAAGTAACACAGAGCACGTTTTCAAACTTAATAATAAAATGGCAATTTGAAATAAGTAAACTATGGAATGCCGATCTGCTTTGAGCCTGCAGTAATGATTACAGGAAAATGCCCTATTCTGAGGAATGAGTAGAAACCAGCAAATAAAAAAGCCTGACATGCACTCTCCCTCAAGTTTGCTTGCTAGCACAACTCACCTGCATTAAAACCCTAAGCTCATTAAACAATTAAATACAAAGCAATTTATTCCACAGTTAATCGTGCTGCTTTAGGCATATTAAATTAACTGTTCAGAAAGGCATGATTTTCTCTAAGTCCATAGCCTCAGAAAATAGTACCTGGGAATTGGGAGTATCATATGGATTGAAAATCGATCAGAAAGGAAATGGAGATGGACTTTAGAAAATAAAAGTCACTCCATTTTCTAGTTAGAAGATATAAAACCCCCAACATTAGCTTGATATCTTGTTGCGCTTAGGTTATATTAATTCATTGGCATATCACGCAATCAGAGACTATATTGAATGACCATTATGCCATGCACACTATAATGACCATTGTACAATGTGCAAAGCTTTGCAATGCGTTTGGAAATACAGAATACAGAAACAAGTAAAAAATAATAAAACATTTCCAAAATTGCAGCCCATACAGATAGTACCTAGGAAAAGAGATGTGAGAATGGGGAGAGGATAAATAGAGAAATCTGATTTGAAGTATATTTTGAAGTGAGGAAATGAAAACAATTGGTATAGAAAAGAGAAATAAATTCAACATAATTCACACTTGTCTAGTACACAGTTTGTGCCAGGCATCGAGTTAGTTACTAGGGATGCCAATCTAAGCTGTACTTCATACCTCTAATAACAGATGTAAAGGAAAGAGAGAAAACTTGTCATTAGGATACTGCAAGCATTTTTGCTTGGATGATGAATCAACATTGGGTAGTACACAGAAATAAGACAGATAAGATAGGAAGCTTCAACTATATACTTGACATTTTAAACAACGATGTGATTATAGATGAAGAGACAAAATTGATTGGCCTGGAAATACATTTGAACGTTGTGTCATTAGAATGACACTCAGGGACTTCCCTGGTGGCCCAGTGGTTAAGAATCTGCCTGCCAGTGCAGGGGACACGGGTTTGAGCCCTGGTCCAGGAAGATCCCACATGCCTCGGAGCAACAGAGCCCATGAGCCACAACTACTGAGCCCGTGTGCCACAACTACTGAAGCCTGCATGCCTAGAGCCCATGCTCTGCAAAGAGAAGCCACCACAATGAGAAGCCAGCACACTGCAATGAAGAGTAGCCCCCACCTGACACAACTAGAGAAAGCCCACCCACAGCAACGAAGACCCAACGCAACCAAAAATAAATAAATTAAATTAATTAATTTAAAAAAAAAAAAGAATGACAGTTGGCAGTAGCATGGTAGATTCTGTAGTCAAGAACCCATCAATATTCAATGATCACTCAGTCTGTCACAATGACCATATGGCAATTCAAATCAATCCTTAAGGAAGCCAGGGTAACACATGTTTCTAATAAGATGTTGTATTCCAGCATGGCCTGGTGCACTTCACTTCATGAAACGGGCTGCCAGCTCTGATTCTATATAGCAGAAACCAATGTGAAGAGTCCAAAATTAAAAGCAAAACATTTCTTCTCCATATTACTACTACAAAGTCCTTGAATCACTGGCATGCAATCAAGTTATGCGAGTCAGTAGTGGGGAATCAGATAATAAATGTACACTTCATAACCAAGTTAAAGAATGCTTTTCACAGATGGCTGAGCACTGCAGGGGTATGAATTGTCATAAGACTAAGCTAACTCCTTCCCCTTATGTAGGAGGAATTTGCTTCAGTTCTGTACCTCAGTACTTCTCCAGCAATACTGGATAACAGAATCAAGACTAATGTCATTTTCAAATTAAATGCTGCCACATCAAGCTCCCAGGACAAGTTCCCCACACTAAGGAAGCAGCTTTGAATGAGACAGAGCAAATCCATACCCTGAGGGAATCACACCAGTGGCCTGGCATCTGAGCTATGCTGATGTGTTTAGGGAGCAACATTTAGACTCCTTGAAATACATTACACAGGTATATACTTAACTTATTAATGAATGAGCCAGCAGGTAGATTAAGGAGCTTTCCCCCCACACCTCACCCACGCTGCACAGGGTCCTAACCACTGGACTTGAACCCGGGATTGAACCCGGGCCTTCGGCAGTGAAAGTGCACAGGGTCCTAACCACTGGACTGCCAGGGTTCTAAGGAGCTCTTTTAAAAAGCACTTGAAGAATGGAGATTTACATAGTTTTGAAAGGGATGCCTAAATAAGTTTGCTAAATTAGTTAGAAGCCTGGCCCACTTCTTACAGGTCATGAAGTTACAGCATCTTATCAATTTTTGCAGATTAGCTTCTAACTTTGGAGGATGTATTGGCTGAGGATTGTTGGCCAAATTGACTGGGATGAAATTTCATTTTATCAGGAAAATCTATTTGATTTTCTTCTTTCTACCATACATGTTCCTGATAATGCAGACATGGCCTCAGGCTCAGAAAAGTTTACACACTAAACTCCAAAAATCAGAGCAAACTTAGAAGAAACCTTGTCATCCCCTTCATTCTTTTCATGTGAAAGTTTATGGCAAGAGAGGCTTAACCTGTTACCTTGATGCACAGCCTTTCAGAAGCAGGAATGGAACTGAACTTGAGGGTTCCTGACTTGCCTTTAGGGCTGTACCCAACGCACCCTGCTGTTCACTTGTATAAAAATTATAAAACTTTTGATGCATTTCATGTAGGATTAAGGAGGAAAAACACCTTTACAATAGAGTTCTAGTATGCTATGTGATTCTCATGGTGCTTCCTTTCTGTACATCTTAGGTACAGTATAACTAAATTTTTGAAGCTGAAATAAAAGGGATAAGCAGGTAAAGCGCTAATTGCTACCACACATAGCTAGTATGTAAACCGTAGACAGTTGGGCCCTACGAGGATTTACTACTCAGAATTCCTATTTTGGACCCTAATAACTCTTTATTCCAAGCAGAATATAGCTAAAAACAAACAGTGGGAGTCATAAAACTCCTAGTACAATTAAAGACATGTAATTCTGGGGAGGAAAATTGAGAACCAGTGGCCACAGCAGTGAGTCATCTGTTAGCATATCGACGCTCTAAACCATTGCCTTTAGGAAGAAAAACAAACATCCTAATTTTCCAATCTTAAATTTCAAAGCTAAAATGTTTCTGGCCCTGCATTTTCAAATCTATTTTCTCAGAAAAAAATTAAATGGATTGTTTCCTCAAGTTGTATCATGAGGTAGAGCACCAAAGCCTTATATTTAATCAGTTCTAAACTAAACTAAACAAATGACTGTTTTCATATGGAGTAAAAGGTCACACACATTGAACAAGTAGTAATGAGGG
The DNA here is from genome assembly GCF_005190385.1 of Monodon monoceros. NCBI lineage: Eukaryota > Metazoa > Chordata > Mammalia > Artiodactyla > Monodontidae > Monodon > Monodon monoceros. Next base: position 7,801,765 of record NW_021703781.1, on the reverse strand, counting down.
CTCCAGACAATAAATACAAAAGCATTTTCCAAACTTAAATACAAAAATTGACATTATAGGATCTCTAGACTCTCTTCATATTTTATTTTGTTTCATTGTGGGATGGACTTTCATAGTTAAAGTAAACTTACCTTTATCTATTGAATAAGCCATGTGAATATGAATGGTCACTAAAACCTGTTTTCTTTCATAGTAATGTAATTGAAGGAAAATGAGCTATTCTAGAATTCTGAAATTGAGAAAAATCAAAGGAGAGAAGGAGAAACTATAAATGAAAGTCTAAATCTCACTTTCTTCATCTGAATTGTTAGTAATTGTTTATGCATAAAAAATTCATTTCCCTTCTCCATTTCCTTCTTATCAGCTAATAAAAGATACATGAAATGAATGAATATAATTTACCTTCCTATGGATGATACACTGTGGAAGTCCATCTAATTATGTGATTTTTTTAATTATTTGTACCATTTTAAATAACTTGACTATTAAGTGCCCACAACACAACGTACTGTATTCTATAACTCATAATATATGTTTAAAATTATGTATAGACATTATCATCGTTATCTTCATAATTATCGCTAAAGAATAAAATTCTTTTTGAAATAGTACCCTGTAACTTCAGCAGTTCTCCACTTGTTAGAGTTTCTGCTATCCACTGAGAGATCGATATAGGCTATTGTTCATGGGTAAACCAGTCAGGCACTGCTTGAAGTCATCGAACATAGATATACTTTTATTTCTGGTGTAATGGTACCAGTGAGAAATATAACATTCACTAACTGTCGGTTATAACAACTGTTCACATCCTAGTGCTTTTATTTAAAACAACACTTTTTACACAGCCTTGAGCCCAGAGCACGGGCACCTTCATCTTAGAATAAGAAACATAAAGCTACACCAGGCAAACAGGACAGAAACTGGATTTCATGTTTTGTAGTGTTAATCAGAATAAAGCCTCCTTTCATTCCTATCACTGGTCTAAAAATCCCAAAGATGCCAGCCCTCTTGGACTATTTTCCTTTTTTATTTTAGCTCTGAAATCCCTTGATAATGCTGTCATTCATTTATGTCATTCACTTCACAAATACTTATTGACACACACTATATGCTAACACTGTGAATGAGAAAATGATCCAGCTTTCACCAAGTTGACATTCTGGTAGGAGAGATAGACAGTAAATAATGAAATATAACTTAAGACAGTGATGAGTGCCCAGAGGAAACAATAAAGCAGGTAAATCAATAAGAAGTAACCTACCAGTATGGAGGAAAGACTACTTTATATAGTGTCTTTGTGGAAACCGCTCCTCCCCACCTTGAGGGAACAACATTTAAACAGAGGCCTAACTGAAGTAAAAGAAACTGAACCTTGGGGAAGAGAGTTCAGATAGTGAGAACACCCAGTGTAAAGGCCCTGAATTAGAGAAAGCAAAAAGAAAACCAGTAGGGCTAGACAGAAGGGGTCTCAGTGGATGGTGGGGAGGAATGGCAAATGTAGCATAAGATGTCTGAGATTTAGGAAGGGATAATTTTAAGCAGGATTTATAAGCTATGCACAGAGTTTGAATGGTATTCCAAATGTGCTGGCAAAGCCACTGAGGGTTTTGAAAAAGCAGTGATGTCGTCTGATCTACATTTTAAAAGATCACTGTGCTGCTCTGTGTAATATTGAACGTAGAAGGGAAGAGCAGAGGATGAATACAAAGTAACATTTTGGCAGATGAGAATGCTGGTAGATTAGTCTAGAATTTGGTCATGAAGGCAGTGAGATGCAGTTGATCGTTGGATACCTTTTTGAGGTAAGCTCACAGGACTGACTGAGAAATTTAATATCAGGTGGTAAGCAGGAAAGTTGAAGCCAAATAACATGTATTATTTTTGGCAAGAGTAACTGGGTTACTGTTGGTGCCATTTATTGAGACAGAGACTGAGAGTTGAGAATCAGGTTGAAGGGGGTAAACGTAATTCTGATTTTGATGTATTAGGTGTGGGAAACTTACTAGACACAAAAGTGAAGTTTTTGAGTAGGTTATATTCTGGGCTATCCAGTAGAACTTTGTGTGATAACAGAAATGAGTAATAGAGTAGCTATTACCACCTATGGTTATTAAGTGATTGAAATGACTCATGTGTGGCTGAGGGAATTTAATTTTAATTATGTTTATTTTAATTAGTTTAAATCTAATTAGTTATATGTGCTGCCGTACTGGACAGATCAAGTTTAGAAAGATGGAAGAGGAGGAAGAACCAGCCAAGGAGAATACGGAGACTCAAGACGGCAGCAGGAAAATCAGGAGAATGTGACACGTGTAAAGGCATGTTCCCAAAGGGAGGTAGAGAGAAATGCGGAGGAAAGGAGGTCCAGTTGACCCTTGAACAACACAAGTTTGAACTGCGAGAGTCTGTGGGTATGAAGGAACTCCAGTTAAGGAAGGCCAACTATAAATTATAGGCAGATCAATCCCTATGTTGTTCAAGGATCAACTGTATAAGTGGGACCAAATGTAAATATATGTGTGTGTGTGTGTGTATATATATATACAGCTATGTAAACATTACAGTATTTGTTAGCTAATGGCGATGAGTCACTAGTGAAGAACTAAAACTTTGATTATGCCAAAGGTGGAAAACTGACCTAGTTCTCTTCTCTTCTTATTGATTCTGGTTTCCTCAGTAAAATAATCTCTTTAGTTTAGGATTGGAGGGTGGAGCTTTGACTCCCCAGTACACCTTTTGCAATCCTAACTCCATCTCAGCTTCTACCTCCCAGAGAACCTAACACCACACAGCTAGGATCAGGAGTGGCCCAAGAAAACAAGAGGTAAAAAGGTGTTCGGGAACCAGATTGCATCCTACAGGGCTGGTAGAGAGGACCTCCACCTACTGATAGTGGGTGATGCCTTCCCTCCTCGACACCCCAACTCTTGGGAAACTTTTCCTTGCAACCAGTGCTTTTCATGATGTAATTGTTTTTGGTCTTCAGATTATGTGACCTCAGCATAGTGCTACAGAGATAACGTGATATTCTTTCTTGATATATTCTTGTCTTTTTTGCCATAGTATCAGTTCCCTTTCCTATTCTTCCTGGTTCCTCTTTGTTCTGTCTTCCACCCAACTGCTAAATAATGTCACCCTTCAGGGACTGTTCCCAGGCCTCTTCTTACTACTAAGTCCCATAACTCCCATGATTCGGTCATGCCCTTTTTCACCCAACAGCAAGATTGCTGTTCTGAAAAAACTAAGTAAGACCAGGACATTTCACTAATTAAAGCCCTCCAGTAGATTGAAATACATTTTGATCTCATACTCAACTATCTCACTAGTCCCTCACCCACTTTGGGTTTCTTTCTGTTGCTTGAATATGCCACACTTTGTTTAGTTCAGGATTTTTGTTCATGCTATTAACATTGCCTGTAATTCCCTTTCCTGCAAAGTTCGCATCAACTCGTCTTTTAGTTATCAATGTACTAGTTCCTTTAAATGTCACCATTCCAGGTAGAGAAGTTACTACCATTATCATTTATTTGAGCATCTTTTTATTTCCTCTCTATCTTTTATTATAATTTGTAATTATTTTATATATTTAACTATGAATTATTCCCATCTCCCAACAAAAACAAAAAGTGTAAACCCCATGAAGGCAAGAATTTGTTTCCTGTTAAATCCTTTGTCTACCGAAAATATAGCTTTAATAAACATTGGTGAAATGCATGCATGAATAAGTCAATAATGATTTTACTGCTTAGAATTTAATGTTTAAAATGGGACATGAATACTTAACTAAAGTTTTTGTTAGCAATATTAAGTGTATGCAAGACACCTATCGCAGTGTCTAGGGTATAGTATTGTGCCATGTAAGTCTCATAGGCTTTCTTCACTCTTTTTCATTCTTTTATCATTTTACCTCTCTGACTGGATAATTTCTAACATTCTATCCTCCAGGTCACCGATTCTTTCTTCTGAAAAGTTCACTATGCTTTTGAAAGTGTTGAATTCTTCAGTTCAGTTATCGTATTTTTCACCTCTAGGACTTCTGTTTCTTTGTGGGCTGTTTTTGTCTAACACTTTATAGATCTCCATTTCTTTAAGACCAGTTATGAGAGCTTTATTAGTTTCCTTTGGTGGTGTCACATTTGCCTGGCTTTTTGTGATCTTTAAGTCCTTACATTGGTATCTCTGTATTTAAGTAATTAGGTTCCTTTTCCAGTCTTTACAGGTTTTCTTTGGAAGACACAGATCTTCACTAGTCAGCTCAGTTTGGGTTTCTGGGCATGTCTGTGGGTAATGTCCTTGGGCAGTGGAGGCTGCTATAATTGTCTGTTTTAGGGTTCAAGCTCTATTTTTTATTTATTTTGGTCTATTTTGGGGTTCAAGGTCTGAGTTTGGGGATGGGGGGTTGTGCCACTGGCTGAGAACAGTTGGATGGAACTTCTGGCTTGGTTCCCTATCCAAGTAAGGCTGTAGAATGGGCTTCACTGTTGCCTGATTCCTCTGGTCAGGCTTACTAGATGTTTGGGACTGGGTATTACATTCCGTTGTAGATGGGACCATGAACTGGCTTTCCTGCCCTAACAGGGCAGCAAGACAAGACCCAGGACCTATACAACTCATTGTTTGGGGACCCAAATCAGGCAAGAATGTGCACTGAATTCCCTGGTCAGATGAGCCACTGATTTTGCTTTGTAGACGGAGGAAACCATAGGCTGTGCTCTCTGTTCAAGTGCTGTTGTATGTAGGGCAGTTGAATGGGCTTTGCTGCTTCCCATATGCTCCAACCAGCTGAAGGCTATATTGAGCAATGAGCAGGACTATGAATTAGGTTCTCTGCCCAGGAGAAGCAGGAGGAGCAGCTCGAAAACCCATAAAGCTCTTTGTTGTCTTAACTCAGGCTGACCCATACCCCAAATTCTCTGGCCGAAGAGGGCAGTGGCTTTATCCTGGAAACTACTGGCTCTGTCTGTCCTTCACTCAGCTCTAGTTCTGCTGGGCCACACACCGTTCAGGCGTTTTTGCCAGCCCTTCTGGTCAGGTGGGGCTGGGGGTCACTGTGGATGCTGCTATGTCCCTGCTGCCTTACCTGGACAGGAAGGGGAGGGGGCCACTCCAGGCTACTCTCAGTTTACCCAAACTGGTTCTGTGGTTGGGAGGGGCTGGGAGCTACTCTCAGCCTTGACTATAAATTAATCCCCCTGCCTATGGGGAAACATAGGGAAGCCTCCGCACCCAGCACTGGCTTTGTTCTGCCAGCCTGCCTCTCAGAAGGAACACAGCTAGGCCACACAGCTTCCAGGAGTTGCTGCCAGCCCTTCTGGTCAGATGGGGCTGGAAGGTGCTCTTCACAGTAGGTGGGGCTGTGACTCAGCACCTTGCTTAGGTGTGGGCAAACCAGGCTCTAGGGTCAGCAAAATTCCTCATCTGAGCATCTGAATCAGACAGATCTGTACCCCGCTGAATTCCCTGGTCAGAGTCCACCCCCGACTTGGTTCTGCAGGTGAGCAGAGCTGCTGACTGGGACTACTACTTGGGCACTGCAGGTAGGAACTCCGTCTGCCAAGATCCATATGCTGGTTGTTGCAAGCCCCTCCCGCTTTCTCCATCGCATTCAGCTTCACGGTGATTGAACCCCACAGATTCCCCTGAAATCCCCAGAGTGAGAATCAGAATAGGGGCTCCCACAAAGCGACCCACAATCCTGTTGGTGAGTTGGTTGTCCCCGCCGGGTTCTCTTTTTCACTGGAGGAGCCAGAGGCTCAGGAGAGACGTGTCCATGTGGTGCTGCACTGGCCCGGGGGAGGAGGAATGAGGTTAATGTGTAGCTCCCCCCTCCCCTTCTAAGTCTGCCTTGGTCTCTGAGGTGCAAAGGGTGGTTCAGTCCATTCCTGTGTTCTGTGATTCTCAGTGGTGTGTTGCTCTTGAATGGTTGTCGGTTGTTCTTGTAAGGGGGAGTGAAGTCAGAAATGATCTATCTATGTGATGTCACCTCCCACGCCTGTCTTTATTAGATGAATTCAGGCCAGAGCCAAGGGAAGAATATTTATTGTCCGCAAATGACCAGGAATCAAATTTTCTTAAAGGAAATCCAAAGTCAAACCAAGCCTCACTTTTTGGAAATCCTGGTTTGCAAAACTGAAGACAATAGTTCCTCAGGACCTCCCTCCCTCTTTCTGTTTTCCTTTTTGAACCCCACAAAATTCACACAGATTCAGCTCTTCTAATTCCTGAAGGTGGAGCTGTACCTCAGCCCTGTCTTCTTAGTCAAAGAACTGTTTGGCATCCGTAGGAGGTAATCTGGAGGGATACCCTCAGAGAAGGGTCTTGAAGCAACTCTGAATTGAGACGAAGACATATGTGCATTGAAAGAAAGAATCTAAAGAAATGGGCTGTCATTGCTGTTTTTTCCTTTCCTCCTTTATTTTCTTAGAGAAAGCATGCCTAAAACTCAGTAATGACTCTTCTAGATGTATAGTATATCTAACTAGGAACGTATCTGCTTTTAGGTATAGATATAGATATACCTTTCTGCTACCCAAATATGCGCTCAGTCATTGGTACTATCAGGCATTTTCTAGTATTTTACTTAATTCACCTGGAGAAACAAATGATGTCTGATCAACTTACACAAAACTAATTCTAGATGTTCAACTAACCATAGAGTACTAGGCAATTTAATGCTTGTTTTCTACAATAAGAAAACTGATTTCTTGCTTGAATGTAATACTAGATGCTTCCCTTGACCAGTAAATATTTCAGTGGCAGCTTTTTAGCATGGAAATGCTTTTCACTTACCAGCATTTGATGAGGTTTTGTTCCCTGGGCAATCTTTTCTATCACTGAGGAAGCACCCCATGCAGCCTGATTAGTGCTAAGCTGAACCAATTCCAAATGAATTTCTTTCCTTTTTACCACTTACAATACTGTCAAATTATCTCTTTCCTCCATACTCCCACTCGCATAGGATTCTGTAGAATAAAGAGTAGGCAGTATGGGCAAGTACAAAAATGGTTAACTGCTACGAAGTGTTTTCTTGCATAAAACATCTCAGTAGCAATGCTTGCTGAGAAATGCTGTTAATAACAGTTCAGCAACCTCAGTATCTAGTAACTTATTTTCTAGAAAATATCCATATTTCTTGGCCTAATGGAAAATTATCGTTCTTAATTTTTAATGGTCCTGTTGAAGGTGGCATTAAAGACTATTCCCTTGATAGAATGTAAAAGGCGAGTCCTTCAAGTAACACCTTTGTTTTATATTCAGCAGCTGATTCCATTCACATTATTAAAACTAACTCCAGAATACATGCTATTGAACCATAGTTGACTGATACGTTATAACTAATAAAAGTATAGATAAACTATTCAAAGTATAAAATAATTTAATACATTTATTATAGAGGTTTTTATTTTATATTTTTTGGCAAGTCAAAAATTCAATAAAATTCAAATATATTTTGATCAATATTATTCCTTTTCTGGGCTATTTGAAGTATAATATTCAAACTCTTTCCTAATTTTGAATTTGACCTGAAGTCTCATTAACTTTTTATTTTTGGCCAAATACATAAAAATGCTAGCATAATTGAATAAAGAAAGCTAGTAATTATTTTCCATGTGGCAGAAAGAATCAGAGCCAGATAAAACGTAGAATAATTTGAAGCCTGTTGAGAGAAGGAACGCTTCTTTCAATGGGACAAGAAAACTAAGTGAAGAATTAAATATATTCACAAGGTGAATAGGAGATGAATTGATTATCATCATCCTTAAAGAAGTCTGAATTTTGTGTGGAGGATGCTGATTCATCTCTTGAGAGTACACTGGGGAGACCTTAGATTGTATGTGTTCTTAGAACCACAGAATTTTATTTTAGGAAGTATGGATTTAACTCTTACAAACTCCAAGTAATGTTCCAAACTTTTCATTATTTCTTTAACTTGGCTAATGCTTTATTATTGGAAGATGTGTCTTGTATTTTCTTTGATCTTTCTTATTCATCAGTTCTAGGCTTTATCTAATTTTCTTGAGATAATATTTGCTTTCTTCACTTCCTTTTGTTGCCTGGAAGAGATCTTGGCTCAAAGATGGAAATCTGTACAGATAAGATCTAGAGCATTTTCCTTTAACACTCAAATGGCAGGGAAGAGCAGTGGGCACCAGCACATTTTTTAAAGTAATCTGCATTATTCAGGTTTTTTTCTTAATCATGTCCTTTTTCCAATCTACTTTATGAAAAGAAGTAGGGCTTTTCTTTTACTTTATTATATAATATCTACATAGTTTCATGTAAATAGAATATCTTGAACTAAGCTTACTACCTCTGTGATTATTAAATATACATATGCTTAGTTTAAAATTAAAATATCAAATTATGGATCTAATGAGTATTAGTATTTGCTTATACTGTAATAATAAAAATTCTTCTAAAGGACTTGAAAATAATGTGTTCTGTTATAGGATACACTCTCTTAATATGTGGTTTATATTTGTTGTTATATTTCCCCTCTTCAGATAGTATATAAATTGCTCTAATAGCCCTGTTTTAGAGATTATAAGTTCTTAATTAGTAAAGTCCAAATTTATGGGACTTACAATTTTGATATGTTTGCTTATCTCACATATTATTGAGACTAACATACATGAAGTGTTGATTTTCCTTCTCTTGGTTACTATTGTGGATAACTCAAAGCTGAAAATTTGGAAAGGAGCTAGTTTCTCTCTGCACGTTAAGCTTCTTAAGCAAATACATATTTGGCTGCAGTGACTGCCATCCATTTGAGGAAATGTGAAAACAGAACTTAGAACTGTATTTTTAACGCAATCTACTACAGATTTTTTAATGCTTAGTAATTATAAAGGAATAGTTGATATGCTAGGTAGTTGGTATTTGAACCCATTTTCATTTTTGTCCAAGCATTTAAGTATAAATATCTCTTTAATGATTATGTTTCCACTTGTTAGTTTTTATGATTTTTGTACAATCTTTACCTAGTTTTATCTTGAGACAAAATCTTTATTATTTTTAATAGAACACAAAAGTTATATCATATTTTTTAAATTCTCATTTTTCAAATTGAATCTTTATATTAGGAATAAAGAAGAGATGAGTGACAAACTTTTAACAATGGAAGTAACTTCATCAAATATTTTCATTTTACACAGACATTAAGGTACATGTCAGAGGATCGTATGGTCCATTTTTGCTTGTCTGATTTGTCCCATCAAAATCAAGATTGAGGAAGTTGTGAGCTGATTAAACTTTTTTCTACTTTTCTTATTTATGTTTCCCAAAATCTTGAACCAAAGTTCACCTCACATTACTTCCAATTCAATAAATATTTATTGAATTTCTACATAGCATATATAGAATTCCCCAGCTTTATATAATGATAATATTTTAAGTCTTAAGCATAAGTTTTAAAATTTTGTAGTCTCTTTTATTGTTTTCAAATAAATCTTTCAAGGTAAAAATAAAAATAGATGCAAAGGGATAGAGATGACTGGTAAACTGACTTAAAGAGAGCAAACACCAAGCCCACTGTAGTAAATATTTTGGATTTTTTTAATATTTGCACAAGTAATGGTGCTTGAAAACTGCTTGCAAATATGCTTTAGAATAGGAGACTGTAGTAAGTAGTCTAAATTTAAATAAATCGTAACTATGCAGTGCAGCAAACATGTAATACAAAATGTACTTTTTTCTAATGTTAAATTTAATTTTTGTTTCCCATTAGAGGAGTCTGGGATGCATTATTCACTCTCCCACATATCATTGTTTCTATTCAATATCAGAAAGGAAAGGGAAGAAAATCTTGGAGGCCTATCTTATTCCCTAAGAGCAGCAATAGGGTAGCAGTGTCCTGACTATAACTTTTGTATAAATTTTTAGCTGCCTCTGTCAGGCTCAGAGAAGTTTACTGGTGAGGATTTTGCTACAATGCCTGTGAACATGGTACAGATCATTGCATCACTCAGTTCTGCTTTTTAAGATACATATCTCCGTCTTTAAAAATTCATCATGTAGAAAATATTAGTTTTACAGAAGAGATGTAGTGGAAGAGATTTATTCATTTGATAAAAGGATTCTTCACTAACCTGAAGCCTTTACTTTTTATTAGTAGGTTTCCTTGGACATCACATAGTTTTCTGCAAATGATTTATTACTTAATTTATAGAAATCCGTCTCTTAAGAATTTTAAAGTATACCAAGTATAAAATATATACTATACTTGACCTTCAATACATTGCTGTGTACTTAGATTTCCCACCGCTTACATTTTAAGAGGCTTACGTCTTAACTGTGTATGGTTGAAGCAACCAGCATTAGCATGGTTACCAGCAATTTGGAAATGTATCATCTACGGAATTAAAAGTATTTTTTACTAAATTTGAAATTATTTGGCCAAATTATCAAATGAATATAAAACTCACTAGAGCCTAACCTTGGTACCTTTGAAGAGTTTTAGGATAATTATTTAAATTTGAAAGAATTTTTATCCTTATACCTACTAAAAACAGCTCTAAACTGAATTGGAGCTTTGAAGTTAGAGTGCTCAAAATTCATGGTTAACTAGTTCTTGAAAAATAACTGCATAAAAGGTCATCCATGCATCCCAATATCTAAATATTCTTTCTCAAATGTTCAGCCTCTGAAAATCTTCTCCAATGAATAATTTTTCACTTTTTAAAAGCTTTTACAGAAACAGTGAGAGACACTGTGTGATGACTGTGATCTGGTTGAGCATTCCTGTTTGGCTTGTCATTAAATGACTAATATTTACACTGAGAATTCATGTTATCCATGACTTGAAATAAAAAAAGCTTCTTGGAACGTTTTTTTTTTTTTTACTTGAACTTTTATAAATAATTAAAATGGGGCTAGAAGTTGCATTACAGATAGAAATACAAGGAAGTTTTTAATCATGTATTTTAATGAATTATATACTTCTTAGCAGTAATGTATTCAATAACATGAATAAAGATGGCTATCAAAACCAACAAAGATAGATAGCAAGGAACAATTAGTCTCTTATAATCTTTCATTTGGTTGCAGAGTAATGAGTATTTCTTTTTTGTATATTTTAGTTTATTTTTGTTAACTTAAAAATGAATTAGATATCTACTAATTGGATGCAAAATATTGTCACTTTATATTTAAGTATAAAAAGCATTTTTTAAAAAGCTAGGTAGCTAATGATACACTGTTTTTGATGCTAGCGATATATTATATTAAAGCTACAGTCCACTTTGTAGCTGCAGTGTTGTCTTGAGGCTCTAAAAACTTCTTAAAGTACAACAATAAATTCTGTTTTGTTGACCCAATTTAAATATAAGTTGTTTATACAAAATTGTTTTCCTGTGAGTTTCATTTTATGTTGCCAAGATTGTTAACAATCAGGGTAAATGTAAATTTCTTATTCACACTGTAAGAAAAAGAGGGTGAATTTCACATGTACATAGCTTGGTATTTGATTTACCACAAAACATACTAGGTCCATTCATTCAATAAACAGACATGGAGAACCTACTAAATGCCAGCCACAGACTTAACCACTGAGAAAAACCGCCATCACTTTTTAACTGACAAACAGGTTTATTCATATGTGTGCTGATTTAGTTATGGTGTGTCACTCCACTAAAATATAAGTACATAATAAGTCCCTGACACATTTGCAGATTGAAGGAATGAAAGCTGTCAATCAGTCCATGGCTTTTAGTCCAAGACCTATGTTCACATCTGTGTTAGAGACACAGATTCAGCTAAAAACATACTATAAACCCAGTCTCTTCTAATGGTTATGTTTCTTTCTAAAAGTTCCTTTATACTCTTTATTAATTACTACTATTTTCTGTTTGGAACACTGTTGTTTTCCAAGTCCAAACATTTTTAACATTTTTAAAAGATTTTTAAAAACCAGTTTGGGGGACTTCCCTGGTGGCGCAGTGGTTAAGAATCTGCCTGCCAATGCAGGGGACACGGGGTCGATCCCTGGTCGGGGAAGATCCCACATGCTGCAGAGCCCGTGCGCCACAACTACTGAGTCTGTGCTCTAGAGCCCGTGAGCCACAACTACTGAAGGCCACGTGCCTAGAGCCCGTGCTCCGCAACAAGAGAAGCCACCACCAACAAGAAGCCTGCTCACTGCAACTAGAGAAAGCCCACATGCAACAACAAAGACCCAATGCTGGCAAAAATAAATAAAATTTAAAAATAATAATAATTAAAAAAAAAAGTTTGGCTTGCGGGGGAAGGATGTTGCATCAAGCAATTCTTAAAAGCAGTACATTTGACAACTTTTAAACTGTCTGTATGATTACAGCTGTATGATGACACAAAGCCAAAATAGCAAGTCACTCCTACATACACACACACTCTGTCTTACACACACTTTAATAGTATTATTGGCAATATCATGACTGTAAAGGTGATTGAAATGTAGAGATCAACTATGTTTACAATATAATTCTTTTGATCAAAATGTCAAGATATCACTATTGCCCACAGGACTTAAGGAAGAGCCCCAATAAAAAATGTGAAATATATATAATTTTCATCATAAATACACAGAAAGGTCAGATCACTAATCCAAGAGCACAAAAGACAATGATTCTATTGATACTACACCCTAATTGGTTTGTAGATTTCAACCTCAGCCAATGCTCATCATCTCAATAATTGCATCAATTTAAAAATGCCCAAAGTGGAAGAATTTATAACATTTCGTTCCTACATAACATTTATTATCCTACATAATATAGTAGGATTAGATTTTCTAACCTCAGTGGTATATAATTGTGATAGAAAATGAACAAACTTTCCTTTAGTGTGGTAGCACTGAGGTTAGAAAATCTAATTATTAAATAAAATGACCTCAATAAAATGGTGACTTGTTCCAGGTAATCCACTTAAAGGAATTTCTAAAACACTTAGGGGAATTACTTTAACACATTTAATTGAAGACTGAACCCACCCTCCCACCCCACCCCACCCCCACCCCCACACACAAAACTGTTATATCTTTGGATTTTAGGTAAAAACTACCAAAAGACACCACTGTAAGGAGTAGAACAAATTTAATCAGAAGAAGTAATAGTGAATATAAATCAAAGATGAAATGACAATTAGAGGAACCACAGTATCTTGATGAGTTGATATGAGGAAGATCTAGGATATATACTAGAAAATCTAGGATCCTATATACTGTGCAATGGGAAGACATGATACCTTCTTAGGGAGAAAGGCAAAAGTCAATCCCATGGTCAAGAAAGAAAGTATTATTAGAGAACCAAAGGGTCACTTGGGCACCTGGTGGAAATATATTCTGGCCTTAGATTACAGTTTTAGTACTTTAAGGAGACAAGGCGATCATGGAATAAAGCAAGATAGGAAGGGAGAAAATACTGGAGTAACATAATCTGTCTTTGCGTGCAAGTTCGTAATGAATGAGAATAAGCACTCAAAATTACATTTCAGTTACCCAACTGGAATGAGATTAATGAAGTACGTTCATTTAATTTGCCAATATGAAGATGAGGATATTTACAAAGAGCCAATAGAGAAAAGTTGAGCAATTCTATTTTGATGTTTATGATTAGAATTGTGCATTGCGTATTGAATTTCAGCTGTCCAGTGGAATCACTTTAGTTTGAAATCATTTTAATAGGCTATTTCATTAAAAGTCTATGGAGAATTTGGCATTCTTGGCTTTCTTTTAATAACTAGTCTATAATTAAATATGGAATTTTAATGATGAAGAACAAAGATTCAAGTTGATAAACAGAACAAAATTATTTATGTGCTAATCTAGTGTGTCAGAGCAATGAATTGAAAGCAATCAGAATTGCTCTGATCTTATGGGAATAAGAACGCTGACTTACGGGCATGCAGAGGTACACAGATCACATTGTAATTGCAATTCTTGATTAGATTGGGGCAACGTGTCCCAATGTGCTTTCTAATCCCTCTATGATATATATCAAAGATCTATTTTTCTTGGGTTAGTTGTGAACAAATCCATGGTGTTATATTGAAAACCCTCAAAGGGCTTTCTTTAAAATGGAATTTAATCATTGAATGTGCAAATGAGAAATTTTAATTTTTTTTAACAAAAAAGGCAACAAAGAAGAGAATATCTGGAGAATTTAAGGAAATATTTTGATACTTAAACTTAGGAAAAACAAATGTAAAATGAATTAATTATGTCCTATACATAATCAGCTCTCATTAAACATGTACATATCGAAGGAAGAGCTGAAATGCATGAGAAAATACATGGAAATATAAGGTAGATGATACCATGAGTATGTGGAATTTGACAAGTGAAATGAAAATAGGAAAAAAGTTAGAAAGTAGACAAAAATCACAGGGAACACAAGGTGAATTGTTTGACATATGTTTGGTGAAGGGAACAAAATGAAAAATCAGTACTGGGTGCTCAAAGAAGCAAAGCAGAACAAAATGGAAATCAGCATATTAGTTGGAGATAAATGGGGAGTGGCCTTAATGATCAGAATAAACCCACCCTCAGTTATCTGTTGTGTTTGGTGTTCATATTTACTGAAGCAGAATGTCTGTATTTTTATATTCTTGTGGATTCTCTTTCCCAGAATTAACTTTATAGTTTTGTAAACATTCAAATAACTCTCATCTTAATTTGTTTTCATTTTCCAATCCTTCTGCAGTGCCATTAAATGATTTGCTATTTAAAATTGGCCATTCATTCTCTCTAGAATTATTCAGTTATCTCAGTATTACTTGCTGATAGTTGAGAGTGTTCATTCTCTTAATTGGGTTCCTTTTATCATTCCCTTCTGTTTATTAAATTATCTAAAATTTCCTGTGTTTTGAATTGATAGACAAGAAGATTACACATACTTGCTTTCTGTTTTAATTGCTCCAAATCAGTTTTGATGACAAGGTATTAGAAAAAAATTATCTCAAAGGAAATTCCCAAAACCCACAGGCTCCAATTTACTTTTTGGCCTACATCTTTTCAATTTAAACAGATGATTTCTTCTTTTCCTCTTGATGTGAGGAACACATGCCAGCTCCATTCTCTCATTGATTAACCCCCCTCCCCCGTATTCCATGTGCTTGTGCCTATACGTACGTGCGCTCACACACGCACACACACACACACACACACACACACACACACACCATTTGGTAAGTAATTAAAACTTTGGGTTTCAATCTATATATTTAAAATTAAACTGATGTGATATGTCAGTTATATCTCAATAAACCTGAAAAATTAAACATTTTTTTCCATTTCTGTAGTTACTGAAGAAAACAAATTGTGTGTGTATATATATCATTTGACAATGATCCTATTGAACAATATGAGTTGGTCAATCATATATTTACATTGATTAATGTAAACTACAAGCAGGGATGTGATTTTACTGAGGCTGCATTAACAATTATGCTATTGGCTAAAAAGGGGAGATGCTGCCCCTGCTCACAGCCTGTCACCTCAGGCACAAAATTCAACTCAGAGGCGAACAACAAACGTTCCCGAGAAATGTGATTTCTTTTTATCAGATGGTCCCTTAGTAGAATTCTGTTTTCCTTCCCAAGTGATAAAATGGGTTACATTGGCTCCAACTCATGGATACACTTAGTAGTAAACTCCACAATCAAAACTTCACCTAAAAGTCAATCCATAGCTCTGCAGCAGTAACGCTGAGTCTTTCCGTTCTCAAAGTGGAAAAAAAATGGTCCATTTCTCATGAGAGAAGCTCAAGTTTAAAGATACATTTATGACACATAATCTGTTAAATAAATAGATACATTTATTAAGTATATCAAATATTATCTCTTTGGCCTTCAAGAGATAATATTAGGAGAAAAATGTAAGAAATCTCCAAAGTAAGAGAGCTAAAAATAACTGGCTTCACTCTTGTAGCCTCCCATGGCAGTCAGGCCACAGGCCTTGCTTCAAGCAACATAATTGCTATAAAGCACAAGAACCTTTAATTGTTCCCCTCAGGTACTAGACATCTATAACCATCAAATTTCCCTTTCCTATGAAAATAAAATCCTGGGCATTTTCTACCTTCTAGAGAAATGACCAATTTCAAGGTTTAAATGTATTTTCCATTGACCTTTCTGAAGCACCAATTGACGGGCCCCTGTCTCTGCTTTTCTCGTGCTCAATTTGGTGCTCCAGGTTTTACCAAACAATGTGCTTGCCTGAGTTGTTCCATGAAGTGAACAAACTGTGACTACATTCAAATAGTAGTTTGTGTGTTGCTTACATTAGCATAAAATGAAGCTTAGATCAACAAATTATAATCCTACAAAATAGTTGAAGTAATCTTTGTTGTACATAATATAAAATGTGTAAGAATTTGTCACAGTTAATATAAATGGCTCAAAAGATAGGGTAACTACAAGGCATGAACACAATCACTTATTTTCATTAGCTGTCTCACAGAATAAAACAGCCCTCAATATGACCTGCTTTCATTTCTTTTTGATATCATGCTCATAAGTAACTTTATTATTGTGAAGCTTTCCCAGGTCTATTAAGAGAGGAAACATTGATTTATATATCCTCCTCTAGTGGGTTTTATTAGCAAGGGGCAGTTCTTAAGGCCTTGAGCTCTTTTGAGGACCCTGAAACAACTGCATTTCTGGACAAATGATTCTGAGAAACATACTAGGGTTTCTGGAGACAGCACCAAATGGCTTTGTCAGAGCAACAACAGGTCCCCCATAGTATTGCTCTCTTTGCAAGTGCAATAGTATTATTATTTCTTCACTTACTTTACAACATACCTGGACTGTCAAATCTGACATAACAATATTATATTATTCCCTATTGCTTTCAACAAAGATGTAACAAGACAAAACACTAAAGGAATTGTTGACTTTGAGATCAAAATATGGATTGTGCATATAAACACTTCATTTGAAAAAGAAAAATACAAAAATCTCTCAAACCACTAAGATTATTTGGAAAATTTTTGCATTTTTCTTAAATCGATGTGAAATTCTCATACAACAACGTGCACAGATTTTAAGAGTACAGCTCAATGAGTTTTATGTGCACTCTTGCAGAGACCTGCCAATAAAGTTATCCTTGTGACTAAGATGAGGAAGAGCCAACTTGCTAGAAGACTATTGGATGAAGGTGTTCTGAGAAGTTGAGTGATTGTAATTACAAGTACTCTGGAGTCCTGGTTTAAGGGATTACTCAGTGAACATTTGAGTGAGGGTCATGAACCTTCCTAGCATTTTAGATTCAAAATTTTACACATAAATGTCTTCTTTGAAAAGGGGCCGCTTAGGGAGTATTTAGATCTTTTCCCCAGGTGAATAAAGCTCTAAATTGAAAGGCTAAGCAATTATCTCTGCAGAACATCAGTTCCTACTTCTTACTTCTTTATTCAGGCATACAGTCTGTGGTGTTCTGATTCCCACTCTGGTGTCTACAGGTGCATGTGGTGTTCAGAAAGTAATAACTAAAGAAACCTTGTGAGAGACATCTGATTGACTCTCATCACCTTGTAATCTGACTCAGAAGGGATGTCTGCTCCACAGAACAATCAGTAGGTTGCCGATAACATTCCACTGAGGAGGCAATCTAAGATGATTTCTGGTGCATGCATGCAGCAACCTGGATAAAGATAGCACTGATAATAACACCTACAGAACCACAGATGATTGGAGAACGGAGAACCAACTACAATGTGTCAACTGGCCCCTACACAGTCAGTTTCATTGCTGTTTCTGTTTCAGTTGCTAAAACCTAATGCTTTCCATTTCCAGCCCAACTGTGCCCCTTTAATTCCTTAGCACTCTTTTTTTAAATTAAAATTCTCAACTTTTTGAGGTATAATTACATGAAGAGCGTAGCTATTTAAAATGTGCCATTTAATGTGATTTACCAGATGTGTACACCTGCACTCCCTGCCTCCCGCAGCCATCCGCGCCCCCCACCCCCAATCACTGATGAAGAATAATTTCATTGTTACCACTTCCAGATGTCCAAGCTTGTCCTGCTTGCTGCACAGGCCAGTAAGTCAGGAGATGAGTTGTTGGGTCAAGGAATAGCGACTGGTTAGTTGTTGCACACTTCCTGGTGTCAGAATCCTTTGCTCTCGCAGCTGTCCACGTAGGTCATGTCATGATGTTTCTGTATACCTCCAACAAGACAAATGTTATTCTCTGTCCTGAAACTTTTTAATCTCTATATGAATGGAAAAGTGTTACACCTGTAAAGGTCAGAGCCTTGAGAATGGGTTCTCCTGTATATTTCAAGCTATAGGCAACATTTTTAACTTGCAGAAAAAGCAATAAGTTATAAAGGTTAAAGTAAAAGAAACAGATCTAATATGGAGTCAGATTTGTTCTTCCCTGTTACATCATCACTCACGAAAATTTCCTAGAACTCCATGAGAGTCTACATTTCTGTGAGTAGCAGTCTTTATTGTTTTGTCAAGTTTCAATATCAGGATATGTTGGCTTCTTAAAATGAGTTCAGCAGTGTTCCTTTCTCCTTTATTTTTTGAAAGAGTCTGTACGTGATTGGTGTTGTTTTTGTTGTTTTTCTTGACTGACAGAATGTACTACTGATATCACTGGAGCATAACATTTTCTTTATGGGGAGGTTTGAAGTAACAAATTCACTTTCTTTAATAGATATAGGGCTCTTCGAATTTGTTTCATCTCATGTTAATGTTGGTAAGCTGGGTTTTTCAGGCAATTTGGTTGTTTCACCAAAGTTTGAAAAGTGTTGGCGTAACATTTTTCATAATATTCTTTATTACCCTATTCATGAAGGATCTTTGGTGATAACTCTCTTACTCCTAATATAGTGATTTGTGCTCTTTTCCTTTCTTGATCAGTGCATCTAGGGATTTATACATTTTGCTGCTCTTTTAAAAGAATCAGCTTTTTGCTTAAATTTTCTTTATTATTCTCCTTTCCTTATTTTGTGGATTTCTGCTCTTATCTTTACATTATCTTTCTTCAAATTACTTTGTTATATCACTAATTGGGTTATTTTAAGGTGCTTTTCACTTTTTAAAAAATTTTTATTATTTTTATTTTTTGGCCACACCGCACAGCATGTGAGATCTTAGTTCCCCTACCAGGAATCGAACTTGCCTCCCCTGTAAGGGAAGCGTGGAGTCCTAACCACTGGACCACCAAGGAAGTCCCTTCAAATACTTTGTATTTATTTTGTTGTTTTTTCTCTAGCTGCCTAAAATATAACCTTATGTCATTGATTTTGGGTTTCTCTTCTTTTTAAATATAAATTTGTGTTATAAATTTCTCTGAAGTGCTGCTTTTGCTGCATCCTCAAATTTTTGATATGTTTTATTTTCACTGTTATTTAGCTCAAATTATTTTATAATTTTCCGTGTTGTATTTTGTCTTTAATTCATGGATTATATACAAATTTGTTCAGAAATATTTGTTATTTTGATGTATATTTTATTGTTATTGATATTTTATTTGATTCAGTGGTTGTCAGAAAATATTCTCCGTACAGACTTCAATTTCAATCAGTAAGACTTTTTTATGGCCTAGCGCATAGTCCATCCACCTTATTTCTGGGCATCTTCTTCTCCATCCTGATCCCAGGTAGTGGTAACATGGCAACCCCTAAGCAAGAATCCCTGTGTAGTGCACTTAGGGAGACTGCAACCTAGTACAGATGTTGTCAGTCCCACCAAAGATTTCTCTTCCGCAATGGTGGCCTAGAAGCAGAGAACCTCAAGACATTGGGGAAATTCAAGGCATGGTGGGACTAGGCATCCTCAGGCCACATCAGGGTCCTCTCCAGTGTCCAGTGTTACAGCTCATGACCGCAGTGAAAACCAAATATTGAGGAATCGAGTGGAGTGACTGAGATTGAATTTCCTGACAGTACAGGCTCATCAATGAAAGATGAAGGCTGAAAATCTGAGATAAGGTGAACTTTTAAAAGGATGAAATTCCTATTTCTTGCACATACCCAAGCATATAGATTGAGATTCCTACCTACCCTGTCATTTGAAAAATTCAAAGAAATAATGAACGTATATTTTTTGGTCTCTAGTGAGTGTCCAGTAAATATGATCCTTCTATGCTTCTGAAATAGATTGAATTTACTTATAGATGAAAGAATCCACTGCCAATATTTCTGATTTAAGGTGTATGGAAATGTTATAGAAATGTCCTCGTGCCTCAAAGTAATTTGCTTACATTTTGGGATATTCCGTGCAATAGCTCAATAGCTAAGTTATAGGTGCTCCTTAAAGATTATTATTGCAAGTCTAACAAAAAGTCTTTCACATTTTAATGACATGTAATTTAGTCATACCGTTTTCTGTCAATAATGTGTTGAATTATCCTTCTTTTGATGAAGTGATAAGGTGGAATATGGAGTAATTTTGAAGCAAAGAAACTTGAGTATGGATACTTCAATAAGATTTTGGATAGTCGGACAAAGACAAAGGGAACAGGAGAATAGCAAGGGTCCACTGATGAATGGAAGGGGCGAAAAGAGAAAGAAGGAGGGAAATATGGCATAAATTGGGACAACACAAAATTGCTGTTCTCCTAATTTTGCTGAAGGCTAATACTGCTGACTGCCAAATCTAAGTCGTAACAAAACTGAAATTCTCCTCCAGACTCTACACTGCCTCTTATCTACACCAAAATGATCAGTATAGGAACATGGACATGAAATGTAAAATGAAATGATCCTGAATTTTTTTTTAAAAAGGCATGAGAAGGACACAGGGATAAATAAGAGGACAGTAGCTGTGATAAAGCCCAGAGTCACCTCTGCTGCATTTTACAGCACCCTCTAGTGCCTGGGAAGTACTGGATGATTTTATCCTCACTTGTGCTTTGTCAACTGTAAATGCGTAGTTGAGATGTACTTGCTCTTCATCATGTTCCTGAGTAATGATTCAAAACTCAATTCTTGGTCAGAATACTTGAAGCCTGTTGTGAGAAGTTCATGTGCTATGGAAAATCGTTGCTTCTCCATAGATAGTTGGAAATGACTGTTGTTTCTCCATTGTTACTTTCTTCTTTAGAAAGTGTAGGTTGAAATTTGACCCAAAAAAAGGAGAGAAAAAGAAATAAGAGAAAAAATTATTTAAAAGATTAATATACATTTCTACATGCACTGCCGGATTCAGAGATCATTCTTCAACTATTTACTCCTCCGTAAGTGTATAGCAAAAACCTTGAGTTTAAAAATTAATGAGAATAAACAACAAAAGTAGATTTAACAAAAGTTCCTCAGTCTATGCTTGTTTGCCAAAAAAACTACTAAACTGCTCAACAAAATTATACCTCTTGTTGTAAAGAAGAGGTTTAAGGAAACATGTGCTGGAAATTTTACTTTGCCTATATGTTCTTTAAGCTTTGCTTTTGAAGTTTCCTGGAAGAAAAAGCAATAGATATGCATTCAACCTGGTATTCTTAAGGTACCATAACACCTCATCAAATTATCCCTGATGTCTAGGAAAAGTTAGAGACTAAAAACAAAAAGAGACCAATGAATGACATGTACCTGGTGATGAGGGTTGGAAAATAGTTCAAATTAGAAGTTAAATTGTAGAAGTCCAATGAGATGTATTGGAGTTTAAAAAATCCACTGGTTTAGTGCAGTGTGCACTTCAGCCCTTCGAACTCATTTCAGTACTAATGGTGAAAAGAGAGATTTAAAATGCCACATTAACAAAGCTCCATATTTTAGAGATGATATATCTTCCTAATTAAAGTGTTGTGTGTGTGTGTGTGTGTGTACACGCAGATATCCATTCACTTATGCTTCCTGGTGAATCACAGCAGCTCCTTAAAAGCCTCAGTGTTTTCTAATTAATAAAACAAAGAGCAATTAAACAGAGAAACACAAATCAGTAAAAACGGTTTCTTCCTGGCATGCATCACTACCTGACAGTAAATTTTGTACCCATTTGTTTGGTCAGTTGTAGTTTGTCAGCCTCACTAGAATTAAGTATCATGAGGGGAGCTTTTGCTCTGCTGTGAGCTGTAACTCTAGTACCTGAAACATTGTCAGTCATACAGTAGATGTTCGGAAACTTACAAATAAATGAAAGTATATTTTTAATAAAAGAAAGGAAAGAAATCTAAGTAGTTATTATAGTTCTTGTTTCTGTTACTAATAAGGAGAAGATAATTGGTATTCATAACTTCACCCCTCCACTACCAAATCCATGTTCCCTTGACTTTAGCCTGCATCTCAATTGGTTAAAGATCTTTATTGTGTGGAGTAACCCAGTTTTTTTATTCTTGAAGAGTCTGAGTCTATAGTGGTCCTGCTACGGGGTTGCTGGGCTTTTATTAAATTTTGCCACAAGGGCTTCCCTGGTGGCACAGTGGTTAAGAATCCGCCCGCCAGTGCAGGGGACACAGGTTCAATCCCTGGTCCGGGAAGGTCTCACATGCTGCAGAGCAACAAAGCCCATGCACCACAACTACTGAGCCTGCACTCTAGAGCCCACGAGCCACAACTACTGAAGCCCGCGCGCCTAGAGCCGGTACTCCGCACCAAGAGAAGTCACCGCAATGAGAAGCCCGTGCACCGCAACGAAGAGGAGCCCCGCTCACCGCAACTAGAGAAAGCCCACGCACAGCAACGAAGACCCAACGCAGCCAAAAATAAATAAATTTATTTAAAAAAAAAATTTACCACTGGATGTAGAAATATCAGGAGGAATTCTAGATGAAAACCTCATTCTTTTCACAGTGCCCATTGTATAGTGGCAATTTCCCCTTGATAATCAGAGCTAATAGTCCCTGTCAATACAGTAATCACTTTCTGTACCTATTGGTTCAGTGGCATAAGGAGTCAAAATGGCCAGGTAGCAGTCTCAATCGCCAATCCAATGCAAGTATTGTATATTCCCCAGTGGAATCATTTTTTTTTCTCGGAACTGAGCCCAAATTTATAGGATAAAAAGCAAAAAAATGTTATGAGGTGGTCAAGGTATAATAGAGAGACATGTCATTTCTACATCTGACCTTTGGTTTCTAGACCCATGAGCTCAGCATATGCTTTTAACAAGAACCCATGAGTTCAGTGTGTGCTCTTTTTTTTTTTTCATTTATTTTTGGCTGTGTCGGGTCCTAGCTGCAGCACGCAGGATCTTTGTTGAGGCATGCCGGATCTTTTGTTGCAGCATGCGGACTCTTCATTGTAGTGCACGGGCTTCTCTCTAGTTGCGGCGTGCGGGTGTTCTATTCTCCAGTTGTGGCGCACGGGCTCCAGGGCACACGAGCTCAGCAGTTGTGGCGTGTGGGCCTAGTTGCCCCGTGGCATGTGGCATCTTAGTTCCCTGGCCAGGGATTGGACCCATGTCCCCTGCATTGTAAGGCGGATTCTTTACCACTGGATCACCAGGGAAGTCCTTCAATGTGTGCTCTTCACATGCAGCTTACTCAAAAGAAATAGTAAGTTGCTTGTTAAAAGCATATATTGTATCTTGTAGGATAGCACCACAACCTTGAAAAAACTAAATATTCAATTAGCTCAGCTGTTTCTGGTTAATAGGGACAGAATAAGATCAGTGAATCCCATGATTTTTAGCCAGTTGCCTCATTTATTTCTTCATAAAATAAGTTCCTTAGGCAGAACTGTTGTGTGAGACACTGTGATGGTGAATAAGTCATTCAGTTATTCTGTGGATGGTGATACTGGCAGATTTACTGTCAGCAAGGTAAGCAATTCCATGTCTAGAATAAGCAAACCTTGAAGTGGTGAAACACATTCTCCCCTTTGTAAAGGAAAACTGTTTTCCCCTTGATCCCTCAAGTGGCGGAATGGTCACCACTGAGTGTGGTGCTGAAGGTCTCAGCATTTGTCTGTTCCTTGAAGACTGGGAATCAATAATGATGGTAACCAGTTCACCTTTGGTGAGGGAAAGTCCATGGAGTTAAGTTTATAGTAGATCATTTCTCTGTCTCTCACCAAAGGCACCTTGTTCTTCAGCCTATAAATAAGCACAGGGGAAGGAGCCTTAACAGGCATCACACAATATGGCATTTGGTCAACCTTGAAAATTGAGAGCCACCTGTACATTTGAAACATTTGGGGGAACATTAATATAAGGTACAAATCTCCTCATACTCTGTGGCTATTCGAAGTCCATCTTTTTTTATCAAATTTTTGTTGGAGTATAGTTGCTTTACAATGTTGTGTTAGTTTCTGCTGTACAGCAAAGTGAATCAGTTATACATATACATATATCCCCTCTTTTTTAGATTTCCTTCCCATTTAGGTCACCACAGAGCACTGAGTAGAGTCCCTGTGCTGTACAGTAGGTTCTCATTAGTCATCTGTTTTATACATAGTAGTGTACGTATGTCACTCCCATTCTCCCCATTCATCCCACCCCCCCTTCCCCCCTTGATATCCAGATGTCCTCTACATCTGTGTCTCAAAGTCCATCTTCATGCCATTTCATCAGAACTTCTTGTCACCAATATTCCAGTTTTGTTCTTGCTTCAACCTGTATGTCTTTTTGCCCCTTTGTGTGTCTCTGTTGGTTCTCATATTTTTAAAATTCCCTAAGCATCTCTGTGTTTTAACTGGTGAGTTTAACTTGCTAACAATTATTATATTTATTGTTACACTAAGATTTAGTTATGCCATTCACATTTTCATTTAATAATACTGACTTTATTATATATTTCTTCATTTCTGTTTTCTGTCAGATAAATCAACTTATATGCTGCTGGTTTAAAAGTTGCACATTATATTTTAGTTCTTATAATAGTAGCTTATAACTTAAAACCCATAAGTGTGTTTATTGATTTCTTAGAGTTATCCATATCTTTATGTTCCTCCTAATAAGGCAAGTCCTTAGCAAGGCCTCATTTATTTTGGTCTATATATTCCTTCCATGCAAGTTTTTAGAAGAGCTCCTTGATCTGGTCTTCTAACACAGTAATTACATATCTATTTACCTCATTTAATGCATTCTTTATTTCAATCAGTAAGCTTCTCAGATTTGATGTTTTCACATAGTTCTTTTTTTATGATTTTTTTATTTCATAATACTAAGTTTTTCCTTCTCTTCTTTGTGTATATTTGGCTTACTTATTTTAAAAGTTTGGTCTGTCAGTTCTAAAACTCTTTGAGTGAGTTCATGACATACATTAGCAATGTTTTTCCACACTTGGCTCCCATCTTTTTCCAGATGTCCAGAAATTCACATTTCTCCCACACCCTTAAAGGTAAACACAGCCATATGTTTTGTGCTGGGCAATGAAATGAGTGGAAGGTACATGTGTCTGTTTCAGGATGACTGCCAGTACTTCATTTTTCAGTCCTCCTTTACTCTTCTTTGGTGACCAAGATGCCCTGTGTCTCAAATGGTGCAGGTAGAAGATGTGTTCATCAGCCTAGGTCTGTGAGTGAGAGGAGCAGAGGCCCCTCCCCCCAAACACAGGCTTGTCATGTAACATGAGTGGCCAACAGTATCTATTGTTTCCGCATGACTGAGATTTTTGCACTTTTTGTTATCACAGAAAAACCTTTCCCATTCTGACTGATACAGGCATTGTCTCTCTTTAGTATTGTAATTATATTGGCCTTTGAGCTTATGATCTTCAGGGGCATGAGAGTACAGATATTCTATTTGGTATTATATACTGAAGAAAAGCCCATTTATTTTTTAAATTTATTTTTATTGAAGTATAGTTGATTTACAATATTAGTTTCAGGTGTACAACATAGTGATTCAATATTTTTATAGATTATACTCCATTTAAAGTTATTACAAAATAATGGCTCTAGTTCCCTGTGCTGTACAATATATACTTGCTGCCTCTTTATTTTGTACATAGTTATTTGTATCTCTTAATCTCATACCCCATCTTGCCCAAGAGCCAATTTAAACAGAGGAAAGGGAATGAACCCCATTGGAGAGAGCTTGACCCCTCAGCACTCCCATTGCCAACTTTAATTGCTATCACTCCTTCAGATAATTACTGTGGTGAGATTATGCCCTTGAGGGGATAAGCCCTCAAGGTAAAGAAACAATGGCTGGTATATCTCTCCATCTGTGTGTATCATCATTAATTTCTTTCATCAGTGTCTTATAGTTTTCTGCATACAGGTCTTTTTTCTGGAGAGATATACCATGTTCTTGAATTGGAAGAATAAACATCGTGAAAATGACTATACTACCCAAAGCAATCTACAGATCCAGTGCAATCCCTATCAAACTACCAATGGCATTTTTCACAGAACTAAAACAAAAATTTTCACAATTTGTATGGAAACACAAAAGACCCCGAATAGCCAAAGCAATCTTAAGAAAGAAAAACAGAGCTGGAGGAATCAGGCTCCCAGACTTCAGACTATACTACAAAGCTACAGTCATCAAGACAGTATGGTCCTGGCACAAAAACAGAAATATAGATCAATGGAACAAGATAGAAAGCCCAGAGACAAACCCATGCACATGTGGTCACCTTATTTTTGATAAAGGAGGCCAGAATATACAATGGAGAAAAGACAGCCTTTTCTTTTAATAAGTGATGCTGGGAAAACTGGACAGCTACATGTAAAAGAATAAAATTAGAACACTCCCTAACACCATACACAAAAATAAACTCAAAGTGGATTAAAGACCTAAATGTAAGGCCAGACACTATAAAACTCTTAGAGGAAAACATAGGCAGAATGCTCTATGACATAAATCACAGCAAGATCCTTTTTGATCCACCTCCTAGAGAAATGGAAATAAAAACAAAAATAAACAAATGGGACCTAATGAAACTTCAAAGCTTTTGTACAGCAAAGGAAACCATAAACAAGATGAAAAGACAACCCTCAGAACGGGAGAAAATATTTGCAAATGAAGCAACTGACAAAGGATTAATCTCCAAAATTTATAAGCAGCTCATGCAGCTCAATATCAAAAAAACAAACAACCCAATCCAAAAATGGGCAGAAGACCTAAGTAGACCTTTCTCCAAAGAAGATATACAGATTGCCAACAAACACATGAAAGAATACTCAACATCATTAATCATTAGAGAAATGCAAATCAAAACTACAATGAGATATCATCTCACACCAGTCAGAATGGCCATTATCAAAAAATCTAGAAACAATAAATCCTGGAGAGGGTGTGGAGAAAAGGGAAGCCTCTTGCACTGTTTTGATACAGCCACTATGAAGAACGGTATGGATGTTCCTTAAAAAAATAAAAATAGAACTACCGTATGACCCAGCATTCCCACTACTGGGCATATACCCTGAGAAAACCATAATTAAAAAGAGTAATGTAGCAAAATATTCATTGCAGCTCTATTTACAATAGCCAGGACATGGAAGCAACCTAAGTGTCCATCAAGAGATGAATGGATAAAGAAAATGTGGCACATATATACAATGGAATATTACTCAGCCATAAAATGAAACGAAATTGAGTTATTTGTAGTGAGGTGGATGGACCTAGAGTCTGTCATACAGAGTGAAGTAAGTCAGAAAGAGAAAAACAAATACCGTATGCTAACATATATATATGGAATCTAAAAAAAAAAAAAAAATGGTCATGAAGAACCTAGGAGCAAGACGGGAATGAAGACACAGACCTACTAGAGAATGGACTTGAGGACACGGGGAGGGGGAGGGGTAAGCTGGGACGAAGTGAGAGAGTGGCATGGACTTATATATACTACCAAATGTAAAATAGACAGTGGGAAGCAGCCACATAGCACTGGGAGATCAGCTCGGTGCTTTGTGACCACCTAGGGGGTGGGATAGAGAGGGTGGGAGGGAGATGCAAGAGGGAAGAGATATGGGGATATATGTATATGTATAGCTGATTCACTTTGTTATAAAGCAGAAATCTACACACCACTGTAAAACAATTATACCCCAATAAAGATGTTAAAAAAAAAAAAAGAAACAATGGCTGGAAGCAGCCTCAAAGTTATAGATTTGTTTGGAGAATAATGTAGGGAGTGAATGCCCAAGGGCAGCTGGTCAGTTTCCATCAGTTCTCATCAAATCTTCACATGAGCAGAGCATTTGTGAGGCACTGATATAATCAGGGCTCCAGTTCTAGTGATCTGGGTCATTCCTATTAATTTATTCAGTGAATGGTGAGGCAATGACAAAAAGTTGAGGAAAGGACATGCCTGTGAACTATTTAAATTTTGACCCCAAATGAACAGTTTTTAGAACATTTTGAGGAAATGAGGTGCATATCTTTTATGTGGCACTTTACACAAGGATAATAATGTCTTTAAAGTTGTTATTATATAAATTTTGCCTTCTTATAGTTTACCATGAGACATCAAAAGGTCACAGCTACTGTCGTATCCAAAGGTCACAGCTACTGAAAGTGGTGTCATAGAACTGATAACAATCATGTTTTATAGAAGTTGATCTATTACAGTCTACTATATTGTTGCTGTTGTTTTATATAGAACCCCATATAGTCAATATATGGGGTTTATATAGAACCCCATATAGACGATGGTTCAGTGGACATTTCTGAGTACAAGCATAAATTTTGAAATGAATAATTTGTATCTGCTCCATTGTTGTAGTCAATATCACACCAGAAATTTAGTGCTTTAAAAGCCTGATAAACGATGAAATGGTTCCACAAACCAAAAAGAGTTAGAATAAAACACTGCACCCATCCCTAAGTGTATTTTATATTGTAATATAGGCAACACTTGTAGAGTGTGAATACACTAGTTTGTTTTTCTTAGAATATTTGTCAAGATTTCCCTTAGTGCCTACGTTAGTTGGGACTTAATTTTAGTGTTATGTTAGTAGATTGATTGCATCAGTGGCCCTAATTCTTTACCCTTGGTATATCCCTTCCCTCTGTCATGTGTCATTGTGGTGCCTTCCCAAACTGACTGTGCACCACGATGGGACTTGCTTTAGTCAGCGGAGCATTAACGTCGTGATTTCAGCAGAAGCTTGCAGGTAGTTTGCATTGTGGGTCCTTCTTGCGCTTACACATTTGCCACCTATCATGGCAGTAGGCAACTGACACAGTTAGGAAAGGATATTTAGCCCAGTATTTGAGAATACCAAAGGAAGGTCACTGCTGATGAAGAAATGGTAACCATCCAGTGGAGAAAACGAACCTTCACATAATGATCAAAATTAACATTAGTAATAAGGAACAAATGAACACATGTGCCTCTGGATAGGATACCCTGAGAATATTTAACGTGTGGTGATGTTTCCATAGAGAGAGAACACAGTTTAGGACATATTTTGTGAATGTGTTTGCTGAGATTTAAGAAATGTTGACATACAAGTCAAAGAAGATGATGGGAATATATTTTTAGGAATTTGTTTTCCCTGAGCTATCATAGCGCTTTGTGCCTCCTTCTATAGCACACATTGGTCCTTGTCTCTTGTTCCTCCATTACAGTGGGTTCTCCGTTAAGGGAGAACCACTTGGAGTCTATTTATTCTCACCACCTCTTCAAATGCCTTCAATAGAACCTGCAGCCTAATCCACTCAGTAAGCATCTATTAAGATAATAACTTGGTAACTGTTTATTAAGGAAGATAATAAATGAATTAACAATGAAACTTAAGAAAACGATCATCCAATAAAAGCACTTACTATGTGCCATACAGTCTTGTAAACAAAGCATTTACATGAATTCTATCTTTTAATCCACTCAACAGCTACACTAGGAGTATATATTATCATCATTTTCATTTCACAGATGAGGAAATTAAGGTCAGGAGCAGTTACAGAAGCTGCTACAGCCACACAGTTGATAAGTGGTGATCTGTGTTCACAAGTGCTCTGCTACAAACTGATTTATGGTTCATCAGTTTGAAGTAATATTATAGTAAGTGAAGGGAAGTGATACGCACAGAGCAAATATGAATGGAGATTGATAGGGAGGGTCTGTCAGTGTATCTCCAGAATACGGAGAGAAGTTTTGATGAACAGGTTTTCATGTAGGACTTTAGTGTAACTGTCCCAACCTGGCTGTTAGGAACATTCAATGTCACCTAGCAGTGAATGGTAATTTGACATCCTGCAAAGGTGTATTTACGAACAGCATAGTTCAGAGTCAAACGGTTAACCAGTTGCATTGCTTGAAAGTTTTTTCTCCTGGCAACTTATACTGTTATCTTACAAGTTTTGTTAACACACACGAGTCCTTTAAGCCGCTTAATTCTGTATCAGTTTAATAGAATTCATAACACCAAAACCCTGAAAAATAGTTCCAACCATGGTAAGGATGCCTGGTGTGAACTTACAAACAGAAGTCTGCTAACATCACCCTGTATCTCACGTTATCTGTCACAAGTTATGTCAGTGTTATTTAGCATTTTGGATGAGCAACAATTGTGAACCAATGCTCTTTCAAGGATTCAGAATAAAATTTTTAATTTCTTTTTTACTTTCTTTACTGAACCTGGAAAGCATGAGTTGTTTAAAGAGTAGTATTAGCAATGATTAAACAGAACAGACTAGAACACTGCAGTAGCAGTCTGCACACCTCACTAGACATGCTTGTGCATCAGGGAATCAGTAGTCATGTTTACTTTTGTTAAATATGTGTGTGTGTGTGTGTGTGTGTGTGCAGTTTTAACCTGAATACTGTAGTAGAGCAAACATTGCACTTTTAAAAAGGAAAATATTTATAGAAGAAGAAAATGGACTAATTAACATTCTCTAGCTTATAATGAATTAAGAATTAAAGAGAAAAATGCAGTCCTCTGAGAAAAAAATCCTTATTAGAGTTAAGTTGTTTTCTTCTCAGTAAATGAGGAAATACAAAGAAAATTTTTTATTAGGTAAAGACATTTGACCGGAACAGTTGAAGAGATGCACATATCACTTTGGGCTCTTTGGCAACCCAAAATGGAAGCAACCAAAGCCCTTGAATTTAACGTATCTCTCAGAGAAAATTGGTTGGTCATATTTTAAACACAGAAGCTCATTCCTATGTTATGCTACTTTGTAAATTTCTCTGGGGTAGAGCCTTTGTCTTATTCTTCTCCCCCTTCCCCACTGTAGTTTGTAAAGTGCTCTACACAAAATAGCTATTCAATCCACATCTCTTGACTTCTCAGTTGTCATGACTACAGGAAGATTACTATGGTCTATATTACATAAGAGACCTGGAGTCAATGATACTATGAATCTTCATATTCCCATCGTTTCATAGCTAGCTTGAATCACATCATGAATTAATAAAGGCTTCTGAGTCTCTTGTAGGAATAGACGTTAAACACTTTCTAATTAGGATAATATTTATAGAGTTCCCTTGTGAGTACGGTGTTGCCAATAGATGTAAAACAGAATTCATTGAAGAGATTCATAGTTCTTTGAGAACAATATTTTAACACAACATGCTTTAATTTACCAAAAAACGAAGCCAATATATTTCCGTAAATTATGCTTGAAAGATGCCTATTACAGTTGCAAGTTCACTTTCAAAAATTCCTGAAAGAATGGCACACTTCTCCTTTAAGCCTGCACCCTATGACCCCTGCTTCTTGTATTCTGCTTAAATTAATATTCTGGAGGTGGCATAGTGGACTCAGGGGAAGTATGAAGAGTCTCTGTTAATCAAAGAGCAACCTCAGACACCAAAATGAGTTACCACCTATGCAGTCCCTGAGTGGCCGCAGCATATATATGGAGCAGGGTTCCCCACCTCCTTCCCTCAAGGAGCCCTACTGCCTATGGTTCTAGATTCTTAAATGTGCGTTGTGAGACAGTTGTGTTGTTATTAACACTAGCATGTGAAACTTCAGTACATTTGGCATTGAATAAAGTTAATAAATGTCAATCAAATTGGTATCAAATAAATACTATTTAATAGTCAACATTGTGTGCCTCAAGAAAGCCAGCATCCTTTCTAAGTTGTTCTCTACTCCACTCAGCACCCTGCATCCTCTAATCTTACCCATGGCCTCTATCGCAGGTTACATAACAGCATGTGGCTATTGTGTTTGCGTTTAACGTGTTTCTTCTCTAGGCTACATTTTTTTAAATTAATTAATCAGATATGGTTCTTTCTTTTTAAAACAGGCTCCAAACCCTCTCCAGTCTCCCATCCAATTTCTGCTTTGAGAGCTTTGTAAATGACTCATTTCTGCACCTCACTTCAACCTCCTTTTTCTGTCTGGAATGCCTTCTTCTCTTTCCTTTCTTATCATCTCTGTCAGACTCCTGCCCATTTAGTAAGACACTGCAACTCCCTTAGCAAGAACACTGTTCTCTCTCTCTCTCTCTCTCTCTCTCTCTCTCTCTCTCTCTCTCTCTCTCCCTCTCTCTCTCTCTCTCTCTCTCTCTCTCTCTCTCTCTCATCAAGCTGCACCCTCTACAGAATATGCTCTTTCCTTCCTTAGATGTCCTCAAAGCACTGCAAACATTCTGAATCGAATTTTCCATAATCAGTCTTGTACTAGAGCCCTGTTTGTGCTTGTCTAAGTTCTTTCTAACCTTCATATAGAAAGAGATTGAGTTCTGATTATAAACTCCCTAGAGAAATTTTGTGTCCTACACTCATTTTCAAAATAGAACTTGTTGAATTGAATTGCTCTGTCCAACCTAGGATTTGGATGCATTTTGTCTAGCCTATGAAGCTCCACAAGGGCATAGACCTTAAGGTACTGTCTTTTGAAGAAGTACGGTTTAGAGTGAAGAGGAAAGGCTCTGGGCTGAGATATACCTTAGGATGGAATTCTACTGCATTTTTTGATAGCGCTGTGATCTTTGGCAAGTTCTTTAGCCACTATAAAACCCCCTTCACATTATATTCAACGTCGAGCTGTCTTGAGGATTAAATGAAATAATGCAAGTAAAGTAGGACTACTACCACCGATGAAGTTATTGTTACTAGCTAGTTGGTAGTCATTATCACTGAACTGATTATCACTTTAAATATTTCTTAACAGTTCTACAAGGTAAATGATGTGTTTCTAGTTTATATATTCTAATCAATGTATATGGCATTAATTTGGCTAATAGTATATTGAGGAAAGCTTTTATTGCTAAGTGTTGTAGGGCTAGGTTATGTAAGTGAAAACGTGAAAGTGACATCTGAAAGGTGGTTAGACAAACTAAAATCAAAAAGAGGCCTCAGGCTTCATTGTGTGTTTTGCTCAAACTTTGATAAGGATTTTAAAATATTGTTATGTAATTCACAGATATTTACTCATGCAATCTTCTAGCAGTCGGCTAAGGACTTTGGGTTACCAGAGTGAATACCATACGGTGTCTGACCTCCAGAAGCACACAGTTCCTGTGTAATTTGCTGCCTGCTAGTGTTCAAATTCTTCAGTCCACTCCTAGAGATAGCCATTAAAAGGTGGTGTGCATAACATAAAGGTGGCTAGATTGCAGAACTAGAATTAGCAAATTGAAATAAAAGTTTTTGCTGTTTATGGATCTCATACATTTTAGTGAGTCAGGGGCAAAAGAGGGAAGAAGTAAATTGTTTCTGAGACGAGAACATTTGTGATGGTATGTGAATGGAAGCCACAGATGAAATTACCCAGAAACACACAATGCAAGTTGCTTCTATTCACAGCTAAAAACAATTGTGTTCACAGCTCTGTCTCTCTGAACATTTGCTGAATTATATAAATGAGACAGCTGCAGTGCACTGGCCTGTAAGACAATGGATACAGAGAAGGCAGGCAGGGATAGAGACAATCAAGGCAATTAAAGGAAGGTCAAAGATTTGTATCCAAAACACGGAGCAACAAGCTTTTGCCTAAAAATAGTGGGAACCTCCTATTAGTATCTATGTCTACCATATAATTTCTAGAAAATATCCTATAATCAAAGTCAAGGAGCATTCAGAACTGGGAAAGACTTGAGTAATGGGAGACAAGAAACATGCAAGAAATATGAAAAGAATGGAAATATAAATAGTGAAAGAACCAGGGATGCATTGCATTGTTGTTTCAGAGTCAATAAATTTTTATATCTTTAACACCTGCTCTCAAATCTCACTGGATTCACCTCAATCCTTTCTTCATCCCGACCCTAATAGTTCTTCTTGGCTTCATTCCTTTTCATGTTGCCTGCTTTCCTGCATTTCTATGAAAATTTAATAGGTCATCTTTTATCTCTAGGAAAAGCATTCAAATGATAGTTTTCAATGGTTTAAAAACAAAGGATCTTGCAAATATAAAGACTTAACTTATAACTAGTTGTTTTGAACATGATCATGAATAAAAATGTTAGACATATACCTTCAGTGTGTCTAACAGAGATAGCAAAATTCTTAAGAATAAATCCCACGCATTTCATATTGTTCCATCTCCAGTGTTAATTCATGGTAACACTCAATAATCTTTAGTGAATCAATTTTAAATGCTGGGAAAGAAAGGAAGGAAAAAACTGAGTATTTGTAGAACTCTTTTTTAATCACCATTCAGTAGACAAAAAGTTTGGGGGAATTTTCTACAAATTTCATAAAGTAAAAAGTTATCATTATTTATATTTTCATTGAATTATGCAGTAACGTGGATTTAGAGTGATAGGATTTAGGACTGTCTGACTAATCTTACACAAGTCACTTTACAGTAGATTTATAGTAGATTTTATAGTAGATTAGTAGATTTTATTTAACTCTTTTAGTAGATTTTATTCAACTCTTTATAGTAGATTATTCATACATGAATTAGAGATAAATTTTTATAATGTAGGTTATAGCTTTGTTATGAGGTTAAAATAAGCTCCTATTGTAAAAATGTTTACAGATTGGTGAGTACACCAAAGAGTCATTCTTTCAGCAAATAATTTTGAGAACTATTCTGTTTTGGGGACCATCAGTTTATAGAATGCATTTTAAAGCAATGAGACTGGATGAGACCACCAGAAGAGTAAAGAGTCAATAAAGGAAAACAATCAGAAATCCAAGGACTGAGCACGGTGACGTTTGAATATTTAGAATAGATGATGAGAAATCTGCGAAGGCAGACCAATAGAAGAAAACTCAGGAGAGTATGATGTTCTAGAAGCCAAGTGAAGATAGTCCTTTGAGGCAGGATAAACGTTATCAAACCCAAGTTCATGTGCCCGATGCACAGTGAGGCCAAACAAAACTAATGTTGGAGTTTGGAATAGAAAGGATTTATTGCAAGGAGAACGGGCCTCTCACGCTCAAAGGACCGGAACTCCCTGATGGTTTTCAGGGAAGCGTTTTTAAAGGCCACATTTGGGGGTGAGGGCTGTAGGATGCATGACTTTCTTCTGATTGGTTGGTGGTGAGGTAAGAGGGTGATGTTTCTGGAATCTCAGTCATCAGACTTCTGGTTCCCATCAGTCTGGGGTCTACATGCTTGTGGACAGCATATAGTCACCATCCTCCACCTGCATGGGGGCCGTCTTAGTTCCTGTAGAAGAACTCAAAGATTTGTATCAGATTGTTATGTTATATCCCTTGAGGAGGAAGTAGGGCTCTGCTTTACAGCTGAACTGTTGTTCCTTGACTGCCTTTCCTCTGTTTTCTGCATTCCCTCACTTGCCCAATCAGTAACTATTTGAATCTGCCCTTTGGAACTCAGGGAAGCTCTAGGAGGCTGAAACCTTTTTCCTACAAACCAGAATCCGGGGACATGGAAAGGCTTTTGTACCCAGGAGGCCCCGCAGGGTCTTGCTGGGTTTTGTAAGGTGTACTGTTTAGACACATCATATGCTGATAAATCAAGTAAGATGATGGAGGAAAACTGACTGTTGGATTACAGCATGGGTGTTATGGTGATCATGAAAAGAGCAGTCTAGTGGAGAGAAAGGAGGAAAATCAATTGGAGTTTAATCCAGAAAGGAGAAGAGTTGGAAAAACAAAACACCCTAACCCCATAACCCTTTCATGAAGTTTTATTTCAGGGATGGGAGTGGGTGGGAGATGCAGTGAGACAGAGGCTGAAGGGACTGTGGGATCTTTGTTTTTAGATGAAAGATATTGCAGTGTGTGTTTATGTTGATAGCAGTGACCCAGCAGGAAAAGAACATTTGATGATGCATAGAGAGAAAAGCATGAATAGCTGAAGGGATGACCTTAAGTGGGAGATGCATTACAGTTTAAAAGTGCAAAGATTGGCTCTGGATAAGAACAAAGATCTTTATCATTTATCTTTATCACGGTTACAGGAGAATTGGCATAAGATACAGACGGTAGGTGTGGTCGACAACAGAGCATAAAAAAGAGTGTTCTTCTGATTGAGTGTTTTCACTGTGAAATAAGAATCCCAGTCATCAACTTCCATAGCTCCTGCTATGCTTCAGGCACTATTCTAAGGGCTATATCTTTATTAGCTTTTAAAAATTCTATTAAAAACCTTTTGAGGTGAGTATTATTATTATTCTCGGTTTATAGATGAGAAAACCAAGACAGAGAGTTTAAATGACTTGCCTGAAGTCACACAGCTAGTCAGTGACAGCCAATTAGGAAAAGGGAGGTGATGGATGTGAAAAGCATAAGAGGATTGCAAGGTACACTGAGGACCTCTGTGAGGTTAGAGATTGTGAAATTAGAGGCATGGGTGTAATTTACCGTGACAGAGAGAAAACTAAGTTCAATCACAGACCAACCACTTACTATATGTTTCACACTGGGTATAAAGCTTAAGTTCAGTTTCTTCATTTGTAAAAACATAGATAAAGATTAAAAGTAACAACATATGTTAACTGAGTAGGTTCGCAATTCGTAGAATTTTTTGTCTGTCCTTTCAATTCAGACAACCTTGCCCTTGCCAATTATGTCTTGACTTTTATTGACCAAAAGCCCCAAACTTGCTTTATTCCTGAGGTTAAGGCTTCTTCTTTTGGCATATATTTCAGGACTGGAATTTTGTTTTCAAGACTTTTCCGCAAATAGCTCTTCAGGGTAAATCAGCTCTCAGGCCCCCCAGTGAGCTAGGAGCCACAAAATTGCGACTGGATGTAACTTTAAGCCTGCAGAGCAGCTGACATAATTTTAAAGGAGTTTTAACTCCTGGTCCCAGCACTCTGCAGAAGCACTATGCGTGAGTGACATTCCTCAGTCGTGCAGAACTTGGTTCTCTGCCTCTTCCCCTCATGTGAGAAGCTCCTGCTCTGAGCCGGTTCATTCACACTTGGTGGAGTTTCCAAGTCTCCTTGAGAAATGAGCACAATTCATTTACTAGTTTATTTATTGTTTTTAACAACCTTGTGAGGTTGAGGTGAGCATTATTATTATTCTCAGTTTATAGATGTGTAGTAATAAAATATAAAATCCATAGTAATAGAGGTTATTATTATTGTCCTTAAGGTTTGAAGCGGTACAGCAGTGCTGGCTTCATTAAAATCAGGAAACACAGAGCCAGCAGCCAAGTTTGTTATAAAAATGATAATAGAAAAGAAATCCCAACGACCATTAATTAACATTTTGGCAACTCTTAAAGTGATTCTGGGAAAAGAGTATTTGTGTTATGCTACTGAAAAATAAGGATGAGTAAAAGCAAAAACATAAAATCTTTAACCTCTGGCTCATCTGGAATGGAGACAGCTAACTTATTCAACCAGACATTTAATCCTTCTTTATATAATTAAAGGTTAATTTCTTAAATTATTTATGGAATTACAGAGTCATCTATCATTTGGCAGTGAAGTTATCTAGAATTTGATTTTAGTCACCTTAATTCAAAACTCATCCTTTAATTATTAATTCTTCCACACATACTATCAAATCATTCAAGTAACTTGATTTTAAAGATACATTTTTTTTTTTTTTAAAGATACATTTAATGTGCAACATTGATGAAAATTTAAAGTGTATCTGTCACTTCATTTTCCGTACTGTATTAGAAATAATGCTGACACAGGTGTAGAAAGTAGATGATATTTAAGAACTCATTTCTTACCCAAAAGCATAGAAGTCAAGTGTGGAAACAAACATCCGAGTTTGAAATCCAGCTCTGACACTTACATGCTCTGTGACTTCAAGCAAGTGACTTTCTTCTCTGTGCCTCAGTTTTCTAATCTGTAAGATGAGAAAAAATAATTACTCCTACTTCAGAGAATCACTAAAAGGATTAAAAGAGGTAGTACCTCTAAAGCACTCAAAACACTCCCAGCCCATAGTAAGTACTTAATAAGAATTAGCTGGGTTTAAAAAATAATTATTATTGTTATTTAATTATTACTATTTGATTATGTATCCCCATTACCTACCACATTCTCATATGTTTGATGACTGTGAATCAAATGTGGAAGAGAATCATGATGGTAGAAAGGTGCTAACATTAGTCAGATCACCCAGAACCCCTAGTGTAAAAGGGGTACATTGATGTTGGAAGGACACACCAGGATTTATAGCTAACTTGTCTCTCTTTGGGGCAAATCATCAATGATGTGGCACCAAGTTTGTCCTTGGGTACCCTTTCCTAGGTTATCCTCCCTGCCTCACAGCATCCTGTGGAATAAATGTGTGTGTTGGGGGGAGGGCAGTTGAGAGGGGTGGCCCTAAAAACCACTCAAGAGATTGTAGACAGTCAGGGCTAAGCTAAGGAACTGTTATCATTGTTCCTCTGTATGTAATGTCTTTTCTTCCTCTGCCTATTTTATGATTTTTTTTCTTTATCATGTGTTTCGAATGACAGGTTATTATGTGACTTGGTGTAGTTTTCTTTATATTTCTCTTCCTGGGCCTTTCTAAGCATTTTGGATATGTACATTTATAGGTTCATCAAATTTGCAAACTTTTGGCCAATATTTCTTCAAATACCTCTCAGGCCTCCTCCCTTTTTTCTGGAACTCCAGTTACAGTCATACCTTCCTTGTCTTCTTACCACACTTTCATATTCTCCAATATCTTTTGTTTCCCTGTACTACACGCATTATCATTTTTCTGATCCATTTTCTACTTTACCACTTTTCTTTTCAGTGGACTCTATTCAGCAATTAATTCTTCTACTGAGCATTGAATTTCAGATTGTTTTAAATTTCTATTTTAATTTACAGAAGTTCTACTCTTTCAAATACTAAAGTTTTTAAAAGTTTCTATTCTACAGATATACTCAAGCTTTTATTTTTCCACTATACATAATAAACTAGTTGTTGCATAATCTATTATAAGTCTAATATCTAGAGTTCTTATAAGTCTAAATGTTCTTTTTATTGTTTCTACAGGTTTTCCCTCACTGTGTCTTTTTAGTTACTTCTCACCTTGATTTTTTTTTCTTTTTTCTCCTTACTCTCCTTCAAAAATATATAGGTGGGGATTTATCAAGTCTAGGATGATGAACTCCACTTTTATTATAGATTTGAGTTTCCTTCTGCCAGGCTCTTGGAGGCACTACTAGTCTAGAACCACTTAAAGCAAGTTCACATGCAAAGTTCCTTGGACCATAGAGAGACACTGTGTACACAAGATGTAAACTCACATCAGAACTGGATCTTGATCACAAGGAATCAGGATCAAGTTTTTCCCTTTCCTTTTTCGCTCTGCTCACATAGAATGAAAGTATAGTAAATAGCATTGATGTCCTGACCATAGCTCACCAAAACTCATCATTTCCATTCATGACAGTGCCCTCTTACTGCAAGGAAGGAATTCCTTCTCTGACCATGGGCAAGTGCTGGTATATCTTCCATATGATGCCGAGGACATGGCAATTGACAACTCTAAAAACAATCCTCAATCAGTGATGTATGGAAGTTGGTGGAAAATACCTGTTTCCTTGTCTCTCTGAGGAAGTTCTGCACAGCCTCCCAGGGCTCCCCAGTCAGGTTGAGCCACAGCTTAACACAACCTATATTGACCCTCTTCCCTTCCCTGGCTCATATCCCTGTGCTCTGGGATGACTTCCTGCCAGTTTGGTTTCCCAGGAAACAAACTCTGGGGCTCTGAGATTTTATATAAAGGAGGCTTATTCGAGCGTACTTTCAGGGAATTCCCTGGCAGTTCAGGGGTTAGGATGTGGTGCTTTCACTGCCGGCGGCACGGATTCAAACCCTGGTCAGGGAACTAAAACCCCACAAGCCACGTGGCATGGCCAAAAAAAAAAAAAAAGAGAGAGAGAGAGTACTTTCACCATATGTGAAGACAGATCAAGCAAGATTGGGCAGAGAGAAAAGTTGAACCTTAATGCAATTGCCCCAGAGACCCCAAATGACCCCAAAAAGAGCTCTGGAGTTAGAACAGCCTTCAGAGATTTCCCACTTTGAGACAAAGATGGAAGACACCAGTCACTGAATATGGGCTGCTGCCAGGGAGGGGATGACCTTGCATGAGACACTCTCTTCAGCTGAGGGCAAGTTCTGAAGAGGGACTCACCCTAGAGCCAGCTGCAGCCCACATTCATAGGTGTAGTGGAATGAGTCTGTCATTTCCGAAGGAGGGATACAGGCTGCGTAGTATAGCATCCACTACACCTGCCAATAAACTGCTGGTACTCAGATCTGACTCTAACCTCTGTGGAAACCCGACCTAAGACACAAAACAACCATTTCCTTGATGTTCCCTGTGGTGGATGGTATAGGGGTAGATCTAACTCATCTCTACTGAGATTCATGTGAAATGTTCTCTGTTTGATGCCTCTCTTTGAGCAGCCAAGGGCTCATGATCCCTGAGATCCACCAGTAACCTCAGAGCTAAAGTAGCTGTGGTTACCTGGTGCTCTGGTTATCTCTTTCCCTTTCAGTTCCTCTTAGATGTTAGCCAAGGAGCTCCTTGCTTTCTTGTCAGCAATTTGATATTTTTAAAGAGTTTTTAAGCATTTTCACTGAAGGCTTGATCTGAATATCCCAGTTTGACATTACTGGAAATGAGAATCTCTGATAAAATCTTAAATGAAGTATTTTTAGTAGTCAGTCAGTAGTAAAATGGGCCAGGCCATTTGGTATTGAAAAATGCTACACACAATTCAATTCTTTCTAGCAGACCTCTACCAGCTTAAAAAAAAAAAAAAAAAAGATGCATTTTCTTGAGCCAGTGTCAAGAAAAGCAATGATTTCTGCCCTTACCTCTTTATAACCCTAGGAAAGAATGATTAGATGTCTGAGAAAAGGACCTGCAGGAACTGTATAAAATCAAGCTGTGTGGTAGAGATCAGATAAATCTTTAAGGGGATTACTGCAAAGGTTTAGAGTATATGACCTATGTATTTTCTGCAGCCAATACCTCAGAAGCAAAGCCCTGGGCTGAAACTGAACAAATATAACTCAGGATGTAAAAGTATGCTAATATCTTATTTTTTTAATATTGTAACATATTTAAAAGACAATAACAAAAAGTTACATTACCAACCTTACTATCAGCTGTACTATAAATTTAATTAACAATGTTACCTGTTGTGTTGTGTAGTTCTACATGCTTTGCAAGTACTCCCTTATTTTATGATTTCTAGCAGAGACCTAACTGTTATCTTGATGCCTGTGTATCTTTCTCTCTAAACTCTCTCAGTGTAGCATAAGCAAGTTACAAGCTCCAAGTACATGTTCACTGAGTTATAATATAGAGAAAATCCAATAATATTTAAATAAATAAATAAAATCCCATAAAGATATAACTGCAAAAATATTGAAAAGGATGGTATGAAAAACCAAGAAGAATTAAGAAGAAATTTTTGACAGCAGGTAAGTGATTTTTCTGTTCAGTGTTTCCTAGCTTGGCATTGTTTTTCTTTTTTGCTTTAGATTTTAATGCCAATAAACCAGAACCAAAAATAAAATTAAACGGTTTAAAATCCTATTTGTGACTTGTTCCTCTCTGGTTTCCTTTGATTCTATGATTTTATTTTATTTTTTTCAATTTGTTTATTTTCTTTATTTTTGTGGCTGCATCAGGTCTTAGTTGCAACACGCGGGATCTTCGTTGAGGCATGCAGGATGTTTCTCTGCGGCACTCGGGCTTCTCTCTAGTTGTGGTGCACAGGCTTCTCTCTAGTTGTGGTGTGCGGGTTTTTTTCTCTCTAGTTTTGGTGCATGGGCTCCAGAGTGCGTAGGCTCTGTAGTTTGCAGCACGCAGGCTCTCTTGTTGAGGCACTCGAGCTCTGTAGCTGTGGCGCATGGGCTTAGTTGCTCCGCAGCATGTGGGATCTTAGTTCCCCAACCAGGGATCGAACCTGTGTCCCCTGCATTGGAAGCCAGATTCTTTACCACTGGATCACCAGGGAAGTCCCGATTCGATGATTTTAATAACTTATTTGCTTTACTAAAACTGTAGGAAAACAGTTTCAGAGCAATGGGACTTTACCTTGATTATTTAAGTCAGTAGTAAGGAGTGCATTCTCTAAAGAGATCCATTTCAGGATGAACTTTTCAGAAATAAACCTATTATAGTAACAGTAAAACCCGTGTGATTGCATATCATATGTAAAACAAATACTTCTCTTTCCCTGAGTCATGTATCGTGTGCCTAAGAGCCTTCTCTGTGAGCGCTCACTGTGCACTAGGTGAGCGCTCCCCACTGCCTCACGCAATCCTGATGCTCGTCCTCTGAATTAGCAACTAGTGCATATAGACCTGAACTTGATAGAGGGTAGAGTGGACGGAGAGGGTTGAGATTTAGAAGAAAATGGCAAAAAGTTGTTGATACTGGTTCATTCAACTGTCAATACCCTTCATTCCAAAGCTGTGTGTCAGAGAACAGGTGAGTTTCTCCAAGTGGCACTTCCCATACACACACACACACACACACACACACACAACCAGCATCTTCTGCACTGTGGTTTCCCAAAAGGGGCAGTGGGCTTTGCCTGACATCTCAAGGCTTCCCTGCCACCAGTTCCAGCCACACATCTAACTTGACTCTTGTGGCTAAAATTTCCTCCTCATTTAATAGCATCCAGTGGGTCCACAGGAAATGCATGTATTCTTGCCAAATGGTGAGAGTGCAGCCCCATCGAGATTCTTTTCTTCTCACTTTGCAGGCCTCCCCGAGTCACTGTATCCTCACATGGACCTCACTTCTAAGGGCAAACTTCAGAGCCTTCCGGAACATTCTCATCTTGCCCCATACCACCTCCACCCAGGACATCTCTGTGAGTATCTTCTTGAGATCTTGCCCTACTAATTTGAACCAGGGTGGGGAGCACACCCTCCATGCTTGATAGAAAGAAGAGACAGAATGCCTTAGTGTT
Organism: Monodon monoceros; assembly: GCF_005190385.1. Lineage (NCBI taxonomy): Eukaryota > Metazoa > Chordata > Mammalia > Artiodactyla > Monodontidae > Monodon > Monodon monoceros. The sequence continues at coordinate 7,758,714 of NW_021703781.1, read as the reverse complement.
GCCACTGCCTGACACTCTACTCCCATGATATTTTCCAAATTCTCTAGTCTTCTCTCCTTAGAGGCGTATTGGGACGGGGGTGGGGGTGGGGGGTTGAAGGTCATAGTAAACCCTAGAGAGGCTCCTAGGCTTCTGCTCAGCTTACTCTTTAGAATAAAAGAGGATTCATCTATCACCTATTGTTCTCAGATTTGCAACTTTTGCTGAAACTCCAAGGTAAAAGGAAAAGTATCTTTTAACAATCAAATAAAGTAAGAATTATTATTCCATTTTATTCCCAAGAAAACTGATGCCCAAATGGTGAGATAATATTTCAAGGTCACTTGATTATCAGCAGCTAATATTGTCTCTACTTAAACAAACTTCAGGCTTTCAGTCACATTAAATTTCAGTAAAAACAAACAAACACACAAACCAAAAAAAAGGCTGGACACACACCAAGCATTCATAAATAAACATTTGTTGAAAGTTTGCATTGTTTTTGTTCTAAGTAGGCACTTACAAACTTCTTTCCAACCTGGATTTGGATATGACCCTTTAGTGACTTTTTCAAAGAGGAAGATCTTTATATGACCTATCTCAGAATTGAAAGATTTCTTTGATCAATAGCCTCCCATTAGAATTCCCCACACACACAGGAGCTAGCCACCCTCCTCTATGATTTCTGTTGCTGGTATGGAATAACACAGTTCTACGAGCCCTTTTCCTCACAACCAAAGAACTAATTCAGATTCAGTGGGACACCCCAGATTGAAATCCTGAGCTCGCCTGACCCAACTAATGACTGTTCTCTCCAGCAGCCTGTGAGCTCTGAAGCTGCAGCGTCAGAGCCAGAGTCTGAACGACTTTCACCCGCGCTTCCACTTGTTCCATTTAACAGAAAGTGGCAGGACAAAACCCTCAGTAAATGAGGTTCTGAATTGCCATTGGTTCTAAGAATAAAGGGCAAGTTTATTGGTCTCTGGCTATACTAGACTAAACATGTTAAAAACAACAACAACAGGTAAAACCTTAGTATAGAGACAGCCATCTTGGTGAATTGAAAGAGGGCAATTGGACAAAAGTCAGGAAGGAGAAATGTGTAGGGAATATACCATAGCACAGTTCAAACAGGGTCACCGGAATATTCATAATGGAGAAATCTCGGAGCAACTCTACCCCACTCATACAGCAGTCAGAACGTTGGCCCTTCCCTCTGGTCCAAAGCTCTGCACTCCCTAGAGTTCTGGATACAGCAGATTCCTCAGCAGGCAGCAGACCTAGATGCAGCGGGCAGCATTTCCCTGCTAAGGAGCCATCGGAAGTAGCTTGTGAAAGCATGTCATAGTCATATACACATTGTCAAACGAACGACTTTTCTAAGGCAAATTTAGTCTTTAACTTCTTTATTTCGAAAATAAAAAATTATTTGTGGGCTCTCTATGCCCCAGGCTGTGAGCTCACACTTTGACAGAAACAAAGGTAAAGATATGCTTCCTTCCCTTAAACGTTTAATGAGGGAGCAAGGACATAATGACAGTATCATAATGTGTGCAACCCTTTTTGAGCTTTAAGGCAATTACTTTGTTGACATATTGACTTGAGGCAATATTTCCCTTTCTCAGCAGTCATGAAAATATCTGAAATCCAAGACTGCATATAGATATGGAAACCTTCTGGATGACTTATGTTTGTAAATCCCTTTCACCTTGACTAAACCCAGTAATATTTTCCCACCTTTCCAGTCCATGAAACCCAAATCATCCTACTGACCTGGCACTGATGCCACAATTCATAGAATTCTTTAAGTTTGGTGAGGATAATTACCGTAATTTTCAGATTTAAGGTTGATATCGACATGATCCTGTTTGCTTTATGGGTGATCTCTTTCTCCTTTCTCAAAACAACTGCCATGTTTGTATTTATTTCTTATCTAAGTCCATTTTCCACCAAATCAGTAAAACTTCTAGAGCAGAGAGAGATCCCTTGTTTTGACCAGATAACTTATTTTCCCCAGGCTCTTCCAGGGGATTCTCAGCTTGCTGAGTCACCCGGTACTAATACATTGCATATTGTTGTCTTATAATGGTAGAACAGTGCTTTAAATGTTATATATGTTATATCATGCCATTTTTATGACCCTCCTAGGGAAGTGTTTCTGCCCTGTTTGACAAATGAGAAAATAGAAACTCAGAGAGGTAAGGAATTGGGTATGCTCATAGAAGTGAATAATTAGTAAAGTTAACACAAAAATAATGCTCTCTGATGTAAGTCTCATCTTGCAATGTAGCAGAAGTTAGAATGTGACCCATTGCCTGTGTCAGCTCAGCTGATGATGGAACTCTAGGGAATGGTGAGTTAACCTTGAAGAAGGGAGTGAGATTTTGATGGAAGGGGCTTGAGCACCGGATGGGGTGGAAGCAGAGAACGCAGCCTCCTCCAAAGTCTCTTTGTGTCAAACTTCATGGGCTTTTTTCTAAATGCTAGTGAGGATGGGGCTGCAACTCCAAACTGAGAGGCATGTTTCTCTTGGGAGACTTTGGGGTGTAGACCCCTGTAACAAGATGTCAACACAGTTGCTGGTGAGGCAGCGTTCTTCCCATGCAGCACAGCTCCATCCTTCTGCTGGTGATTCTGGAGAACGAGAATGTGCTGCTTTGACACTCCCCGAGTGTGATGCGTCTGCAGTGGTGTTGGTAGTGGTAGCAGTGGAAACAGGAGCTGAGCCAAAATGGGAGAGTCAATTGAGAATTACACTTGGAACTTAATAAGACCATCTCATAAGCATCCTTGAAACATGATTTAAGAGACTCACAAAAATAAATGCAGATATTGCACAGAGGTTGGAGATGCTGAAACTGCTGGTGCGGGCAAATGTCAAAGTAATAAGAGATGATTGCTAGCTTGGCCCCATTTTAACCCCTAAGATGATGTGATCTGAGGCAGAAAGTATAGAAAGGTTCAAAGAATTGTAGAGATTCATAGTGTTTGAAGGAAACCCTGTCATCATCCTCATTATCACCATAACCAGTGACAGAAAGACTTGCATCTGAGAGGGTTTATAAATGTTTTTATCATGTTAACTTTCAAATTAAAGAAGAAAAGTAAAGTACACATTTAGGGCAGTTCAGTTTATCATGCCCTTGATTCTCCCTCCTTTACGTGCCCATTCATCTCTACCCTCGATCCCCTCAGCCTTCCCACATGGCAAAGGTCTTAGGTGTTTGCTGAATGTGAGTTTTTGTAGTTTTGCTCTGGCTATAACCTCCCCAGATTGATAAACTCAAAGCGCGGTCCAGAAGAATCATTCCTATGTTGTTGGAAAACAAAAACTTTCCCTTGAACAGACTTCAAAGGAAAACCACAGTGCCCTCGCAGCGTAATAAGTGCTCTTGTTTCAGGAGGGTTAGTCTGCAAATCCACTTCCACACGATATTCTGACTTGTAATTCAGTCAGAAAAAAGAGAATCAAAGGCAGACTCCTCCAAGGGCAAGTGTGCCTGACCACATCCTTGAATAACAGTGGTGGGAGTAAAATGCTCACTTACATGAGCCCCCAGGAGGAAAACCCTCCTCACGCAATTAATGAGAGTCTCTGTAGCACACTGGGGGCATTTGCTTTTATCGTGGCAGCCATACTTTATTACAGAAGAATCCCCAGTTGCTCTGTGATCTTTTGTTCAACGATTTCCATAGTCTCACTGTAGGTTTACCACGAATGTCCATAGATTACCAGGGACTAAGATATAATATCCTGTATTACTTGTTTTTAACAGACCAATACGTTGGGGATAAAGTCTTGTTAATGATTAAAATACACTTTTGTTACTTACCTAAAGTTCCCAGTTAGAATTTTTTTTTAGCTTCCATTGCAATGGGACCAAAATATGGAATAACGTTTACATCACTAACTGACCATATGTAGCAGCAGTAGAAGTATTTGCATTAAAAATAAATAAATAAACATGTTTAACCACTAACAAAGTAATGAAGGTTATTATAGAAAATGTGAGAATATATAAATGAAGAATGAACTTTATAGTCATCTGTAGTCTCAGCACAGAAAAGTAACTATTCTGGTACGTTTCTTCATAGACTTTTTACTGACATGCCTTTTTACATAGCTGCAATCTTGTCAAAAATAACAATTGTTAGGTGCCTTCCTAGAGGACCTGGAGTAGTTGATACATGGTAAAAGGACTCAGAAATGTAACACACAGAAATGGGATTAGCATAGTTAATACACAATCAATAAGATTTTTTAAATGAAGAAAACATTCTAAACGTCATGAATTATTATTTCAGTCAATATTTATTAAGTGTCTGCTACATCCCCTGGCATTGTACTGGGTGTATTTAATATCTATTTGAATGTTTTGTGATTCATAAAGGAATGTGTTGATTATTATGAACACTATATCCGCAGGTTTCCAATTACGTTACTCTTTAGCATCTAATCATAATGCGTATATTGATTGTACGAATCCCCTTGTTTGGGAAGGGTTGAGTGGAGTACGTGACTTGCCCCTTGCTCACTCTAACTCTTCCTGAGCCACAGGATGACTGTGTAAATAAGTAGATAGCAGAGACTTCGTGGAGTACCAAAGTTTATTAAAGACCCTAAGAAAGTTTTTTTTCCCTCCAGTGAGGCAAGAATATTAGAATTCTAATATCATAAACATTAGGAATATTTGAAGCATGATATTCTGATTGCATAGTTCATAGGACAAATACCAAAAGCATGGGTGGATTATACAAAGTAGCCCACTGTTTATAACTTATGCCAAAAACCTCAAATTCAAACACCTCTAGTGCTGGCCTAGTTTATCCTCCCTCCAATCTTTGAAGAAAATGTGAACTGAAATCCCTATCAAAGGAGTTATGTTTTGTGTTACAAAACGAAACTCACCAAAGCTGAAACAATTTGAACAAAATACATAAAATTCTATTGGATTGTAACCCAAGGTATAAAATAAATATCCATGAGCCCATACTGATATTTTAAAAATGATTGACAGTCTCTAGATCCATCCACGTCTCAACAAATGACTCAATTTCATTCCTTTTTATGGCTGAATAATATTCCATTGTATGTATGTACCACAACTTCTTTATCCATTTGTCTGTCAATGGGCATTTAGGTTGCTTCCATGCTTCTGTCATACAGAGTGAAGTAAGTCAGAAACAGAAGAACAAATATTGTATATTAACGCATGTATGTGGAACCTAGAAAAATGGTACAGATGAACTGGTTTGCAGGGCAGAAGTTGAGACACAGATGTAGAGAACAAACGTATGGACACCAAGGGGGGAAAACCACGGTGAGGTGGGGATGGTGGTGTGCTGAATTGGGCGATTGGGATTGACATGTATACACTGATATGTATAAAATTGATGACTAATAAGAACCTGCTGTATAAAAAAAAAAACAAAAAAAACAACTAAGACTAAACTTTCTTTTGGTTATTTGTATGGAAATATGTTAATATAAATGTTTCAGACATTACATGAAATTTCTAAAAATCTTATATGTTCTGGTATAATGTTATAAGTCATAATTCTAGTTATTACTTTAAAATGTATATCTCAGAAATAACTAAAAAAAAAAATGATTGAATAGGGTTTCCCTGGTGGCGCAGTGGTTGAGAGTCTGCCTGCCGATGCAGGGGACATGGGTTCGTGCCCCGGTCCGGGAAGATCCCACGTGCCGTGGAGTGGCTGGGCCCATGAGCCATGGCCGCTGAGCCTGCGTGTCCGGAGCCTGTGCTCCGCAACGGGAGAGGCCACAACAGTGAGAGGCCCGCGTACCGCAAAAAAAAAAAAAAAAAAAAAAAAAAGATTGAATAAACAAATAAATGAATAGAAGAGACAAATATCCTTTACAGAATTCCAAATATGTATGTAGGTATCCCGCTCTCAAGGAGGTGGAGCATAACCCCCTACTCATTAAGTGTGGGCTGGCAGTGGCTTCCTTCCAATGAGTACAGGATAGGAATGTGGCAGGGGTAGGGGGGGAAGAGTATCTTTATGGTGGAGAAATCTGGCAAACACTGCCGTGGCCAGGTGATCAAGGTTAACATCAACAGTGAGGAGTCATGTTGATAAGTGTGAACCCTTGACACGATGTGAAGAAAATGACACTTTACATCTGTGGTCTTCTTCTTCTTCAAAACTCAACCTCAGTCTAATCATGAGAAAACATCAGGAAATCCCTAGTGGGGGACACTCTACAAAATACTTGACCATTAGTCTTCAAAACTGTCAAGGTCACCACAAACAAGGAAAGTCTGAGAAACTGTCATAGCAAAGAGAAGCCTAAGGAGACATGACAGTTAAATAGAATGTGTCATCCTCAATAGGATACTGGAACAGAAAAGGATTTTTAAAAGAGCCCAAGGAAAAAATAAAATAAAATATATTAGTTTTTAAAAAGTCCAGAGAATTTTCCTCAGAAAGCAGGTGCCCCTGTGGTGAACCCTAACAGAACAATGGAGCTGTACCCCTTAAGTTAACGGATCCACATGATACACGAACCGGCAGGAATTCCGTCTTCCAGTAACCACTCTCACTCTGACAGATGAAAGCACCACAGAGGAAGGAGTTAGGACCTGAGAAGTCTTTTGTTTGTTTGTTTGTAAAGGAAAGAAAAGAAAAACTCTTTGAGTTAAGAAAAAACAGGACTATTACATTCTGTGGTGAGATGAATGACAAATTAGGGGAAATGCTGGCTAGTTAAAGGGATGTCAGTAGAATCCAGCTGCATTATTCACTACAGAGATCAAAAGCAAGCATAGATTGAAGAGTGACATGAAATTCTGACCCGGCAGAAGAGCTGCAGTCAGCCCCAGAAAATCAGTATCTGAGGTGCAGGAGACAAGGGGTGAGACAAGAGGTCAGGAGACAGGGCAACCAGAGCAAATAAAGAACCAGAGTACAAAGCTTGCAAGGGAAAATGGTTCAGAATATAAGCCATGGATAAAGCAGGATTCTTGACATCTCATCACTGTTTGGATTCTGCCAGCTGGGTGGCCAGGGTTCCTATCAGCTGATTTAAAAGCTCGAGGTGCGAATGGAGAGCGGCAGAAAACATTATAACACCTGAATGTGAATTACGGACATCACGTACTTTTTACTATTTAATCTCGTGATGAGAGGCTAAGAAAAGAAAGAACCACTTTCTGGTTCTAATTTAGCAAATATTACTCAATTGCTGCAATTCTGAGTGTGTGCAAACTGCTTCAGTGTAATCGCCTTGTCATTCACTCTTGTGTACACACCTCCACCCTCCCCTCAAAGTGTGGTGTGTGGAATTTGGGGAAAAATGTTTGGGAGCTAGGATTGTCTTCAAGAAATGAGGCCTTTATGGTTTGTTTTTCCCTCTCTCTTCCTAAATTCTGTAAGGTTCATTCTCATGTATTCATCACTTCCACAGTTATGCGATCGCTGTCTTCAATACCAAGTGTATTGATGAAGACAAAAAGTGATAGAAAATACAGAAATATGAGTTGAATAATTTTTGATATGTCTGTCTAATGTAATAAAAACTGATAAGTAAATTCAAAATGGAGACTAGGTTAGACTCACTTTGTGGGTAGGGGCTGCTGGAGATCTAGGTGGAGAAGATTTGTAAAATGATGTTAATCTTTGGTAAAAAAAAAAAAAAGGGTGCTGCAGTCAAGCAGCTGCACCTGCCGTGTATGTGAGGTGGGCAAGTGGAAGGACTCGGGTCACAATTTACAATACTTGTGCTTTACACTTGGTAAAGTAAGGAAAATATTTGATTCACACTTAAAACTTAGGTTCTCATTTTTCTTCTTATTTTTTCCAGTTCAGACCACTATTTATATATAGATTGACGAAATTTAGAGTCCTAAACATTCCTAATAAACCACACTGTTGGTGCATGATAATATCCATGTACTGAAGCATCATGATGGAGTCACATGCAATGATGTATTAGACCACATCTTGGTAAAACAAAGGATCTGTTCTTTTACTCCAAATGCATGAAATGTAACACCCTAATGAGACTGTTCAATGGTATAGTAGAGCATGTAATGGTCATCACTTAGGGTGATGTAGGGTAGGGTTTATTTGCAGAAAGAATTTTTCTTCACTTTGCATTATAGCTGTAGGGTGTAAAAACATAAAACACACCCCTGGACCTGTTAGCTTTTTATCCAGCTTGTCAAACTGGATTGGCTTAATTGGTTCATTACAAATTATGCACATCAGTATGTCATCCTCTCCCCTTTCCCAGTTTCCCTCAACTGTTAACAATATTAGATAACTATTAATTAGATAACTGATTAATTCAATTCAGATGAAGTACATTTGCTACCTAATGATAAAGAAGAAGCAATGAGCCTTCAAATAAAAAACACCCAACAACAAGTGAATCCATACAGCTCATTGGATGTTCACTGTTGTGGAGCAAATCCTGTAGTTTGTATTCATTGTCTAACCAAGACTTTGTGGATCTACCTTTGCTTTCTATAAATTCAACAGGGATTTCCATTAGAAGATCAGTGATTAATTAAGCTCATCTATAAATTAATTAAATAATGGTGCTTAATGTAAGAAATAAGTTTTTTAAAACCCCAGTAAGAGAGCAAGGGCTTTGAATTATAGATGAATAACGTATAGCTCTAAATACAATTCAGCTTGGCTTTATCTCCAAGTCAGTAAATTCCTGCTGTGGGGATGTTTGTTACTTTGAATCTATTTCTCCTCTGTTGATTTCTTCTTTTATCACCCACTCCTGAGTTTTTGTTGGTTCTCTTTCATGTACCAGGATGACACATGCTTTTCCGCTTGAACTGAGCGTATTCCTGTGCGCCTATCAATACACCAACTACAGACAAATATCCAACACCCTCACTTACTGAAAGTCAAGAAATTAAGTACAGAGTCTTCTAAGTCAAATTCTTCCCGTGTACGTTCTGCTAGATTGTATGTTGGGCATGCCTACTAATACTTTCAACTTTGTTTCTCCTTTTCTATTATGGCTACAAATGATGGGCAGACTTGACACTTACCAGAAATGTATCTTCTACATGAAGTAACATTGCCGTTAAAACATCCTATTAGTCCCCCAAATTATTGCTCTGTAGCAGTATCAAACAACATGTTACCTCAAAACTCTCCAGGCTAAAGATTTACCATTCGGCAGTTCCCTTCTGGTTTAAAAAGCATCCTTGCTAGGCTCTGTGGAGATTTAAGGCATAAAAGACAAAGCCTCTTGTGGCGTTGAAAACCCATTGGAGGAAATAAGTACCCAAGAATTAAGTTTTGCCAACCACAAGAAAGTTATGAAAAATGTTGGATTATTTCCTTTAAAATTCAGTTTAAAGAATAATCACATTGAGTGCCTCTTAAAAACTCAGCTTCTACATGCACCCAGAAATGAAACACTCTATATTTGGATGCTATCATCTGTCTCCTTAAAGCCCACCCAATCCAAATAATAATAATAATAGTGTTTGATATCAAACACTGTTCTTACATAATGTTTGTATAAACATTATGTTTATAGAAACATACAAATGTTTCTATTAATTTGTATCACCCAATCCAAGTACAACCAGTGTCTATAATATGTTGATGCTACATTAAGGCAGATCCTTCAGGCACTGTAACTCCCAAAAACATTTTAAGAGGGCATCTTCTGTGAGCACTTCTTTATAGGAGTGCTGAAGCTGCCTCCAGGACAGGAATCTGTATTTTTAATAAGCTTCTTCCTGCCTTTTTCAGGTAGGCCTGGTGTCGACTGAAAAAGTGCACAACCTAGAAGTTGAAAGTTATGTTTTATTCAGCGGACAAAACTGAGAACTTAAGCCGGGGGCACAGCATCTCAGATAACTCTGAGACACTGCCCTGAAGAGGTGAGGGAGGAGCCAGGATATATGGGAGTTTTTGCAACAAAGACCAGGTATTTGGAACATAAAAAGATTACTCTTAATTAAAGAAAACTGGATATCTCAAGTTAAGGAATTTAGCACTTTTCTGTATGTGGGAAGATGCAAGAGTCTGAGTTCACTGAAATCATTCCTTTGATATGCACCTCAGCTATCTGGGGCCAGTATCCTTTGCTTTTCCATCCTGAGTTCCCTCAGGGCTCACCATCAGGGCAGCTGTAATATGATGGCTTGATGGCTGCAACATCCATTGTTTACTGATATGGCAGGCAATATTTTTCATTCACACCAGGAAACCCTGGGGTAGAGAGAGCAGCAAAATCTTCATAGACATGTAGAAAATTTCTAGTTGAGGAATTTCATGAGAATGAGACAGTGCAAAGTGTGTTCTGAAAAAAGTACATAGATTAATTTATCTGGAGTGTAATTCAAAGGCTATATGGTGAACTAGACATGAAAAGGTAACTTACAGACACAGGACAGATGACCTTGGGCACAAACCTACAGCTTGGACCGTGAGGAACTGTGACATTTTGAGCAGGTAAAGGACATGATCAGAAGTATGCATTAGGAACTGTGGGTGGTTGGATTGGAGTGGCAAGAAAACACATGGAAATACTGGTTTCAAGGATAATTGTAGCTCCCACTTGGGAGAGAGCAATGGCCTAGAGTCAGGGAGAAAGGAAAGCGGCAGGTGGTTATGAGACAAAGCTCCAGGTGAATCTGCTCCCAGTCAACCAGAAGAGGCCTCACACCTGGGCAGGCATTGGCCTCCACAGATAGGAACCACTTCAAAAGTACGCCATCTAATCTAGGGGTCCTTTTTTTTGCTTTTCTCTTTGAGAAGATTTGCTTTCTCTCTTTGCCTTAAGGTGGGCTCTTTGATCAGTGTGTCAAGGTTTTCAGTACTGAAGTCTTAATCAGAAAAACAGCAAGTATTTACATTCCAGGGCACAAATGTTGCAGAAAAAAACGCCTATATCTGGTTTTGATGGTCAGGCAAAGAGCAGTTTTTGCCTTCCGACTGCAGCGTGTAGACTGCTCAAGTAATACTTAACCTCAGAATAGAGACATTTTCTGAAATGTCACAAAGGACAAGCTGAAAATGTCTTAATCATATTTGGTTCCACTCTACCACTTGAATTTATTTTCCAGCATTCATTTTTAATGTCACATTTTCATAAGACATGAGATACTGGGGGAAAAAAACCTCTCAAACAGAAGTCAGAAAATGAAAATATTGGTCCTCATCCTTCACTCTTATTCAGTGCAGTATCTTAAACACATGCCAGGAACTGGGTGAGGGTCTAGGGAAGAGGATAAATAAGACAGTCTTTGCCTTTGGGAAGCTCACTGTCTGCAAAGGGACAGAAACAAACATGAAGATGGAATTGCATTAGGATACAGTAAGTGCTGGGCAGAAGTTTGCACATCATGTTCTAGGATCACAGAGGAGGAGTCTATTGACTTTTTCTTAAATTGAAGTAGAGTTGATTTATAATGTTGTGTTAGTTTCAGGTGTAAAGCAAAAGTGATTCAGTTATACATATACATGTATATCTATTCTTTTTCAGATTCTTTTCCCTTATAGGTTATTACAAGGTATTGAATATAGTTCCCTGTGTTATACAGCAGGATCTTGTTGTTTATCTATTATACATATACTAGTGTGTATATGTTAATCCCAAACTCCTAATTTATCCCTCCTCTTCCTGTCCCCTTTGGTAACCATAGGTTTGTTTTCTATGTCTGTGAATCTATTTCTGTTTTGTAAATAAGTTCATTTCTGTCCTGTTTTAGATTCCATATATAAGCGATATCATATGATATTTGTCTTTCTCTTGTCTGGCTTACTTCACTTAGTATGATAATCTCTAGATCCATTCATATTACTACAAATGGCATTATTTCATTCTTTTTTACGGCTGAGTAATATTCCATTTGTGTGTGTGTGTGTGTGTGTGTGTGTGTGTATATATATATATATATATATATATATATACCACATCTTCTTTATGCATTCATCTGTCGATGGACATTTAGGTTGCTTCCACGTCTTGGCTATTGTGAATAATGCTGCTATGAACATAGGGGTGCATGTATATTTTCAAATTAGAGTTTTCTCTGAATATGTGCCCAGGAGTGGGATCCCTCGATCATATGGTAGCTCAGGAGCCTGTTGACTTTAGGTGAAGGCTTTAAGAGGAGATGGCTGATCTGAGGCTGAAAGGAGGGAGAAAAAGAGAGAAGTCGTGAGATGGAGGGTGTTCCTTGTAGAGACAGCAATGAGCAGAGCTGACAAGCAGCATGTTGTGTGCAGAGGAGAAGCAAATGTTTTTGTTCTTGCTTTCAGAAAAAGCTCAATTGCCTTGTAAAGTGGTCTTAGATGAAGCTGAAAATATAGGAAGGAGTAAGACCTTGAGGGACCTTGAGTGCCCTGCTCAGGGCCTTTGAATGTATCCTAGAGACACGAGGAGCCATTGAAGGATTTTAAGCGGAGAAGTCACCCTCTACAATTTGTGTCTTAGATGTATCACTATGAGGGAAAGATGAGAGACAAAACACACAAAAGGACAATGGCCAGACCATGTGCAAAAATAGAATTCTGACTCACAACCTGCAGCATCCTGCCCAGAACACTGACCCCTTATGTACAATAAACGGACCAGGAAAACTATACGTCTGCTATAGGTCAGCCTTAAAGGAAGTCAGACTGCTATGTCTAGTAATAAACGAGGAAGCAACACAATAACTGTTGCAAAATTGGCCCAAAGTAGTCAGGACTTGATTAATAACTGACAGCTTTCCTAATCTGTGTCGCCGTTTCCAATTGAGGACCAACCAAAGCCAAACATGCTCCCCTAACCACAGGAAGCCCCACTTCTAGTCAGCCTTTCTACAGCTTCCCCAGGTCAACAGCCTACAGTCAGGACATATCTGAAGCTTCCCCTTCTCTCCACTCTAAAGTTTTCCCAGTCCGCTGACTGCCTCTGAGTCTCTACCAAAATGCATGCGATGGTGACTGACTTCCTTGCTATTGTAAGCTCTGAATAAATAGCCTTTGCTTTTCTCATTTGGTTGGTCTTCATGCATTTCCTCAAAAGTCAAGAATAGATGATAAATACTAAAGAGTAAACCTGGAGGCAAGGGGGGGGGATCAGAAAAGAGGTGATCATAATCAATAACAAAATAATAAAACTAAATAACAGGTGCTAAGCATTTACTATGTATCTGCACCATACAAATCACTCTACCTCTTAGAATCTCACTTAATTCTTGAAACAACCCTACTGAGTGTACTAAGTGTTACCCACATTTTAAGATAGCAGAAAATAAGACTTAGAAAGATAAATAACTAGTTCATCTCAATTTTTATTTATTTATTTATTTTGTGTATCTGTTTTGGCTGCATTGGGTCTTCGTTGCTGTGCATGGGCTTTCTCTAGTTGCAGGAGTTCATTGTGGTGCACGGGCTTCTCATTGCGGTGGCTTCTCTTGTTGTGGAGCACGGGCTCTAGGCATGCAGGCTCAGTAGTTGTGGCGCACGGGCATAGTTGCTCCATGGCACGTGGGATCTTCCCAGACCAGGGCTCAAACCCGTCTCCCCTGCAATGGCAGGCGGATTCTTAACCACTGCACTACCAGGGAAGCCCTATCTCAATTTTTATTTTTATTTTTTTGCATTACATGGGCCTCTCACTGTTGTGGCCTCTCCTGTTGCGGAGCACAGGCTCCGGATGCGCAGGCTCAGCGACCATGGCTCACGGGCCCAGCCGCTCCGCGGCATGTGGGATCTTCCCGGACCAGGGCACAAACCCGTGTCCCCTGCATCGGCAGGCGGACTCTCAACCACTGCGCCACCAGGGAAGCCCCTATCTCAATTTTTACATCTAGTTAGTAACTGCAACCAAGTCTTTTTGACAACAAGGCATATGCACTAAACAATTCTGGAACCTGCCTCAAAATCAAAGTCAATTGAGAATCATACCTTAAACTTGAGTTTGCACTTTACTACCTCTCTGTGTAGCAGGAACTCAGATGCGAGATAAAAATGATAAAGTGGTAAAATATTTGGGAAGTAAGACATCAGAATTTGGAAAGTGACAGGATATGGTTGGTGGTAGAGGACTGGATAAGGAATCCAAGGTAATTCCATGCCTTTAGTGGCTGGTTGTTCCCCGATTTACCATCCCCCAAGGGCCTCCCCACACACACACACAAGCTCAGAGAGGGGAACAAGGGGCTTAGGGGTATCTTTTTCTGGGCCCTTGGGCTAGTCACTTAATTTCTCTAAATATCAATTTCATCTGTAAAATGGGAAGAATGACTGCCTTGCCTATCTCTCCTGATTGTGTTCCATATAAAATAAAACAATGGATACAAAAATAATGAAAAGCTGTATACAGATACATGTTTCAGATCGTTTCTGATAATTTTTTGTAAAAAAAACATTTTGTAACATATCTGATGATATATTAGAAGGGTTCTATTGTTTTTCAAAATTAAGATGGAGTGTCAAAAAATTTAATATGTGTGTTTCTCACAAAGTTATGTGATTTAACAATTCCTTTTATTTTGCATGGTCACTTCTGTCTTTTGTCTCCATAATAAGGAGCTAAGAAATTGCCTGAAAACATTTTTGCTTTCCTAGCAAGTAAACACAGCTGAGAATTCCGACATGAGATTATATAAAATGTCAAATCTCACGTGCTATGTGAGACTATGTGTAACATCAGGAAAATAAAACAATTTAAAAGATATAAGCATGCAGAGCCACCCAGCACGTGAGTCTTTGCCTCAAAATGGCCATAGTACTTGAACTCTTTCCCCTCTTGACTATTTAGCTTGCCTTCCTTGTCACAATATAGTCCTTATTTTCCACAATATTAAATATATAGGGATACGTATTTGTATATATAAATATAGGTATGTAGATATAAATGTATATTATTTTCCAAACTAAGTAGACAATATAAAAATAAATAATACATACACACATTCCTTTCTTTGTCATTCAACATTCAGTTCAACACTGCTTATAAAATCCAATCAAAGCAGGCATCTAGAGCCCAAAGGAACAATATGCTAAAGTACTTTTAGGAACTACTCTGTAGGTAACTTCAGACATATTGATCTGAACCCTGTGTTCCGTGAATCCTTTCCCTTCTTGTTTTGGCCAGACACCAGATGTCAGAAACAAGGCTAAGTCACACAATAAGTGGGTATCAAAGGATTATGACGGTGACAACAGCAACACAACCACGTCATACCAACAACTGCACCATTCCATTCAATGTTTTTTTTTCTTATCTCATGGGGTCTTAATAACCCTAAGAACTAGGTGCTGTTGTTTCCCCTATTGCGTAGTTAAAGAAACAGAATAAGAGAAGTTGAGTAACTAGCTGAAGTTCATGGAGCTAGTAAATTGTGAAGTAGGTGTGTGAACCATATATGTCGAAACAGGTAGGTTATATTGCTGCACAAAATAAAACCCAAAATTTCAGTGACTTAGAACAACAAAAGTTTATTTATCTTTCGTGCTGTATGTCCATTATGGGCTGATAGCAGGGGCTTTCTCATCACATTTTTTCAAGGATCCAGGCTTATGGAGCAACTACTGTCTCTAAGTTTACCATCTTATAACAGAGAGGCAGGAAATATTGAAACAACAATTAAATGCTCCAGTCCAAAATGAACCAAGTCAACTCACTGCCCACAGCTTATCACATGATCCCATTACTGACTCACAAAGAGGCCAGGAAGTGCAATCCAGAAAGCTGGAAACATTTGGAGAAAAGCACTAACAACTATCATAATTCATATTTTTCCAGAGCCTGTAGCAGTGCTCTTTCCACTATACAGTGTCAGACATAATAATCACTCCAGGGGGCTTCCCTGGTGGCGCAGTGGTTGAGAGTCCGCCTGCCGATGCAGGGGACGCGGGTTCGTGCCCCAGTCCGGGAGGATCCCACATGCCGCGGAGCGGCTGGGCCCGTGAGCCATGGCCGCTGAGCCTGCGCGTCCGGAGCCTGTGCTCCACAACGGGAGAGGCCACAACAGTGAGAGGCCCGCGTACCGCAAAAAAACAAAAAAAACAATCACTCCATAAAGCATCTGAGTCTTGTATAGCATAAAAAAATTATTCCTTTTGTAGACTATTGATTACTTTGACCTGAAGTAAATAGACTGCCAGATATATCTCCAGCAGTGATGGGTTTATTTGGGATCAGCAGAGAATTGCGATTCAGGGTCTGCAACCATGGTGAGCTATGAGCAAGTTTACCCACAGCAAGGAAAGGAGAAAGTTGGGAGAGCTATAGTAAACAAAGGGTCCGTGATTTTTTGCTGAGTCCTTGCCAGGAAAGAAGAGGAGTCTTTCTTCTTCCTTTTGGGCTCTGCTACCCTCACAGGCTTGAGAGCTCCCCCTTCTAATCTCCTGATTCTACTTAACTGAGGTTTCTGTTTATTAATTGTTTATAATTTTAATATATACAATATTACAATAATTTTCTGGTCTTCATTGCATATAAACAATAACCTCTCAACATAAAGATCTAATTGGGTCAATTATTTTCTTCTTCTTTTTTTTCTTTTTCCCCTTAAACTTTACTTCTTCATTTTTTCAGAGGAATCATTCCAAAAATATTGGTATCAACTGTATTAGGTTTGTATTGCCATATAACAGATTATCACAAACCTAGTGGTCTACAAAGATGCACACTATCTCACAGCTTCCGTGGGTCAGGAGTCTGGGCATGGCTTAGCTGGGACTTCTACACAGTGTCTCACAAGACTGCAGTCAAGACAATGGCCAGGATGTGTTCTCAGCTGGAGGTTTGAATGGGGAAGTATTCTCTTCCAAGCTTAATCAGATTACTGGCAGAACTCACTTTGTTGGCACTGTAGGATGGAGGGCCCTGGCTTTTTGCAGCCTGTTGCCTTAGGGCTGCCCTTAAGTTCTGCACTGTGCCTGTAGTTCCCTGCCACATGTCCCTCTACATAGGTAGCTCAGAACATAACACCTTGCTTCTTCAATTTGAGCAAGAGAGTCTCTCACCAGTCTGCTCAGACAGATTCTTATATAATGTAATAAAATCATGGGAGTGGGGATTTCCCTGGTGGCACAGTGGTTAAGAATCCGCCTGCCAATGCAGGGGACATAGGTTCGATCCCTGGTCCAGGAAGATCCCACATGCCGCAGAGCAACTAAGCCTGTGCACCTCAACTACTGAGCCTGAGCTCTAGAGCCTGCGAGCCACAACTACTGAGCCCATGGCTGCAACTACTGAAGCCCACATGCTCTAGGGCCCACGTGCCACAACTACTGAGCCTGCATGCTGCAACTACGGAAGCCTGCGCGCCTAGAGCCCGTGCTCCACAACAAGAGAAGCCACTGCAATGAGAAGCCCATGCACCACTACAAAGAGTAGCCCCCGCTAACCACAACTAGGGAAAGCCCGTGCAGAGCAATGAAGATCCAACACAGCCAAATAAATGAATAAATAAAATCATAGGAGTGATATTCCATCACCTGTGTTATATAATAGGTTAGAATCAAGTCACAGATTCCACTGTGTAGATTACACTAAATTGGGAAGGGGGACACCAGGGAGCAGGAATTATTGGGGATCAACTTATGGTGTGTCCATCAAATCAACAACATAGGATATGGAAAACTGGTTCTTTTTATGATAATATCTGGTCTGCCCAAGTCATCTTTGACTTACACTTTATAGATCTCTGTTGCTATACCCCTATTCATTATATAAATTAACTCTTTATGAGCTAATTACCTCTTACTTAGCAATATCTATAAATAATCATAATTAAGCCCAGAATGTCTTAGTCTTTGAATTAGTCTTTAAAGAATATCTCTTCCCCTCTCTCTCTGTCTCTCTCTTTCTCTGTCTCTATCCCTAACTTTCTGAGAATCAAGGACACCTATTACCTTAACATTTAATGGTCCTTTATTTTAAAAAATCATTAGTGGTACATCTGATTTCAGCTCTAACATGTAAAGTTCTTAGAAGTCATCACTCCTTGCACAGGAAAGAATCGGACAATGAATTTTCATGTACCTATCAAAGAAATGAGGTTGCAGGGCAAATGGCCATCCCCAAATCTGGAGAGACAGGGGCACCCAGAGAGATGTAGCTGAGATCTGCTTACCTGGGAGCAGGAGCCACTGGAGCCATAAATTGGTTGGAGCACTTAGATGGTGATTTTGATAAATTGCTGGAAGCCACTGTGTACTAGCATGAGAGTGAGAGACTCCTGGGGGTCTCAGACTGTGGGCCAAGGTATCATGATTTTACCTTCAAGAATCACAGCAGGTTCTCATGGTGAAGATTCAAGAAAGTTCAACTTGTGGCTCTAGCAAGAGGGAGGGAAAGAGTAATTATTATAATGCATACCTGAATCCTTCTTCACAAAGACCTACTCTCCAGGGTAAAAAACTTTTGTAGAACATTATCCCACTATTCCTTTCACTTCAGCCTCTCTGTCACTTAAGGAAGGAAAAAAAATAGTGGGAGAACAGGGCACCAAGGAAATAGATTAGGAGCCCTGTAGCATGGGAAGGGAAGAGAGGGCAATAAGGGGAAAAGTAAACTGACTAGAGAAGTACTTTTGAAGTTTACAGCATGCAAGGTAAGATAGGTAATAAAAACAGAGAGATGGAAACTCTAAGAAAGTATGAACAGGTAATGGTAGAAATTTTAAAAAATAACCTAAAGAAAAATGAAAGATACTTTCCACTGGCTCATCAGTAGACTTGGCAGGGCCAAGGAAAGAATCAGTGAACTGCAAGCTAGGTCAATAAAAATTCCCAAACATACATGCAAAGAGAAAAAGAGAATGCAGGGGAAGAAAACAACCAACAGCAGAACAGAACATTCAAGAACTGTAGGATATTTTCAAAAACTGTAATATAGGTGTGATTGTAATACCAGAGGAAAGAAAATCTTGAGAGAAGTCTGGGGAGAGAGAAAGCTTAACTATAGGGGGAAAAGAATAAGAAATTAAGTGACCATCTTGTCAGCAACAACGCAGACAAAAGGAGAATAGGATGAAATACATGTATTAAAAGAAAATAAAACAGGGAAATTGTTCTTAAAAATTGAAAGCGAAGTAGTGACTTTCTTAGACAAACAAAAACTGAGGGAGGGGCTTCCCTGGTGGCGCAGTGGTTGAGAGTCCGCCTGCCGATGCAGGGGACGCGGGTTCGTGCCCCGGTCCGGGAAGATCCCACGTGCCGTGGAGCGGCTGGGCCCGTGAGCCATGGCCGCTGAGCCTGCGCATCTGGCGCCTGTGCTCTGCAACGGGAGAGGCCACAACAGTGAGAGGTCCGCATACCGCAAAAAAAAAAAAAAAGCTGAGGGAATTCATCATCAGCAGACCTCCCTTCAATAAACGTTAAGTTTTTCCAGTGGAATGGAAATGATATAAGTAGCAGACTTGGATTTACGCAAGGAAAAGAAGTGTAACAAAAAGGAATAAATGAAGGTGAAATAAAATATTTTTCTTATCTTTAATTTATCTAAAATACATATTTTTGTTTAAAGCAATGGAAGTAATAATGTATCAGGTGATTATAGCATATGGATAAGTTAAATGATTGACAGCCATGCCCTAAAGGATGTGAAGGAGGAATTGGGAATATTCTGCTATAATAGGCCAGCACTGCACAGAAAGCAGTATGTGTTATTTGAAGGAGGGCTTGTGTTAGTCCATGTATGATGATTCCAACCAGTAGATTATTTTAAAGTATAATTGATACACAAAGAAAGGAGGTAAAAATGAAATATATAAATACTCAATTAGGCCCATATAAGGGGGAAAAAAGATACACAAAAATTCAGTGGATAGGAAATAGTTAAAATATGGTAGATATCAATCCAACAATATCAAAGATATCTTTAAATATGAATGATAAACATACAGCGATTAAAAGATAGACGTTATCAGAGTAGATAGGGAACAAGGCCCAACCATATGTTGTGTACAAAAAAAAAAACAACCTTTAAATACATAGTTTAAAAGCAAGGGTACACTGGGACTTCCCTGGTGGTCCAGTGGTTAAGACTCTGCTCTTCCAATGCAGGGGCCCAGGGTTCGATCCCTGGTCAGGGAACTAGATCCTGCATGCTGCAATGACAATCTTGCATGTGGCAATGAAGATCCTGCATGTCGCAGCTAAGACCCAGTGAAGCCAAATAAATAAATTTAAATAAATAAAAGTAAGGGAACACCATACTCTCACCAAGTGAAGGAAAGCTGGAGTGGCTATATTAATTTCAGACAAGTCAGACTTCAGAACACAAAAGATTATTAGCATTAAAGAGAGGCATTACATAATAGTAAAGGAGTCAGTGTCATTAGATTCCAAATGTATATGTATGTAATAACAGAATGTCAAAATACATTAGAGAAAAACTCATATTACTGAAAGGAGAAATGGATAATTCCAACTACTATAATTGGAGTCTTCAATATCCTCTATCAGTAATAATAGATCAAGCAGACAGTAAATATGTAGAGTAAATATGTAGAGGACTTGAAAAACACTGTTAATGAACTTTAATTGACATTTGTAGAATATTCCGTCCAACAAGAGCAGAATATACATTCTTCTCACACTTGCATGGAACATTCACCAGTATAGACACACAACATCCTGGTTCATAAAACACACCTTAACCAAAGAGATATTGCTGCAATTTATGTCAAAGAGTGTCCTGCCTGTGTTTTCCTCTAATAGTTTTTATAGTATCTGGTCTTACATTTAGGTCTTTAATCCATTTTGAGTTAATTTTTGTGTATGGTGTTAGAGAATGTTCTAATTTCATTCTTTTACATGGAGCTGTCCAGTAGCACCACAGATTGAAGGGACTGTCTTTTCTCCATTGTATATTCTTGCCTCCTTTGTTTTGGATTAATTGACCATAGGTGCATGGGTTTATTTCTGGGCTTTCTATCCTGTTCCATTGATCTATATTTCTGTTTTTGTGCCAGTACCACACTGTTTTGATTATTGATGCTTTGTAGTATAGTCTGAAGTCAGGGAGCCTGATTCCTCCAGCTCCATGTTTCTTTCTCAAGATTGCTTTAGCTATACAGGGTCTTTTGTGTTTCCATACAAATTGTGGAATTTTTTGTTCCAGTTCTGTGAAAAGTGCCATTGGTAGTTTGACAGGGATTGCATTGAATCTGTAGATTGCCTTGGGTAGTATAGTCATTTTGACAGTATTGATTCTTTCAATCCAAGAACATGGTATATCTTTCCATCTGTTCGTGTCATCTTTGTTTTTGTTTTTTGTTTTGTTTTGTTTTTGCAGTACGCGGGCCTCTCACTGTTGTGGCCTCTCCCGTTGCGGAGCACAGGCTCCGGACATGCAGGCTCAGTGGCCATGGCTCACGGGCCCAGCCGCTCCACGGCATGTGGGATCTTCCCGGACCGGGGCATGAACCCGTGTCCCCTGCATCGGCAGGTGGACTCTCAACCACTGCGCCACCAGGGAAGCCCTGTGTCATCTTTGATTTCTCTCATCAGCATCTTAATAGTTTTCAGAGTACAAGTCTTTTGTCTCATTAGGTAGGTTTATTCCTAGGTATGTTATTCTTTTTGATGCTATGGTAAATTGGATTGTTTCCTTAATTTCCCTTTCTGATCTTCTGCTGTTAGTGTATAGAAAAGCAATATCTTTTTGGATCTGCCTCTTAGAGTAATGGAAATAAAAACAAAAACAAAAATAAACAAATGGGACCTAATTAAGCTTCAAAGATTCTTCACAGGGAAGGAAACCACAAACAAGACAAAAAGACAACCCACATAATGGGAGAAAATATTTGTTAATGATGCAACTGACAAGGGATTAATCCCCAAAATGTACAAACAGCTCATACAGCTCAATATGATAAAAAGAAACAATACAATCAAAAAATGGGCAGAAGTTCTAAATAGACATTTCTCCAAAGATGACATACAGATGGCCAAAAGGCACATGAAAAGATGTTCAACATTGCTAATTATTAGAGAAATGCAAATCAAAACTAAAACAAGGTATCACCTCACACCAGTCAGAATGGCCATCATCAAAAAAAATCTACAATAAATGCTGGAGAGGGTGTGGAGAAAAGTGAACCCTCCTACACTGTTGGCAGGAATGTAAATTGATGCAACCACTATAGAGAACAGTATGGAGGTTCCTTAAAAAGCTAAAAATAGAGCTACCATATGATCCTACAATCCAACTCCTGGGCATATATCCACTGAAAACTCTAATTTGAAAAAATACATGCACCCCAATGTTCATTGCAGCACAATTTACAATAGCCAAGACATGGAAGCAACCTAAATGTCCATTGACAGATGAATGGATAAAGATGTGGTGTATACACACACACACACACACACACACAATGGAATATTACACAGCCATAAAAAAGAACAAAATAATGCCATTTGCAGCAACATGGATGGACCTAGAGATTATCATACTAAGTAATTCAGACAGAAAAAGACAAATATCATATGATATCACTTATATGTTGAATCTAAAAAATGAACTTATTTACAAAATGGAAACAGACTCACAGACATAGAAAACAAACTTATGGTTACCAAAGGGGAAAGGTGGGGGGAGGGATAAATTAGGAATTTGGGAATAACATTTACATATACACTCTACTAGTTATAAAATAGATAAATAACAAGGACATACAATATAACACAGGGACCTATACTCAATATTTTGTAATAACCTATTTGGGAAAAGAATCTGAAAATGAATATATATATTATATATCATATATATATTTATATACATAAATGAATCACTTTGCTGTCACTTGAAACTAACACAACATTGTAAATCAACTGTACTTCAATAAATAAATAAAACACACCTTAACCAATGAAATAATGGAAATCATGAAACATTCTTACAGTACAATGAAATTAAACTAGAAATCAGTAACACAAAGATAGCTGCCAAATTCTAAAATTGTGGAATAAATAACATCTAACACATGGATCAAAGATTAAGTCTCAAGAGAAAGATAAAAATATATTGAACTAAATGAAAATGAAAGTACAGCTTTGACATTTGTTAAGCAAAAACAGTGCTTAGATGGAAATGCATAGCATTAAGTATGTTAAAAATTATTATAGGGCTTCCCTGGTGGCGCAGTGGTTGAGAGTCCACCTGCCGATGCAGGGGACACAGGTTCACGCGCCGGTCCGAGAAGATCCCACATGCCTTGGAGAGGCTAGGCCCGAGAACCATGGCCGCTGAGCCTGCGCATCCAGAGCCTGTGCTCCGCAACGGGAGAGGCCACAACAGTAAGAGGCCTGCATACCGCAAAAAAAAAAAAATTATTATAATCTAAAATTAATAGCTTACATCTTAGGAAACTAGAGAAAGAAGATCAAATAAATCCTGAAGCAAGCAGAAGAAAAAAATTTTTTGAAGTTAGAGCAATATCAATAAGTTGAGGGACTTCCCTGGTGGCACAGTGGATAAGACTTCGCACTCCCAATGCAGGGAGCCTGGGTTCGATCCCTGGTGAGGGAACTAGATCCCACATGCATGCCGCAACTATGAGTTCACATACCAGAACTAAGGAGGTCGCCTGCCACAACTGAGACCAGGTCCTACCAAATAAATAAATAAATAAACAAATATTTAACATAAAGTAAAAGAAATCATGTTATAGAAAAAATAAAATAAATTGAAAACAGTAAAGAAAATCAAGGAAAACAAAACGTTGTTCTTTGAAAAGATCAATAAAATTAGTAACAGTGGGGATGATAGTCAAAGTGTATAGGGTTTCTTTTGGGGACTGTGAAAATGTTCTAAAATGGATTGTGTTAGTTGGTGCACAATTCTATGAATATACTAAAAGCCATGGAATTGTACAGTGTGGATGAGTAAATTAGATGATCGTGAACCATATCTCTTATGTCTCGGTAAAGAAACCTGTTTGAAAAAAAGCAGTGTCACATCAAATGTGCCCAGGAAGTATTTGTAAAGTGCTTAGAACAGTGCCTGAAATAAAGTTAAGTACTATTCATATTTTCTAACTAAATAATTTTGTATTTACAACACTAAAAATAATTGACTTTGGAATTAGACATCAGAGAAATGTAGTTTGTCTTCCTCATCTGACAAATGGGAGCACTGATATTTGGGAAGCTGAAGTGATTTTTCTTTTCTCACATCAGTAATTGAAATTTATTCGAGACCTAAATCTCAACTTCCTGATTTCTATCCCAGTGCTCCTTGCTCTACACCATATAGTGCTACTTTGTGATTGGGGGTGTGGGGTTAAGGGGTGGTGATTTTCAGTCTGCTACTCATGATATTACCATTAGGTTGATTTAGAAGGTTATTTCATAAAATACCTTTTGTTTTCAGGTTTCTTTTATTGAATATAGTTGTACATGGATTGGCACACCAATATGATTAGAACTGTGCAAAATATGAAATATTTGTAAATTGATTGTTTACTAGAGTCCTTTTAAGTATACAATGATTTATGATGGACAGTATTGAAATGATATTGTTTAACTATAATTTTATGGATTTAAATTGTTTCATTTTAATATCTGGATGAATAGCAATTTAAATCTGAATTTCAAGTAACTACCTATCACAAAAACTATTTAGACTGAGCTTGCAAATTACAACATTTGTCTAAAATGACACTCCAGTTATTTCATTCTTACTATAATGATCCTGTGGATTCTGGAGATTGAAGTCATAATGCATAATGATAAAGACTTTAGAAGACAGAAGAGAATAAATGTGAAACCTCATGTTTTTTAATGTGGTCTTTAGTAAGCAAAAGAACCTGTTTTGATGAAAAGGACTGAAACTGCTTCAGCCTTGAGGTGTCAAACTGAAGAAGGTTTTCTTATCTCTTTTTTTTTCTATAAGTGTGAGTTTATATTAATTACTTCATGGATTGCCTTAACTAGATCTCCAATGAGATATTCTAGTGTGTTTTTACAAATACTTCTACTAACAGTCTTTATGTGGTCTACTCTAATCTTATAAATTACTGGAAATCATGTTATAATAAACATTAATTGCTTTCTTAATCTTTAAAGCTGAAATCTAAGCACAGTAATAATTATGAAATAAAGTCTAAGATTGATCAGTGAATACTAAAGGATTTTTCCTCTAGCAGTAGTATTTGTCCCACTCAAGCAATAATACTGAGTCATAAGTGGAGCTGCCAATTATAGAAGTTATCTATTTACTTTATTCACAAATAGGAATATGTCAGAATCATGCTAGAAAACAAGGACTTGAGTCTATATTTTGATCTCTAAACTGCTTATGCATCTTTCCTTGAAGACAAAATCCATATTTTACAGCCACAAAACCCACTCATCTATCAAATGTTTTTCTACCTTGTATCTTTAAATTTTGTAATGTTTTCTGTAATTTGTCAATGATAAATCATTGGGGAAAACTCTATTTAGCCTAAGACCTTTTATAACTTTAGACTCACACAAATTCATAAATAATAAACAGTATATTTGAGCTGCAATGCTCCATAGCAAATATAACACTTTATACATAGATAATATTTCTTTGTGTAAAAGTGTGAAACTGTGTAGACTGTGGAAATGTGCTTTTGGTTAAAAAAAAAAAAACTTCTGTGTTAACCTAGCCACTAACTAGCTACACGACCTTGGGCAAACCCTTTGACAAACACTACCATTCATGCTAGGTAAAAACAAGTATTACTTCAAAATTTTCTAAAGATCAGGGAAGGGTACTGAGAAAGCCATAAGAACCTCTACAACTCCATGGTTTTATAAGTACATGTGAAATCTTAGGTTAATAGTAGACTAAAAGGAGTGGAGAAGTCGAAGTAAAAATAAAATAAAACAAAAACCTTGTATTCAAATTCTGCTTGTATGTTTTAGTTGCTGATTGGCTTTTGGGTCAGTTATAAAATCTTTGTAAAACCCAGTTTCCTCATGTAAAACTAGCGCTAATACCCAAGTAATAGTTATATAAATCCCTTAGTGTTGATGCGCATTTGGTAAAGCAGCCCTATTCTGACTCTCGGTGGCCCCTTGGAATCCTCTGCATAGTTAGTTGTCGGTATCCATAGCCTCTGCCTATCCTGCTCAAGGTAAACTTCTCCCATGTTCGGCCCTAGACTCTCTACTCTTTCCCCTGTTCCAGAGATTTCATTTACACTCATGGTTTCACAACTTCTAAATAGATGAAAACCTGAAATCCAACATTGAGGCCCTAAGTCAGTTGGACCATGATGATGCACGAATATAGATACTAATAATGAAAGATATCATGTAATTAGTGAAATAAATAAAAAATGAATACCCATAAAGTTTTAAAAAGATTTTAATTTTATACTGGAGTATAGTTGATTAACAGTGTTGTGTTAGTTTCAGGTGTACAGCAAAATGATTCAGCTATATACATACATGCACCTATTCTTTTTCAAATTCTTTTCCCATTTAGGTTATTATAGAATACTGAGTAGAGTTCCCTGTGCTATACAGTAGGTCCTTGTTAGTTATCTATTTTAAATATAGTAGTGTGTATATGTAAATCCCAAACTCCCAACCAGATTCCTTTTAACAGAAGGAGACACAATATATAGTATTAATAATAGAAAGACTCTTCATCCTTATCCCAATGTGTGTTCTGAGATACTCCTTCCACAGTTTTCTATGATCAGAAAGGTTTCGTAAATGTTCCATATTGTATTCCCTGATATTAATTCACTTTAGAAAACCAAAGTCTCAAAGAAATGTTCCAAGAGAGAAACATATTAGCCTTGTTTAATCCAGAATTTCCAAAATTATTTGGTAACAGAGCCCTTTTTTATATAGTACCTAATAATATATTGTATCAATACTATGCAATTTAAGAAATGTTATCAAAACTTGCTCTTTTTAAAAACTTTGATTTACACCTGAGAAAGTCAACAGATCTTGAATGATATCATTAGCCATACCATCCAGTTTAGGAGAAGCACAATTGGAACTCCCATTGATTATAAAGTAGACAGTGAATTCAGAGTATAATTTAATCTGAATTCTCTGCTATCATTTTGATGAAATATTAGTTTATATATTGCAATGAATAAAATTTGAAATATTCCTTAAATGCCAGCTCTCCCACCAGTGGGCCTGCACTAGCTGTGGGACAGGCATTACCCACCAGTGGGCCATCACAAGCCTAGGAAGCCCCTAGGCTCTGGCCACACCCACCAATGTGTCAACATTAGCTCCAGGACACCTTGGGCCCCTCAGCCAGCCATGTCAAGAACACAGTAACAGTAGGGGAATTTAACGCCTCACTTCCATCAATGGACAGATTATCCATACAGAAAATCAATAAGGAAATACTGGCCTGAAACTACACATCAGACCAAATGGACAAATGGACTTTAATTTGGTTAATTAAAGTCATTAAGGTCAGCCCTAATCCAATATGGCTGGTGTCCTTACAGAAAATGAGATTAGGATAGAGACACACATGGAGGGAAGACCATGTAAGGACATAGGGAGATGACAGTCATCTACTTGCAGAGGAAAGCCTCAGAAAAAACCAGTCCTGCTGACTTCAAGCCTCCAGAATTGTGAGAAAATAATTTTCCATCCAGTCTGTGCTATTTATTATTGCAGCCATAGCAGACTAAAACACTATCCACATAAAAATTAATAACAGTAATTAATAAAATATTACATGAAAGTTAACTTAGTAACAGAATCTTAATCACTTGAAATAATTAAATGCCTCTATCCATGAAAAGATTAAAATACAAGGTGTGCAAAGTTACCACATCAGAGATACCATTTTTCTTGCTATCCATCCTCTCCTCTCTATAAGGACCAATCCATGCAGTATCAGCCCTAGCATTTCCGATGTTTTCCAACTCTTTAGTCTATGCACTGTTGTACATCTTAGAATCATCGCAACTATGGGAGAGAGAGTTATTCAAGATATTTCACAGAAAACAAATTCAGTGCCATTCATTTCATAACTTATGGATGTTTGCTGAACTGCTGATTAAATTTGTACCAGTTTGATAAGACTAACATTCTCATAAACTTAGATCAAAACAATGCAAATATCTATGCTTAACAAATTTTATACTTTTCCCTAAGTATACTTAGGGAAAATTCATGAGCCAACATGTTTGACGTTTTACCCCAGAATTAATCACGGGACAATTGCAATATGATTTAATTGATAATATTAAACATACCCAGAGCTCTTCAAGAATATACTCTTTAAAGTTAAGGTAGACCTCTCAGCCCAGAGGTTCTTCTCAGACCTACAGGTTATTTAGCTTCCTCCATCCAAACTTCAGTTCTTCTACCCGGATTTTGATAACCACATACTTATTATACAATAAATTACACCTTATTTTAAAGGCTTAATATTTTGATATTGCAGATGTTTATATGACATAGCAAAGTGATTTAAAATTTATTTTGATAATTACTTTAATTATAATTGTTCATATTATCTTTCATCTATGCAACTCAGAAACCTTCTGTATTAGTTTACTGGGGCTACTCTGACAAATTACCACAAACTGGATGGTTAAAAACAACAGAAATTTATTCTCTCACCATTCTGAATATCTTAAGTTCAAAATCAAGGTATCAGCAGAACCACATTCCTTCTGAAAGCTCTAGGAGAGAATCCATTCTTTGCCTCTTCCAGCTTCTGGTGGCTGTCCGCATTCCTTGACTTACAGCCCCATCACTTCAATTTCTGCCTTTATGGTCACGTTTCATCCTCCTCTTCTGTCTGCATTATCTTCCTTTGCCTCTCTCTTATGAGGATATATGATTGCATTTATGGTCCACTTGAATAATCCAGGATAATCCATCCATCTCAAGATGTCTATCCTGATTGTGTCTGCAAACACCCTTTTTTCAAATAAAGTAACATCTCCACTTCCATGATCATGACCTTGATATCTTAGGATGTCCTTTATTCAACCTATTATAGCTTCTTCCTTCACTTAAGAGAAAGTAATAATACTTCTATATTGATTACACTATTATTATTATTTACATCTTTATTGGAGTATAATTGCTTTACAATGGTGTGTTAGTTTCTGCTTTATAACAAAGTGAATCAGTTATACATATACATATGTTCCCCTATCTCTTCCCTCTTGCATCACCCTCCCTCCCACCCTCCCTATCCCACCCCTCTAGGTGGTCACAAAGCACCGAGCTGATCTCCCTGTGCTATGCGGCTGCTTCCCACTAGCTATCTATTTTACATTTGGTAGGGTATATATGTCCATGCCACTCTCTCACTTTGTCACAGCTTACCTTTCCCCCTCCCCGTATCCTCAAGTCCATTCTCTAGTAGGTCTGTGTCTTTATTCCTGTCTTACCCCTAGGTTCTTCTGACCATTTTTTTTCCTATATTCCATATATATGTGTTAGCATATGGTATTTGTCTTTCTCTTTCTGACTTACTTCACTCTGTATGACAGACTCTAGGTCTATCCACCTCATTACAAATAGCTCAATTTCGTTTCTTTTTATGGCTGAGTAATTCCAATATATATATGTGCCACATCTTCTTTATCCATTCATCCAATGATGGACACTTAGGTTGTTTCCATCTCCTGGCTATTGTAAATAGAGCTGCAATGAACATTTTGCTACATGACTCTTTTTCAATTATGGTTTTCTCAGGGTATATGCCCAGTAGTGGGATTGCTGGGTCATATGGTAGTTCTATTTGTAGTTTTTTAAGGAACCTCCATACTGTTCTCCATAGTGGCTGTACCAATTCACATTCCCACCAGCAGTGCAAGAGGGTTCCCTTGTCTTGATTCAGCTGGATCAAAGTTTTTACATGGTGGTAAATAAATTATTTTATTCAAGTTCTTCATAAGTAGAAAGGAAAGAAGTACTATCTAGAAATGCTTTTTCTAAGTTATTTTTTCTTTAAGTATTTAACAAAACGTTTAAATCCATGAAAACCTTTGAATACTCTAGAATCAATCCATACTTGTTTTTGTAAGGATAGGAAATTGGAAAAGATAAATCATAAACAGTTTTGAAAGCCTTGAGATTTAGTGATTTTCTGATAAGTACAGCAATAAAAAGAAAAATAAGTAAATAAAATCTGTAATTTGTAAGCTCGGGTTGGATTGCTACAGGTGTCGCCTATGATTTATAATTTTTAAATTTGTTTTGATCCTGCTCTGATTTTTGTGTTATCTTTTAGGGTGGATTTAAGCTTTATACACTTTGACCCATATTTGAAGTCATTCTTCAGTTGAGATTAATCAACTGTTTAACCTCTATTTTTGAACACAGGTAAATCAGTGAATAATTTTGTTATCTCATTAGTACTCAGTAAATGGATACTATGGGTTTTGGGGTTTTTTCCTAATGCCTATACCACCCATATTTTTTTTTTTTTTTTTGCGGTACGCGGGCCTCTCACTGCTGTGGCCTCTCCCGCTGCGGAGCACAGCCTCTGGACACGCAGGCTCAGCGGCCATGGCTCACGGGCTCAGCCGCTCCGCGGCACGTGGGATCCTCCTGTACCGGGGCACGAACCCGTGTGCCCTGCATCGGCAGGCGGACTCCCTAACACTGCGCCACCAGGGAAGCCCACCACCCATATTTTGATGTAAAACATTGGCTCTGAAAATCTTCATTGGAAGGCATAAGTTGGTTCATTGATTATGCTTCTATTGATGAGAGTCCCATATTGTGTGTGTGTGTGTGTGTGTGTGTGTGTGTGTAAATTACACCTATAATGCACTGTGTTCATTTTTTTAGCTTCAGTTTCTGCAGTATAGAGAAGGAAATAGTAGAAAATTGTCAACGTATCTGGAATCCTATATTTTTTACAGGATTTTCTTACCTAATTCAATACCAATATTTTAGATCCTTGATTTTATTGTGTTTTTCTAGAATCAGTACAACTTCTTTGTTATCGCACTCACATATCATCATTTTTTAATATATAATTAAATTAGAATACGTACAATAACAGGAACAACCAACACTGGGGATTAGGAACAACAAAACTGCCTCTATGTTTTATAAAGTGGAAATCTTCTAGTGCAGAGATTGAAAAACTTTCTGTTAATACTTAGGTAATAAATACTTTTGGC
Organism: Monodon monoceros; assembly: GCF_005190385.1. NCBI lineage: Eukaryota > Metazoa > Chordata > Mammalia > Artiodactyla > Monodontidae > Monodon > Monodon monoceros. Next base: position 7,727,659 of record NW_021703781.1, on the reverse strand, counting down.
TTTGTGGCAGAGAAGATCTCTTACACAACCAATTCAGCTCTGCTGTTTTAGTGCAGGAAGACTCATAGACAAGCAAATGAATGGTTGTAGATGTGTTCCAATAATAATTTATTTGTAAAAACAGGCAGGGGGGCTGTGTTTTGTTCACGGACCATATTTGCCAACACTTGTTCTACGGTTTAGGCCTCTAGTCACAAGTTTCTTTGTGTCATATTTTAGAGAGGGAACACACAGCATCAATTAATCCAGAGAGAGTAGATTAAATGAAGCACAGTTAAGAGTTTTCTGTTGTACTTAGTATCAAGACACAGAGCTTCATTCACACTACAAGAAAAAAATGACCTTGATGTTTAATAGAGTCAGTGTAAATATTATGCTGATTCATAACTTGCACTTTTTCCAGTCTGAGATCTTTGACCCTTATTTTGACTTTGGCCCATAGCCTAATACAATATGCTATGCTTCACAAAGCTGTTTTGTATTTAAACTTTATTTCATTTTTTAAAAAATAGGTTTTTAAAAAGTAGAACCAAAAGTTTAACTTTCTTTAGGCATAAGGGGTAAATTTTAAGACATGACCCTTCCAAACATTTGCGAGAAGGAAGTTTGGCTGCCATGCAGCATCTATTTTATGATGTATCAGTCATCACTTCATTAGAAATGGTGCTTAATCTTTAGGATGTGAGTCATCTCATACTCATAGCCTCCAGAAATTTATCATAGAGACATATAATATAGGAAGCCATTAGCTGAGGAACAGCAACTTTAAAATGACGCATATATGCTACTGCCAGCTCCTATATCATGCCCCTTCGGCAGAGCCTTATCATAATTCCAGTGCCCTTTATATTGAAAAACCTTTCCATGCCGATGGAGCCCTCATCTAACCGAGATTTATGTGCTGTTTCTTTGGTTCTAACTTAGCCTTTAACAACCCACTATGCTGCTCAAGTTTTCTCTCTTTTTCAACATACAGCTGGAACTTCCTACCTTAGTTTGTGGACCATATTCCTTCAAAAATTTACCTTAAGGTCTGAAGTTAAACTAAAATGCTGAAGTTTTCAGAGTTCAGGGTTGCTTTTATAAGGGCAAAACTCTAGACTCTTGGGCTATTCATTCAACAAATATGTACTTAGTGCCAACTATGTAGTAGGGTCTTTTCAGGTGCTGAGGGATCAATATATTGCCCCCGCCCTCACAATGCATAGTTAATGTATGCGTGTATGTGTGTGAAATAAACATGTGAGTCAATTATGACAGTAACATTACAACATTACAGCATACCATTGTGTGGTAAAAAGGCACAGTGAGAGCGCAAATAGTAAATCATTATCATCCTGGCCTGGAGCAGTGCAGAGAGGTGTAGGTCTGAGGCCTCACAAAGGAAGTGAAATAGACTGAGCTTTAAAGATGAGAAGGAAGTTAAAGAGAAAAGAGTATTACAGAGGGAGGGAGCAACATGCATAAGGGCTCAGAGGTGTGACATAGCATGGTGTGGTTTGACAGAGAAATGAAAAATAATTTGTATGAGTGAGCTAAGAGTATAGGTAAAGAAGGGACAAGAAATAAAGCTGGAAAAGTAAGCAGGGCTTAGAGTTAATGGGTTAATAACTTTTAGACTAAAAGTAATAGGGAACTTTGAAAACTTGAGGCAGGGTAATGTGGTTAGTTTGGTGATTTCTGTTGATTACTAAGTGATATCCAAGTAAATGTGTTGGAGGTGGAACTCACCAGAGAGGGTTCTAGATTGGAGATTTGCATCTGGGGAGTCACCTGCATATATATGATTTCTGAAAATGTGGACTTAAAGAGTAAATAAATAAATTAATAAACACATACAGCAAGAAATGAAATTTTAAGGAACACACACCTCTAGCATGGACAAGGGAAATTGGTGAGCAGTGACCATAAAACAAACAAAAAGTGAAAACCAAGGAAGAACATTTCTAGAATGTGGTCATAACTTACAGGTGTGTAAAAGATGTTAATGTAAAAAGATGACACAATATGACCATTACTTTATCAAGAGAGTTATATGAAATGAGAAGCATGAATGTTAGACAGCAACCTGTTGGGAGATGAGTGGGAAGTAAGGAAGTATAGACAGTAATTTTAAATTACCCTGCTTCAACTTTCAAAAATCAGTGTAATTCACCACATTAAAACATGAATGAAGAAAAAACATATGACTTTCTCAATAGATACAGAAAAATCATTTGACGAAAATTCAACATCCATTCTTGATAGAACAAACAAAAAACTTATAGCAACCTAGGAATAGAACTTTAAACTGCCTAACCTGATAAACGGTATCTGTAAAATACTTTAGATTTAACATCATACTTAATGGAGAGATTGAAATTTTTCTATTAAGTTTAGGAGCAAGAGAAGGATATCTTCTCTCACCGGTCCTATTTTACATTGTACTGGAAGTTCTAGGCAATGTGCCCATAAAAGGATCCAGGGCTCATTGGAAAAGTGGTTGATTCCAGGACTGCAGCAGGAAAAAGATGCTCCTGGATTGTAGTGTATGTTGAAAAGTAAGGAAGTGTCAAAAAATAAGAGAGACAGAGAAAGAGACGTAGAGAGAAACAGAGACAGAGAGAAACAGAAAGTCACCATTTAAATATCCTACTAATAATGGCCACAGGCAATATCTACCAATGAACACTAAAATCCAATTTTGAGCTACATCAGTTCTAATGCAGTATTACAGGACAATAAGACAGGACAACACTGTGCTAGTTGCACAAAACAATGAGTAACTTCAAATAATTCACTGAAAATACATTTCAAAATCTATTCAGAAATAGCTATTAGAACATGTATGAGAAACAGAAGAAAAATGGGCAATTCAGAATTACTTTATACATATATGATAAATATATTGAGTTTAAAGTTTGAAATTTGCATGGATTAAGTGATGGCTAACTTCATGACCATTTCATTTCAAACTTGACTTTACTTATAGAGTCACATAAAAATTAATTGTTCCAGATACACTGAGAAAGTCAGTCTGGTTCATTCATTGACTAGAAATAATTACCAAATATTATTAAAGAAGTGAAATGACCTTAAATGACACCATTCTCTACTTCTATGCCCACACTCGCTTCCCCTAACCTCGTGCCTCTTCCTGCATTCCTTATTTGGTGAACAATAATGCCACCTACAGAGTTGTTCCAGCCAGAAATCCTGACTCATTTCTCTCCTCCTGGGTTCATTCACTCTGTTTCCAAGTTATGTGGATTCTCACTAAACAAATCACAGGGCTCTATCCTGTGCTGCTAAAACTTCAGTCTGAGGCTGTGCTTTTTTACTGGGTTACAGCAACCACCTCATAACTTGTCTTCCTGACTCCTGTCTCGCTCCACTCAGTTGTCAAAGTGACCTTTCAAAGACACCAGCCTGAATGTTCCACTTTCTTGCTTGAAATCTTCCAGTGACTCACGACTTCATGCATGGAAGCTCCTCATGGGTCACCCTTCCATATCACTTCTATTTATGCTGCTGGCCCTATTTGCAGTTCCCTGAAGGTCACATTTTTCCTAAAATGGCCTCTGAACCTGTTCTTCCTCTCCAAGGAGACCTTGCAACACCCCTTCCCCACTGCCAGTGGCTGTCAAAATCCAACTTTCCCTTAAAGTTCTGCTTGGCTGTCAGCTCCTCTCGAGTCCACTCTTGGGATCCATCAGCCAAGAATTGGTGCCCCATCTACTGACCCCACTCCACACCAACTTCTCACGCTTGTTTATAACTGCTTGTTTATTTATGGCTCCCCCTCCAGACTGTGAAATCTTCTAAAATAATGCCATACTTATTATTATGTTTAATATGCTGAGCCTAGAACTGTGCCTGTCTTAATACACATTTAACAATGAAGGAAAGAATGAGTTTAAAACTTAAAGCACATTGTGAGCGGATCTGCTTGTCACCACTCCAGATCTGTTAGTTTGCAATATTGGAATGATTTAAAATGACAGTCTTAGCATACACCTGTGGTTACAATTATCTTTAATAATCAAGATGTTCTTATAGACCTCAAATTAAAATAGAGAAGTTTTTTTATATGTGGATTGGTCCTCAAGGAAGTTGCTGTTGGATGCTATCCCAGGTGAAGAGTGTTAGCTTGGTTCTACTAATTAAAGAGCTTATGCAACAGCTACTTAAAATTGCATTAAACTTTATTCACCTTAAGTACTAACCTTACAACTTTTTCATTTAGCAATATGCTCTAATGGTCTGGTTAAATATTCTCTTTCTAAAATCTGGAGGATTGAAGAAAGGGATTCACATTCATGGACTAATGAGCTTGTAAAGGATGGACCACGAATCTTTTTTTTTTTTGCGGTACGCGGGCCTCTCACTGTTGTGGCCTCTCCCATTGCGGAGCACAAGCTCCGGACGCGCAGGCTGAGCAGCCACGGCCCACAGGCCCAGCCGCTCCGCAGCATGTGGGATCCTCCCGGACCGGGGCACGAACCCGTGTTCCCTGCGTCGGCAGGCGGACTCTCAACCACTGCGCCACCAGGGAAGCCCTGGACCACGAATCTTGAGCGCATTCTTCCATTGAAGTTCCAGGCCTCTTAGGCTCTTGAGCTCCCTTCTCTCCTGTTTGAGCTCTGAGGAGGCTCTAACTGTCTTTACACAGATGCAGTCTATCAGGACCTCCCCTCCTGCCTTCCTGGCAGACTTCTAACCCATCACCATGGAGCTTCCCTCTCAGTGCTGCTTCGGGATCCTGCTTGGTACTCATGCTGGCTAGTGCAGGAACAACTTGGAAGTTCAGACTGATTACTGTCCCTCAGGATAAACATTTAACCAATAGGAAAAGGGCGTTGGTAGATAAAGCAGATAAAGGGGGTTAGTAGATCAGTCCCCCTTTGCTCTCCCAAGTGACGGTCCTGACCTGTGTGGTGCCCTAGTACCAGCAGTCAGTCATGCTAGAAGTGGCCAGTTTTGTGATTCATCTTTGTAGTGACTCTCCCTCCCTGCCTTGGTCCCATCACCCCTCACTTCTGCTTCCTGGGTTGGGCATTCCACTAAAGTAATAGCCCATAAACCCTCTGCCTCCAGATGTGCTTTCTGGGAATCCCAGGCTTAAGACAGCTTGTATAGGTAATATTTTGTCTTTCTATGTGTCTACTCTCTGGGTTAACTCAGGAGTCGATAAAACGCTCAGTCTCAGCAAAAATCTTTAACGAAGGATCATTTCTTCCTTGCCTAGCATTCTAAACTCTGAATTTACTTTCTGTCCCTAATTTAAAAGAAGTAGACTCGTAATTTTGCATCCTGTTCTTGTTGGCATTTAACACTTTTCTGTGTAGCTCAATTTCAAAGATCTGGCCAAGACCTATTCTCCCTATTCCTTTTAATTTGATAGGACCTCTAGACGTGGCCCAAATCTCTAAAATTCTGCATTAATATAGAATTTAATTCCACATAAATGCAGTTCAACTTGGCATCATTGTTGTTGCTACTGCTGTTGATGTTATTGCTGTTTCTAAATGCAAGATATTTTGTCAGTACCAGATGTGGATTGCAACACTGAGTCAGGGACTCTTCCTGTTCCCTCAGTAAGCTCTCAATACAGGGCAGGGAGAGGTAGTATATATAATTCCACGAATCAGCCCGACGTGCTGTAACAGGTACCTGAAAAGGGAGCCTAAAGGAGCAGAGAGGGTGTGGGGCTTCATCACCCAAACTGACTAGAGAAAGCAGAAAGAATTTCAAAGAGGGGCGGCTGGTAAGCAAAGTTTTCCTACATGTGCACAAGAAGGCTATAGTTAATAAATATTTAACAATGATCCACATAATGTAAAAGTCAGCTGAATTGCTGACATGACCTTAACTCCCAAAGAGTCCCTAAAGAGCACAAATAAAATGTTTCTTAAAGTCCAGGACAATTTCTCCACAAAAAAAACTAACATGCGTTAGTCTTCTGCATACTAATAGGACGATAATTATTTACCGGATAGAATCATGCATAAGTGGTAACAGAAACATACACAGTAGCCTCTCTCCTCAATGTCATTCCCCACGTGGCAACCTGCAGCCAAACACAGGTGCTTCTAGCCGCCCTACTCCTGTCGACAGTAATCTACACTCTCAGTCCCATAAGGTTTGAATGATACCAGCTCTGCTTGGTGCAAAGCAAAATAGAAAGCGAAAACTTTTCACTCTACTCAGAAAGGCTCAAAGGAGATCTTAAATAAATGTTAGACACTCTCTTTAGATTTTTTTTTCCCTCTGTAAAGAAAAACTGGTATTTATTTGAAGATTAGAGCCATGTCATGCTGATTTCAAAAGCTAGGATGGAAAGATTATTTGGATAACATATAACACAACTCAACGCTAATCCTTAATATTTAAAATGTCTTTAATTTGGAGGGTTGTCAGCATTTCCCCAATCACTTTTTGCCGTTTTCTAGTTTTATTTCTATGTAGAACTTTGGAAAATATAGTCTCGATAACTTTTTTGCTTGCCTTATTCACAACATGTTCATAGTTTTTGGCTTACTTAGTGTTCTTACTAAAGTCATTTCTTCTATTGTGTTGACTCTTTTATCCCCCTAGGCACTGGGTAACTATGAATAGTCCATGTCTATGTACAGTCTCAATACTGGGAATAAAATACCCTTACGATACTTTGTATCCTCTCCTAATGGATCAGTATGGATTGTTTGAGACTACTAGTCTTAAACAAATCAAACAATGACAAGAAGTTTGTATATAATATCCTACAATATATTATATTGTACTAAATATCCCATTTTCCTCTTTGCATTGACCTTCACTGGTAGGGGGGTCATGGAGGTGGGATTCCACAAACCATGTGACTTGCTTCAGCCAATAACGTGGGAGAGTGATGTGTGTCATTTCTGGGCAGAAGTGTTTGATGACTCAGCATTTCCCTTTTTACTCTGCCTTGATCACTGGCAATGTTCCAGATAAAGGATGCTTTGTCCCTTTGGGTCCTAGAGAGAAGGTGATGCAGGGCAGAACAGAAATCAAACTTTGATGAAACATGATTCAGAAATAAAGTTTTATTTTCATAAGCTATGGAGATTTTGAGGGCATTTGTTATTACAGCATGATCAGGCCAATTCTGAAATATATACCTTTCTTCAAAGAATTCTCTAAGAAAGGTGTCCTGCCAGGTGTGGTAGAATTGCCCCAAAAGATGTCCATCCTAAAGGTGTTTCCTAATCTCTGGAACCTGAGAACTTGTTACCTTCCTCAGAAAAAGGGACTTTGCAGGTGTAACTAAAAAGAGTTAAAAGAGTGAGGTTTTCCGGATATTCCAGGTGGTCCCAATCTAACAACATGAGCCTTTAAAAACAGAAGTTTCTCTGGCAGGAAGTTTCTCAGGGCAGCTGAAGATGAAGTTAGAGAGGTGATTCAAGGTGTGAGAAGGACTCCATTGAGCAGATGCTGATTTGAAGATGGAGGTTGAGGGGGAAGGGGGGTTGCAGCTAGGAGCTCAGGTGGCCTGAAGGAGCTGAGAGAGCCTTCCACAGACAGGCAGCAAGGAAAAGGGGACCTCAGTTCCACAATCACAAAGAACTGAGTTTAGCCAACAGGCTGAATAAGCTTAAGAGCCGATTGATTCCTAGAGCCTCAAGAAAGAATGCGTGCATCATAAAAACTTGAGAATTGGGTCTTGTGACATTCTAAGCAAAGAGGCTAGCTGAGGCACACTGGACCCAGCATTCTCAGCAACAGAATTGTGAGATAATAAATTTGTGTTATATTTTACAACTACATTTGTGTTCATTTGTTATGACAGTGATAGACAACAGATACACTAGTTTTGTGATTTAAGTAATAATGTGCATGGACACATACTTTTCCAGTAAGAGTAAATGATTTAACTGAATGGTGGTTTAACCTGGTGGTCGGTGATAGAAAAAAGCAAAGGCTAATAATGGAATCTCATCTCTCACTTACTGACTACTACACCTATGGCAATGTATGTATTTGTAAGAGTTTCCTAACCTACAAAAGAAAACTAAACATGTTTACTTCACAAAGTTCATGGATATTTTTTTAAAGTAAACTTGCATAATCTAGTCCCTGATGTATGCTAAGTGATCAGTTATTGCTAGTTAAATAAATGAAAAAACTTAACAGTAAGTGAAAAGTGGCTGAATCTGCCAAATGACCCAATTCATAGAAATATTCGGTTTCCTCTATCAAGATTGAGCAATTCTCTATCCCAATCAGTGTCTGCCTTTGACATTTATAGCAGACCTGCTTGACAAAAAAGACAGCACTACAGTTTTCAAAATAGGACAAAAATATCTTACCAATATCATATACTCAATAAAATGAATTTCTCTATTAGCCTTTTAAATCCACTTTATCATGAAACTATCAGTAATTTCAGCATTTGTCATGCCTTCAGGTAATGTTTACAAGTAAGACAGTATCATCATTTCTAAGCGTGCCAGGTTAGTCTGTTAATTGAGAATATTTCCCAAAATTCTGAAAGAATGCAATGAATAGAAATACTAAAGTCAACCTTTCACTGGATTGTAGTTTCTTACTTACAACTCACCCTTTCTCTCAACTAGCAATTATTGAGCACCTAGCATTTATTCAGCTCTATTGTAAGTGTTAGGGTCTGCAAAAAATAAAATAGAATATGCTCCTTGTCCCAGTAAAGATTATAATTTAATTAGAAAGCCAAACACTTAAACAACCATTAATGTTTCCACTGTTAGAACAGTGCTTTATAATAAAGCACAAAGGAGAAAGAAAATTAACTTTGCTGGGAGAGTAGGGAAAACCTTACAGAGGAGGAGAAATTAGATTTGGTTCTTGAGTGAATATTTGCAGTTATTCATTTGCACATGCCAACTCAAAAGTGTTGTCTTGTGACCCATAATTTCAATGTTAGAAGGCTACCAGTGTAAAAGATTTTTTGTCATAATGTCTTCTGTTTATATCTGGGCTGGGCAAAGTTTTCTCTAAAAAGTTACATAGTAAATATTTTAAACTTTGCAGCTGCGCGGTCTCTGCCACAATTACTCAACTCTGCAGTCCTAGGGAAAAGGCAGCCACAGACAATATGTAAACAATAACATGTAAACAATTGGGCATGGCTGTGTTCCAATAAAACTTTATTTACAAAAACAGGCAGCTAGTCAGATTTTGTCTGCAAGCTGCAGATTGCCAACCCCTGTCTTAGATAAATAACATACACACAAAAATAATTGACAAGTATTATACTTTGTGCCAGGGCTTGTGAAGACACATAAAAAGAAAATGAATGGTTCTTACCTTCAAAAACTTTACTAATGTACAATATTCATGTTAAAGGAATTCTACAAAGATTTCAGTTTATCATTTTAGCCTCTGACTCTTAGTGACCAAATTGAATTAGGAAACCATACTTAATCTGGTTTCATCTAATTTTGATATATTGCTTCAGGTATTAACTAACATTAGGGATTGTTGACTTATTTGCCTATTTCAATGAATCTGTGTCTGTTCTAGAGACTTCAGCTTTTTGGCTGCAGGAAAACATTCATACCCTCCTATTGACTCATTACGCCCAGATAATCAAGTCAGGCATAATTATACGTAAGGCTGTGTTTCTAGATTAGAATCAGAAGTAGTGATGAGAAAGAAGAACCAAAAGGAATTTTGTTTTTATATGTAGTCAGATTTAGTAAAGGAAGGAACAGCTTGTGTTATAGAGAACCAAAGGATGGGGCTGGAGAGGCAGGTCACCAGGCAGTAAGGTATGGAGGCCTAGAGTCCTAGGATCCAGCAGACTCCAGGTTAAACTGTACATGCTCAAGCAAACTTTCAGTGTGTAATACCAACACTATCTTAAGGTTATAATTCCGTGCCTATCGAGAATAGGGCTGGGGTTATTAAAGGAGTTAAGAGATGTGAGAAACTTGAAAACCAGGCTAGTTGTCTAAGCTTCAAATTTGAGATAGGATATAATCAGGGCACTGAGGAATGAAAAAGAAAACATACTAAATTTGAGGAGAATAAAGATACTGGTCCTATCAGTGTAGAAGCTTCACATTGGACAATATTGGGAAATAAGATGAAAAACAGGACACATAGAAGTTGTGGTGACATTTGCAAGAAGAACTTCGATTTAAAAATGTTATGGAGGCACAATGTAGACTTCTCAGCAAAAAAGTGACATGTTGCTTAAGAGATACTTATTTGGTGTCAAAATTAGAGATGGGTTGTGATGTGGCGACAATATTCTTGAAATCCAGTCAAATTGTTTGCTGAGTGGAATGAAAATGAATCATGTAGGCCTGGATTTAGAAGGTGTCAGGGGGAACAGCGGGAAATTTTTAATTTTTAACATAGTGAGCAAAGGAGAGAGATCTGTCACAGAGAACGCCAAGGTTTTGAGTGAAAGTAATTGGAAAAATGGTAATATTTTTAGAATAGACAAGGAAATTGAGGAGTGAATCTAATTTGGAGCATAGAAGGCACATTCACCTAAAGAGATGTCTAGAGGAAGAACTTTCTATTAATGTTCAATCTGGTGCAAATGTGCAAGAGACTTTTTTTAATAGAGAAGTAACCTTGGGGGGGAAAAAGCACTGACTTTCCCAGCAGCCTCTCTATCCAACATCAGGAGCATTTGATTACAAAAGGTGATGTGGTAACACGTGGCTGCTGCTCAGGCCTGACAAACCCACTTCACACAGACTGCTGTTAGCAGGATGTGGACCAAATATGGCTTCAGGGGACAGGAGACTAGGGGGCTGTGTAGCCAAACCTCAGCTGTCCAGATGCAACAAGCGGTATCATTTGTTACCTGAGTAAATATTTAAATAAATGTCTGTGTGTCAGTGTTTTCGTCATGGGATATAATTCATAACTGTTTAGTGCTCACTATTAAAGGGAGCATAGTGATTAATTTTATGTGTACTGATTTTATTAAGAAAAATTACATAAAAGTGTAAAGGTCCCATGTATAGATTGAGGCATGAGAGTGGACATTTTCTAAGATGTGAAGGCTGGAATCATATATTTGGGTAGCCATGGAATTTGAAACTATAGGAGTGGGTGAATTCTTTAAGTGTGTAGAGGGGGAAGCAGAGGAGTGGGGACCGAACACAGGAAGTGCTTTCATTGACGTGTCCTCTAAATGAAACTTGTACACAAGGGAAATTTCCCATACAAAGAGCAAAAGCTAGTGCTATGATACCCTGCCAGGAAAAAAAAAAAAAGGTTGAAATGTATTGAATGAACTCTGCAAAGTTTACATAAAATGACACAACTATAAACTATATAAGCTAAGTGAACTGTGTTTTTTCACTGAAAATTATTTTCCAACTATTTTAATTATTTCAGTAACTTTTAGTGAAATAGAGTTAGAAATCAACCACAAATCTCTCTAGGAATCTTACTCTCCCGATATCATAAACTTTTTGAGGCACTAATAAATTTTCTTAATGATACCCTTAAAATCTTTAGTAATAGGATTAAACAAGTAAGAGGAGATCTTCTTAACAAGAGGGGAAGTAAAGAGAAGATGGAGACAGCTGAAGAGTACAGAAGTTGAGACTAAGAATCTCAGGGAATAAGTCAGGAGACCATAGACTCATCCCAACCAGTTTGGTGTTGTTTCTACACTACCCTGCCCTCTTTATTCTGTCCAGATTTTTCCTGGATTTAGATCCTGCCACAGAAGACACTTGCATTGACATTTGCCTCATTTAACAAACTATCAAACTGTGCTCCAAACAGATGTATTTTTGTTCCATAGGCAGATTGGATGTTAAAATATGTATTAGTGATGCTGCTTTGTCTAAAGAATAATCAGACAATTATCTTGGAACAAAATTGTCTGTTGACAATACCTTTTTCCTGAGAATAAATATATTTGCTCAAATTGTACATTTTCCCAAACTGACTTGAAAGAGAATTGGCTTTATCTTTTATAAAACCAGCATCAGTGGTTGAGAGAATTAGCTCCTCCAGCATGGTCCTGGTGAATGTAAAATATGTGCGCTGTCAACCACCCATATGTTTCCTTTCTCCTGAACTTGAACAGAATCTATGTTGTCATATTTTATCCTGACAATTCTCACTTCAGTCAGAAGAGAAGCCAAAGCTTCTCTGAAAACATGGAAAGAACAAATGGAAAAAAATATGAACAACTTTATTTACTGAAATAATAAGAAAGTGCAGTTAGAAGCAGTAAAATGCTAGAAGGTGGAAATAGTATTTGTTAGGTTGATTTGCTAAGGAAGTGGAGGATGTGAAGAGAGAAGTGATGTTCTGTTGTAAGAAAGCGGGTGGTTAAAGAGAAAGAAATAAAGTAAATTAAATCAAATTAAATTAAAAGGGAAGCTGAAAAAGACAAGGGAAATTTTTGTGCATATGTGTGAAAAAAAATAAAAAGAAAGGGAAGTGGAAGACTTGGTGATTTGGTGAAGAGCCAGCAGTATGACAAAGTTTAAGGTGTAAAAGAAAAGGAAAAAGGAGAATCTTTGATGGACTCAAGTCCAGAATAATGACGAAAATAGGCAGATGACTAAGCTTTAGAAAGGAAAACGTCTCTTTTTCTTTTGAGATGAAGAAGGTAGAGTAATTAGTGGTAATGGCACTGGGGAATTTTGAGGTGGAAGGGGAAACTTTTAAAAGCTCAAATCAACTTGCTTCTCTCTCTTCTTGTGGGAGTAGGAAGAGAGGCCATGATGGAAAATGGGATTGGCCCTTTGAGGAGAGTGAAAAACAATTCAGGGAGCCATTATACAGTGTGGTATAGAAGTGCTGCAGAGCAATTTCATTTAGAAGAAGGGTTGTTTATCTGGGATTAGATATAGACATGTGAGCTGATAGACCACATGAATATGAGGGATATCAGAGGAGACACAGACATAAAGAGCAGAGTTAGTGGGAGGGCAGAGGTGGGAAAGGTAAAAAGAGGCAAGTTTTCTTGGAGAAATCATGAAAGTGGTCAAGGTCCCTGGCAGCACCATGAGTGAGGGACACTGAGAGAGAAGGAAAATGAAAGTTATCGAAATTGAAGAATTTGAGGGACTGTCAATTTACACAAACCCTCTAACTGAAAGGGTGGAGACAGAACATGAGTGCACATGCCCATCCAACTGTGCTCTTTACAGCAACATGAAGGCCTCTAGCTTCTCACCTTTGTGCCTTCTATGGGCTAACGGTACATAAGTTTCTCAAAAGCTTATTCATTAATATGTGTTACCTTGGTTTGCTGTTTATCTGCAACTCTGTGCTTTTGACCGTGGAATGCCTCTCCGCACTCGTTCTGGATGATCTGGTCCTGATTCCAGTATCTCTTTCTGCTAAATAGTGGTCTCTCCCTTCCCCAGCCTCTGGCTGACAGGCAGAGCAAAACAGCATCAGTGTGATGATACAGTACCCCAGAAAGATGGCAGGAGAGAGACAGATTATAGAAACAGTGGATAAGGACCAAAGGTATTCAAGAAATATGGAGGCCCATCTAGAGATGGGCAAAAGGTGGTTCTGAAGAATGACTAGAAAAAATAAATTAACGTGGACTTAAGTGGAGAATGGTAAAAGAGTATAGAAGCCTAGATTGGGTTAAAATTATGTTGTCCTCTCCTGATGTCTGAAGATGTATGCAAATTTTCACACACATCTCTTTTTTTAAAATTAATTTTTACTGGAGTATAGTTGATTTACAATGTTGTGTTAATTTCTGCTGTACAGCAAAGTGAATCAGTTATATGTATACATATATACCCTCTTTTATAGATTATTTTCCCATATAGGCCATTACAGAGTATTGAGTAGAGTTCCCTGTGCTATACAGTAGGTCCTTATTCGTTATCTATTTTATATATAGTAGTGTGTACACGTCAATCCCAATCTCCCAGTTTATCCCTCCCCACATCTTTTCTTATATAGTCAAAACCTTAATACATAATCCTGCCACTTTAAACAAGAGTCAAATTTTGTTTCATCAAAACAAATAGAACCAGGAAAACTATTTAATAGCCAAATGATACATAAGATTTATTTATAAAATCATAATTTAGATCTCAAAAGGACCAAGCAAGTTCTGTACCCACCTCCATAGAGATGCCACACCAATCTTTCTAAAATCTTCATCTGATTATTTCCCTGCCCTCCTTCAAAGATCTCTGACAACCCCCCCTGACTTATGAGAGTCAGCCTCCTTAGAGCAGAGTACCTTACATCCCAGTGTCCTGGGACAGTCCCAGGACTGTCTTGTCATAATTACCGATAGCTTCCTCCTCACTCTAAAAAGCACACCAGTTAAGAAAATAAATCACATGGTCACCACGTGTTTAAGGATTTTGATATCTCATCCCAACCCACCTCTTCAGCTTCATATGCTGACATTCCTTCAAAAGTCCTTCAGACATAGGGACTGTTCTGTAACTTCTGAACACACTTAGTACTTCCACACCTGTATTCTTCTTAACGCACGAAGTCCACTATTTCTACTGCCCCTAGTGCTTCTTTCCAACCCTTAACCCTATTTCTATTTATCCATCCAGCAAACGACAACTTACTCTTCAAATCCTGGGTTTACCAGAAGGGCTTCTCAAAGCTTCAGCTGAAAATGTCAGAAACCAGATGTCATTCTTGACTCTTCTCACTCACCCTTTCCTTTTTCACTCCACCAAAAAATCTTATAAATTTTATCTGTATTTATGGGGGTGCAAGATCCTGACCCCCTTGCCTCAGTCGAAACAGCTCTGAATAACTATCTATGTAGTTTGCTATAGCTGCAGTAACAAAGTACCACAAACTGAATGACACAAACGAGGAAAGTACATTCTTACAGGTCTGAGGGCAAGATTTGAAAGATTCATTCTTTCTGAGGCCTTTGAGGAAGAATCTGTACTATGCTTCTAGAGGCTTGCTGGCAGTCGTTGGTGTTCTTTGGTTTCTGCTGCATCACCTGATCTCTCCCTTCATTTTCATACAGCTTTCTCCTTATGTGCATGTTTGTATCCAGATGTCCCCTGTTTGTAAGGACATGGCGTCATATGGGATTAGGGACCTACTCTATTCCAGTATGCCCTCATCTTACCTAATTACATCTGCAATGGTGCTATTTCCAAGTGAAGTCACACTCTGAGGTACTACTAGGGGGTTAGGACATCAATATATATATTTGGAGGATACAGTTCAACCCATAATATTATCCTAATATTAATTACTAATGCTTACTACTTCTTAATATGACAAATCTATA
The DNA here is from genome assembly GCF_005190385.1 of Monodon monoceros. NCBI lineage: Eukaryota > Metazoa > Chordata > Mammalia > Artiodactyla > Monodontidae > Monodon > Monodon monoceros. The sequence goes on along the minus strand of NW_021703781.1, from coordinate 7,712,442 downwards.
TCTTAGTATCTGTTTCCCAAAAATCCAACATAAGATAAATCACCACCAATGTAATGACATTTTGGAGGTTAAAATATTAATACTGTATTAAATACATAATTTCATTTTTAGTCTTTCAGCAGAAATGTGTCAAATACCTGCAATGTTCCAGGAACTGTCCTAAGATTTGGAGAAATCAGTGGACAACAAAATAGACAAGGTCTTTACTAACAGCTTACATTTTAGTGGGTAGAGATAGACAATAAACCAGTAAACTAATTAACTGTGATAAGGGCTTGCACCAAATTAAAATAAGGTGATATATTAGTAAATAATTGGAGGGTTACAGTATACTAAAAATGTAGTGCTCGCTTTGGCAGCACATACAATAAAATGTAGTCGTTTTTTCTAAGTGGTATCATTAGCATCATTTTTAGAAAACAGTGATTCTTAGCAATCAATATGAATCAGTAATTAGTCATTGCTAAATTGCTTTCTGCATAGGTGACATTTAAACCTGGAGTCTAAATAACAAGAAGGAGCCAGCCAGGCAAAAAGGGCTTCGGCTGAGAGAGTGGTTACAGCTAAAAGCCTGCCCATAGAATGAGCTTGTCACATACAAGGAACAAAAATAAGCCAGTGTTTCCAGAGGGTGGTGAGTGAGAGGCAAAGTAGACAGAGCCGAGGCTGGAGAGAAATGGAAGACTCATCTCATGTGGGCATCAATTAGCGGGTTAAGGAAATCGGATACTAATCTAAATATGAAAGGGGTAGCTGGGAGTAATATCATCTGTCTTACATTTATACACATAACTGGTTAATGACTAGTGCTGCAAAAGTGGGTACAGGAAGACCAGTTGAGGCTCTTTTGCAATAACCTAGCCTACTAATCACGCTGTTCTTCCCTGGATGTTATCAATGGAGATGGAGAGAGGTAAACGCATTCAGAATGTTTCAAAGCTACAGGTAACAGGAGTCAGCATGACTTGCTGATAGATTGAATGTAGGAGTGAGGAAATGAGATGAATTAAGGCTAATCCATCTGAACTGGCCAATTTGGTGGGGAGTGGTGCCAGTTACTGAGTTGAAAGCCATAGGAAAAGCAGGATCAGGATCTCTGGGGATAGATTAAGAATTCTTCATTGGCCATGGTAAGTCACAGATGCAGATTGGATAGTAAAATAAATATATCAAGTGTTAGCAGTCGATATATGAGTCTAGAGTTCTGGGAAATGGTCTTGGCTGGAGATACAGGTTTGGGAGATATCTATATATAAGAAAGTACTTAAAGCCTTGTGTTTGTTATGAGGCCACCTAGGAAGGGAGTGTAGTAAGAGAAGCCCTTATGCACTCCAGGATTCAGAGGATAATTGTTCATAAAATTAAAACAGAAAAGTCATCAATGAATTTGCCAACACATAAGGTCTTTGGCAACGTCTGTGGAGTATTGGAGACAGAAGTTCTGTTGAATGGGATGGAAGAGAGAAAGTGAAAATGAGAAAGCAAAGACAGGGTATAAACTCCTTCAACAAGTTTTAAATGGTATAAGAGAATGGAATGTAGTTAAAAAGGAATGTAGGGGGTCAAAGAAAAATTCTGTTATTGTTTTTGGGTTTTTTTGAGATGGCAACACTGATGACAATGATGTAGTCGAGGGGATAGAATGTGCAGATGCAGAAGTAACAAGTTCAGCCTGGGCTTTTTTTACAGCATGAAAATAGGTATTCTTTATCTATCACAGGCTGATGCATTCATATTGAATTTCAGATTTCAGAATTTTTATTTCTGAAATTTACCCATCAACTGTTTTTTACTTTCTCTATCACCTTGGTGACAGTTATAAACATAAGACCTTAGTATCTAACTTGAGTTTCCACACCCAAATTCTCCCTTCATTAGAGGGCATGTATCAGTTACCCTCCTGCCAGGAAACAGAAGGCACACTGAAACGGGATTTTTTTGTAGAAGTTTGAATGCTATTAGAAACTTGGGTGGTAGTTAGAGAAGAAAAGGGGCAAAGGGAGTGTTCTTTGATAGTTTGTTGTTGTCGTTGTTTTATTGGAGTATAACTGCTGTACAATGTTGTGTTAGTTTCTGCTGTACAACGAAGTGAATCAGCTATATGTGTACATATATTCCCTCCCTCTTGAGCCTCCCTCCCACACTCCCCATCACACCCCTCTAGATCATCACAGAGAACCAAGCTGAGCTCCCTGTGCTATACAGCAGCTTTCCACTAGCTATCTATTTTACACATGGTAGTGTATTTATGTCAATCCTAATCTCCCAGTTCGTCCCACCCTCCCCTTCCCTCCATGTCCACATGTCCATTCTCTACGTCTGCTTATCTATTTCTGCCCTGCAAATAAGTTCATCAGTACCATTTTTCTAGATTCCACATATATGGGTTAATATATGATATTTGTTTTTCTCTTTCTGACTTACTTCACTCTGTATGACAGACTCTGTGTCCATCCACATCTCTACAAATGACCCAATTTTGTTCCTTTTTGTGGCTGAGTAATATTCCATTGTATGTATGTACCACATCTTCTTTATCCATTCCTCCATCGGTGGACATTTAGGTTGCTTCCATGTCCTAACTATTGTAAATAGTGCTGCAGTGAACATTGGGGTACATGTGTCTTTTTTGAATTATGGTTTTCTCAGGGTATATACCCAGTAGTGGGATTGCTGGGTTGTATGGTAGTTCTATTTTTAGTTTTTTAAGGAACCTCCATACTGTTCTCCATAGTGGCTGTATCAATTTACATTCCCACCAACAGTGCAAGAGGGTTCCCTTTTCTCCACACCCTCTCCAGCATTTATTGTTTCTAGATTTTTTGATGATGGCCATTCTGACCGGTGTGAGATGATATCTCATTGTAGTTTTGATTTGCATTTCTCTAAAGATTAATGATGTTGAGCATTCTTTCATGTGTTTGTTGGCCATCTGTATGTCTTCGTTGGAGAAATGTCTATTTAGGTCTTCCACCCATTTTTTGATTGGGTTGTTTGTTTGTTTTCAGTACGCGGGCCTCACTGCTGCTGCCTCTCCTGTCGCGGAGCACAGGCTCCGGACGCGCAGGCTCAGCAGCCATGGCTCACGGGCCCAGCCGCCCCGCGGCACGTGGGATCCTCCTGGACCGGGGCACGAACCCGCATCCCCTGCATCGGCAGGCGGACTCCCAACCACTGTGCCACCAGAGAAGCCCGGGTTGTTTGTCTTCTTGATATTGACCTGCGTGAGCTGTTTATGACAGGAGATATAAGAACATGAGAGCATGTTTATGTACTAACAGTAATGATCTAATGGAAGAAGGGAAATTGCTTAGGAGGGAGAAATAGTGATTTTAGAAGTAGAACTCTGATAAGTTGAACAAGGACAGAGCACAGAGTTCAAGTAAAGGGGCTTGTGTTTTACAGGAAGAAGAATGCTTCTTCTATGACGTGGCCGACCAAGCACCAAGTCACACTTCTTCTTTCTGATCGTACAATTCTATTTTCCATTTGTCTTGCATACAGATAGGGCTGTGTGATTGGTTTCCACAAAAGGATCCTAGAAATAAAATGTCGCATCTGAGCTAAAGCAGTTAAGCCTTCTCTACCATCTCTCTTTTTCCCCTGTGGTGACCACAAAGGCCATGTGTTGAAGATGGCCTCCAACAGGAATGTGATCTGAATCTCTAAAGCATTGCTTGAAGGATAGATGCCCAGGAAAGCCACACAACTGGAAGAGCTCCACTGGACTTAATTTACATGATATGTAATCTTTCATATGGGAAAAAATTGCAAGGCTGGAGTTCTTTCTCTTAGTTGTCTACCTACCGTAGTAAATATTCAAAGGACAGAGGGCATACCTAGGGGCACATATGGCTTCGTAGGCTTCATAGAGGGAAGATGGGGATAGCTTCTAAATTTGTGTTATTGAAAAATGAAGCAAGGTTATAAGTTAGAAAGTGGGAAAGGAGAGTTGGTATTGGATGTTTGAGGAGGAGAGTAGGCATAAATATGTCGTTTTGGCGAATGAGAAAGTGAACTTGAGGAGTTTAGTAGAATTGCCGGGTGGTGGCAAAATCCTATTTGAAATTTGAGTTCACAAATTTAAAGTCTCTAGTATTGCTTGTAAGACATCCTAATTTGTGAAACATTAAAATAAATAAACAAGCAAACACGTTTGTCTTACAATTAAGGTAAAGAATACAGACTTCATTTAGTTACACGCTGATGAAAAAGAAGATATTATAAGATTAAAGGATAGGATAATTCAGGTGGACCTAAGGAAAGGTCAAGAAAGGCAGAGCAGTGGACAATGGCCTTTGTTGCTATAAATAGCACTGGGAATCTAAAGAGGAGAGAAAGTGGTGCAGCAAGTTTGAAATATCTACTGAAGAATTTACCTCTTGAAACAGGCATTTCCTATGCTTGGTTGCTTCCCCCATTTTAAGCCTGCCAACACCACTCTGCTCTTTATTGCTATGAATTTTCCATATACTGAAGCTTCCCAAGATAGCCTAACAGCTCCTTGCTTGACAGAGATGATGTAGAACACTTCTTTGAGTTTTGCAGTACCAACAATTCTATTATGAAGAAATGCTCAAAAACGCTTGCTTGGTAGAACATTTCCTGGGGACTAATAACATCTCCAGTTTGCTGAATTACAACCATGTGCCACTGGTGCCCTGAGGAGGTTACAAATATTACTCTATATAATCCTCCCTGTGAACCTGTGGAGTTAGTATTGATTTTAATGTTCTCATTTTAAGTATGAGTAAATGAAGGCTTAGTGAGCTTAAGAGATTTGCCCGATGATAATGTATCAGAAAGTGGTAGAGAGAGATTCCACCCTATACAACTGATGCTAGAACCGGTTGGTTTTCAGAAGCTTTGACCCTCTACCTCTCGGCTGAGGGCTTTCTGGTAAGATACTCAGCACTTATTTTTTTCATTATGTCACTACGTTGAGGCCAGAAAAGGGGCTGAGGGAAGTGGGAGCATACAAGAAGAACTGTGCTTCCATCAGCATTTCCACAAAAATAAATGAAACTTTAACCTTGAAAAATAAAATCATAAAAAAGCACAGAAGGATGGACCTAGAGTCTGTCATACAGAATGAAGTAAGTCAGAAAGAGAAAAACAAATATTGTATATTAACACATATATGTGGAATCTAGAAAAATGGTATAGATGAACCAATTTGCAAGGCAGAAATAGAGACACAGGTGTAGAGAACAAACATAGGGACATGACGGGGGAAAAGCGGGTGGGGGGGGAGTGGTGGTGGGATGAACTGGTAGATTGGGATTGACATGTATACACTAATATGTATAAAATAGAGAACTAATAAGAACCTGCTGTATAAAAAATAAATTAAATTAAAATTTTTAAAAAAGGACAAAAAAAATTACACTTGTCTCCTACTCAAGTCAGTCATCCTCTCACTGCTTTAAAGCAATTAACTTTGTTATGTCAATTTTAGTGTAAAATAATTTGCTCTAGAATGATTTTGTTTCTTCAAAATTAGTTAGAAATTCAAGGTGCCATGAGCGCACCTGTATGTCTTCTGTCAAGCATACTTCAGTAAAGCAAAAATTTCATGGATTTTTGTGAAATTTGAGCAAAAAATGTGAGCAAAACATTCACCAAAGTTAAAATTGACTTTATGACCTAAATCACCACCTGTGTAAACAATTCACAAAGAAAAACAATTGCACTATCAATTAGTTTCCTCTACTTCTGGCACTATCTCCTATCAAATGTTTTAATCTTGAGAGAGCTAAGATTTCAATATTACCTTTTTGAAAGAGCTAAGATTTAAATATTACCTTTCCTGTTCTGTCTTCCATATCTATAATTCTTTTCATCCATCCATATCCTCTGTTGTACATTAAAAAATATATATATATATATATATTCCTTTTCAGATTCTTTTCCCTTATAGGTTATTACAAAATATTGAGTATAGTTCCCTGTGCTGTACAGTAGGTTCTTGTTGGTTATTTTATATACAGTAGTGTGTATATGTTAGTCACAACCTCCTGATTTATTCCTCCCCCTGGTCATTTTACATTTAAACCCTTAATCCATTACAAGTTACTTTTGTGACTAGTATAAGGTAAGGGTTCAGTTTCATTCTTGTGTGTATGGCTGTAAAATTTTCTCAACACCATTTATTGAAGAGACTATCGTTTCCCAATTAAGTATTCTTGGCTCCCTTAATCAAATATTAGTTGACCAGGGCTTCCCTGGTGGCACAGTGGTTAAGAGTCCGCCTGCCGATGCAGGGGACACGGGTTCGTGCCCCGGTCTGGGAAGATCCCACATGCCGCGGAGCAGCTGGGCCCATGAGCCATGGCCGCTGAGCCTGCACATCCGGAGCCTGTGCTCGACAACGGGAGAGGCCACAACAGTGAGAGGCCCATGTACTGCAAAAAAAAAAAAAAAAAAAAAATTAGTTGACCATATATGGTGGATTTATGTCTGGGCTCTTGAATCTATTTCATTGGTCTATGTGTCTGTTTTTATGCCAGCAACATACTGTTTTGATTACTATAGCCTTGCAATATAGTGTGAAATCAGGAAGTATGATGCCTCCTACTTTGCTCCTCTTTCTCAAGACTGCTCTGGTAATTTGGAGTCTTTTTTGGTTCCAAGTAAAAATAGCTCAAGGTAAAAAAAATCTCTGGGCTATCAGTAGTGGAACTCCATAATCTCAGCTTCTCAAAATGCCTCTCTACTTGCAGCCTTATCTCTCACTGTTCTCTTTCCAAGCACCCCATGTTTCTTTAAAAATGAACTATTAGGGCTTCCCTGGTGGCGCCGATTCAGGGGACACAGGTTCGTGCCCCGGTCCGGGAAGATCTCACATGCCACAGAGCGGCTAGGCCCGTGAGCCATGGCTGCTGAGCCTGTGCTCTGCAACGGGAGAGGCCACAACAGTGAGAGGCCCGCGTACCGCAAAAAACAAAAACAAAAACAAAACAACAACAACAAAAAAAACCCCCACTACTTTCTGACTCAATGTGTCTCTTTATCATCGTCCTTCTGCCTGTATGGCCATGTCTGTCATTAGCATTTTAGATATCCTTAAAAGCCCATCTAATAATCCACTAGTTGCTTTTTTCTTTACCCAGTTCCTCTCAAATCACCAGAGAAGGAAGGCAATTCACATGTAAATGGAAAAGCAGATGTTTGGTAAACAGATGTTTGCTGGGCCAGGCAGAGACAATGGGGCACAGAGTGTACTCTTGAGTTTCTCACCACACATAGCCCACGTTCTTCGCACATGTCTCTGGTGATATCTCTATACCAGGAACAGGCCCTCTTTCTAAAATTTTTTCAGGCAGTTAGGGGGAAAGTCAAAATTTCTTCCTGAATCTTTTGGGTCTTGATTATTTTCAGCTCGAAATAATCTGCATGCCAAAGAGGCATTTTGGGGTGGCAAATTTTGCTCCCCTACAAGTGGCATTAATTACATTCATAATGCTCTGTGTCCATCACCGTGGTCTATGTCCAAAACTTTTTCATTATCTCCAACATACATAAACTCAGTATTCATTAAACAATAATTCCTCTTTCTTTCCCCACAGCCCTTGGTAACCTTACTCTGCTCTCTGTCTCTATGAATTTTCCTATTCTGCAGACCTCATATAAGTGGAATTATTTAATATTTGTCTATGTCTGGCTTATTTTACTTAGTATAATGTGTTCAGAGTTCATCTGTATTATAGCATATATCAAAATTTTGTTCCTCTTTATGACTTAATAGTATTATATTGTATGTATATGCCACAATTTTTTAATCCATTCATCTGTTGATGGACACTTAGGTTGTTCCCACCTTTGGCTGTTGTGAATATTATTGCAATGAATGTGGCTGTACAGATAACTCTTCCAGTCCCAGATCTCAATTATTTTGAATATATACCTATGTTGATGAAAAATTAGTCAATCTAAGAAAGAAGGGGAAATTTTTATTTGAGCCAAATTTGAGGATTATAACCCAGGAAATGCACCTCAGAAAGCTATGAGAACTGTTCCACCCATTAGAAGTCAAGGCACAGTTACATAAGTTTTTTGAGACAGGGGGCTGTACATTAAATTATGTGTTTTTGACAGTTTACATAATCCAGATCTAAGCACCATGTAACCACTTATGAGATCAAGAAGGAATGTTACTTTTAAGGAGTTGTCTTATTGATGCTAGGAGGAGAATGTTGCTTTTTATGGTTGAGCAGGTATTTCTGCCAATGGAAGGTTTGGTCCATGCATAATGCAGATACACAATGCAGTTGGGGAAGAGAGGAGGCCAAAGGGCAGAAAAGATTTTTTTGTTTAAATTTTTCTTGTCTTGCCATTCATAAAATTCATGAATTTTATTCCACACTTAGGAGTGTATTGCTGAGTCAATACGGTAGTTTGATGTTTAACTTTTTAAGAAATTGCCAAACTGTTTTCCACAGTGGCTACACCATTTTACAAAGAAAAAGAAAAAATCTTTTTATAACTGATACATGCCTTTTAAACTCAAAGTGTTTTCTTTGTTGTACTGATTTGTAACATTCTTAGAATCATGAAAATATGTCATTTGATTTAACGTCCTGTTCTCAGAGAGGATGGGTAACAAATATATCTTTTAAAGTGTTAACATTTTTATAGTTTGTGATTTTATTGGTCATAACATGGAGGTATCTACAGGAATCCCAAAGTAGCTAAAGTCACTAGATAAAATACAGATTTAGTAAACTATATGATGTATAAATAATAAATACATAAAATGGCATAAACATATCTAATGATTCTAAACAAATAAACGTTAACAAAACAATCTGAATATTGGATATGTCTTGAAGAAGATATTGTTGAAACCCATAAAATTCCATTTAACCTTTATTATATATAGGTTAACCAATTTCAATAAACTGAGAAATGTACAGTGTTAAACATTCTGTAGTTTTTTCCAGTTAGGTCAATTTATATCTTTTTCTATGCAAAAGGAGTTATTGTGTTCATTCTGATATAACTTAGAGCACAGGAAAACAGAGTTCACATTCAGCAGTGTCTCACTGTTGGTGTAATTAATTTATTTGCATTGTCATACTTAGTTAAATAAGAAACCAGAATATTTTAATTAAATGATAGTATCATGGAATTTTTTATGCTGCACCTTCTGACTTAAAAATATTCTAACATAGAATATAATTTTAAAATTAAAACATTGGTATCTTGATTATCCAAGAATAAATATTAAAATACTAGAAATGTGCTGTCTAGGTCAACAGTCCTATGCCACTGTCATTGAGGTATATTAACAAAATTATCTTTTATATTATCTTCAGAGGTCAGTAAGAGAAAATTTACTCAAATGTGCTTAAGGAGTTTGAATGTTTCTAACTGAGAATGTCACAGGGCTAATTTACTATAAAGCCTCCTCCTTCAATAAATAGAAAGCACTTGTACTTCATAAAAAATTTTTCCAGCTGCTTAACCATCTCTTAAGACTGTTGATGGTTGTTCATCTCAATCACTTACAGCTATAGCAACTGGTGACTTTCTCCCCCAGACTAGGACTTGCCCTGGTGCTAAGCCAATCTTGACCAGGACAGGAGGCTGCTTAAGTATCCTTGGGCCCACCAACTGGAAGAGTCTGAATTAATCTGCCAACCAGCCTGGTATTTGCATCACTAAGGATGAGCCCTGGGTTTCCATGTACAGTCAAGGGGCTCCACGTTTCCCTACCCCTGACAAACTAGCTTCGGCAACTAACCAAATTTCTCCAAAAGCACTTCTGTGTTTCATAATGACTTGATACTTTGCCCAACTTCCTAGCTGAAACCCTGTTTCGTTTGTGGTTGAAAAGAAATGGAAAGGTAGATAAACTGTTATACATAGTATATGTAGTCATTTCAACCACGTGGGTCTAGTTCTTCTCAACTGACCCTTTAGTTAACTTTATAAACTTCAAAATGAAAATAATACCTTTACATAAAACCAAGGAGAAGGGCCTTAGCTGACATTTATTGTATCCTGACTGTCACCAGGTCCAAGCTTGTACTGCTCGCTGCACAACAGGCCAATAAATTAAGAGAAGAGGTGTTGGGGCAAGGAGTAGCAACTTTATTCAGAAAGCCAGCAGACCAAGAAGATGGTGGACTAGTGTCCCAAAGAACCATCTTACCCGAGTTACAAATCAGGTTTCTTTTATATGAAAAGGGGAGGGGTATGGCTGGCTGGCCCAGACTTCTTGGTGCTAGAATACTTTATTCTTGCAGCTGTCCATGTAGGTCTGATCACAATGTTTCTATAAACCTCCAACAAGACAAATTCTATTCTCTGTTCTGCAGCTCTTTAATCTCTGTATGAATGGAAAAGTGTTATACTTTTAAAGGTCAGAGCCTTGAGAATGGACTATCCTGTATATTTCAGGCTATAGACAACATTCGTTTACAAAAGGTACAGAGCCAGAATGACTAAGCACAGGCAACAGAGCACAAGGGTTAGAGCTAAAGGAATACATTCAATACGGAGTCAGGTGTTTTTCTTCTCTGTTACATGGCCAGTAAATTTATCTCTTCAAAACAGTGTCCAAAAGGGAGCCTAATTATTTATGCCACTCTCTCTTCTATCCAGTCTTATCCTCTGAGCAGTCTTATCTTCATTTTGCACCTCACCCTTTTGCATTCTCTGCACTTCTCTTCCCACTGTGTTCCTGGGAACACTGCTTTGACGTCATCCCCAAGGCTACCTTTCCCTCTTCTGATTTAGTTGGGCCAGTGGGATGCACCTGCAAGAGGCTAGGGATAGGAGACAGAGTTCTGGATATTTCTTCCCCAGCAATTTCCCTATTCTGGCATTATGCTTCCAAAGGTGGCTGTATCCAAATGAACAATATGCTTACTAGGGCAGCCACTTCTCCATGGTTCCATCTTTTACCTCTTAAGGGTCTAGGACTGAAATGGGTTCCCAGTTTCTGCAGTCACTAATTGCTGGGTGCCTCAGCATCCCCTGTTGACTTCCTAATACCTGAACATGCTTTGGAAATCATTCCTTTATTAATTTGTCTTCAGAATCTGATCTCCATGTGCCCTGTGCCTCCTGTCAGAACTCTGATTGATATATCTCCCAAAAGATCTTCCTTGAAGGGGAAAACTTGGACTAGAAACTCGGGTTGGATCTCTAAGGTCTTATATCTATATCCAGGACACTTAGGAAAGAAAACAAAAGGAATTGGTGGGAACACTTCAAATGTAATATCGAGATCACATTCAATGTGAAGGCATCAGACTGTGACAAAGAGCACACAGAATACTTATTTTCACCCTCTGCAAAGCCCAGCCAACTGATATGGAGAAAAAAGACAGCACATTCACTGAGTACATTTCACCTCCCTTCAATCCCGGTATGTCATGCTCTGAATCAGTTAGCTCTGATAGGTCTCAAATGTAAAGCTGTGCCAACCTCACTTGTCAACATTTTTGAACAACCTATAACTATAACCCTTTCGAAAGCCCTTTTAATAAGAAACTCAACAACTCTTCTCCGTGTATAAACATCTGTTATTTACCCTGGCTAAAGTAGGTCCTGCATTGTAAGTAACATTAAACTTTACACCCCCCATAACTTTATAATTTTAAACACTTGACAGATGGGTAATGAGGATTTTGCCTCCCTCTTCCTGCAGAGTTCTTCTCAGTAATATGTGGTTATCTTATCCACCAGGTGTCTGTCCATGCAATAAAAATGAATACAAATGATTTTTCATTATGCTAGCCATTTGAATCATAATTCTGTTTCACTTCCATTTACAGAAGCAGCATGATGAAACTAAATCAATGTCCTCTAGACAAAACATCATTACAATTGGAACTTAAAACATACTCTCAATTTCACTGTGTTAATAAATTGCTTCATGGTTACTGTTGCCTGATTCTTTTGAAGGAATTATTAAGTGATGGGAACTGATTTTCAGTCCTTTGGTGATGTCATCAATACCTTACCTGCCACTGATAGAGTTTTTTGTTGTTGTTGGGGCAAGGTAAAGCAACTTTATTCAGAAAGCAGCAGACCCAGAAGATGGTGGACTAGTGTCCCAAAGAACCATTTTACCTGAGTTAGAATTCAGGCTTCTTTTATACTAAAGGGGAGGGGGTGTGTCTGGTTGTTGCAGACTTCTTGGTGCTGGAATCCTTTGTTCTTACAGCTCTGGTCACAGTGTTCCTATAAACCTCACAACAGGACAAATATCATTCTCTGTTTATCTCTATATGAATGGCAAAGTGTTATACCTCTAAAGGTCAGAGCCTTGAGAATGGGCTCTCCTGTATATTTCAGGCTATAGGCAACATTCTTTTACAAAAGATGCAGAGCCAGCATGACTAAGCAGAGGCAACAGAGCACAAAGTTTAGCACTAACGGAATAGATTCAACAGGAGAGCCAGGAGCTATGGAATCTGGGGGACCTGGATCCTCTTCTGACCCAAACACTTATGAGCTGAGTGATATTGGACAACTCACTTCTGTAAGCTTCAGGCCACTTCGTTTATAATTAGACCTCATAGAGATGCAGTGAGGCTTACAGGAGGGGACAAGTGAAAGGCACAGAGCCTTCGTAAGAAACAGATTTGATAAATGTGTCATAGGTTTTTCATGCATATATTTTTTAGAAATTCAACTGCAGGAACCCTCCCCTGACTTCCACCACCCCACAGCCTTCTGTGTCTTTCATATACTCATCAAATGGGTCATCTTGGTTTCCACCACTGACAGTGAGCTCCTAGGAGGCTGGATCTAGTCTGTTAGCTCACCTCTCCCGCATCCATTGTCTTCCACAGTGCTTGGGACATAGTAGATGATCAATGAATATATATATATAAATCAGATGAAATGCATGTAGAAGCTGTATCAGTAATTCTCAACCCAGGTTACACATGACAACTACCCAGGATACATCTCAGAAATTCTGATTTAATTAACCAGAGGCAGTGTTTCTCAACCTTGGCTGTACATCAGAATCACTTGGGAAAAATTTTAAATCCACATGCTCAAGCCACATCCCTAACCAGCTACATAAGAATCCCTTGGGATGGGACCCAAACAACTGGTAGAGTATTGAATAAACATTGTGCATAAGATCCATAAGGAACAAAAACTGCACATGCATTTACAAGGAATGTTTCCCAAGAAGGGGTGTGTGTATGTGTGTGTGTGAGAGAGAGAGAGTGTGTGTGTGTGTGTGTGTGTGCGTGAGAGAGAGTGTGTGTGTGTGTGTGTGTGTGTGACTGGCACAGGATATTTCACTACAAAGTCTGTTGAGATGCTAGTGCAATTCACTTCAGTCAGTTCAGAGGGTACAGAATTTTTTTAACAAAGAAAGCCTTCCAAGTGGAATCAGACAGTGGACCTAAATGGAAAGAAGCAAAGACAGCTTTATGTTCCCCAGGGAGTCTTTCCAACTCTCATCCCCCCAGAAATGTTAGTCTGGTGCCTCTACTCTGCACAGGATCCCACCAGCCCAGCCTCTCATAAACCAGAGTTGGAATTGTCGGGGAACCTTTTACAAAGGAATCGGAATTTTATTCTAAGTGGGTGAAGGGCTCTATTTTTAACCATTTGCCTTTGGTGTCTTGTGTTTCTCCCAGTTATTTGCCCCTTGAAGCAATACTCTGGCTATGCCAAGAAACACCAGTCTGCAGTTACTTCCCTGCAAGAACCCATGAAATCTTTATGTGATTATGGCACAGAGTCAGGTTCATCAAAGCTATACCATGTAGGCCGTCAAATTTCTTATCATCTTGATACACTTTCATCTCAGATCAAGCGAATTAGGTATTTCATTTAGCAGTGCATTCTTTATACAGTTGAATGAATAATGTCTATTAAGTTTTTGACATGCTGAAAATATCTAAAGTAATGAGGATCCTTGAGTAAGTAGCTAATTGGCACAGGATGGAATTATACATGACTCCTTTTCTTAGTAGCTATAGTTTCTTGGTATTCCTGAATAATTTAGAGTCAGAAAAAGACCTGTTTGATCAAAATATACTTTAAAATATGATTAATCATGGGCAATTCACCATGCCACAGGGAACAGCTTGACAACTTTCTGTGGATCTCCTCTGAACCCATCACTCCCCTAGCATAGGGCCCAGGGAGCGAGAGGAAGGTATCCCTGGTGCTATCCTGTTCTGAGCCTCCTATCTGTAGAACTTTCCACAGTGAACACAACCACCATGGTGATTTGAGGTTGTCAGTTCACCTAAAGTACATGTATCAGTATTACTTTGTTCCTATCAAGAGGATAAGGGTAACAGTGGACACCTTTTAAATAAAGTAAGTGGGACATCAGAAATAGCAAAAAGAATAACAGAAAAGTCATTCTGATTTTAGAAGAGAGTATAAAAATGTTCTACCATCACCAAATTTTCCCTAACTTAGTTTAAATATCAAGCTTCTATATGATTATTGATATTCCTTAATAACTAATATTCCAGGGATATACTCTTCTCTACACTTAAGTGCCTGTGACATAACTACAGTTCACACTTGCCTTATCCTTTCTGCTAGTATTTTATTCCTGTATCACCTTTGATTTACTCACATGATTTCCTACTAGACTATGTGTTCCTTCAGGACGGAGGACTGTGTCTTTTATCACTAGTGACTTTAAATAACAAAATGATAGACAAGATGGAATCTCAAGAAATAGTTATCATATTAGCGAGCTATATTTAAACAAATGAATAATGACATTTTTATTCCAAAAGAAAGCCTGGACTGTAGCCTCCTGTGCCTGATTAAAATATGGAGTCAAGTTAAAACAGAGGTATTTTTTATGCAACCTCACCTCCAGATGCCACCGTGTAATAGAAAGGGACACTATATGAATAATGCAAAGAAACTTGGAAAGTCATCTGATCCAACCTTTTCATTTAACAAATGAGAAAGCAGGTGCAGAATATGAAGTGATTGGTGCAGGGCCACAATGGCCCTTCTCTCTGAACGGGGTAGGGACAGGGGTTAGGCAGGTAATGGTATATGACGATCTGGGCAATGAGTAGGGCAGCTATAATACCAGCTCCTCTCTTACAGCGACAGCAGGAGTGGTAGCAGCCAAGCTTTCTCTTCACAGTCATAACTTTTAAAGATGCTCCTCCTAGTTTGTTTCTTTGGTTGTTTTTCATGGAGCGTGATTATCTGACCTATCAGGAGCATAATCGTTAGCTACAAATTTTAAAACATAGAAAGACCCATGTTACACATTGTTTTTGCCTACCCACCTGCCTCTGTTTTGTTCAGATAGCTGTTAGGGGTTAGTGGTTTGGAAAACCAACAGTTTTCAAATGAGCTTGCATCAGACTCAACAGGACAGCTTGTTAAAACACAAGTTGTTGGGCCTTAAACCCAGAGGTTCTGATTCAGTAGGTCTGGGGTGAGACCCAACAAGTGCCAGGTTCCAGGTACTGCTCATGCCACGAGTGTGGGAACCACACTTTGAGAAGCACTTGTCTAAACATCAGGATAATTCTACTGCCAGTGATTGGTTTAGACATGGATTTACGGAATAACTCTGATGGAGTCACTCAGTAAATATTTATTGTGCACATATTATGTACCAGACATTGCCCTGTGCACTTACGATACATCAGTCAGTGAAACAGTGATCCTCACTCTGGTGGATCTTATATTATGATAGGGGAAATAGACAATGAATAATAAACATAATAAATAAAAATTTAAGATAATGGAAAAAAGAAAAAGTAGAACCAAGTACTCTTACCTGGATCACAGATGGTAGAGAAGCAGGTGGTGTAGTTTATAGAATTGAATGTGGTAGTCACTGTCTGCCATATTGAAAGGGTGAGACATGGCCTGAAGGAGGAGAGGAAATTCAGCAAGAGGTTATCTGGGGAGGAGCATGCCAGGCAGAGGGAATGGCTAGAGCAAAGACCCTGCTATGGGCTGAATGTTTGTGCCCCCACAGAATCCATATGTCTAAACCCTAACTCCCAATGTGATGGTATTTGGAAGTGGGGCTTTGGGAAGGTCATTGGGTTTAGATGAGGTCAGGAGAGTGAAGCCCCCATGATGGGATTAGTATCCTTATACTAAGAAGGTGAAGAGACTGGAGCCCTTTCTCTCTTCACCATTTGAGGACCCAGCAAGAAGGTGGTTGCCTGCCAGTCAGGAAGAGAACCCTCCGTAGAGCTCAACCATACTGACACCCTGATCTCAGAATTTTCAGTCTCTAGAACTGGAAAGTAAATGTTTGTTATTTAAGCCACCCAGTCTATGGTAACTTGTTATAGCAGCCTGAACTGACTAGGACAAGACTTTAGGCTGGAGTATGCATGGTGTGTAAGAGGAACAACAAAGAGGTGGGTGTGGTAGCATAAAGGTATGGAACGTGCAATGCTTGGGCTCTTGATAGTCTACAGGACTGATCGATTGATCAGCAAAGTGAGTATAAGTGTGTCCCACTGTGTGCTGACCTTCCCGTCAAATAGACAGCTACACTTATGAGGCTCTACAAACCAAAAGCAGGATTCCTACACAGCAGCTGTTGAGTTGCAGTGGCTGGGAGTCAAAGACCAGGGTCCTTATAATGATTTTGCCATTAATTACACAGCTGATATTAGGATAATTACTTGGGCTCTCTGGGGCCCAGTTTACTCAGTTATGAAATGAAGGGGCTGGACTGCATCATCTCACAAGCTCCTTTTCAGCTCCAACATGCTCTTTCACCCCTAACAATTCTCTTAGGGCTGTAGCGTAGCTATCATAGCAGTGAAGTCAAGAATATACTGTTACAGGTCCACAGAATGAAGTGACCTGACTGTGTGTGGCTGGGAAAGGCCATTGGCTGATGGATCACAAGTCTGAGAGATATAGTCACATTGTCAAGAAGACTTCAGGTCCAATTTAAAAGCCAAGTCAGAAATAAGGAAAGGCATTCCAGAGATTGGTGCCAACCGTAACAAAAATACGCCTTGTGCTGAAATGTGATAATGACTATTGATCCTGAGTTAGATTTTCAAGTCACAATTGCACCTATAGATCTTAGTCAACACCACTGTATTTTAAATAGATTATACGAAGAATTCCCCAGCTGTTAACTCTCTTCAATCTCACATATACTATATGTGTATGTATGTCCATTATTTGCGGCCTTTTTCTGAGCCATATGAACAAGTTATAGATGGGATGCCTCACTATATAACCCTCCAACTTAGGAAATCATCACTGATGTGACATAATCTTCCAATCCTCAGATACCATTCAAATTTCACCAACTATGCCAGTGAAATCTCTTTTTTCCCTGGTTCAGAATTCCATTCAGAGGTACATTTTGCATTTAGTTGTCATTCTTCTTTTGTTTTCTCCTAACTGGAAGACTTCCTCTGTCTTCTGTGTTCTTGAGCCTCACAGCTTTAAAAAATGTAAATCGTAATTATTGTCAGATGGCGCTGGATCTGGGTCCACCTGAGGTTTCCTCATTACTAGACTCAAGATGTGCTTTCTTGGCAGGGAAACTACAGAAATCATGCACTTTTTTTCTGTGCTTCACATAAGGGGCCCACGATGTTGATGTTGCCGACCAGTGGGAAGGTTAAACTTTAAAACCTGGTCATGTTCTTTTAACCAGCTTTCTCCATATAATCACCATCCTCCCCCACCTTTGTAACTGATATATTCAATTTAGGGGGTGATAGTCCAAGGTTATATTAGTATCCTATTTCCCATCAACTGCCACCCATCAGCTCAGCCTCCATTGACAACTCTCTTCTGAATCAATTACCACGATGATAGTAAGCCTGTGGTATCTTTGTAGTCTATCGTTTTTCTATAAAACATTTAATATTAACCTTCTACTGTACAGAAAAGCTTTTCATTTTCCCCAATTATTTTCTGATTCATTCATTTCAGTTCATTTAGTTATATCAGTGTAGACACATTTATGTTTTTATTCAGTGGGTTGTATTCTATCCCTACCATTATCCAGTTTTCCTAAATTTGGCCAGTGAGAATTCTGAAAGTGATATTGTGGCATGTTCCTATCATTCTTTGAGCATTTTCTCACTTTCTGTCACAAGATGTTCCAAGAAAAGTTGGACTTCCAGTGCCCTAACCCAGAGTCAACAATTTCTCCAAAGAATCTTGGTTCTTTCAATGTAGGGTTTGTGTTTAGAAACCAAGGACTAGGTGTTTATTGTGCTCATTGCTGCCCAAGTGTCAGTGCTTCTAGACCTTCTTGGTGGACAGAGCCAGGTCATGTGTATATACATGCATGCACACACATACATACATGTACACACGTATATCTCTGAGTCTGTATCTCTGGACATAGATATAGTTATGGATATAGATATATTTTAAGCATGAGTTCACACTGATATATACATCCAATTTCAATCCATCACCTCATCATTCTTTTCAGCCTTACTTGTAAATACTTATTGTCATTCTCAACATATTGACTTATATGATCAGTTTACATATTTGCTTGAGCCAAGCAGATTCCCTACTCACCCCAAGGTGGGCACACTGCTACACGAGACAGCTTTCAGCTCTGAGGCTAGTCCAGGTCGCCTCTCTTTTGGTCCATTATAACATCTCTACCCCCACTGACCCTCCTCCTCCCCCTTTCTACTCACCCACACTTGCCACCATATTTCTACTGAACTCATACTATTTATCTTCCTGCCTCAACAATAGCCCAGTTCAGGGACTTTCTGGTGGTCCAGTGAGTAAGACTCCACACTCCCAATGCAGGGGGCATGGATGTGATCCCTGGTTGGGGAGCTAAGATCCTCCTGCATGCCACACAGTGTGGCAAAAAAAACAAACAAACCAGAAAACAAAAAAACGAATAGCCCAGTTTAGACTCACTTTTTTGTGTGACCACAAAACTTCCATTAGCAAGAAACAGTCTCTCACTTCAATCTTAATGAAATAATTTGCTGCGTTCAGTTTTTCTCTGATTTCCCAACTTCAGAGCAGTGGATTGGATGAGAGTAAATAAAGCTAGGCCCTAAGCTTGTGAAGATCTGTAATTTAATAGAGCCAGATGCAACCCCTGAAGCATTGGTACAATGTGTGGATTTTTACCATTTCTCTGAGTCTGCGATCTAATCCATTATGTCAGTTTCCTGTAGTTACTCAGACTATCGATATCCAAAACAGCATTTTGACTGAATATCAATGTTTCAACCCAAATGTAGAGACCAGCAGAATCAGGACTTTTGCAAGTTCTTGAATTCACCTGGTCTCTTACACAACTATTATAACTGAACATCAATATCAACACAGGATGTTTGCAGAAGTTTATAAAAACACAAGGTACATCTTAACATACTTACTATAACATTACTATACCCTGTGTTGGATGGAAACGAACCCTCATCCCCAAAATTCAAATTACAACATTTTCCCCTTCATTTGAAATACAAAGAACCTCCTTTTAAAGTGACATTAAGTAATCCTAAATGAGTTTTTCTGAACTTGTGCCAACTTTATCTAGTAAGCAAATAGACAAATTATTGATACCATCTTTTATGTAAAAACTTTGTTTTTACATTTTTCTCTCCCCTTGTGTCATTTCTAGTACATTAGAAATAGTAAGAAAAATAGTGTCTAAAAAAATAGTGTCTAGTATAATTCAAATAATGACATTTTCCTAAATTTTGTTACCTACTCTAAGCTGGAACCAATACATTTATTGTTGATATTACCCCCCCCAATGCTTAGATGTTATTATAACCTGATATCTATGATAGAAGTTGATAAAAGTTAAAAATGATTTTCCCAAAATTATACATACAGTAAGACTTTGTTTTTCCCTCTCCTCTATCCCATGCATTAAATAATGCTTTCACATGGTAAGATGACCATAAATATTTGTTTAATGAATAAATGAATATGAATGGATACAGGTTTGGCTATGTCTAAAGCCTTTACTTACCCTATCTTGTGTTCAGCTTCATCCTCTTGTGTCTAATAAACCTTTTAACAGTCAAGTGGTAAAATGGGAGCATAATTCTAAATAAAGAAAAGAATGCACAGGTATGGATTACTGATGCCAAAATATTCTAATTTACAGTATCACAATCAAAGTGCATTCTCTGTATGCCCATTTCGCTGTTTTTCAAGGAAATTGCAAACTAAAATTTGACACCATTAATGAACTATGACCAGCAGTCCACACTCCAGCGTAGATCAACACCCTGATAATTCCTGAGCCGTGTCTCCATAGCTCAGGAGCCCTACCTGTTAGCCAATAGTAGCCGGTACTGCTAACATCAAGATTTACAGAGCAGTTATTTGTGGCTCTCAAAGAGAAGATAGTGTGTAATTCAGCAGTCTATGCCTTTCCCTTGAATCAGAAATTTTTGTTGCTATGATCACAGCTATTCGAAAAAGAATGTGGCAGTAGTGAAGGTTATAAGTTTTCCACTTGTGTGCATTAGTCAGATAGAAAGCAACATACAGTAACACAAGCAAAGAATGGTTTTCCAGCTTGACAGTGCTTTTTGGTAGAGTTGGAGTTAAAATATACCCATTGAAGCTGACCTGCCCTGCTTAGAAGGATTCTGTTATAGACAATGTTGATTTCCTCTCCCTGGATGGATGGTTGGGAAACTGGAGACTTCATCATGTTCAGCTCTCTTCATGGGCATATGGCACCCCCAGAGGACCAACTTACTGACAGGTCTCCTGAGCTGCCCACGAGTCTATTGACAAGAGAGAAAACACATCAATAAGCTGCACAGGAAAAACAAAGTTTGCCACCTCTTTTATATTTTGAAATGACAATTTTATGTTATGAGAAAATATTAGGCAGAGTTTTGTTCTTTACCAGCTATAAAGAGTGCCATCCAGATTCTTACAATGACAAGATGATTATCCATCGATTGGGATGATAATTTTCTCTAATGTTCTGAGTTTTTGTCATATAGAAAATGTGTATCTTCCAATTCATTCTAAAATATTATTTTTAAGGGGAGAGCATACAGACCATTGTCTTTTTTGTTAATAGTCACAATTATTACAGCTGCAGAAACACAGAAACCGACCATATTTTCATGAGAATTCCTCATTTTAGAAGTAATGTTGTTTTTTCTGTCACTCAAGGCATAAGTTTGCAAACTGGAAAGTTGGGAAGGTACTGGTTATTTCCATCATAAGTATTTTATTAAGATGTCACAGGTGAAAATATTGTTTTTATAGAATGCAGAAATATGAAACCCGTAATAAATCTGTATCAAACAAAGGTAGAGATATTTTCAAAATGGAAAAAAAGTATTGAAAGTATTTTATTTCCCTTTCACATTTTTATTTAAAATTTTATTTTGAAATTTAAAAAATGGAATCATTGGTTATTATGTAGAGCAAAGAAATAGTCAACTGGGCTTCCTTCGTGGCGCAATGGTTAAGAATCCACCTGCCAATGCAGGGGACACGGGTTCGAGCCCTGGTCCGGGAAGATCCCACATGCTGTGGAACAACTAAGCCCGTGAGCCACAACTACTGAGCCTTCGAGCCACAACTACTGAAGCCCTTGTGCCTAAAGTCCGCAACAAGAGAAGCCACTGCAATGAGAAGTCTGCACACCACAACGAAGAGTAGCCCCCCCTCGCCGCAACTAGAGAAAAGACCACGCGCAGCAACAAAGACCCATCACAGCCAATAATAAATAAACGCAGACCCAAGCACCATAAACACAAAGTGACCACTGAGTTTATTGCTGTGACAGTGCCTGAGAACCCAGTAGAGAGTCTATTGAGATGTGATTTGAAAACTCATCACAGGTCTGAGGAGAAACTGCTGCTTCCCTCACACCTCAAGCTTGGATGGGTACATCCTGGCCTGACAATACTCAAGAGCAGCATTGACTCAGTTTAGCAATCCTGACATGTAGATTGAAGAAAAACAGCCTAGTCATGTGGTTACCCATATGGATTCTAAAGGCAGATTTGAAAACATACTGGGTGACCTTGAGCGAGTAAGTTATTTACACTTGTTTCCCAATTGGAGACATTTATGTTAAAATGTGCTACAAATATACATACATACTTTTGCATATACATAATTTATTGTTTTAAAATGTAGGTTTTATTATTATTCAGAGGTGATGAGACCAACAGACTAGGAGACAACTGCCATTGAAAAGATGGTTTGTTAATTGCAGTTCCCAGTGGGAGGGCATGCCATGCCATGGGTGGGCAGGGGGCACGGGAGGAAGTACCAGGCTCAGTCAGGAGGCAGAGGGGAGCAGGAGGAAAACATGACAAGGACATTTATTATGGTTTATGTGGGAAGAAACATGTAAGTGAAAGCAGGCTTAGAATCAGCTAGTTTGAATGGATTCAGTGGGCTCTCAGGTATAGGGGCTGCACTGAATTGTCTGGCACTGGCCCTGAGAGATCAGGCAGGGTACGGAATGTAGGAGCCTTGTGAGAACCCAATAAAGGAGGTAGTTGGGGGACATGGGCTTTGGATTGTTTGGTTTGCATATGAAAGTTGCACTCACAGGGAAGTAGTTTGCTACCTCTAGGAATTAGCGAGCCATGGGAGATGCAATCTCCCAGGCCCCAGATGTCAAGGAATCATAAAATACAAAAAAATAAAAAACATGATTTTTATAAAGATGCCTTGTATTTTTTGTATCACTGTGTTATATAGACAATTAGACTGCACTGGTTAGACACAGTTTAGGCTCTATTTTTAAGGTGATTGAATGGGTAATTTCACCCCAATATTATTCTAATTTGTAGCCTTTTCTACCCACAAATGAGGAAAACAAACAAACAGCCCATTCTCTTGGCATTTTAGTTGATTCATTTGGCAAGACTTCCACAGTCTCCTTTGATTTTAGCTCTTATTTTTAAAGTATAATTCCACAAAGTTAACCTGAACGTTTCCAATACACTGTAGTTCCTGCAGTCAAATAGCAAAAGGAATCTCTCCAAAGATAATTGTTAAAAGGTTCCAAGTGACCATTTTTTACTGAATTTCTGAATGATTTTGGAACCTGTGATGGGTTAATTTTATGTGTCAGGTTGACTGGGCCACAGGATGACCAGATATTTGGTCAAATATTATCCTGGGTATGTCTGTGAGGGCGTTTTTTGATGAGTTTAACATTTAAATAGATAGACTGAGTACAGCAGATTTGCCCTCCCTAATGTGGGTGGGCCTCACCCAATCAGTGGAAGGCCTGAATAGAACAAAAAGCCTGACCATTCCCCAAGTAAGAGAGCATTCTTCTTGGCTGATGGCTTATGAACTAAAACATTGGTTCCTTGGGTCTCCAGCTTGCCTTAGAGATCTTGAGGCTTACCAGCCTCCATAGTCAAAGGAATCAATTTCATATAATAAATTTACTTTTATTATATATAAACATAAATATATATATTATATATTATATTAAATATAAATATATAATATTTGTAAATATATAATATATATATTATATTTATATCATATTGGTTCCGTTTCTTGGGAGAACCCTGACTAATGTAGTGCTAATGTAGTAGTGCTAATAATTTATCCCTAATAAAACTGATAATGTCGTGAGTAGACTCTCTGACTTTTGTTTTTGTGGACCCAAATTTCTATTAAGATTCCTCCTAAGTCTGGGATTTGATGACAATTAATTCTAAAACTGCCAAGGTAAAAGTGGCTCTTTTTTTCAGTCTGTTAAATATTCCTTTAAGGAAACAACATAAATATTAATAAATAAGTAAAATTATCATATTCCCACATTTTGGAACAAGAACTTGCTAACTCACACCTACAGACTCCCTCAAGGAAATACTAGGCAGTGATCTTGGTGATAATCATAAGATTACTTATATATTACAGACACAAGTACAGTACTTAAGATCTTTGATGGATAAAAATATCTATTAAGCATAAAAATAGATATGCCAAATAAGTGTATTTTACTTTCTCAGTAAGTAAAGTCTTACTAAGTAAGTCTTGCTAAGTTAGTACTCACTTTCACAAGGACTTCTCATGATTGAATAAGTGAAAAAAAGCCACAAGTGTAAGCACAAAGAACAGACACCACTAGAAGCACAGTGAGGGATATGCAGAATAGAACTGAAAAGCAAGTAGCTTAATCTGGAAATGAAGAACTTCTTTAGTATTAGAATGAAAATTATAGCTCTGGGAGACAGAAATGGAGAGCTCATATACACAAAACTGAAGGTGCAAAAAAGTGAAAAGCAAAGGAGAAAATATGCAAAGATGTACTAATCTACTCAGGTATTTTATTGACATCTTAATTAAAGACCCTGTACTTTCTGGTTATGTGTCCCATCTAAATTTAAACTCCTCCATAACAAACGCCAGCCTTGCGTCCACCACAAGATCTACCCAGGTCATACACATGAGAGGCAAATGTATTGGGTTAGTATAGCGTAGTCTGAAACTCAACCAATAATATTTAGGTTTTCTTAATTAAAAGTCAGAAGTTGATATTAAGCACATCCAATAATTTTTGAAATTAATATGTTAACAGGAAAGCTGCCAGGAGTCATAGCATGAGTTTTATAATTTGAAATCTACTGAGATACAGAAGCATAATTTTATTTTATTGCAGACATTTTCAACTACATAGAACACTCACTTCCCAGTTTCATAATGTAAAGCAGGCTAATGTCCCATCTGTCATGCAGCATTCTGCCTCAACGTGTGATCTTGGTGATTTCTGAAAGAGTTAGTTGCTGGATTGGAAGCAAATACTTTTTTTTGACATGTAAAATGCTTCTTGTGAATATTCATTTGTGGATTCCTCACATATTCCAATCCTAACTGTAGAATCCTCCTGTACTTAAACTATTAAACGAGATCTGAGGTGACTTGAAAAAGAGTCATATTTCTTTTACAGTTAGGGTTGTTAGATTTAACAAATAAAAAATATGGAATAAGCAGTTAAATTTGAATATCAAATAAACAATAAATATTTTTTTCAGGATAAGTATGCCCTATGCAATATTTAGGGTACACTTATACAAATCTGTTTACCTGAAATTCAAATTTACCTGGGTAACCTGTATTTTCTTTAACAATTCTACTTATAATAGAATAAAGTCTTTTCCTTATGTGTGTTGTGATACAATCTACTGTATTCCTTGAATATAAATCATGTAGACCCCATATTTTTTTGTCAAGGACAAACATGAAAGGATTACTTGTACTGGTAAGTACAGAAAGAAAGAAAATAAGGTGTGTAGCAAGTGACCTGGGGGCTCAGCTATGGCCATTGGAGGACATCCAGCCAGATGGCCAGGAAATGGTGTCCAAGAATCTGAAGCAATGGACAATGGAAGAAAGGATAGACAAACTGGAATAAAACATAAAGCCATAACAAAGGTGTCCACACAGCAGGAAGAGTGTGATACTGGGGAATCAGGGCTTCCCAGGTTGTTTCTGATGCATACGACTTCACCCAGAGGGGAAAGCAGTCCTTTGGGCGATGGGGCGAAAAGAAACCCTATACCTGATGGTCAGGACTCCCAGATTCATGCTGGTGTCATTTTAGGCTTGTCTTTTACCGTTTCTGATCATCGATCACTTTGTATGTAGTAAAAGGATAATATTATCTGCATTGCCAAGGGCCGGGAGGACGAAATAAGATAAGAACGGTAATCCATGTGATTATTATACAAATACCAGTTGTTATTCTTATTCCATGGCTGATGGTATTATCGAGACTAAATTCTAAGCATACAAGACAGTAAAGGTAAAAGGGATTTATAATGTGGCTTTTTCATTAGTCAATGTAATTATATATTCAGGTTCGAACTAGCTTATTTGGCTCATGTTAGAATTATTAGGGAAAATTCTTCCTTTTGTTCTCTTAATTTATTATGTGGGTAGAATTTTTATTTCACAATCTTATTTCTTTCAGGCGGAATATCTAAAATACCTTATCATTGGCTTGTCTACCAGCCAACCGAAATATTTTACTTCGTTCAAATTTATATTATTCTATATGAGGAATTTAGTTTTCCTCTATTATAAAAAAGAGATATTTCATAAAAGAAAATTTGATTTTCCACTATCCCAAGAAATCTCAAAAATATGGGGAAAAGGTATATATAATCAAGCTGCCTCTATTGACATTAATCTTTTATGAATTTGAACATTATTCGTGAAGCTCATTATCACTCAATAAAGAGTGACACATCCTCTTTTTTTTAACATTTTTATTGGAGTATAATTGCTTTACAATGGTGTGTTAGTTTCTGCTTTATAACAAAGTGAATCAGTTATACATATACATATATCCCCATATCTCTTCCCTCTTGCATCTCCCTCCCTCCCAACCTCCCTATCCCACCCTTCTAGATGTCACAAAACACCAAGCTGATCTCCCTGTGCTATGCGACTGCTTCCCACTAGCTATCTATTTTACATTTCGTAGTGTATATGTGTCCATATATACACTACCACTCCCTCACTTTGTCCCAGTTTACCCGTCCTCCTCCCTGTGTCCTCAGATCCATTCTCTAGGAGGTCTGCGTCTTTATTCCGGTCTTGCCCCTAGGTTCATCAGGACCTTTTTTTTTTTTTTTTTTAGACTCCATATATATGTGTTAGCTTACGGTATTTGTTTTTCTCTTTGACAGACTCTACATCCATCCACCTCACTACAAATAACTCAATTTCGTTTCTTTTAATGGATGAGTAATATTCCATTGTATATATGTGCCACATCTTCTTTATCCATTCATCTGTTGATGGACACTTAGGTTGCTTCCATGTCCTGCCTATTGTAAATAGAGCTGCAATGAACATTGTGCTACATGAGTCTTTTTGAATTATGGTTTTCTCAGGGTATATGCCCAGTAGTGGGATGGCTGGGTCGTATGGTAGTTCTATTTTTAGTTTTATAAGGAGCCTCCATACTGCTCTCCATAATGGCTGTATCAATTTACATTCCCACCAACAGTGTATGAGAGTTCCCTTTTCTCCACACCCCCTCCAGCATTTACTGTTTGTAGAAGTTTTGATGATGGCCATTCTGACTGGTGTGAGATGACATCTCATTGCAGTTTTGATTTGCATTTCTCTAATGATTAATGATGTTGAGCATTCTTTCATGTGTTTGTTGGCAATCTGTATATGTTCTTTGGAGAAATGTCTGTTTAGGTCTTCTGCCCATTTTTGGATTGGGTTGTTTATTTTCTTCTTATTATTATTTTTTTGCGGTACGCGGGCCTCTCACTGCTGTGGCCTCTCCCATTGTAGAGCACAGGCTCCGGACGCGCAGGCTCAGCGGCCATGGCTCACGGGCTCAGCCGCTCCGCAGCATGTGGGATCTTTCCAGACCGGGGCACGAACCTGCATCCCCTGCATCGACAGGCAGACTCTCAACCACTGCGCCACCAGGGAAGCCCTGGGTTGTTTATTTTTTTGAAAATGAGCTACTTGTAAATTTTAGTGATTAATCCTTTGTCAGTTGCTTCATTTGCAAATATTTTCTCCCATTCTGAGTGTTGTCTTTTTGTCTTGTTTGTGGTTTCCTTTGCTGTGCAAAAGCTTTGAAGTTTCATTAGGTCCCATTTGTTTATTTTTGTTTTTATTTCTATTTCTCTAGGAGTGTCAAAAAGGATCTTGCTGTGATTTATGTCATAAAATGTTCTGCCTATGTTTTCCTCTAAGCGTTTTATAGTGTCTGGATTTACATTTAGGTTTTTAATCCATTTTGAATTTATTTTTGTGTATGGTGTTAGGGAGTGTTCTAATTTCATTCTTTTACATGTAGCTGCCCAGTTTTCCCAGCATCACTTATTGAAGAGGCTGTCTTTTCTCCATTGTATATTCTTGCCTCCTTTATCAAAGATAAGGTGACCATATGTGCATGGGTTTATCTCTGGGCTTTCTATCCTGTTCCATTCATCTATATTTCTGTTTTTGTGCCAGTACCATACTGTCCGGATGACCATAGCTTTGTAGTATAATCTGAAGTCAGGGAGCCTGATTCCTCCAGCACCATTTTTCTTTCTCAAGACTGCTTTGGCTCTTTGGGGTCTTTGTGTTTCCATACAAATTGTGAAATTTTTTGTTCTAGTTCTGTGAAAAATGCCAGTGGTAGTTTGATAGGGATTGCATTGAATCTGTAGATTGCTTTGGGTAGTAGAGTCATTTTCACAATGTTGAGTCTTCCAATCCAAGAACATGGTATATCTCTCCATCTATTTGCATCATCTTTAATTTCTTTCATCAGTGTGTTATAATTTTTTGCATACAGGTCTTTTGTCTCCTTAGGTAGGTTTATTCCTAGGTATTTTATTCTTTTTGTTGCAATGGTAAATGGGCGTGTTTTCTTAATTTCACTTTCAGGTTTTTCATCATTAGTGTATAGGAATGCAAGAGATCTGTGCATTAATTTTGTATCCTGCTACTTTACCAAATTCATTGATTAGCTCTAGTAGTTTTCTGGTAGCATCTTTCGGATTCTCTATGTATAGTATCATGTCATCTGCAAACAGTGACAGCTTTACTTCTTCTTTTCTGATTTGGATTCCTTTTATTTCTTTTTCTTCTCTGATTGCTGTAGCTAAAACTTCCAAAACTATTTTGAATAATAGTGGTGAGAGTGGACAACCTTGTCTTATTCCTGATCTTAGTGGAAATAATTTCAGTTTTTCACCATTGAGGATGATGTTGGCTGTGCATTTGTCATATATGGCCTTTATTATGTTGTGGTAAGTTCCCTCTATGCCTATTTTCTGGAGGGTTTTTATCATAAATGGGTGTTGAATTTTGTCAAAAGCTTTCTCTGCATCTATTGAGAGGATTGTATGGTTTTTCTCCTTCAGTTTGTTAATATGCTGTATCACATTGATTGATTTGCCTATATTGAACATTCCTTGCATTCCTGGGATAAACCCCACTTGATCATGGTGTATGATCCTTTTAAGGTGCTGTTGGATTCTGTTTGCTAGTATTTTGTTGAGGATTTTTGCATCTATATTCATCAGTGATATTGGTCTGTAGTTTTCCTTTTTTGTGACATCTTTGTCTGGTTTTGGTGTCAGGGTGATTGATGGTGGCCTCATAGAATGAGTTTGGGAGTGTTCCTCCTTCTGGTATATTTTGGAAGAGTTTGAGAAGGATAGGTGTTAGCTCTTCTCTAAATGTTTGATAGAATTCTCCTGTGAAGCCATCTGGTCCTGGACTTTTGTTTGTTGGAAGATTTTTAATCATAGTTTCAATTCCAGTGCTTGTGATTGGTCTGTTCATATTTTCTATTTCTTCCTGGTTCAGTCTCGGAAGGTTGTGCTTTTCTAAGAATTTGTCCATTTCTTCCAGGTTGTCCATTTTATTGGCATAGAGTTGCTTATAGTAATCTCTCGTGATCCTTTGTATTTCTGCAGTGTCAGTTGTTTCTTCTTTTTCATTTCTAATTCTGTTGATTTGAGTCTTCCTCCTTTTTTCCTTGATGAGTCTGGCTAATGGTTTATCAATTTTGTTTATCTTCTCAAAGAACCAGCTTTTAGTTCTTTTGCTCTCTGCTATCATTTCCTTCATTTCTTGTTCCTTTATTTCTCATCTGATCTTTATGATTTCTTTCCTTCTGCTAATTTTGGGGTTTTTTGTTCTTTCTCTAATTGCTTTAGGTGTAAGGTTAGGTTATTTATTTGAGATGTTTCTTGTTTCTTAAGGTAGGATTGTATTGCTGTAAACTTCCCTCTTAGAACTGATTTTGCTGCATCTCATAGGTTTTGGGTTGTTGTGTTTTCATTGTCATTTGTTTCTAGGTATTTTTTTATTTCCTCTTTGATTTCTTCAGTGATCTCTTGGTTATTAAGTAGTGTATTGTTTAGCCTACATGTGTTTGTAATTTTTACAGAGTTTTTCCGGTAATTGATATCTAGTCTCATAGCGTTGTGGTCAGAAAAGATATTTGATATGATTTCAATTGTTTTAAATTTACCAAGACTTTACTTGGTGACACATCCTCTTAAAAAGAACTGCCATAATAGAAGTAGCTACAATCAGCTCATTTCATGTAGAAAGCCAGGGTCCCATTTTTCCTTGGTACTCATCTGCTGAACAAGGTCAGGAAGATGTTGATAGTGGTTTCACGTATATTTGTTCCAGTAAAATGGTGAAACAAAATGTGACGTGACTGATAAAGACAGAATAGAAAAATCAAATAGTGTGTGATTATGAAATCTTGGCTATATTTCCTAGCTTCGGAATATAAAATAATTGTGGGATTTTTGTTTTCCTTGACATTTAGCTCAGTAAATGTTTCTGATAATTCAAATGCAAATTTCCGATTTCTGAGATAATTTATTTTCATTATATTGTTAACACTTAAGGTAAGCTACATTACACTTTCCATTTCACAAAAGATTTCCCTCCCTGGAAGAACTTATTTGCATTATTCAGATCTGAGAGTTATAAATGTCAGTGAAGCTTGACAGTTGTTTAAAACAAAATGCAAAGAGCAGGACGCTCATGGGTCTCAGCCCTGTGCATTACGTGAGCTTTCCTCTGTTGCATAACTATAGCCTGTACAATGTATCTTGGTCCATTACGTACATAGCCATGGTCAAGTAGGACACACAACATAATAAAGTGTGAAAGGTAATGCAGTGGGCTTGCTTAGCAAATATGAATGAGTGTCTCCTCTGAAATAGGCACTTTACTGAGTGCTGGAAATGTGCCCATGGATGCGACAGATGGAAACTACATTCTAATAGGAGAGTGAGGGAGGGGAAGAAGGAAGGGAGAGAGGGAGGGACGGAGGGAGCAATCACAGATCAACAGCTACAGATTTAGAGAAAAAGGATTAGTAAGTGATATGAACGTTAATAAAGAACTGAAAACTCAAATTTGGAAATGAGCTAGCCATTCCCACTATTTGGATGACAGTTCAAATTTTATACCTTATGCGTTCTTCTTTGTGTATTATTGTATCTATTATATATATAGCATGCCAAATTAACCCAGATCTTGTTTGTCAGAGAACTCAAATTTTGAATCTGAGCTGAGACTGGACTTGAAATGGAGTTTACCCGTAAAAAAGGGGGATTAGGAAATGAATATGATAAAAAAGATAAAAGATAAAAAGTATAAGTTGCTTTGAGGAGCAGTCTTATTTAAAATACTGATAAAAACTAGGCAAATACATCAAAGGTTAACTACAAATATTTCCTATGCCAAGTTTGGGCTAGTTTGCTTGAGCTGCCACCCGACCACTCATCTAATCTTCTGTAGGGACCACTGGTTGTCTTCCCTCAGCCTTTCCCCCAGACCATCTTGACAGCCCCAGGTTTCTATAGAGGATTTCATAATGTAAGGGAGAAATATAGATTTTCCTGATGTGGAACCCATGAACTAGGTGAGGCCAAATAGAACATTTCACTCCCCTTGACAAAAAATAAAATTAGTTAAGAGTTGGCATTATGACTTAAACTGATCCAAGGACGGAATTTTGAGGCTTTTTTTCTGAAAAATCGGGGACCGACATGCTCACTCTCCTTATGAATGGCGTGATATATGGTAGTGAAGACAGGAACTGCTAAAACTATTTTATTACACATAGGGAAGGAGGATGACACAAGAACAAGAGAGGAGCTGAATGAATCAGAGGTAAAAGCTGGAACCTGAATCAGATCATGCCTGAAATTTGCACTATTTTCACCCTTTTCAGTTGCTGGCTTCTTAGCTGAGCCTGTCATTTCTGTGAATCATTTAATCCAGTTGAGTTCAGTTTTCTAATTAAAATTTCTTCTGTCTATCCATGATGGAATCCTCTTTGTTTAGATTTTTATACATATGGAGACTGTTTGTCCCCTTCATTGACTCTGCTATCCTGGGCAGACAATGGATTTCTTTTCTAGCCTCACCCGTTCTTTCCATCTCCCTGACCTCCTACCACAGGGAACTGCTCAGCTATGTGTCTTAATACCCTCCATGAATCAACAGCCCAGACCAATTTTCATGGAATCACTCTGGCATCAGGAACCCATATTCTCTGACATTGGTAGGCTTTGAGGGAAATAGCTATAAATTACTAAAACTTCTCTCCTAGACTACAGCAGGGTTGAAAACTGGATAAAATGTCCTTGGCCTATCGGCATATATTCTGAGTTTAATGTGATGTTTCTATAAGCAAGTTATATTTTAGGAATGAATTACTTTCTCTTCAAGTTTGAAGATTTTGGTTATTGAAATTAAATGACTGCCTAAGTCCTGCATGAACACAAATCTAGCTTAAATATTGTGTCTCCAGGTAGATGAGACTTTCTTACAGCATCCAGTTGGAGGAACACTTCTGGATGAATTAAAAAATACATGGATATGATATGAATAATTATTCATGAAACAGACATTTATTAGTGTTCCACCTTGTAGCACACACTACTCTAGGTCCTATGAAGTCCATATTAGGAATTATAAAAACTCATGTCTGCTCTCAAGGAACTCATATACAAACAACAAATAATAGTGCAGTGGGATAAAAGCGTCACCATCATAGAGACACCAGTCATACAAATGAGCCAAAGATGGTTCCTATATATTGGCCTTTGTTTATTTCTTTAGATCAGACTGAGATGTATTCCCTGAAAGCTCAACAGTGACAAACTCAAATTTTTACCCATCCAATTGTTAGCTTGTTAAACATCACTAAATTAAGCAGATTTTTAGCCTTTTAGAGTCTCTCTGCTTTCATATCCCACAAAACTGCACCTAATGCCTGCTAGCCAAAGATAAGATAAAACCACAAGACAACAAAAAACACAAAGCCACTATTTCCCTTGGGAGCTGTCTGCCAAGAGAGCCTTTGCCAGGCTGCTGAGCACATCCTCTAGATGTAGAAGGCTCTCTCTGAGCCCCTTGCCCTTGAGGTCTTGCCCCCTCCCCTTCTAGATGGTGGCTCCCACCCCTTAAGCCTCCAGACTTCTGATGCTGGAAGGTACCTCCTCTGCATGCATTCCATCAAAATAAAGCTTATGGGTACTACTGCCAGGTCATATCTGTTTTCCTGCTTATCCCTGAAATCCTCAAACACTGCCTAAGCACATAAGCCAGATTCAGTGAGAGAGAAGAATATAGGAGAGTTGAGAAGACAAAGAAGGGGATAAAGGCAATCACAGTCATGGGGACAGAAATGTACAAAGTTCTGAAATGTAGTACATTCTGGATATGAACTTTCAGGAATTCAGTGTGATTGGAGTGTCAAAAGCAGAATGTGAGAAATGAGATTAGACTGGTACACAGCAGATAGAGCATGCCATGCCAAGAGGTTTGTATTTATCCTGGCAGCAATGGAGGTCTGTTAAGGAATGTTAAGCGAGGGAGTAAGTGATCAGAATTGTATTTTAGAAAGATCCACCTGGAAGCAGTGTGGAGAATGGTTTTGAGGAAAATCAGCACCAGAAAAAGTTTGCCCAAATAAGAAACCATTACAGTAACATCAGTGAGAAATTATGAGGCCTTGCACAAAGGTGTGAGAGAGGTATGGAAACAATGAGTGTTTTGGGTTTTTTGTCTTTTTTTTAAGAACAAGAATCGAGAGCATTTTTTGATTGACTTGACATAATGGGTGAGAGGATATGAAGAGAAAAAGATGACTTCCTGGAATCTGGTTTGGGTGAATGGCTGCATTGTAGTGTATAAATTAAAGCTGAAATAGAAATCTCAGAAGAAGGAATGGACAGATTTTCTGGTTGGAGGGCCAACATTAATTTCAACTTTGGACATGTTGAATTTGAGGTCTTTGGAGTCATTTAGTCATTACCATTAGAGAACTGAATAGAGCTGGGAGTCGAAAATTCAGAAAAAATCTGTATATGATAAAAATTTGGATCTAGCCTATGAGCAGTGGTTGAAGACACAGAAGTGATGGGATTGTCCAAAAATAGTTATGAAATATAAGAATCCCGGATGGATTCCAAGGTACAGTGATATATTAAATGAATGACTACAGAGAGAAGAATATACAAAGGAGAGGTATCCAGGAAAGAGAGGTGACATGGACGTGAAAAGAGAAGAAATATACAGAAAGAAAGAGAGAAATGAAAAGTTTCCACAACCTCCTTATAAGATCAACTATTCAATAATTTTAAATTTAAATAATTTTTTGTTCTTTATTTTGAAATATCAAAATAATTGTGATCTCATTAGTATCTTTGAGCTATGCTCTTCAGATTGTGAAGTGTGGTCCACATGCATCAAAATCACCTAGGAGTGTGGTTTAAAATTCAACTCTACTCCAGAAATCTGAGTCAGTGATAAGGGATGTGGATCCAGGAATCTGACTTTCCTAGCTTTCCAGGTTTAGTCCTACTGTCTTACAAGGAATTTGGGGTAAGAGCTCCATTGAAGTGAAGCTAAAAACTAGGATTTAGGATGTGAGGTTTGATGTTTAAAGATCTTTAATCGTGCTTTCTGCAGTGCTCAGACCAAGACTGTAAAAAATGGTTAACTCTATAAGAAAGATCAACCTAGTCAATCAGTTTCTGAATCAGACTGAGAAGTTGATATATTTAGAAAACAAAATAGTTTCCTTTCATGAACCATTATCTATATATTTTTAATGATCAAAGTACGATCCATAAAATGTCAATCTGTGTTGTAATTAATTAACAAAAGGAAATGAGAGTTTCAGCTATTCCAGCCAAAGCCAGTAGATTTAAACTGTACACTAATTTTTAAGTGAACAGAAACCTTTAAAATATATGTCAAACTCTTCTTTTTTTTTTTTAACATGAGGGTTAAAGAATAAATAAGGAGTTGAATGACCGACTCCTGTAATACAAATAATTACATAAGACACTTCATAAGAACAGGACAGATGTCTGGTTTGTCACAGCATGCCCACATTTAGCACAGTGCCTGGTATATAAGCTACTCAATAAATTAGTTTGAGATTCAAACAGAACAGTGTTCAAATACACATCTACCACACAGCAATCCTTTGACCTTGAAAAATAATTGTAACCTCTCTGTTTTAGCCAGGGTTCTCTAGAGAAACAAAGCTAATAGAATATATTCAGATATATAGAATGAGATTATGAGGCATTGGCTCAGCAATTATGAAGGCTGAGAAGTCCCACAATCTGCCATCTGCAAGCTGGAGGCCCAGGAAAGCTGGCAGTGTGGTTCCAGTCCAAACTGACAGGCCTGAGAACCAGGGGAGCCAATGGTGTAAGTCCCGGTCTGAGTCTGAAGGCCCCCAAACCAGGAGCACTGATTTCCAAGGGCAGAAGAAGACAGCTGTTCCAGCTCAAGCAGAGAGAGCAAATTTGCCCTTCCTCCTTCTTTTTGTTCTATTCAGGCCCTCAACAGATTGGATGATGCCCACCTGCACTGGTGAGGGCCATCTTCTTTACTCTGTTGTCTACCGTTTCAAATATTAATCTTTTCAGGCAACACCCTTACAGACACACCCAGAAATCATGTTTTACCAGCTGTTAGGACATCCCTTTGTCCATCAAGCTGATGCAAAAAGTTTACCATCACATTCTCTCAGTTAATTTTCCTGTAAGCTTGTTCTGGCCTTACATGGTACAGTGTGTGAAAAGTGACTCACAGAGCACAAGCAGTCAAAATATGCAGAGGTAAATTGACCTTGAAGCTATCATAGCTTAAGTCAGGGCCTCTTACTTGCGTATGCCCCTTCCAAAGCCTTGTATGGGGCTCTACTAATCGGTTAACGTGATCTGGTTTTTTGTAATGTTTGCAAAAGTAACATATTTTTAATATTATTTTTATAAGAAAGGGTCCCCTAAATGAGCTTTAGGCCTCACAAAACTTGGCTTTGTCCGTGAATATATGATAAGTAGTAGTATTATTCGAAAAAGAAATTTTATACAACCTATAGAAAATTCCTAGCACATTACTGGCACACAGTAAATGTATTATTTTTACATATGTTATAAATTGCTTATTTATAATATAGACTGTTCCAGCAATGTACATGGTAGTTTATAAATGTACATAAAATATATAAAAATAAAAAGTGGAAGAAGATATGATAGAAGTTTTCTAACAGAAGAGAGGTAAGATGAATCCATACACATTCTAGCAGTCAAAGCAAAATGCAATAAAATTGGGTATTTATTTCACAGTGTGCATGAGCAGATGAAGTGCTAAGTAGAAACTCAACTATTTCCAGTATGAAGTAAAATATTTAGGATTTTTTCATTAAAAGAAAACTGTAGTGTACTGAACAATGTCTTTAGGTCTTTAGAGTAAAATCAGCAAATGATATCATATATATGTTAAAGACCCCATAAAAAAATGTGATAATAATTTTAGCCCTACTTTTTAGATTGTATAAATTCTTTGTAAAAGGATGTGAAAAAAGGAAAATTTGTGTTTCTGAAGGTAGGTACGGAGTTGTTGAATAAAGATTCTCATTGAGGAGCTAGGAAACGCCAGTTGATTACAAGAGATTTGCATTGTGAGATGGGGTCACAGTCGGATAGTAATTTTATAGCCAAAAAAAGGAAAAATTTATTGTGCAGCGACCTGAGTGGTGGGGAGGTAGTTAAAAACTGATACAAACATTTGGGCTGGAGAAATTGACTCCGGAAGTCGTTACACAGAATCCTACGGAGGTGGCGCGTGCCCGCCCTGCGCCCGTCCCGCCCCTCACGTCCCTCGCGCCTTCGCAACCTCACGCCCCACCCCGCCCCACGCCCTTCACGATGCCGCGCCCTTCGCGCCCCTCACGCTCCTCACGCCCGTCACGCCCGTCGCGCCCCTCACGTCCCTCGCGCCCTCGCGACCTCAAGCCCCTCACGCCATCATGACCTCACGCCCCTAGCGCTCCTCGCTCCGTTCGTGCTGTCGCGCTCCCGGCGCCGTCGCGCCGGGCGGGAAGCACCGAGAGCCAGGCGCCGGAGAACGTTCGCCGCTTGTGCAGCTCAGCGAGGGCCAGGCCGGAGGAGGCGAAGGCGGCTGCGTCCCAAAGACCTGGGCGCCACCAGCTCCGGCCCAGAAGATGATTGAGGAAACTGGGAGCAAGCGTAACATGGCAGAGAAGAGGCAGCTGTTCGTAGAAATGCGTGCTCAGAATTTTGATGTCCTATGACTATGAATTGACAAATTGCAAAGCACGATTTGTACAAAAAACGATGCAGCCTCCATCTTGCTGGTCTCTGGAACATGCTGGAAGCTTTTCGAGACGGCGGCCTTGATACACTGGACTCATCCCCTGAGATCAGTGTGTCCCGCCTCGGGACCGACCCTCATCCATCTACTGCCAGCGGAGCACGTGCCTTCCTTCTCATGAGTCGGCGTGGACCAGCCCCTCAGCTCCTCCTTGACTTCGTGATTGCTGCTGTGACAGTGAGGCCCGAGGCAAGTTGATGGTATTTTCTGTTAAAGCTGTGTTAGCATGTGTGGTGGGAAAATGCTGGACAAGCTGAGATATGTTTTCTCCCAGATGTCAGATTCCAGTGGCTTAATGCTATTTAGCAGGTCTGACCAGTTTCTGAAGGAAGTTCTAAAGTTCCCAGCAGCTGTCTGTGAAGGGCCATCTTGTGGTTACACAGAGCACTCAGCCTGCACCTGTTTTCCACAGCCGAAAAAGAGAATGCTGAGTATGCCTTTAGACACAACAATGGCTGATCCTCCTCCCCAGGGGCCTTGTCTGGCTACCTCTCAAGCATAGGCTTGCCCACACGGAGGAGGTCTGCCATCCCGTGGAGTGCTCCAGTTTCCGGTGTGAGGCGGAGTGTCCCTATTCCTGGTTTGAGCGTGGGATGGGTTTCTGGTACCCATGCCGGCAGTTGCCACACCCCCAGCTCTGCCAAAATTGATCTTTGTGTGGTCATGCCAGTGTCCCTCACGGCAACCAACACCAGGTGAAGGAGCATCCCTCCTGGGTAACTGCTTTGTGTCTCAGTCTGTGTCCCCAACAGTTCGTCTGTTTCACCGGTAACAACACTAGGGCCACTTTCCTCATAGATGCCTACCGTAAGTAAGGGTGTAGTGTCATGAAATATTAACACTTACATTTATGACGGGGCTTGCAGATATGTTGTGTTTCATCACTTGATTTGAAAAGCAGAGTTTTTAAAGTATGGGGAGATGGAGTTACGATGACATTTGACAAGGTTCCTTTTATTCAGTAACTTGGAACGTGACAGTGCTCGCTTTCCAAGTGAAAGGTGTCTTCTTGTTTTAAAATTGTACAAGGGGTACCACCCCCACCCCAAAAGACTTAACTCTCTGAGCTTTAAGGAACATTTAAAGTTCTTTTTTTCAAGCAAGTTTACTTCGTGCTTATAGGGTTTAAACGTTGCAAAGAAAGCTGCATGAAATGAAGTTAAATTTTTGCCTCTCAAGCTGGGGAAATACTGTATTTTACAATTGTCACGTGGATGTCTTTACTTTCTAAAATAGTCTTTTAAATAACAACATTTGGGTGGAGCTTAATGCCTGATTTTTCTGTGGTGTTTATAAATCATGTAATAAGTTCAGCACCAATCATTTTTCCTTCTCTTCTCTCAGTTTATTTCCAGAGTTTTAAAAATGTCATACTTTTATTTCCAAACAGTTTCTAGAGCCTTGTTTTAAAACCTTTTACTTTAGTTTTTGTTGGTTAGTTTACTAGAAGGTAGAAAAATATAGAGTCATAAGTATAATTCAGGATCTAAGTTCTCAGGCCTGTTCATCCTACTGGAGTTTAAGTACTAGAAAGCTTTGATAAGCGGGGGGTTTTCCTCTCTTTTTTTTTTCTTTTTCCTAGTTAACCTTCTTAAAAGTCAATCAAGAAGAAAGCAAGTAAGTTTATATCAGGGATTAGTTAAAAACAAAAACCAAACTTTAATCAAGTGTATACTTTACTTCCTACATTTCTGACAATGTCTTAGATATAATTTTTTTATCAAATAGCTTTTCAGTTACAGTTAAACCATATAATTTTGTTAAACTGAACATCCTATCCTGGGTATTGTTGTGTTGTAAATTCTAGTATTTTGTTTTTGGTTGAGGTGTCATTATTTTACATTTTTTAAACAAGCAAAGGAAAAAAAAATAACACTTAGTAGTTTCTTCTCTTTTTCATTGACTCGGGAGAATTTATAGATTTTCAAATAGTTACTTTTTCTTAAAGTACAAGTATCCCACTGTGTTAATTGATTTGTTAACATTTTCAACTGTTTTTGGTTAGAGTCTAACTCTTTACACTGAGGTAGCTCTTTGCCCTATTACCTTTTTTTAAATTGATTTACTTATTTATTTTTATTTTTTATTTTTTTAAACATCTTTATTGGAGTATGATTGCTTTACATTGTTGTGTTAGTTGCTGCCTATTACCTTTCATAATGATTGGATTCTCTGGAATGTATCTACTGAAAATCCTCATCCTAGATATTGGGGCTAGGAGATGAACTTGTTTTTCAGCTTAGTTTGAACTTGCTCCTTTAGCTAATTTATAACCCTTATAGAAATGGGAATTGTACGTTTATTTAAAGATAAATGACTGTTTGAATATTGCTTTCTGATTTACAGAGCAGTTTTTCACGTGAAAAACTCTATTGAATTTTTCCATTGCTCTGTAACATACATAAATTGAAGTACAGAAATCACAAGTGAATTCTTATATTTCTGTTTAAACTTCACAACACTCTTGTGAAGTAAGTCTTATTTCTATTCATTGTTATTTTTATTTCAGCTTTATTTTTTTCTACTTTATTAGTTCATTTTGGTTATAGTGACTTAAGATTTCGGGAAAAATCAAGTATTATCAGCATGCATAATTTTGAAGCCGGTATCATAAATGTATCAGTTTTGAATTTTGACGAGTATATACATTATGTAGTAGATGCATACTGGTAAGGCCTTTTAGCAATATACGTGTGTGTGTGTGTTGTGAGTATAACTTGTTTTCAAGATTAGGACTATGTGCAATACCCTTGTTCTTTGAGGAAGATATCAGTGAATTTTGAGGCTGATGTGAGTAAAGAAGTTTCCACTTAGCAAAAAGATGTGTGATCAGTTAAGTAGTAATTTTTTGAAGATTGTCCACTGTATCTGTACTAATATTTTGAATGAATGTTTCTCTGTGTTCACAACAGATGAATTTAGCGTGCATTTAACCAGCTTCTATATGA
This sequence comes from Monodon monoceros, assembly GCF_005190385.1. NCBI lineage: Eukaryota > Metazoa > Chordata > Mammalia > Artiodactyla > Monodontidae > Monodon > Monodon monoceros. The sequence goes on along the minus strand of NW_021703781.1, from coordinate 7,672,369 downwards.
ATTTACATTGTAGATTTGATATGTCTAGTGTTGGTGTTTGGAAGTTTATTTTGATTTTTCCAAAAGCTTTCGTTTAATATTTTATCTAAGTAACTAGCAGTGTAATTTCTTATTCTTCTAGTCACTGATCCATTCATTTGCCTTTATTATAGAAAAAAAAAGCCACATGATACTATTAAAAAAACAAAACAAAACAAAAGAATCCTAGGAACAAGCCCTCATCGTAGTTATAAAGCATGAAGCATGATGGTGGCTAAGAGGCCCTGATATAGAAGCTCAGCAATTTAAGGAATAAAATGGCATTCCACAAACAAATAATAGGGTAACTTTATTCTTTTCAATGACATCTGTTTTGTCCTAGAAACGCTCAATTAAAAATTAACGTTTTCTGCTCATTCCCTGGAAGTCCAGTGGTTAGGACTTGGCGCTTTCACTGCTGGGGCCCGGGTTCAGTCCCTAGTTGGGGAACTAAGATCCCGCAAGCTGCGGGGCATGGCCAAAAAAAAAAAAAAATTAACATTTTCTATGTACAGTATCTAAAACGTGAATCCTCTAGATCAGGAATAGACAAACTTTTTCTGTAAAGAGTCAGAGAGTAAAGATTTTGGGCTTTGCAGGCCATACTGTCTCTGTCAGAGCTACTCCATAATAGCAGAAAAGCAGCCATAAAAAATTGGTGAATGAACAGAGATGGCTATGAGCCAACAAAAATTTATTTACAGACCCTGAAATTTAAATATCCTACAGCATCACAAAAAATTATTCTTATTTTTTTTCAATAATTTAAAAATGTAAAACCATTCTTAAATAGTGGGCTGTACAAAAAGAGGTGGCAGGCTGGATTTTACCATTAGGATATAGTTTGCCAACCCTTGGCCTACATGTTTTTCAGTAGGGTTCCTCCCCTGCTACCAACAGTAGAATAACTTTGACTAGACCTAGTTATAATGAACTTCATAGATGGCTAGGAATAGAGTTCTCCTAACCTAAGTCCAAAATGACATTTTATCATTCTAAACAAAGTATCCCAAAATAATAAAGAATTTGTTATATCTTGAGAATACATTTTTTAATAACATGTTTTAATAACATTAAGTAAACTTGTCATATTCTCTGTTGGAATTTTTGGAAATAAGTACCAAGATATCTTATATGTAGATAAGTCTTTGCCTTCTTTAAAATTATTTTGAAAAAATCTTAATTCTCCCTCATTTTAATCTGCATGTCTGATTTAAATGCTTAATGATTCTGAGACTATTGAGTGAGAATAATTTAACATTTTAAAACTTCTTAGTTTTATACATAGCAGTTTCTCATTAATATGTAAACATTTATAAAAGTTTGAAAGTAAAAATCATATGGCCTGAACTTTGCTATTCACCTTTCAATATGTAAAAGGACATTCAATATCTTATTTTTAAGCTCTTCAACTTATATGCAAATAGCTATTTACCAAGTTATTTTAAATAATGTAACAAAATGCCTAAACCCTTCAATCAAAACACACTGCCAGGATCTTGACCTACATCTAAATATTTAGTCTTCTTATGTGATGTACCAACATTCTGAATTTTATGTTTATCATTTCATTATTTCCCAAGTATATAATTTGCACACATCTATGTATATATATAGGCAAAAATATTTTTTTTTATGTTTTAACTTTGTAAAAGAGGTATCACTCTTTATTCAGTCCTTTTGGACTCTACCCACTGACTATAGTGGCACTAAGATTTACTATATATGATATTTCACTGTAGCTTATTCATATTGACTACCTGTAAAATATTCCATCGTGGGAATATAGCACAGTTTATTCTTTCATTTTTCCCATTTAGAAGAAATGAGGTTTTTTTGCTATTATGAGAACAGCATTTCTATGAATATTCTTACATATGTCTCCTATTAATATTCAAGAGTTTCTCTTAGATATGTATCTAGATGTTGAATAGCTAGACCATAGCATATATGAGTGTTCGACTTTAGGAGGAAATGTCAGAATGGTTTCATAGTGGCTGCATAGTGGTTTCAAACTTCTATTTACTACTAGCAATGTATAGCAGATTCTGTTGACCCACATCTCTCCTACACTTTGAACAGAATTTCTCATTTTGCCAGTAGAATGCTTATAAAATGCTATTTAAGTGTGGTCTTTATTTGCATTTCCCTGAAGACCAGTAATCTTGAACTTCTCTGTTTATTCCTTTGGCAGTTTTTCTTTTGGGATATTTTTGCTTATATATTCTTCTTGATATTGATCTAGTTGTGTGTATGGTGAATGTCTTTTTCCAGTTTGTAACTTAGTTTTGAAATGTCTTTAATTTAAAAATTAATCTTTGATGAATAAAAGTGATTAACCTTACTATTTTAAGTTTAGTAATCTTCTCTTTTATAGAAAATTGTTTTCATGCATTATTTAAGACATCACATGTATGCTGAACTATAAAAATATTCACTTATAATTTTTTTCAGTGTTCAAATGTTATCTTTTTTTAGATTTAGTTCTAAATCCATATGGAAGTGATAGTTTTAAATGGTGTGAGGTAGGAATCCAACATTAACATTTTTCCATATAAATTATTTTTCCAACTCAATTTATCAAACCATCTCTTCATTCCTACTCATTTGTCATACCACCTCTGGCCTATGTCTGATATCTGTGCCTACATGGGTCAGTCAATTTCTGATTGATCAACTGGTTAATTTGCTTCTTGTACACAAAAACCACCCTGTCATATTTGCCATTTCATAAAGAATCATAGTAATTGTTCTCCTTTTACACACACATGCTTGCATGCACAGGTGCACACACACACACACACACAATTCTTGGACATTTTAGAATTGTCTCAAGTTCTCTGACATATCGTGTTGGAAATTGCATTGAATCTAAGGATTAAAGAGAAATGATATCTTTATAATATACTTCTTATATGAACACAGTTTACCTGTTCATCTATTTAGTCTTCTTCAGTATTTCTCAATAAAGTTTTTATAATTTCCCCAGGAAGGTTCTTAAACATATTTTTGTTAGATTAATTCCTGATTATTTCATATTATCTCTTAGTCTCATAAATGGCATACTTCCTTTATTACATTTTCTAGTTATTTACTGCTGATATACATAAATGAATTACTGTTTCTACATTAATTTTATACCCAGCTTATAATGCATACTCTCTTATTGTCTTAAATAACTTATCCATGTATTCTTTGGGGTTTTCAATGTAAACTTAAATATAGACACAGTTCATCAATTTTGGCTCTCTTCATTACTTTATAAAGTATCTAGGGCTTTAACTTTCTAGGTTCATACCATTTTACAGCCCTCACCAATTTTGATACATACAGTTTTCATAGCCTTTCAATTCCAAATATTGTTTAAATTTTCATTATGATTTCTTCTTAAACCCATGCATTAGTTAGGAGGCTTTCTTTGTTTCCAAATATTTAGGGATTTCTTTTTTTTAGTTTACTCTTTATTATTTAATTCTAAAGTAATTATTTTGTTATCAAAGATCTTTGTCTGTATTACATCTATTTTTTAATATATTGAAAGTTTTTAAATTTCCTAATACCTAGTCAGTTTTTTAAATGCTTCATATTTGCTTAAAATTAAATGTGTATTATTTCACTGTTAAATATATAAATCTCTTATGCGTTATTTTAATTCTATTTTAAACACATGGTCCATCTGTTCTAATATTTCTGCTTCTGTTCAAATCTGTTACCTTGCAGATTTTTTTTTTTTAAATGATTGTGCCCCTCCAGTGTCTTCGTGAGTTCATTTTACCCTAGGAGGAGAAGTGTGTCTGTGGGATAGAGAGTAATTTACTCTGCCTTTTTATAACTTGAATCTCTGCAGCAAAGGGACCAGCAATTTTAAATGACCTTAAACATATGAAAAGAGATAAGGGAATTTGAAACAAGAGCATAGAACAGCCTAACTACTGTCTTAAGCATTTTGCATGGGGTGAACTTGGACCCATGCTCAGTGGACAGAGAACAGATAAGCCCAAGGGTGGCCCTGTACCTATGTACAGCCCTAAGAACAGGTAAGTCCTATCTATCAAAGAACTATAGTCAATTACTCACCTTCCTAAAAACAACTCTTAGGTCTGATTTTCACCCTTCTCCTAGAACACCATGATAAAATTCAGATTTTTACTTCAGGAGGTCTGGGTGGGGCCTGAGATTCTGCATTTCTCACAATTTCCAAAATGATCATTATGCTGTTGGTCCTAGACATCACTTCAAGTGGCTGGGCTAGATTAAAATTCCCCAGTTTAGAGGAGAGAATCAGAAAGCAACTGCCTTAAAGCCATTATTGCCTACTGGTTTTCTGTTTTTTTTTTTCTCATTTCCTCTCAATAAGAAAATGAGGGCTTCTGCACTGTGTTGACTTTATGTATTCCGAAGAACACCTGGACCAGAGTTCTTGCTCAGGGCAAATGTGGAGGCCAATACGGCAGGGTCAGAGGCAAAACAAATGCTTTCAGCAGTTCTCCTATTTTACCACTGCTGTGCTGGGTTGACTCCTGACACTGCCCTGCAAATCTCTCTCTCTCTCCCCCCTCCCCCCGCCCCCCCTCTTCTCCGTCTCTCTTTCTAGTTCCTCAGTAAATCTTGTGAGGAGGAGACAGCCAGCACACAAATTCAGCACCTTGGTCAGGGCCCACTGGCTAAACAGACTTGGCAACTCATAGTTTAAAAACTGGCAAATAACTCCCTGTATCCTTTCAGCTATGACTTATTTCCCTCCACCCTTTTACAGTTGGTCTTTACAAGAGTTGTCTATTACTTGCCTGTATTTTTTCTCACCTCTTACTCACTTTTTAACCCTTCTAAATTGGTTCTTAAAATCCATCACCTCACTAAAACAGTTCTAGCAAAGATCACCAATGACTACATGACACTAAAAACAACAGGCAGTGTTTTAGTGTAATGACTAAATTGAAGACTACTAAATTGAAGACTAAATGGATTGACTAAATTTAGACTACTGCCTGTGGAAGATTTGTGAGGATGAAAAGAGTTAATGAAAATGAAACTCTTAAAACAGTACCTGGCACACAGTAAATACTCAAAAATATTAGCTACTGTGATCTGACTTTACTTTTTGTCACTATTCAACTCTGTTGAGCATTATTTGAATCCTAAAACACTTCTCTTTGGCTTCTGGTAACATGTTCATCTTATTTTATTTCAACTTCTATTGTTATTTCTTGTTTGTCTCTTTTGCAGGCTCATACTTCTCTAGCTGGCCATTAGATGTTAAAGATTCTCAAGTCTAGATCCCATAATCACCTTTTATCTCACTCTAAACGTTTTCCCTAGATGTTCTTATCTTACCTGTAGCTGCAATTACCACCTCTACACAAATGACTTCTATTTATCTTTATTCCAAGCCCAGACCTTTCTTTTGATCATCAGACACATATATAACTGCATTTGAAATTACATGAGCACCTCAAATTCAGCATGTCCAAAACTAGATCCATCAACGGTCCTCACTCTAAATATGGATTTCTTCCAGACTTACTATGTCAGTAAAAAAACATCCTTTGTGTAAGCCAGAAACTCACATCAGCATGCAGTTCCCCACAAATCTCTATTGCTTTTACCTCTGATGTGCCTTTAGCATCCGTCCAGTTTTTTCCATTTGCACACCACCTGGTCTAAACTTCTCTCTTCCCTAGCTTCAACTAACTATTGATAGAGAGCTTCTTTACCATCTACATACAACCAGTCTGAATCCTTCCAAACTGTATATCTCATTACAACCAGATCCATCTTTTAAAAACATAAATCTGACCATGATACATCTCTCTTCAAATCGATCAATGACTTTGCATTGCACTTTGGCAAATAGAAATGTCTTAACTTTACCTATGAGATTCTTTATGAGCTAACCTCTGATTTCTTTGCCAGCTTTGCCTGAAACCACACAACTTCGTTCTCTCTTAATCAGCCATACTGATTTCTTTGGTCATCTCCTCTTTCTTGCCACACTCCTTCTCCCTACAAAATCATTGCCTGTACTATCCTGTCTGTAATGTTAATACCTCCTCTCTTGACTTAGATAACACCTATTCAGCCTTTTGAGTTCGTCTCAATTCAAGTGTCTCTTCCTCTAGAAATACTTTCATAATTTCTCACTTATTCAGATCACCTGATATAAGTTTAAATAGCTCCATGTGACCCTCAATATAGTACATGTCACAATTGCAATTTTATCTTTGCCTGCATGATTATGTGATTTGCATTATATCCTTTCTTAGAGGAAAGTTACATTTGGATAGAAACCATGAATTTAACAGAGGGACTGGCTATTAGTGTGCATTCAATAAATGCACTTTGAATAAAATATTATAAATAAAATGAAAGTAATGAATGTGCATTTCCAACAGCAAAACTGCATTGATTATAAGGAAGGTTACCAAGTTATCACTGAAATCTAGCAGGACTGGTTCTAGGATTGATTTTTTCCCATGCTTTCCATGGCCTCCTTTGTTCTCCACCACTTTGTTGTTTCACGTTTCTTTCTGGATAGATAGATAGATAGACAGACAGACATAGATATATATGTAGATGTACAGGGATCTCTATCTCTGCCCATTGATGTTCCATTTTATTTTATATAGAATACAGTTGACTAGTTGTGAATGAACATAATTAAACAGAAAGTGCATGCTTTCTACAGTTGATCACTAGGCATGAATCCTGCTAAAGAAAATGAAGTTGAACTCTTTTGCATTTGACACTGTGTTGCTTTTTACTTTTTTTTTTTTGTCTTTGTAGAGGATTTTTATGAATCTGAAGAATTAGAAGCTTATTTAAAGACCAAAAGAGAATTCCCTGACAGTCCAGTGGTTAGGACTTGGCACTTTCACTGCTGGGGCCTGGGTTCAATCCCTGGTTGGGCAGCTAAGATCCCACAAGTAGCCTGGCACAGCCTAAATAAATACAAAGAAAAAAAATCAATGCAACTTCCTCACCTAGATACTGTGTTTAAAGATGTTTCATGTTATAAACTCTATATAGCTAAGCAAACACTATTTGTTTTACAAGAGAGCTGGTTTTAAATTGAGGAATCAGGGTGATGGCCAAAACCAGTTTCTGACTTCTGGAACTATAAAATTCGTTAGGTAATGGCATACTTTTCAGCTGATTAATTTTTTTTCTAGCTGGGACATCTGCTGTCATTTGAAAACTGTCCAATATGAATATCTGAAGCAGATGGGAACAGCATGGAAGATGTCAGGTTGGCTTGTGGTTATAAGTAATATTTGCTTCTTTTGGATAAGCCTTTATACTGAACAGGCTCTCATTTTTAGCTTAGGCAATGGTCACCAATCACAGGTAAAAGTAGGCTTGGTAGCCCAGGAGACGAACTACCTTCCATGAAGCAGAGTCTCCAGGACACTACTTAACATTGTTTTGATGCTCACATGTTGTATGATTAAACACTTGGTGAGATCTTGGGGTTGCCAGCTGGACATGATTTGACACCCTTATTAATCTTGAGAAATGTTCCCACTTTTATCCAATTAGAAAAATTTTGGAAAAGCCCTCATGCCATGTGTCTCTGTTGCTTTCAGCAGATAATGCCAGCTGGCAGTTTTCTTTCCATTAACTGAACTGAGTCTTTGAGGATTATTTCAGTGTGTTGTAAATTCACGGGTAAAGATGGTCAATGGAAAGTGGATATTGCCTCTTAGAGGCACCTAAAAAATATTGGAAATCTTTAGGGATCTCCAGATTCCCTCAAGCCACAATATAGTATCTCTCCTTCTGTGATTGGTTTCCCTTTGAAGCCTGGCCATAAACCTCAATTCCTTGCATCTAGCTTGCTGGTAGAAGTACTTGACTTTGCCAATGTCATGATCATCTATGGCAGGGGAATAAAAGAGCATGAAGTTCTTTTAAAAGAGCCTAAAAATTCAGTCCTTCTAGAAGGAAGTTTGTATGGAGTACTTATGATGGTCTGGACCTTTTTCTAGGTACTGATACATTAAAAGAGAGTGTCTGCTCTTCAAGACCTCACAGACTAGTAAGGCCTCAGACATGCAAAAAAAATAATTGAATGCAGCAATTTTATAATATAAATTTGTAAAAATAATTATGAAAATAAAGGGGAGAATCTGGGAAAATAAACTTCTATTTGAGTCTTTAATAATCAGAAGAATTCATTAAGGTACAAAAGTGAAGGGAACATTATTCCAGGCAGGAACAAATGTATACAGGTATAAGAATGCACTTTTGGGGCTTCCCTGGTGGTGTAGTGGTTGAGAATCGCCTGCCAAGGCAGGGGACACAGGTTTGAGCCCTGGTCCAGGAAGATCCCACACAGCCCTGGTCCGGGAAGATCCCACATGCCGTGGAGCCAACTTAAGCCCGTGCGCCACAACTACTGAGCCTGTGTTCTAGAGCCTGTGTGCCACAACTACTGAAGCCCACGCACCTAGAGCCCATGCTCTGCAACAAGAGAAGCCCCCGCAGTGAGAAGCCGGTGTACCTCAACAAAGAGTACCCCCCGCTCGCCACAACTAGAGAAAGCCGGCATGCAGCAACGAAGACCCAACACAGCCAAAAAAAAAAAAAGAAAAAAAAAAAGAATGTACTTCTGACCATTAGAAATGCATCAGATGAATGAACAGACAGACAAGGAACATTCCAGGCCTGTGTTTCACAAACTTTGTGGCCTCAGAACACCTTTACACTCAGATATTCTTGGGAATCCCAAAGAGCTTGTTTTACATAGGTTTTATCTGTCAGTATTTACCATATTTTAAATTTAAACTGAGATATTTTTAAAATATTTGTCTTAATTCATTTAGAAGATACACACATAACATAGTAATGTAAATAACATTTTATGAAATAATTATATTTATTAAACAAGAAAAAATAATAGGAAGAGTGGCATTACTTTATATTTCTGAAAATTTCTTTTATTTCTTGGTTAATAGAACACAACTACATTCTTATATCTGCTTCTATATGCAAGCAGTTCACTATGTTTTTTGCCTGAAATATGTGGAAAAAAATCTGGCCTTGGCACAGATGGGTAACTGGAACGAAGAGGAGCTTTTTAATGGCCTTTACAGATAATTGTGGTTATTCTTCTTTAATTCTACATAAAAATTCTACAGGTGGCAGGTTTAAAGGTCTGTTGCAATGACAAATCTAAAATTATACTAATAAACTTTTCATAGTCAGTTACCTTAAAATCCATTGATCTGTCTTGCACTGTGAATAGAACTCGTACCCATGAATCATTTTGTAAAATCACAGATTGGCCATTTGGAAATATTGGCTTACTTGTGTTATGCAGATCTTCTAAATGTTGACACATTTCCTTATTCAATAACAAAAATTACATTTGTTAATATTACCACTAATCTCATCAGAAAGTCACTAGTATTTATTGAGAAGCTGTTGAGTTCACAGTGGCAGATACAGTTTTCCAGAATTCCATTTTTTTGCTGTTAAGATTGAATTTTATCAGTTTTTTTCCTTAAAGCAACAAGCCAAATCTGAATACCTATAGTTTGTCTATCAGTTGTTCTTTCAAGAAAAACGGTGTTCCAGGAAATACAGTGGCAAGTGCAGCTTGCAGCTCAATCTTATAAGTGCTCTCCCTTAAGAAAACCATTGTACTTGGGTACGCAGCAGTAGTACTTATTGTAAACTTCCCATTTTATCATCTAGAACATTAAAAAAAAAGCATGTAGTCAATATTAAAAAAGTATGACTCAAGGATCAAAATAATAAAATTAGTAATTTCTACTGCCTCATCAAGGACATTCTTACATGAAACTAGCTAACTAGCTTTTTTTTTCTTCTTTTTTTCCTGCGAGTGTGTGGAGGAAAATATACAATGGCTGCTTATACAGTCTGGTGCCACTGTCCTGATTTGTGCTTACGCACCACCAGTTTTCACCACTACTGTTTTTGAACCATCAGTGTAAATCCAACACAATAAAAAGAGCAAATAATTCCCAGTTTTGACCTTGAAGGCCCCCTGAAAGTATACCATTCTTTAGAAACTGCTGTTCTACATAAAATTATGAAATAGCTAGAAGAAAGGAAACATAGGAGAAAAGTAAAATTCATTGAGCAGTCACTATAAATTAGGGACTAAAGAACAGTAGTCAGAATTCATTTGGTTAAAAATAATTAAAACAATTATTTTTTAAAAATTAAAACAATTAGACAAACAAAAATAGAACTCTAACAAATTAGCTGAGGCAAAAAGGGACTGTACTGGCTCACATAAACATCCTGAGGTCAAGTTAGGGGAGTCCCAGGAGCTCAAGAATAATTGAAAATGGAGAAACACACAGCATCAGGCTACTCTCCAACTCTCATCTAGCCTTGTGGGAAAGGCTTTATTTTCTGAGCAGCTCTTCCCGTGAAGTTGGGGCCCTTGGCTGCTGGCAACTCTGGGCTCACCTTTCTAACTCTCATCAGGTATGAAGAGACTTTCTTCCATTATTAATTCTAATATGAAAAATTTAGGTCAAAGACTGATTCATCCTGGGGAGTATGCCATCTGCGTGGCCAGGATGGCAGGGGAGAAGTAGAATGGAAGATGGCTTCTGTGATTGGTGGGGCCCACTGGAATCATCTGTTTGGACTCAGGAGAGGAATAGTTCCAAGAAAATAACGTGGGGGTTGTTTTCAGGAGAAAGGAGATCTTCTGGGCAAATTAAACAGGTTAGTATTAGATAAATAGATCGTTAGATATGGATTGTCAGCCAAATTGTGAGTCCGCTGGATTTTGAAAATGAGGAACCTAATTGTCAGAGAAATTAAGTAACTCCCAGCATCACAAAACTGTTAATTCAGGGAGCTGCTTTTGAATACCTGCTTCTAAAGCTTCTCACTTTGTGGTGCTGCTTCTTAATGAGAACAGAATGGGTGTGGATGATTCAAAGGGTCAATCTATCCATAAAGCTCAGAAAAATCTGAGGTTTATCAATACATCTCCTTACTTAGCACTGCTATCTTAGCCCGATATTAGTATTTTTATGTGTATTAATGATTTGATGTTAGAAATGATGGATTCATGCATGATTAGATGTGTGGTATAAACTTTCTGTGATAGCTTATCCATAAAGAGTTGCTGTAATATCAAATGGTGCCGTATTAATGACTAGTACTTACTACGTGTTGAAATCCAGGTTAACCACTTTGTACATATTGTGATGATTCTTTCAACAGCCCCATGAGCCAGATAACTGTCATCACCACCCTTTCATGGGTGAGGAAGCTGACTTTCTGGAAGGTTAAATACTGCCCCCGCTCCCATACATCACGTACCCACGCACACTCTTATTCAGGATAGGCTAGATTACGCTGAGCAAGCAAACAGACCAAAAAGCTTGGTGCCTTGAAAAAACAGTTTTATTTCTAGTTCCCATTTCCAGTTTATTGTAGGTGAGAAGTGGTGTGCTGTTTATTATAGTCCCTCAGGAACTCACTCTGAAGAGGCAGCCAACACCTGAGAGGGAGAGAGATTTCTGCAGTGTTACACTGGTATTTCAGTGCTCCAGCAGAAAAGCGATGCATGGTTCTAAAATGTGCAACTCCAGCCAGACCTAGTTACATGGCCCCTCTCAGCCTCAATAGGTATAGAAAAGCAAACCTACGACATGCCCAGAAGGAGAAGAACTGAGAATATTTGACAAACGAAGAACAAACATCAGAAGCATCTCTTCCCATCTGCCTGAAATTATGGTGTCTGGAATCTCAATGTTCATTTCTTCAACTGAAGGCATTATTGTTCCATAAGTATAAATTGCCATGAGAGAATAGCACACTCACCTGTCATCTAATTAACAATTAGGTTTAAATTACCTGATAAGCTACAATATGCTTTGAATATATATGGGAATTATTTTCATGATATGGAATGATGCTGTGGTGACAGGTCTGGCATGCAGTGTCCCATGAGCCACATGCATGCATAGACCCCTGAGTTGGATAACAGGAAGTAGGAATGAGAATACAAGTGGGATGCAGATTGATACCAAGGTCAAACTGTTTACTTTGCAGTTTTTTCCTGCACAGTAAAACTTACAAGTACTTTTGCCACTAAAGTTCCTTTGAGCAATCTTCCCAAATTTAAGCTTCAGGGTCAAGTTGTCCTCTCAGAGTGGAGTCAGGGGTCAGCAGCATTTTCCTGGCATCATTGTGTGAAAATAAATACTGAGTGATGCCAACTAGGGAAGCTCACACAAGCCCTGGTGCCCAGGCTTTACTGGGGTTCCATCACTTAGGCATAGTTGACCACCCACGTGGCTCATCTCTGAGTCCAGCCCCTCTAAAGGTTGAGCTGATATTGTGTGGCCCAAAGTTCCCACCCTAAATCATACTGTTAGACTATCTGGTGTGGATGGCCAGCTCCTACCCTAAATCATATTGTTACATTCATATCAGGAATGACGTTCCAAGGGTTCAGAGATTACCTCCCAAAGGCCAAGGCCAAAGACCAGAGCTCTCCATGGACAAGGTTAAATTCTTTACTGTACACACACACACACAGAGCTATACCCAAATCTTTCACACTTGAAACCCATTCATAAGTAATATATTGTCCATTGGAGGGAAAAATGGAACAAAAGAAAAATGATATTTATTGTGACCATCAATAACAACTTCTGTAAATACTCCCCTTTACTGGGAGGATTTTGCAAAGAAACAGCAGCTATTCCAACTTTTTTCAATAATATATCACACAATCAATCCTAGAAAGTAAACACTAAGAAAAACTCATAATTATCTTTAAAATAAGTGGGGTTAGTTATGGGCTCTTCACTATTTTAAAGGAGCTGGCACACTGATCTTTATATACTCTCCTTCCCATTGACCTAATTAACTCAATCTCTCGAGACCTTTGGCTTTACTGTGAAGTTCAGGGCATGTCACTGCTGATGAATAAATTAATGGCATAGAGGAATCAAAGTCAAAATTAGCATGAAATCAGTATCCCACTGCTCACTATCTTGAGGGAAAACTAAATTTATTAGGAAATCTGTTGATGAGAGAATCTACTCTGACAAAAATTTTGGTTTTCTTTTTAGATACCTTTGGCATAATAATGTCATTAACCCCGTGCTATGTCAAAAGCATAATACAGCCCTTACCAAATAATTGTTACTGTGTGGTCACCCCAGTATTTATGGTCTTTAAGAAATAATAGCTTGACACAAAGGAAAGTTTTAGATGTGACATTGTATTGATGACCTTTTAAATTGACTTTATTTATGTTCATGTGTGGAGACTCTAGATAAAGGGTTGGGGAGCTGTTACATTTTAATGCAGCTTCTAAGGATCCATCCTAATGTAGGATTCTGAGGAATCCAAAGAAAGAATATTCATCTAAATGGGCTTCAGATAGTAGTGATGTTAAGAGCCAGTGTAATAAGGAAGTACCCTCTCAGAAATAACCAACACATCCAAAATATATATTGTCCATAGCTCTTTGGAACTATTATTATTCCTTAGAGTATGCTGTACCAGGAAGATTTCTAAGATAAAAATAGCAGACTTGGAGAAAGGAATATCGTGTGACAACAAAAAATTTAAGTGTAATTATTATTATGACTGCTTCCCATCTGTTTCTTTTTCTCCCATTTTCTCTAATATTTTTATGTGTATTCATTTTTATAATTAAGGAATGTTTATTTCCCAATTAATTTCTTTTGCATCTTATAAGCAGGTTATCTCAAAGTAGAGTGGGGATAATTAATATTCGAGAAAGACCATTTAAAGTACCTGGTAAACACATGCCTGGAAGAAAGGGTGTTCTAAGATGTATCCAATAATCACAGATAAGAAGAAGGTTAGGAAATCATAATTTAACATTATGACTCTAGACTTTATTTTCTTTAAAACAAAAATCAGACAAGATGTTTGCATCTTCTGCACACCTGCCTTTGGATATATTGCCAATTTTGATATTTAGAATCCTTCTTATAATGTAAATAAAATAGAAAGTAAATCCTTTTAGAGTATAGTGCAGTAAAGATTTGCCTCTTCTAAAGTAGTTTCATGCATTGTATCGGATTAAATAACTCTTCAGCAAGTCATGTTTCTCTGTGTTGGTTGCCAGGAAATTCAGAGGTAATAACTTTCTGTTATAAATCTCTTTGTGGTAGTGTTTCTCCCTCTGGGGAAATGTGACCTTCAACAACACAAGGACATTCAGACCCTCTCGTTAAATCTGAAAATAGGCCCTGGACATAGGAAGAGAGAAATGACTAGATATTTCAGACTTTATCCTGTCACTACTGCTATACCCTTGGTTCACCATGCCTGAACCTAGGCAAGCAGGATGTTTCCATTAAAAGAGGTAACCAAATACTGAGAGATAGCAAAGAGAAAATAAAGAATTGGTGTAAACATTAGTAGCATTTTGTCTTACAACTTGCCTGTTTCAGATTCTACTAAAATCTATTTGCTACCAACATCTCTGAACTCCCCGTCATTCTGCATCCTCTTCCACAAGGGAAAAGATGATCTGTCACAGGTATTCTTCATTTCCTGGTGAAACTTTGGATGTTCTGATATTTCTTTTATTACATTTTTTCCTTCAATATTTTCTTGACTTCAGTCTTTATTTTCAACTTTCACGTGTATGTTTATATTATAAAATATTTCAAGTTACTTCTCAAGTAAAGAGAGACTAAAATACAAGTAAATTGACACAAAAATTGAGAGCCTGACTAAATTTTTTTTTAAACCCTTTTTTTGTTGTTGTTGGCCTCCCTGCGTGGCTTGTGGGATCTCAGTTCCCTGACCAGGGATTGAACCCAGGCCACAGCAGTGAAAGCCTGGAATCCTAACCACTAGGCCACCAGAGGACTCCCTATATTTTTTTATCCTTTTTTTTTTCCAATTGAAGTACAGTTGATTTACAATGTTGTACTATTCCACTGTGTAGCAAAGTGGCTCAGTTATACACAAATACACATTCTTTTTTTAATATTCTTCTCCATTATGGTTTATCCTAAGAGATTGGATATAGTTCCCTGTGCTATACAGTAGGACCTTGTTGTTTATCCATTCTAAATGTAATAGTTTGCATCTACTAAGGCCAAACTCCCAGTCCATCCCTCTCTCTCCCCCCTCCCCCTTGGTAACCACAAGTCTGTTTTTAATGTCTGTGAGTCTGTTTCTGTTTTGTAGGTAAGTGCATTTGTGTCATATTTTAGATTCCACATATAAGTCATATCATACGGTATTTGTCTTTCTCTTTCTGACTTACTGCACTTAGTATGATAATCTCTAGTTGCATCCATGTTGCTGCAAATGGCATTACTTTGTTCTTTTTTATGGCTGAGTAGTATTCCATTGTGTGTGTGTGTGTGTGTGTGTGTGTGTGTGTGTATATATATATATACCACATCTTCTTTATCCATTCCTCTGTCGGTGGACATTTAGATTGTTTCCATGTCTTGGCTGTTGTAAATAGTGCTGCTGTGAACATAGGGGTGCACGTATCTTTAGGAATTATGGTTTTGTCTGGGTATATACCCAGGAGTAGGATTGCTGGATCATATGGTAACTCTATTTTTAGTTTTCTGAGGAACTTTCATACTGTTTTCCTTAGTGGCTACATCAATTTACATTCCTACCAACAGTGTAGGAGTGTTCCCTTTTCTCCACACTCTCTCCAGCATTTGTTATTTGTAGACATTTTAATGATGGCCATTCTGGCTGGTGTGAAGTGGTACCTCACTATAGTTTTGATTTGCATATCTCCAATAATTAGTGATGTTAAGCATCTTTTCATTTGCCTACTTGCCATCTGTATGTCTTCTTTGGAGGAATGTCTCTTAAGGTCTTCTGCCCATTTTTCCATTGGGTTTTTCTGTTGTCAAGTGTATCAGCTATTTGTATATTTTGGAGATTAAGTCCTTGTGGGTCACATCATTTGCAAATATTTTCTCACATGCCATGGGCTGTCTTTTTGTTTTGTTTTGTTTTTTATGGTTTCCTTTGCTGTGCAAAAGCTTGTATGTTTGATTATCTCCCATTTGTTTATTTTTGTTTTTATTTCTGTTGCCTTGGAAGACTGACCTAAGAAAACATTGGTACGATTTATGTCAGAGAATGTTTTAGACCCTGGATAATTTATAATGCTAATGAATGCTTCCTGAGGGATTGAAGCCTCAGTTTCAGATTGGACTGGCAGAGCATGTAAATACCTTATGGTTACAAAATTCCAGAGACCCTAGGAGATTTGGCCTAAAGGAGTGAACAGTTTACAGTCCATCTCCATAATAAAGAATGTAAAATTGTTTTGCATCTCTGTGAAATAGATAATTAAGACACGTATTCTCTCTCTTATCCTGTTTTGTTTTGTTGTTTTAGGTCGTCTATTTTGAAGTAGGTAAGAGGAGGTAGGATACAACATTCAGAAAACTGAGTTGTATATATAAATCGTTCTTCTAGGGGCAAAGTCTGAGATTTTGTCCTGCTACTCATGCAACAGAGCTGAGAAAAATTCTATATATTCACTATATTCTAATATGTAACAATGCTACTTCATTTTAATAACTTCATCAGATCCTAATTTCTCTGTGGAAAGAGCTAGGTAACAGCATGACATTGCTCAGTGGAAGATTTTCTGTTTCTCATTGTATTAGACAATCACTACATAGTAAACTGAATGCCAAAATGGCAAAGGAGGTAAACAAGGCTATAAGCCCAGCTTTAGAATGGGGACTTTACCTTTGCTGTGACACAGAACAATAATCATCTCTTGATATTTATTATATCAAAACTGCATTATCCCTCTGGACTATTACTGTCATAATGGGCTATACATTTGCTTCAACTTCACTTACCTCAGTGATACATCATTATTTGCTACGAATGCTGCGCTTTCCACAAGGAGAGGGAAAAAAAGTGATTAATACGTGAGCTCCATCCCTAATCAAGAGCAAGTGAGAATGCAGGGACAGAGAGCAATGTGTTCTCAATTCCAGTGTCTTTGGTGTGATTCTTTGCGTGTGTTTAAAAGACACCATCCAAAAGGGAATAAACTGTTTAAAATGTGTATGTATTTTCAGACTATTATCAAAATCAATTTATTAAAAATTTAACATTACCTATATATAATGCATAAGTTATTTTTAAAATATAAGTTCTATAACTTCTAAAAAATGTGATCTTCTTCAGTGCATGTGACCCTAAAATTATATATTTATGGGCTTCCCTGGTGGCGTGGTGGTTGAGGGTCTGCCTGCCAATGCAGGGGACATGGGTTCGCGCCCCGGTCCAGGAAGATCCCACATGCCGTGGAGCAGCTGGGCCCGTGAGCCATGGCCGCTGAGCCTGCGCGTCCGGAGCCTGTGCTCCGCAACAGGAGAGGCCACAACAGTGAGAGGCCCACGTACCGCAAAAAAAAAAAATATATATATGTATGTATGTGTGTGCATGCATGTATGTATATATTAATATATAGAAATATGTGTGTGGAGATATATGTATATATCCAAATACATATGTGTATGTGTGTGGATATATATGCACACTATATATAATGTATCCACATGCTTACATACTTATGATTATAATGCCTTACTGCATTTAGGAATCATAAACACTGGCTGCTATACAAAATTCCAGCCTTCATTAAATTTCACTCATTTACTCCTTTACTCATCCGACAACTAACTTACTCAACAAATATTTATTAAGCTTTTTGTGCAAGCCGTTAAGCTCATTGATGGATTTTAAAGTGATTAAGACTGGTGCTTGTCCAAAAAGAGGTTGCAGTCTGTTAAAGGAGATAAGACAACTATACAAGCAACTATTATTGAAGCAAGATTAATTAAGAACCATCTGATTGGTGCCAATGGAGTACTATTCTTTCACATAAATGGAAATTGGAAAATTTTCATGGAGGAGGTGACACCTAAGGTATGTCAACCAATGAGGACAGTTCTAAAGGTTAAAGGAGAAGATTGGGACATTTAATCAGTGACTTAAGAAAATGCAAAGAGATAGGAAAGAAATTTTGGTTGAACTTAAGTGTCATCAAATTTGGTACAATGTTACCTATATTTTAGGAACTATTATGAGAGATGAAGTTAGAAGAGGCAATTAGGTTCAGATGGTAGAGGATCTTAAATGTATGGCCAAAGTGTTTAATCTTCAGTTTATAAGCAGAAGGGAGTCATTGGAGTCTTCAGATCGCTGAGTAAAATGAACGTACCTGGCTTTGTGGACTTAGGCTAACGGTGGCATAAACAATAGATTATTATAAGGAGAAGCCATCAAGCAGTAGGCTTGCGTCTGGGTACACATGAAAGTGATAATAAAGGGTTGGATGATGATAGTGTGGAAATGTAAAGGAGAGGCAGCATGCATGTGTCTGTGTGAGCACAAACATGCATGCTTTTGGCATGGGGTTGCTGTTACAGACATAAGGAGCAGATTGGGGTTTTTTTTGATAGTACAGGTTTAGGAGAAGTCAATAATAAATTACTTCTAAGCATCATGCTTGGGCAACTTAGACTATAGTAATGTCATTAACAAATATTGTAGGATAGGGAAATCAAAAGGAAAACAGTTATAGAGAAAAGAGGGAAGCTCTGGACTGAAGGATGGAAATTCTCTTTACTTAGGGGTCACTTTTATTTTATTAAAAATTGTTAGGAAGTGCTCAATACCTGTTTTATGGATGAAAACTCATAGTTTCCTCTTGATGTGCTTCTTTTAACAATTTTTACCTTCACTTTGAAATTATCAATATTGAATCTAATGTACTGAAACTTACCTACTGTTTTATATGTGTCTCACCATTCCTCCACGGAAATCCCCAAAAAGCCCAAGTGGGAATTATTTTACAGATGCATGTTTTACACCTTTTCAAGGGGTAAACCACTTAAAAGGATCCTAAAACCAGAGAGGCCCAGAGGCAATGTTCTCAGAGCCCACCCCATTTCACAGTTGGCCCTTGTCTTACTTTCCCTTTATTTTCCTTCCTTATCATGCTGCTTCTGAATCTACTGTTGAGCTCTTTTTGTACTTTTGGGCCAATCTTCCTGAGCCAATCCTGTAGAGTATGAGAAGCACAGTAAGAGCTAAAGTAGGACCAATGTGCCAACGTGTTATCAGGACCACATTCCTTTTGGAGGTTTTCAGTGAGAATACATTTCCTTGCCTTTTCAGCTTCTGGAGGCTACACACATTCTTGGTACATGCCCCTTCCTCCACCTTTAAAGGCAGCAAAGTGGCATCTTCAAAGCTCTCTCTAACCCTCCTGTCACCCTCTTCCACCTATAAGGACTCTTTTGATTGCATGGTACCTGCTTGAATCATCCAAGATTATCTTCCCATCTCAAGATCCTTAAATTAATCACCTTTGTAAAGCCATTTTGCGATGCAAAATCACAGTTTCAAGGATTAAGACCTGGATATCTTTGAGGTAGAGGTAGGGGCATTATTCTGCCTGCCACTTAGAATCCTTAGTGGTAGAACCCAGGAATCTGCATGTTCATGAGCTGTCCAGGTGAGTTTGTGCAAGTATGGAGGCTTGAACTGTCAAAAGATTGTAAAGCCAGGCTTGTGGTCTCTTTGGCAATGCAATTCCTTCTAAAGTGTAGTACATTTCATAACTAGTACTTCCAGTCAGTTCCATGTGCTATTCTCCATCGTCAAATTACCTTTCTAGAAATAGATATTTTGTCTCCATTGTTTTTCTGATTCCTTGCCCTATCTCTGCCTCTCTAGCTCTTGTCTCAAAACCATCTGAAACAGGCTGGGAAGGAGAGGAAACAGCCTTAGCTCCCACTGTTTGGGAATTAGGAGCATTTGGTTCTCCAGCTGTGCAAGGAAATACCCCAACTTTCCATTTTCCCTTCTGTATATGCCCTCAAACCTGCAAAGTTTTGCTTGAGTTCACCTTACATGGAATATCTTAACTAAAAGCAGGAAGCCAAAGTCAATGCTACACATTCCCAGCCACTTTTTCTAGAGCTGCAAGCAGTCATATGATCTGCCACGTAAGTTAGTAAAGTTAGTACAGGTGACTGTTGCACCTAATGCAAGACCAAGCTTTGTTAAATTTCAGAGTATGATATCCATTTCAACAGTTCCAGTCATCCAGCAGTACGCCAGTGTCTTATATCTCTATTATTAGAGCAGCATATCACTTCAAGATGCCTATTTCTATCTTAAATAGAGTAAGCAAGACTGCAGCAGCAAATAGACCAAAAATATGTGTGCGGCTCATTACAATAGAAGTGTATTGCTTTATGATAGCCTGATGCAGATGTTCCCGGTCATCAGTGGTTTTCCTCCACACAGGGATTTAGAGACCTAGGTTCTGTCCACCTTGTGCCTCCAGCATCCTTAAAGTTCTCATCCTGATCTGCATCCAACCAGTAGAAGAAGAGAACAAGGGCAAGAACAGAAAAAATAATGCATATCATTTCCACTCACATTAAACTGGGTAGAACTTGGTGTCATGAGTTAATGGCATATCTAATTTCAATTAAATCAGGCAAATGTAATCTAGGCATATTCAGAGGAAGAAGAAATAGATTTGGCTTTTTTTTTTTTTTTGGTAAACAGCTAACAGTCTCTCTCATATCATCAAATGATTATTTATATGTCTTCATTTAGGTTATTTCTTGTAGCTTGTAAATAAATAGAAACTTTTTTCAGTTCATGTAAATCTATCTGTAATATATTTCATATAGTCCTAGACACATAAAGAAATTTAAAAAATCTATTCTGATAATTTTTTTAAGAAGTTGGGTCAGACTGGGGTTTCTAAAAAGGTAAGGAAAAAAAAAAAACTTTCCAGTCTGGTCTCCAGAAACATTCTTCCCTGAAGTCCCATTCCCACAAATGCCGTAAGCTCACACTATGAATTGCTACTCACAGAAAGACCTCCTGAAGTCTGTTGCAGGACAGAGATTCTCTAAATTACCAGAATCACTCGGAAACAAAATTAACAACGTGTGTCTAATTAGAAAGGGTCATTCCAGTCTACCTAGCTCCTTACTTTCTCCTTTGAGTTAGTCCCAGGTGTTCTGGAGGTGCAAATATAGATTTAGGGATTGGAAATGTGCTTGGGGGTACCATCACATTTCAGCATTTATTCTCTGTCTAACCTTATTGAATCACTTGATTCTTTATACATTCTGTTAGTTTCTTACGCCTGTTGTAACAGATTGTCACAAACTTGGTGGCTTAAAACAATAGAAATGTATCCTCTCTCTCACAGTTTTGGAGGCCAGGAGTTTGAATTAAGTATCACTGTGCTGAAATCAAAGTGTTGGCAGTGCTGTACTCTCTCCAGAAGCTCTAGAAGATAATCTGTTCCTTATTTCTTCCAGTTCTAGTGACTTCCAGCATTCCTTGTCTTTTGCAACATTATTCCAATTTTAAAACCTCTCTGCTCTGTCTTCACATCATCTAATTCACTGTGTGCAGTGAAATCTGTTTGCTTCTCTGTTATATGGATACTTACTATTGCATTTAGGGCCCACCCAGCTAATCCAGGATAATCTTCCCATCTCAAGAGCCCTATTTTAATTACATCTACACAGACTTTTTCCCAAATATGGTAACACTTAAACAGGTTCCAGAGATTAGGACCCAGTATGTTGAGGAGACCATTTTTTTAGCCTTTCACAGTTTATTATCTCCTTTCCAATGAGTCACATCTGTCCCTCTTGCAAAATGCTTTCATTCCATCCCAACTTCCCCCCAAATCTCAACCCATTATAGTATCAACTCAAGTCTAAAATCCTGTCTAATTTTCATTAACTCCAAAGTCTCAAATATCATCTAAATAATTCAGTCAAGTATGGGTGAGACTCTGGGTATGATTCATTACGGGGTAAAATTCTTCCCCGTCTGCAGACCTCTGAAGCTAGAAAACAAGTTATCTATTCCCAAAATACAATAGTGGGGCATGTATAGTATAGCACTTATAGCCATTCCCATTCTAAAAGGGAGAAAATTTTAAAAAAAAGAAAGAAAGATGTCATCAGTTTCAAGCAATTTTAAAATCCAATCGGGAAAATTCCATTAGGTTTCAAGGCCTAGAAATTAATACTCTGTGGCTTACAGTTCTGCCCTCTATACCAACAGCTCAAGTGTTTGCCCTCAGAGTCATTCTTTCTTTTTCTTGAAGTGTAGCACGTGTTTGCAGCAGATTGGTTTTATAAACCTGTTTCATGCCTGTAGAATTTTAGAATTCTGACAGTCTTTTTTCACTTCATCTTGTCTCTGCCCTGATCAGGTTAAACTGGTAATATTTCTGCTGATATGACATTCTCAAAAACCTAAAAGTCTCCTATGTATGTTATGAGAATTAACAGCATTAGACAAGAGGGTTGACCACAGGTCTTTCCTAGATAATCACATCTCTATTCCTGGTTTTTGTTGAGATGGCTGAGTGGGTCCATGCCTCATTTCTTCACCACTAGCAAAAGGTTGGCCTTCCCTCCAGAACATGCTTCCCTAAAAGTGAATGTCCTAATTTTAGCATCTTTTGCAGTCTGTTAGGTTCAGAACTTTCAGTATCAGCAAGCGATGGTTACTTTTTCCCCAATAGTCCTTTCCTCAACTTATCTTTTTCCTCTCACGTTTTACCATGAGCAGCAAGAAGCAAGGATGCATATTCAACACTTTGCTTAAAAATCTCTTCAGCTAAATATCCAAGTTTAGTACTTACAAATTCTGCTTTTCAACAACTGTAGGACACAATTCAGTCAGACTTTTTTGGCCACAATATAAAAAAGGTCTCTTTTCACTCCCGTTTCCAATAACATTTTCCTTATTTCCTTCTGAGCCTTCAATGACAACACCTTTAATGTTCATATTTCTACCAGCATTCTATTATGATATGTGTATTCTCTAAGATGATAGAGTCTTTCTCTACTGTGTTCTTCACTTCCTCCTGAGCCCTCACTGGCAGAGTCTTTAACATCTGATAGATGTTAATTGATAATCTAATAGATTATCAATAATCTATTTAGGCAGGGAGGGGACTGGGCTTGGCTGTGTGAAGACAGTCTGAAGGCGGCTAGTGCACCACAGCTAGCCAGGAGGGAGTCCCGGAAAAAGTTTGGACCTGCTGGAGAGGCAAGAAACCAGTGTTTTGGGTTATGCGAGGAGAGGGGATTCCTGCTCTGTGTGCCCATAGAACGCAGAGCACCGCCTAAGTGAGCTTCAGAGACAGGTGTGAGCCATGACTATCAGCTCGGACCCCAGGGTTGAGCATGAACCGCTAACGCTGCCACCACTGCCACCAAGAATCCTGTGTGCAAGCGCAGGTCACTACCCACACCCTCCTGGGATCCTGTGCAGCATGCCACTGCCAGGGTCCCATGACCCAGGGACAACTTCCCTGGGAGAACACAGGGTGCACTTCAGGCTGTTGCAACATCATGCTGGCCTCTGCCACCGCAGGCTCAGCCTGCATTACAGTATGACTACCGTAACCCTCCCTCTCCCCAGCCTGAGTGAGCAAGAGCCCCCTAATCAGCCGCTGTTTTAACCCCTCCTGTCTGGATGGGGAACAGATGCCTGAGGGAGGCCTACATGCAGAGGTGGGGCCAAAACCAAAGCTGAACCCCAGGAGCTGGGCGAACAGAGAAGAGGAAGGGAAATTTCTCCATGCAGCCTCAGGAGCAGCGGATTAAATCCCCGCAATTGGCTTGATAAACCCTGCATGTGTGGAATACCTGAATAGACAACAAATGGTCCAAAAATTAAGGTGGTGGAGGTCGGGAGCAACTGTAGACTTGGGGTTTGCTTTCTCCATCTGATTTGTTTTTGGTTTTCTGCTTATCTTAGTGTAGTTTTTAGTGCTTGTTATCATTGGTGGATTTGTTTATTGGATTGGTTGCTCTCTTCCTTTTTTTTTTAACTTAAAAAAATTTTTTTTTCCTTTTTTCTCTTTTTGTGTGTATGTATATCTTTCTTTGTGTGATTTTGTCAGTTTAGGTTTAGTTTTACCATTTGTCCTAGGGTTCCGTCTGTTCTTTTTTGTTTGTTTTTTCCTTTTTATGAGTGTGTGTGTATGTTTCTTTTTGGATTTTTTCTGTTTAGTTTTGCTTTTACCATTTGGCTTGGGGTTCTATCTGTTCGGTTTTTTTTTTTTTCCTTCCTTTTCTTCCGAGCTGTGTGGCTAGCAGGGTCTTGGTGCTCCAGCCGGGTGTTGGGCCTGAGCCTCCGAGGTGAGACAAGCCTAGGACATTGGACCACCAGAAACATCCCGGCCCTGCATGGTATCAATCAGAGAGAGCGCTCCCAGAGATCACCATCTCAACACTAAGACCCAGCTCCACCCAACGGACAAGCTCCAGTGCTGGACGCCCCATGCCAAACAACTAGCAAGAAAGGAACACAACCCCACCCATTAGCAGAGAGGCTGCCTAAAGTCATACTAAGTTCACAGATAGCCCAAAACTGACCACCGAACGTGGCCCTGGTGACCAGAAAACAAGAACCAGCCCCAACCACCAGAGCACAGGCACCAGTGTCCTCCACCATGAAGCCTACACAAGCCACTGAACCAACCTTACCCACTGGGAGCAGGCACCAAAAATAATGGGAACTATGAACCTGCAGCCTGCAAAATGGAGACCCCCAAAACAGTAAGGTAGACAAAATGAGAAGACAGAAGTATGCAGTAGATGAAGGAGAAAGGTAAAAGCCCACCAAAACAAACAAATGAAGAGGAAATGCAGTCTACCTGAAAAAGAATTCAGAGTAATGATAGCAAAGATGATCCAAAATCTCAGAAGGAGAATGGAGAAAATAAAAGAAAAGTTTAACAAGGACCTAGAAGAACTAAAGAGCAAACAATGACGAACAGCACCATAAATGAAATTAAAAATACTCTAGAAGGAATCAGTTGCAGAATAACTGAAGCAGAAGGATGGATAAGTGACCTCGAAGATAAAATACTGGAAATAACTGCCACAGAGCAAAATAAAGAAAAAAGAATGAAAAGAATTGAGGACAGTCTCAGAGACCTCTGGGACAACATTAAACACAGCAGCATTCGAATTATAGGGGTCCCAGAAGAGGAAGAGAAAAGAAAGGGGCTAAGAAAATATTTGAAGAGATTATAGTTGAAAACTTCCCTAACATGGGAAAAGAAATAGTCAATCAAGTCCAGGAAGAGCCCAGAGTCCCATACAGGATAAATCCAAGGAGAAACACGCCAATACACATATTAACCAAACTATCAAAAGTTAAATACAAAGAAAAATTTTTAAAAACATCAAGGGAAAAGCAACAAATAACATACAAAAGAATCCCCGTAAGGTTAACAGCTGATCTTTCAGCAGAAACTCTGCACGCCAGTAAGGAGGGGCGGGACAAATTTAAAGTGATAAAAGGGAAAAACCTACAGCCAACATTACTCTACCCAGCAAGGATCTCATTCAGATTTGATGGAAAAATTAAAACCTTTACAGAAAAGCAAAAGTTAAGAGAATTCATCACCACCAAACCAGCTTTACAACAAATGATAAAGGAAATTCTCTAGGTAAAAAACACAAGGGAAGGAAAAGACCTACAAAAATAAACCCAAGGGCTTCCCTGGTGGCACATTGGTTGAGAGTCCGCCTGCCGATGCAGGGGATATGGGTTCATGCCCCAGTCCGGGAAGATCCCACATGCCGTGGAGTGGCTGGGCCTGTGAGCCATGGCTGCTGAGCCTGCACGTCCGGAGCCTGTGCTCCACAACGGGAGAGGCCACAACAGTGAGAGGCCCACGTACCGCAAAAAAATGAATAAATAAATAAAATAAATAAACCCAAAACAATTAAGAAAATGGTAATAGGAATGTACGTATCGATAACTACCTTAAATGTAAATGCATTAAATGCTCCAACCAAAAGACACAGAATGGCTGAATGGATACCAAAATAAGACCCGTATATGTGCTGTCTACAAGAGACCCACTTCAGACCTAGGGACACATGCAGACTGAAAGTGAGGGGACAGAAAGAGATATTCCATGCAAATAGAAATCAAAAGAAAGCTGGAGTAGCAATACTCATATCAGACAAAATAGACTTTAAAATAAAGGCTATTACAACAGACAAAGAAGGACTCTACATAATGATCAAGGGATCAATATATGAAGAAGACATAACAATTGTAAATATTTAGGCACACAACATAGAAGCACCAGGCAAACGCTAACAGCCATAAAAGGGAAATTGACAGTAACACAATCATAGTAGGGGACTTTAACACCCCACTTTCACCAATGGACAGATCATCCAAAATGAAAATAAATAAGGAAACACAGCTTTAAATGACACATTACACAAGATAGACTTAATTGATATTTATAGAACATTCCATCCAAAAACAACAATACACTTTCTTCTCAAGTGCTCATGGAACATTCTCCGGGATAGATCATACCTTTTGTCACAAATCAAGCCTCGGTAAATTTAAGAAAGTTGAAATCATATCAAGTATTGTTTCTGACCACAACACTAGGAGACTTGATATCAATTACAGGAAAAAAATACTGTAAAAAACGCAAACACATGAAGGCTAAACAATACACTACTAAATAACCAAGAGATCACAGAAGAAATCAAAGAGGAAATCAAAAAACACCTAGAAACAGATGACAATGAGAACAGGATGATGCAAAACCTATGGGATGCAGCAAAAGCAGTTCTAAGAGGGAAGTTTACAGCAATATGATCCTACCTCAAGAAACAAGAAAAATCTCAAATAAACAACCTAACCTTACACCTAAGGCAGTTAGAGAAAGAAGAACAAAAAACCCCAGAAAATTAGCAGAAGGAAGGAAATCATAAATATCACATGAGAGATGAATGAAAAAGAAATGAAGGAAGCAACAGCAACGATCAATAAAGCTAAAAGCTGGTCCTTTGAGAAGATAAACAAAATTGATAAAACATTAGCCAATACTCATCAAGAAAAAAAGAAGACTCAAATCAACAGAATTAGAAATGAAAAAGAAGTAACAACTGACACTGCAGAAATACAAAGGATCATGCGAGACTACTACAAGCAACTATATGCCAATAAAATGGACAACCTGGAAGAAATGGACAAATTCTTAGAAAAGCACAACCTTCCAAGACTGAACCAGGAAGAAATAGAAAATGTGAACAGACTAATCACAAGCACTGAAATTGAAACTGTGATTAAAAATTTTCCAACAAACAAAAGCCCAGGTTCAGATGGCTTCACAGGTGAATTCTGTCAAATATTTAGGGAAGATCTAATACCTGTCCTTCTCAAACTCTTCCAAAATATAGCAAAGGGAGGAACACTCCCAAACTCATCCTATGAGGCCACCATCACCCTGATACCAAAAGCAGACAAGGATGTCACAAGAAAAGAAAACTACAGGCCAATATCACTGATGAACATACATGCAAAAATCCTCAACAAAATACTAGCAAACAGAATCCAACAGCACATTAAAAGTATCATGCACAATGATCAAGTGGGATTTATTCCAGGAATGCAAGGATTCTTCAAAATACGCAAATCAATGTGATACACCATATTAACAAACTGAAGGATAAAAATCATATGATAACCATCTCAATAGATGCAGAAAAATCTTTTGACAAAATTCAACACCTATTTATGATATAAACTTTCCAGAAAGTGGGCATAGGGGGAACCTACCTCAATGTAATAAAGGCCATATACATCAAACCAACAACCAGCATCGTTCTCACTGATGAAAAACTGAAAACATTTCCTCTAAGATCAGGAACAAGACAAGGTTGGGCACTCTCACCACTATTATTCAACATAGTTTTGGAAGTCATAGCCATGGCAATCAGAGAAGAAAAAGAAACAAAAGGAATCCAAATCAGAAAAGAAGTAAAACTGTCACTGTTTGCAGATGACATGATACTACACATAGAGAATCCTAAAGATGCTACCAGAAAACTACTAGAGCTAATCAATGAATTTGGTAAAGTAGCAGGATACAAAATTAATGCACAGATCTCTTGCATTCCTATACACTAATGATGAAAAATCTGAAAGTGAAATTAAGAAAACACTCCCATTTACCATTGCAACAAAAAGAATAAAATACCTAGGAATAAACCTACCTAAGGAGACAAAAGACCTGTATGTAGAAAACTTAAGACACTGATGAAGAAATTAAAGATGATACAACAGAAGGAGAGATATACCATGTTCTTGGATTGGAAGAATCAACATTGTGAAAATGACTATACTACCCAAAGCAATCTGCAGATTCAATGCAATTCCTATCAAACTACCACTGGCATTTTTCACAGAACTAGAACAAAAAGTTTTACAATTTGTATGGAAACACAAAAGACCCCGAATAGCCAAAGCAATCTTGAGAAAGAAAAACACAGCTGGAGGAATCAGGCTCCTGGACTTCAGACTATACTACAAAGCTACAGTACTTAAGACAGTATAGTACTGGCACAAAAACAGAAATACATATCACTGGAACAGCATAGAAAGCCCAGAGATAAACCCACGCACATATGGTCACCTTATCTTTGATAAAGGAGGTAAGAATATACAATGGAGAAAAGACCACCTCTTCAATAAGTGGTGCTGGGAAAACTGGAGAGCTACATGTAAAAGAATGAAATTAAAGTCTATTTTGTCTGATATGAGAATTGCTACTCCAGCTTTCTTTTGATTTCCATTTGCATGCAATATCTTTTTGCATCCCCTCACTTTCAGTCTGTATGTGTCCCTAGGTCTGAAGTGGGTCTCTTGTAGACAGCATATATATGGGTGTTGTTTTTGTATCCATTCAGCCATTTTGTGTCTTTTGGTTGGAGCATTTAATCCATTTACATTTAAGGTAATTATTGATATGTATGTTCCTATTACCATTTTCTTAATTGTTTTGGGTTTGTTATTGTAGGTCTTTTCCTTTTCTTGTGTTTCCTGCCTAGAGAAGTGTCTTTAGCATTTGTTGTAAAGCTGGTTTGGTGGTGCTGACTTTTCTTAGCTTTTGCTTTTCTGGAAAGATTTTAATTTCTCCATCAACTCTGAATGAGATCCTTGCTGGATAGAGTAATGTTGGTTGTAGGTTTTTCCCTTTCATCACTTTAAATCTGTCCTGCCACTCCCTTCTGGCTTGCAGAGTTTCTGCTGAAAGATCAGCTGTTAACCTTATGGGTATTCCCTTGTGTGTTATTTGTTGTTTTTCTCTTGATGCTTTTAATATTTTTCTTGGTATTTAATTTTTGATAGTTTGGTTAATATGTGTCTTGGCATGTTTCTCCTTGTATTTATCCTGTATGGGACTCTCTGTGCTTCCTGGACTTGATTAACTATTTCCTTTCCCATATTAGGGAAGTTTTCAACTATAATCTCTTCAAATATTTGCTCAGCCCCTTTCTTTTTCTCTTCCTCTTCTGGGACCCCTATAATTTGAATGTTCGTGCGTTTAATATTGTCCCAGAAGTCTCTGAGACTGTTCTCAATTCTTTTCATTCTTCTTTCTTTATTCTGTTCTGCAGTAGTTATTTCCAGTATTTTATCTTCCAGGTCACTTATCCGTTCTTCTGCCTCAGTTATTCTGCAATTGATCTCTTCTAGAGAATTTTTAATTTCATTTATTGTGGTGTTCATGATTGTTTGTTTGCTCTTTAGTTCTTCTAGGTCCTTGTTAAATGTTTCTTGTATTTTCCCCATTCTATTTCCAAGATTTTGGATCGTCTTTACTATCATTATTCTGATTTTTTTTTCAGTTAGAATACCTATTTCCTCTTCATTTGTTAGGTCTGATGGGTTTTTACCTTGCTCCTTCATCTGCTGTGTGTTTCTTTGTCTTCTCATTTTGCTTAACTTACTGTGTTTGGGGTCTTCTTTTCGCAGGATGCAGGTTCATAGTTCTCATTGTTTTGGTGTCTGTGCCCAGTGGCTAAAGTTGGTTCAGTGGGTTGTGTAGGCTTCCTGGTGGAGGGGACTAGTGCCTGTGTTTTGGTGGATGAGGCTGGATCTTGTCTTTCTGGTGGGCAGGTCCACGTCTGGTGGTGTGTTTAGGGGTGTCTGTGGACTTATTATGATTTTAGGCAGTCTCTCTGCTAATGGATGGGTCTATGTTCCTGTCTTGCTAGTTGTTTGGCATAGGGTGTCCAGCACTGTAGCTTGCTGGTTGTTGAGTGAAGCTGGGTGTTGGTGTTGAGATGGAGATCTCTGGGAGATTTTTGCCATTTGATATTACGTGGAGCTGGGAGGTCTCTGGTGGACCAATGTCCTATACCTGGCTCTCCCACCTCAGAGGCACAGCCCTGACTCCTGGCTGGAGCACCAAGAGCCTGTCATCCACATGGCGCAAAATAAAAGGGAGAAAAAAGAAAGAAAAAGGTTAAAAAAAAAAGTTATTAAAATAAAAAACCAAAAAATAATCATTAAACAAATATTTTTAAAGTAATTCAAAAAACAGGATAGAAAGAAAGAACAACCAAAGCAAAAAACAAATCCACCAATGATAACAAGAGCTGAAAACTATACTAAAAAAAGAAGAAAAAAAGAACGGACAGATGGAACTCTAGGACAAATGGTAAAAGCAAAGCTATACAGACAAAATCACACACAGAAGCATACACATACACACTCACAAAAAGAGAAAAAGGAAAAAAATATATATATATCGTTGATCCCAAAGTCCACCTCCTCAGTTTGGGATGATTTGTTGTCTATTCAGTTATTCCACAGATGCAGAGTACATCAAGTTAACTATGGAGATTAATCCACTGCTCCTGAGGCTGCTGGGAGAGATTTCCCTTTCTCTTCTTTGTTTGCACAGCTCCTGGGACTCAGCTTTGGATTTGGCCCCGCCTCTGCATGCAGGTCACCTGAGGGTGTCTGTTCTTCGCTCAGACAGGGTGGGGTTAAAGGAGCAGCTGCTTCTAGGGCTCTGGCTCACTCAGGCAGGGGGGAGGGAGGGGTACGGAGTGCGGGGTGAGCCTGGGCTGGCAGCCCAGTGTGACGTTGCACCAGCCTGAGGTGTGCCATGTGTTCTCCTGGGGAAGTTGTCCCTGGATCATGGGACCCTGGCAGTGGCGGGCTGCACAGGCTCCCGGGAGGGGAGGACTGGATAGTGACCTGTGCTTGCACACAGGCTTCTTGGTGGCTGTAGCAGCAGCCTTAGCGTCTCATGTCCATCTCTGGAGCTCCTTTAAGCAGCACCCTTAATCCCCTCTCCTCGCGCACCAGGAAACAAAGAGGCAAGAAAAAGTCTCTTGTCTCTTAGGCTGGTCCACACCTTTTCCTGGACTCCCTTCTGGCTAGCTGTGGTGCACTAGCCCCCTTCAGGCTGTGTTCATGCAGCCAACCCCAGTCCTCTCCCTGGGATCCGACCGAAGCCAGAGCCTCAGCTCTCAGCCCCCACGTGCCCCGGTGGTTGAGCACACAGCCTCTCAGGCTGGTGACTGCTGGTCGGCACCGATCCTCTGTGTGGGAATCTCTCCGCTTTGCCCTCTGCACCCTGTTGCTGCACCCTCCTCTGTGGCTCCGAAGCTTCCCCCCTCCGACATCCGCAGTCTCCACCCATGAAGGTGCTTCCTAGTGTGTGGAAACCTTTCCTCCTTCACAGCTCCCTCCCACTGATGCAGGCAATCTACAGATTCAATGCAATCCCTGTCAAACTACCAGTGGCATTTTTCACAGAACTAGAACAAAAAATTTCACAATATGTATGAAAACACAAAAGACCCCAAATAGCCAAAGCAATCTTGAGAAAGAAAAACGGAGGTGGAGGAATCAATCTCCCGGACTTTGGACTATACTACAAAGCTACAGTAATCAAGACAGTATGGTACTGGCACAAAAACAGAACTATAGATCAATGGAACAGGATAGTAAGCCAGGAGATAAACCCACACACATATGGTCACCTTATATTTGGTAAAGGAGGCAAGAATATACAGTGGACAAAAGGCAGCCTCTTCAATAAGTGGTGCTGGGAAAACTGGACAGCTACATGTAAAAGAATGAAATTAGAACACTCCCTAACGCCATACACAAAAATAAACTCAAAATGGATAAAAGACTTAAATGTAAATCCAGACACTATCAAACGCTTAGAGGAAAACATAGGCAGAACACTCTATGACATAAATCACAGCAAGATCCTTTTTGACCCACGTCCTAGAGAAATGGAAATAAAAACAAAAATGGGACCTAATGAAACTTAAACGCTTTTGCACAGCAAAGGAAACCATAAACAAGACGAAAAGACAACCCTCAGAATGGGAGAAAATATTTGCAAATGAAGCAACTGACAAAGGATTAATCTCCATATTTACAAGTAGGTCATGCAGCTCAATATCATAAAAACAAACAACCCAATCCAAAAATGGACAGAAGACCTAAATAGACATTTCTCCAAAGAAGATATACAGATTGCCAACAGACACATGAAAGACTGCTCAACATCATTAATCATTAGAGAAATGCAAATCAAAACTACAATGAGATGATATCTCACACTGGTCAGAATGGCCATCATCAGAAAATCTAGAAACAATAAATGCTGCAGAGGGTGTGGAGAAAAGGGAACCCTCATACACTGTTGGTGGGAATGTAAATTGATACAGCCACTATGGAGAACAGTATGGATGTTCCTTAAAAAAACTAAAAATAGAACTACCATATGACCCAGCAATCCCTGAGAAAACCATAATTCAAAAAGAGTCATGTACCACAGTGTTCATTGCAGCTCTATTTACAATAGCCAGGACATGGAAGCAACGCGTCTATTGACAGATGAATGGATAAAGATGATGTGGCACATGTATACAGTGGAATATTACTCAGCCATAAAAAGAAATGAAATTGAGTTATTTGTAGTGAGGTGGATGGACCTAGAGACTGTCATACAGAGTGAAGTAAGTCAGAAAGAGAAAAACAAATACTGTATGCTAACACACGTATATGGTATCAAAAAAAAAATGGTTCTGATGAACCTAGGGGCAGGACAGGAATAAAGATGCAGACGTAGAGAATGAACTTGAGGACACAGGGAGGGGGAAGGGTAGGCTGGGACGAAGTGGGAGAATGGCATTGGCATATATACACTACCAAATAAAATAGGTAGCTAGTGGGAAGCAGCAGCATAATGTTTTGTCACTAGACCACAAAGCATCAGCTCGGTGCTTTGTGACCGCCTAGAGGGGTGGAATAGGGAGGGTGGTAGGGAGACGCAAGAGGGAGGGACTATGGCGATATATGTATACATATAGCTGATTCACTGTATTATACAGCAGAAATTAACACAACATTGTAAAGCAATTAAACTCCAATAAAGATGTTAAACATCTAGATTTTTCAGTCAGGTCCATCATTTCTGTTGTTTTGTCTATCATTTTTATCATCTGTCCACTAAGCAATTCTGAAGCTTCTTCTACATTTTTAGGTATTTGATACAGTAGCATCTCACTTCCCAGTACCAAAATCTATTTTAGTTTCCCATGCTGTATAAGAAATTACCACAAACTTAGTGGCTCATAACAACAGATTTTTTTTTTCCTTGCAGTTTTGCAGGCCAGAAGTCCAAAATAAGTATCACTGAGCTGAAATGAAGGCTTTGACAAAATCACACTCCGTTTGGAGGATCTAGGGGAAAATCCATTCTTTGCCTCTGCCAGCTTTTGGTGGCTGTCAGCATTGCTTGTCTTCCGTCACATTACTCCAGTTTCTGCCTCTGTCTTCACATTGCCTTCTCCTCTTTTGCCTGTAAAATCTAGACTACTTCTCCCTTATAAGGACACTTGTGATGGCATTTAAGGCCCATCCAGATCATCCAAGATGCTCTCCCCATTTCAGGATCTTTAACTTAATCACATCTGGAAAGACTCTTTTTTTTCCCAAATAAGGTGACATGTAGTTCCCAGGGATTAGGACCTAATATCTTCGGGAGTGCCATTTTTCAGTCTACTACATACATACCCAATGTTGGCTTATTATTTCAGAGAAACTTGAACAATGGGCCTGGGAGTAGACCAGTTGGAATGTTAGGTATGGGCTTTGCTTGCTAATTAAAATGTCTCCCATGTACCCACTTTAATTTCTCCCCAGAGACTGGATAAAGAGCAAGTGAGCCATCTGTCTTTTCTTTTTTTTGCTTATACGTCATAAAAATGAAAAAATAGATAATAGTAAGAATTGCATATAGAACCAACTTACGGTGAATATTTAACTTAGTTTTACTTGAACATTTACTCAGAAGACTTGAGGACCTGATTAAAGAACTGATTAACAACAGTAAAACATATGCTCTCGGCACTGATTCACCTGCTACAATCTATATAATCTACTAACGGTTGGCTTTTTTTTTTTCAGTTGAGAATCATAGACTATTAGAGCCAAAAGGGGTCCCTGAGTTTGTCAATTTTAATTCCTTTACTTTATAGATGAAAAAAGAGATCCATAAGGGATAAGCTTATTACCGTGGTCACATAGTTAGCTTGCAGAATTTCTCCAGTTTTTTCCTTTTGTCTCCTTTTTAGTGTCCTGATCTTTTAGACCTATTGCTATGACCATTTCCTTTATTGTGTCACAGAATTGCAATGTACTATTTTAAATGATTAACCATCCCTAATATAGAAAATTCTAGATAATAACTTTCCCCTAGAATTCACTTCAAATATCTGGGGCAATGTTGACAGAGAAGATAAGCACAGAGAAAAGAATTTAGAGGAAGCTGCTACCACAAGAAACAATGTTTTGTCACTAGACCACAGTTACCTCTTTAATAAGCCTAAACTTTAAAATTACATTAAATATTGTAGATAAAGTACCAATTAACTTTAAAATTTTTTAAAATAAATATTAAAATTTAAAATATTACCTGGATGGGTTATTTTATTCTGTTGAAATAGCCTTTAAAATCATTTTCTTACACTCTTATGGAATTAAATACTTTATTCCATGGTAATAATTTATCTGCACAGAAATTTGGAGAGAAGTATTACCTGTGAAGGCTTCCTTGAGAAGTATAAGAGAGAATTAAGTAGATATCAAATACAACAAACCATTGCATACAGTTTATCTCCTTACCCAGTGTTTACATGCTAGCAACCTATTCAAGCACCAGAAACACTGATCAATTCAACTAAGCAGTTAAAACAAACTGAAATTATCAGCATGACCTTGGAAAATAAATAAATGAATGATGTGCCAAATTTTCTGTTTATATAACTATGCAAGGATTATAAAGAAAAGCCATTATAAATCTGGTTTGTGGCAGAGCATTAAAAACTCGGGCTCTGTATCTATTTCTAATTATATATGACCTATAGCTACTTTGTGAATTCTATAGGATTTATTTTATATTTTGGATATATTTCATTGAACCTCAAACTATTTATGGTTTCAGGCCACTCCAATGAACTGGTATATTACCAAAGAAACATATCATAAAGTCCGAAATGGTGGTAAGTGACTTTTATCTTTCCACAGTAGGGAGTAACTGAAGTGCCATGTTGGACAGAAAAGGAGAATCAAAAAACAAAAAAGAGAGGGAGAGAGGCATTTGTTGAGTGTCTAATATGTTCTGTGCCAGTGACTATATTTGGTATTTGTTTTATATATATATAATGTTCCCAATCTTCACTCCCTTATGATTCCATTAATAAAATGAACATTAGGATACCTTTTCCTAGTCCCAGCTTTTGCACTGTGGAAGTGAAATTTGAGTGATTCTCTTAACCTCTTTGAACTTCAGTTTCCTCATCTAGTAAGTGAAGGATTTGGACTGAGCAGTAACTCACGTCCCTTTCAGCACATGTAACCTTCATGCTATTGTTACATAATAGTGGATCACAGTAGTAGCGCCTTTGTTTCAGTATATTCCTGCTCCAAACTTGGGAATTACAGTGTATTCGTTCCTGCCAAGATGGAGTCTAGTATTGTAAACCTGAATAGGAGAATCATTTGACTTTTCTAGGGGTAGCTCCTACTGAGGCACATTTTGAAGAAGTTACTTTCAGTGCCCTTTGTTAACATTGTTTTGGGGGCCCCAAACAGAACATAGCATGACTGTGTGGTGGTGATACTGACAGCTCTTTAATCTGTTGCTATATGTTCTTATTCACCATTTATTTTCCCCTCTAAGGAAAATATATCACCTTATAGTTCAGGAGTTGAGTATGGTTTCTCAGAGGACTTCAGTCCTAATCCTGTTTCCACTGCATTAACTGTTTAAATTTGGGCAGTGTACTTAACTTTGCTGTGTTTCCGTTTCTTCATATGTAACATGGAGTACATGTTTTACTCAATTGAGTAAAAATTATAAGGCTCTTAGTACAATGCCAGCATACTATAAGTGTTCAAAACATGTTAGCTTTTACTTCTTACCTTTACTCCACTGTGTAAAGCAGGAGAATGATCCGCAATAATTTATGTCAACTCTAAGTAAATAACCTGCAGTGTTAATGGGGATAAAGGGATTGGCTGAAAGAGCCAGATAGTAAATATTTTAGGTTCTGTGCATCCTGTGGTCTCACTACTTAACTCTGTCTTGTAGACAAAAGCAGTCATCGACAGTACATAAACAAATGGGCGTGGCTGTGTTGCAATAAGACTTTATTTACAAAATAGGTAGCCAAATCACACATCTCTGCATAATATTCCAGTATGCAGCTACCATATGTTCCTCTCCACCCTCTCAATGAAAGATGCCTAGATTCCCACCCATTCCCCATCAAGTGTCTTTTATGGACACTTCCTTGTACACGTCCTTTGTGGACAAATGTAAAATTTTCTCAAGCAGAATTGCTGAGTGACATGTGTGCATATGTAATGAACACAGTAGCGCTCTGGCCAGACTCTACTTTTCCAGAAGAGGAGTGCATGGGTCATAATCAAAAGGGCAGGCAGGAGACATCCTATACCCCACACAGCTGCCAACACAGAGCTTACTAATTTTTCCAGCATAAAAGGTATTGTTTTTATATTGTTTTATTTTTAATTTCTCTAATTACTAATGAATTAGAACATGTGCTTAATAACCTTGAATTTTCCTCCTATAAATTGTCTGTTCCTGTCCTATTGCTGTCTTTTTCTTGCAATTTGCAGAAGTGCCTTGAAAATTGTAGATACGATTGTCTTGTCTAATTTAGACATTGAAAATATTTTCTCTAATTCTAAAAATAACTTTGTTCACGGACTTTTGTTTAATATAAATCCTTAATTTTGTGGTAATCAACTTTTTTGCTTGAACTTTTGAAGTTTTGTGCATTTGTGTGTGTAAAATATTTATGTGTAGAG
Organism: Monodon monoceros; assembly: GCF_005190385.1. NCBI lineage: Eukaryota > Metazoa > Chordata > Mammalia > Artiodactyla > Monodontidae > Monodon > Monodon monoceros. The sequence goes on along the minus strand of NW_021703781.1, from coordinate 7,635,088 downwards.
AAAAATCTGTCAGAAGATATGCTAAAATAGTCATAGTAATTATACCTGAGTGGTGCCATAAAATTTATTAGTGCTACTCATTTGTAATTGGTGGCAATATTTTGTTTTATTTATTTTATTTGATGACTACTTTTGTAGAACAGTTTTAGGTCTACAGCAAAACTGAGGAGAAGGTGCAGAGATTGCCCTACATGCTCCTTGACCCCACACACACAACTTCCCCCATTAGCAATGTCACTCGCCAGAGTGGTGCATCAGTTACAACTGATGAACCTGCATTGAAACATCATAATTATCCAAAGTCCATAATTTACATTATAGTTCATTCTTGGTGTTGTATATTCTGTGTATTTGGACAAATATATAATAACATGTATAGATTATGATGTATCATAAAGAATATTTTCACTGACCTAAAAATTGTTTATGATCCACCTGTAGATACAACCCCTTTTCCACCCCTAGGCCCTGGCAACCACTGATCTTTGTACTGTCTCCATAGTTTTGCCTCTTCCAGAATGTCATATAGTTTGAATTATATAGTTTGTAAGCTTTTCAGATTGGCCTCTTTCAGTTAATAATATGTTTTTAAGATTCTTCCATGTCTTTTAATAGCATGAGAGCTCATTTCTTTTTAGCATTGAATAATATTCCATTGTCTGGATGTACCACAGTTTATTTACCCATTCACCTACTGTCATTTTTTATTGATTTGAGGAAGATGCAATGTTTATTTTACATTTAGTCCCAAATAACAAATGACTGTATCTGTAAGCTATCAGTTTCTTCAATTTTGTCCATTTGTCTGTTCTTACACCAGCTCTACACTGTTGTACTTGATTTGCATTATAGAATTACTTAATATCTGGTAGGGCTGGTTCCCTTTCTTACTCTCCTTTTTTTAAGATGCATTGAGTTATTCCTGGGATCATTCTTCAATAGAAGTTTTAAAGTAAATTTATAAAACTCTGCAAAAAATATAACTGAAATTTGATCTGGGGTTGAAGTATATTTTTAGATTTATTTGAGAGAACTGGGTATTTTATATTATGCTACCTCATCCAATAAAATAAAGTTTTCCTTTTTTTTCAGATTATCCACTATGTGCCTTTTTAGGGGGTTAACATTTTGTTCGCAGAGGTCCTATTCACCATGCAGTATGTCAATTCCTAGGCACTTTTTATTGCTTGTTACTACTGTGAAAAATGACTTTATTTTATTAGAATTTTTAGTTGGTTTTTGTCAATGTAGGGAATTATTGATAGATTCAAATCTGGCAACCTCTCTGACCAAACTCATTAGTTGGTTCTTTTGCTTTAATTGTTGATTTAGTTATTTTCTTTTCTATTTATAGTCCTATCAAATATAAATATATCTATTTTTCTTCTTACTACCAGTGTCTAAGATTACTTGGAGAATGTTTAATAGTGGGAAAAATAATGGGCATCCTAATATTATTCCCAATCTGAAAGGGAATGGATCTAGCTAAATGTTTTCCATTAAGATTTAACTAATTTCCATTAATATTTGAAGTAGGTTTTTGGTACATAACATTAACCAGGTCAGGGAAGTTCTTTTATAAACCAGGATTGCTAAGAGGTTTTTGTTTAATCAAAAGTATGTGTTGAGGGACTTCCCTGGTGGTCCAGTGGTTAAGACTCCACACTTCCAAAGCAGGGGGCACGAGTTCAATCCCTGGTTGGGGAACTAAGATCCTGCATGCCTCATGGTGTGGCCCACAAAAAAGTATGTGTTGAAATTTTCCAATTCTTTTCCTACAATAAGAGTTATCTGCTGATTTGTAAATAGTGTCTAAGAAGCCAAGCAGAAAGTGGTAACTAAGAGGATAGTATCCTGAGCTGAGGTTTTGGCAGTCCCACATGTCTGTGGAATCAACAAATTTTAAATTTGGTAAAATTAGATCCCAGAGATATGAGAAGAGCATTGAGATAAACCCAACAGTCCATGCTGCTTTTCTTCCTGAGATAGTTGTGGCTTAAGGCCAAGAATCTATGAGGCTGAAAAGAAGTTTCAGCTAAGAGGGTAGGAAATTGAGCACAGCATTTAGTAATTTCTTATGACTCTTGAGAGAAGACAAAAAACAAACAAGCAAACAAACGAACAATTCCAGTTAGGAACTCTGATAGGGCTGTATTTTAGATGAGTAGTTAATTTGAAATAGATAAGCCTTCAAAAAAACTGATACCCAGCATCAAACAGCTCAATCTGCATGTTTGTTAGTCTTCCCTTACTCTATTTGACTACCAGAAATTTTTTAAAAAATAATCATCTAAAAGAGTATAATATCATCTAAAGTCTCAAGTTATCTCTATAATTTTTATATACAGTATCAGAAAAGCGTTAAAAAATATACAAGAGTGCCAGAAGATACAATAAAATGACTGAGGACAACAAAAGCAACAGATCCGTAGGTTATACACACATATTGGAGTTGTCATACACATCTTTTAAGATAAATATAATTAATTTCTTGTGCTTAAAAAATAATTGAAAAGGTGGGGAAATTCAACACAAGCCTGGAATCTTTAATAAAATGAATTAAATAGTCAAGTGGGTATTTCAGAACTAAAACGCAATAACTGAAATTTAGAATTTAATATAGGTTTAACAGCTGAACAATCATCCTGTTCTGCTGGATGAGAAACAACAAAAGAGAAAAGGAGTGAGTAGGATGATTGTTCATTGAAAATATCCATACTGAAGCATGGGAAAAAATGGCAGAACAAAAAGATAAAAACATGTACAATATAAAATATATAAATATATATTATGTAAATACCAAAAGACATATGATATAGTTATACCAATATCAGGAAATCTAGACTTTAAAACAAGAAGATTCAAAATAATGAAGGACATTTCATGATGATAAATAGGTCAAAGTACAAGGAGTTATAATAATGACAAATGTATATGCTTCTAATAACATAACCTTAAGATATTTAAAGCATGTATTGTCAAACCTAAAAGGAGAAATAGATAAATCTAAAATCATACTTGAGACTTTAATAAATGCCTTTCAGTAACTAGTAAAACAATCAGAAAAAATAATTGTAACAATATCCAAGTTATTAGTAACATTATTAACAAATTTGACCTATTTAACAAAAATAGAACATCACACCGAAGAATGAAAAAATACATATTATTTTCAAATACACATAAAACATTTACCAAAATTTATCATTTGCTGGACTATAAATAATTCTCTATTATTTCAGTCAAACAAAATATAGTTTCAGTTATATATAATTAAACCAGAAATAGGCAACCACAGATTATGAGAAATTCCTGATGTTTGGAAATTAAGCATATACTTTTATATATCTCATGAGCAAAAGGTAAATCACTGAGTGACTTATCCTTGAAATTGATAAAATATTTTGAACTGAATGATATTGGAACAACATGCCAAAACTTGTATGCTGCAGCTTAGTATTTCTATAAAGAGACCATTTATATCTTGAAATGTATATAATAGAAACACAAAAGGAATTATAATTAATGATTTAAGTATGCATTTCAAGAAGCTAGAAAAAGAACAGCAAGAATCTACTGGATGACAAAAAAATAACAAAGATAAGAGCAGATATCAATGATGCAGAAAACCAGTGGAGAAAATCAGTACAACCTAAAGATGGTTCTTTGAAAAGACTAAAAATTTAGATAAGCCCCTGGCAAGAAAAACATGAGAAAACACAGATCACCACCATCAGAAATAAAAAAAAACAGACATCACTATGCACCATACAGACAATAAAAGAATACAGGTTGTTATGAAAGTACTTAACCCAAATAAATTTAAAATTTGAAATAATAGATGAAACTTAACAAATCTGACACCAGGGGAATAAACAATGTAAATACATGTGTATCTGTCAATTAAATGGATATGTAATTAAAAACCTTCTCAAAGAGAAAAATCCAGACCCAGATGGCTTCACTAGGTCTTTACCAATCTTAAAAAATTTCTTCCAGGGCTTCCCTGGTGGCACAGTGGTTGAGAGTCCGCCTGCCAATGCAGGGGACACGGGTTTGTGCCCCTGTCCGGGAAGATCCCACATGCCGTGGAGCGGCTGGGCCCGTGAGCCATGGCCGCTGAGCCTGCGCGTCTGGAGCCTGTGCTCCGCAACGGTAGAGGCCACAACAGTGAGAGGCCCGCGTACCGCAAAAAAAAAAAAAAAAAAAATTTTCTTCCAGACAATATAAAAAGAAGAAATACTTACCCACTTGTTTCAGGGGACAACACAGTATGTAGAGCCAGATTATATAGATGTTCAAGACCCGGTTCCTCATATACACTTAAGTGTCTGTAAGTAAGGGCAAATTGTACTCCTGGAGTTGACACAGTTTTTAGTCTGCAGTTATATAGGACAACTAATGTAATTACATTTAAAAATCACTAGTCTTTCCTGAAGCAGGATACACATTGTTTTGATGTAATTCATTTGTCTATTTCCCTGTTTTTCTCTGTTTATTGGAAAGAGAAGGAAAGAGTTTGTTTGTTTGTTTGCGGTACGCGGGCCTCTCACTGTTGTGGCCTCTCCCGCCGCGGAGCAACAGGCTCTGGACGCGCAGGCTCAGTGTCCATGGCCCACGGGCCCAGCCACTCCGCAGCATGCGGGATCCTCCCGGACCGGGGCACGAACCCGTGTCCCCTGCGTCGGCAGGTGGACTCTCAACCACTGCGCCACCAGGGAAGCCCAGGGAGAGAGTTTTAAAAGCAATACAGATAATGAACAGGAACAGGAAGTTTAGATGAAATACTAGGTAATTAGTTTGGAAATGGTATAGACAAATTGATAACATTTAATGTATTATTATCCATTAAAAGCACCATCTAACACTTCTAAATATATATAGTCTGACTTCCAATAGGAAACAAAATTACTATTTTATTGATTCTCCATATCAATTTCAACTGTGGAATGAGGGGAATATAGAAAAATTTACAACTAAGAAATCTATGCTTGTAAACATGGCAGGCAATCTGAATAAGTACATTCTTTCGTGAATTTTTCTAGACATACATTTTTGGTGGACCTGTTTAAAATATGAAAGTGAACGTGATGATTTTCCTTGATATTTAATTTTTTAAAGACATTAGCTACTTTCCACAAATAGCATGTTTGAAGGGTGAAACAATTTCACTGGGGTTTTACAATATTATATAGAGATTAGAGCTTAACTAGAATTAATTTTATTATAAAATGAAAGCATAACTAATAAATAGCAAAAACTCAAAAGATGTTAATAATTAAGCCATCAAGGCTCTATCACTTGCGTGTCAATGAATTCAGTAGGCATTGTCTATATTTAAATATTGATTTCCCAAAAATGTGAGTGCTTATCTGAGTTGCGTGTGTGTTTGAAACTGCTAAATTCAAGGTCATTTGTGATATAGCAGTAGAAAATGAATACAAATCGTAATTGTATTAAGTTTTTATGTCACTTTTAGGAGCATTGACATTTTCTTATACTGTCTTCTCATGCATGAACATGACATACATTTTCACTTGTTCTGATCCTTTTTTATATTCCTCAGTAAGAACATAAACATGTCCTTATAATTTTTATATGTTTTGTATCCTACATGTTTCTTCATTGAGGCTTTTATATTTTTATTAAATTCATTTTTAATTATATTATGATTATTACTATGGAAATATTTTTACAATTTTATTTCTAGGTGAATTAATAATAATCTAGAGAATAGAATTAATAGAGAAGAGTTTTGTGATTTGTGTACTTATCTTGTATCCAGATATGTTATCAAATTCCTTTACTAATCTAGTAGATTTTTAATACTGTCTCCTGGATTTTTAAAGATACAACCATTCTGTCAACAAAGTGTGATCATTTTATTCATTCTTTTATAATATTTCTTTTCCTTTTTTATTTGATTCCTTTCTGACTCATCCAGATATCTACCCACTATCTTCTGGCAATAATCTTACTGTATTACCCTCTCTGAATTCACATTATGTTCTTTCAGGTCCTTTTGCATTATTTAAGTACAGGACATCTTGCTACACTTAAACTAGGGAAAGGCAGAGCTAATAGGAAATAATGCCAAACACACACACACCAACAACAAAACCCTAATATTTCAAAATATTATCTTGTCATATGACCACATGCTGTGACAATATCGAAATAATTTGGAGACCTTGACAAGACAATTTTGCTGGGGTGGGGAGGCAAGAGAGAAGTGGATTGAAGAATGTGTGGATGGGCATGAGAAAGTTAGGACAGTGTGCACATACTGTTTAGAAAAAAATTGATAATGAAGTGAGAAGAAGTAGAAGGAATGGGGAGTGTTGATGATTATGTAAGCAATCTAAATGTTTAGTAAGCTGCTAGGTCTTTTTTTAAGATACAGGGATGGACATAACAAAAAACCCATGTGTAGAAATTGGTCAGTTAGTCATAATGGTAATTACTGACAGAGTAATCAAGGTTGTAAGATTGTTTCAGACTTGTTCTTTAAACATTCATTCAGAATTAGATGTGGTTTGCTATGTATACAAGTTCGGGAGCAGGGCACGAAATTGAAGAAGATACAAATTCTGTCTTCATAGAAATTAAATTTCAAAGGAAGAGGAAAAACATGAACATAAATAGAACAGACAATATACATATAGGGAGAAAAAAGAATCAGAAAATATCCCAAACTGGGCAATTTGACAAATGAGCTCATCTCCATGGTTTGTTTCAATAAACTCATTTTCTTAACGCTGCTCATACTTTTCAGGGATAAAAATGACATCTTTGCTTAATTGATTATTGTTTTGAAAAGATAACATTAACATTTATTCTTATCCTGACATTAAAAAAAAATAATATGCCAACCTCCATCACTTCAGGCTATTAGCAACCTGTTCTCCTATGTTTGATAATATGTTTTGCCACATCATGACACCAGATGCTGTTCACATCACTACATACATCTAAGTCATTGATGACAACTTCAGAAGCTTCAAAGCGAAAGTGTCATTTGTGAGGAAAACATAATTCAAAAACATACATGTACCACAGTGTTCATTGCAGCACTATTTACAATAGCCAGAACATGGAAACAACCTAAATGTTCATCGACAGATGAATGGATAAAGAAGATGTGGCACATATATACAATGGAATATTACTCAGTCATAAAAAGGAATGAAATTGAGTTATTTGTAGTGAGGTGGATGGACCTAGAGTCTGTCATACAGAGTGAAGTAAGTCAGAAAGAGAAAAACAAATACCGTATGCTAACACATATATATGGAATCTAAGAAAAATGGTACTGAAGAACCTAGTGGGAGGGCAGGAATAAAGATACAGACGTTGAGAACGGACTTGAGGACCCGGGGGGGGGGGAAGGAGAGGCTGAGACACAGTGAGAGAGTAGCATAGACATATATATACTACCAAGTGTAAAATGGATGGCTGGTGGGAAGCTGCTGCATAGCATGGGGAGATCAGCTTGATCTTTGTGACAACCTAGAGGGGTGGGATAGGGAGGGTGGGAGGGGAGGCTCAAGAGGAGGGGATATGGGGATATGTGTGTGCATGTAGCTGATTCATTTTGATGTACGGCAGAAACTAACACAACATTGTGAAGCAATTATACTCCAATAAAGATGTAAAAAATAAAAAAGAAAGTGTCATTTGTTACTGTGGATGAATATTTGATGAGAGTTTGATGTGACAGGTATTGGCCAATATTTTAGAATGCTTGATTTAAAATGTTTAGAAAAGTTCTGGTCCATATCTATACAAATTACAGTCCTATAAAAGAAAGATGTATATCATTTTAACCTGATCATTTAAGTACTATAACTGACCACGTCAGAAACCCACCAAATCGCCTGTGGGAGCTGGGGAAGGCTTAACTGCAAAAGGTCACACTTGATGTAATTCTTGAAGAATGTTACACCAGCCCACACTACTACAGTATTTTGACACCAGACATCTAGAAAAATCAGGACCGTTCCATTCGAAGGAGTCATTCATCTGTATATTCGTGTATGTACACCACTAAAACATAAAAGTAATACTTCACTTATTTGACAAGATACTAAAATCATTCTAAATAAGATGTCTTGTATGGTTATATTTATTGTCTTTGCCATATTGTTACACCTTTGCACATTAAAATTTTCAAGAGTTTATTTGAATAAACATCTATTCAAATTGGTCAGTACCAGACCTAAAATGGTTAAGAGAACTCCCTGACAGGAGATAGGGGAGAGATTTTTACAGAGAAGAGACAGAAGCAAAGCAAGGAAATTATTTGATTGGCTATAACTTTAGCAGTTGCCTTATTTAGGAGGGTCTAGTAGCCTGTCTGTGATTGGTCATTCTGAAGTTTCATTTTCTTGGATTTAAGTGCATTGACTCTGGCATAGGTTTTGGTTAGCTTACATAGTCTACGAAGCATTAGGGCCATCTCAGTCTAATGTCCTCCTTGTTTACTTACTTAACAACACTTGCCCGTTGCCCTACATTTAAAAACTAGACTGATTAAAAGCAGTGGTATTGACATTTTTAAGCAGTGGTCTCTATCCTCATTGTAAATATTCTAAAAGCTCATTCCTAAAAGAGATACAACCAATGCTCCTTTATTTAGGTTGGGGGACAGAAGTAAGCCATGCCTAATTACGCATCCTGCCTGGAGCACAATTAATATTCACATAAAGTAAACTATATGAGTCTACTTGTAAAAATTATTCCATTTCTATTGGGAAACAAAGGTAAATGAAATAATGTGATTCAGGAATGTGATGGTATTTACATGAACTTGATAGAAATTACAGTAAAACTTCAGCCAGCATATTAAGGGAAGCATATTATTCCAGTAGCATTGGTTTATTCATAATGTTCCTGATTCCACTGGAAAAAATCTGCCTAAAATATATGAACAAAAATATAAAACTTATTGTGCCCCTAGTTTGCACGCTCCTTGCAGGTTAGGGCCCTTGACTTATCGGTCTGTCTTGTCTCAGAGATCCTTTGCAGTCAGTATTGGACCGCATGAATATAGAATGTCTCAGAGACTTTTTTTAAAAGTCTTTCACTGTCAAATCTTTAGATGTAAAAGAGAAAGCATATCAAGTCACAGTGAGTGCCTTAAGGCAAGAATTGTGTCCTATTAACATTTGATTCTCTAGCACAGAGCTGTATATAAGTTGTCATTAAATAATGAATAAATGAATTAATAAAAATGTACAGATGTCGAGAGATCATCCTCTTTTACATTTTTGTTGTTGTTGTTTTAGTATCTGGGCGATACTTTGGTTTCATTTAGTTCCAGATTTTTAAGATTTTTATATTTTCTTTTTGTATCATATGATCACTTCCTGATAACTAAGCTCTTTCATGATATATACAAGGAAAACAGTCATGGTTCTGCCACTAACTGGCAGTACACTCAAAGGCAAATTGCTTAATTATTTTGTCTCATCAACTATACAATTCTGATTCCCTTTTTTTTTTTTTTTAATTTATTTTTGGCTGAGTTGGGTCTTTGTTTCTCCATGTGGGCTTTCTCTAGTTGCAGCAAGTGAGGGCCACTCTTCGTTGCGGTGCACGGACTTGTCATTGGGGTGACTTCACTTGTTGTGGAGCACGGGCTCTAGGCACGCGGGCTTTGGTAGCTGTGGCTCACAGGCTCCAGAGCGCAGGCTCAGCAGCTTTGGCTCACGGGCTTAGTTGCTCTGCTGCATGTGGGGTCCTCCCGGACCAGGGCTCGAACCTGTGTCCCCTGCATTGGCAGGCGGATTCCCAACCACTGCACCACCAGGGAAGCCCTCTGATTCCTTAAAAAAAAAAAAAAAGGGAAGTAGGGTGGTTATCAGTATGATCATTTCTCTGATAGTTTCTTCTTGAGGTTGCTGGTGCATTGCCTTTTTTAGTTCATTTTAGTATGTAGAATACTAATAAAATATTTGCATAGTAACAATAGTCTTACAATATTCAGAATGCTCTTGATATATTTATCATTTGATACTTAAAAACAACCCTATGGAGTATTTAGTATAGTACTACTATTATGCCCATTTTATACTGAGTAGACTGAGGCCAGAGAAGGTCAGGCAGCTTGCCAAGTATGAAGGGCACTCAAGCCTGGGCACTCCGGCTCCACCTCTGGATATACTTTTCTCTTAACTACACCATGTGATTCCTCAAAAATGAACTTTGGCAAAATCACAAATGGTCAATATGAGTGTATCCTTTCCATTTTAAATTATATAGAAAATGTTTATATCTTTGTCTTTAAAACTTGTAGGATAGTCAACTCAGGCTATATATTACCTCACCTTTCTGTATCAATTATGAAGAAACGCATAGTGCAGCATAACATATACAAGTAATCTCTAGGTCCATATGGATCTTTTATAAGATTTATTTCATTTATTTTTCTCCTTGCATTTTTTTTCCTATTTTAATCTGCTTTTAAAGGGATGGTCAGGGGAGTACTTTTATTAAGGTGGTAATTTAAGTGACAGTATACTAGATGGATCTTACATCAGAGACTGGAAAATATTTCCTGGAAAATAATATAAAAAAGACTGGAGATTGATGGTTGCTTAGGTTTTGTTTTGTTTTCTTTCCCAATGCTTTTACCAACTTTCTAAATCAGAGATTTGCCTTACGTATTTGCCATTTTATAAACATGGATTTTTTACAACAGTTCTTAAATATTTTAAATATTGTTTATAGATTTTAACATAAGCTGACAAAATAACAATAAAAAATAGTGTTTAAGCTGAGTCCCATAGCATGAAACTGCGCTTATTATGCACGTAATTGTTAATTTTAGTATTTGTTACCTAATGGGATGTTTGTTATAGCTTTTCTCTGATTAATTTTACTGCCCTTGCATTCTTTCACCAAATTCATAAATACTTTTTGATCACATATGAGATATACAAGCTTCTTAGAAAGTAAAAATAATTCAAGTGGCTGGTGTCTGCTGAAGAAGGGCAAAAAAAAAATACACCTCTGTAAATGATCATATAGCCCAAGGGCAAATCCAGAATGTCCAATCTAGGCACAGTTCAGAGAGCATTATTTTTCCAGGCTAAAGGTTGGTCTTGTGGATTGTTAAATGGTGGTTTACTTTCCACATTCCATTAGACACTGGTGTACCTTCTGCACTCGTGACCTTTGGTAACTTATATCAGGCAAAGAGGAAATTAAGTGATTAATATTCATGAACACTATTGCAAAGTTGGAAAATCTAAGGAATAGTGTTAATCATTGATCGGTAACATTTCTCAAAGTAAACCCAAGTAAAATGAATTTCTTTAAGCATGGAATCAGATGTCTGCTTAAAATAGATCTCTCACTGCTTTGGAATACCTTATCATTAGAGATTCATCTGAACTAAATTTTTACTGCATCACATCTTATTGCAAAGACTCTTAATTGATTCTGCTTTACCTAAATTTCTATGAATATGTTGCACAAAAACATTAATAGTTTCAATTTTTGGAAATCATATTTCTAACATCTTTCTATTCTAATTTTTATGAATCATATTTCTAACGTCTTTCTACTCTAAAATTCTAGGAGTCTATTAATTATATATGCCAGACAGACATTGTTTAAAGGTATTTATGGAATGATCTTTATAAAGAATCATGTTAAGTATATGATTCATCTATATGCCTCATAATTTAACATTCTCAAGTTAGATATATATGTTCTCAAATTATTTTTAGGCTTAGACTTTGGGTATCTCATGCCTTAATAAAGAGATTACAAATCTTAGAAAATAAATCATGGGACTCATTTGTTTAATGAATATCTTCCAGATTTTTTTTTCATGTACTGAAATAAAAGATCAAAAAACTGGAAGGAAAACAAATACTCAAGAAATATTTTTGTACAAAACTTATTTAAAATTGCATTACATGAAAAATGAATTATTTCTGAAGAACAGCAGATGAGAAAAACAAAACTAGAAATCTGAAGAAAAAAATGACTTGAAAAACACAAATTTTCTCATGATTTTTAAAATGACTAGAGGGAAAACGGCTGTTAAGAAACACAAAATACTAATTATAATGTTTAGTTAAGAGGAATGATTATCTGCAAAAGTGAAAAAAGGGGGCTGTGGGTGGGAGGATTATAGCAATGTAAATTGAATCACACAATGTCAGCGTTCAACAGAATCCATTTTATCTAGTTCAGAGCAATCAAAGAGGTAAACAGAATAAAAAGTTCTTCAAGAGCTTGCAAACATACAGAATTAGAAAACAAAACAGTCAGAGCTCAGCTGCTGGCGTGAACAAAAAGGTAGGACTCCAGTCAGTGAGGAAACGGTTGCCATGGAAAGAAAGCTTAGCTTTGCTATCTTCTATGTGGGTGTTCTTTTAGGTATCGGGAGGAATAAGCCAGAACTTCGGGAAAAAGTTACTTAAAAGACATGAGAATAAGTCCATTAAACACATTTTCAGTGAGTTAATTATTATCTATATTGCTGCAGAGTTAATAATTGGAGACACCATTTTACTTACGATTTTAGACCCAAGGGCATGGGTCTAAATGTCCCTAAAACTTGAAATAATAGCTGCAGCCTGGTAAAAGTTGAGGAGGTCCAATTTCTAAATCCTCTAAACTCCATTTACGTATAGGAAGAAGAAAGCCACATTCAGAATGGGCCTACACACAGAGTACATTGATTTATGTTTGGGCCCTAATTCCCTTGAATAGGAAAAGGAGTCCCAGTCACAGCCCTCCTTCCCATAGTTTTGAAGACTTGAGAGTTTTTGATTCAGAATGCACTAACATAAACAAGTAGGAATACTAAACCTCTCTATGTTCCCATTTCTTCTACCTGTTTTGTTTTTTTTTCAACTTCTCAGGTAAGCAATCACTCTTGCAAATCTTTTTTTCTTTAAAAAAAAAAAAGCAAAATAGATATGCAGACACTAGAGGTGCATCAGTTGCCACCTTGAGTAGCAGGTCTTTACCTTCTATTCCTGCAGACATAGTCAAGTGGCTGTCCCCCCACCCAGCCCCCGGCCCTTGATCACATAGAATCTTATGGCAGATATGCTTCCTTACGTGGTGGGGAGGTTAAACTATACCTAAGCATTCAAACACACTAGAATCTACTATTTCTAAAAGCCTAAAAAGAGGATTCTACTCTTTCTCCTCATTGGTCCAGAAATTAGCAGAACATATCCAATTAAAAAAATTTTTTCTTTTATATCTAAACAAATCACATATATTTGTGAAATAAAATTCATATTTTATAAAAAAATCATATTTTATTCATTCAAGACAAGAAAAATATAAACCCAAGAATCTTCTGTGCCCTTTGGCCTCCTCTCTCCCCCCACAGTGCATCATGTGTCTACATTATGCATGGACCAAACCTTACCCATTGACAGAAATACCTGTTCAACCATAAACAGCAACATTCTCCTAGCAGCAATAAGACAGCTCCTTAAAGATGACATTCCTTCTTGATCTCGTAAGGGGCCACAGTGAAGCTTAGATCTGAATTATGTAAACTTTCAATAATACATCATTTGATACACAGCCCTCTGTCTCAAAACACTTACATAACCGTTCCTTGACTTGTAAAGGGCAGAACAGTTCTCAGAGCTTTCTGAGATACTCTTCCTTGGTTATAATCCTCAAATTTGGCTTGAATACAATTTTCCATTTCTTAGATCAACTGCTTAAGTTTTCTTCAACATACTGAATTTTAATTCAACTAACACATATTAAATTCCCACTGTGTGTCAAGCATTGAACTAACTGCTCTATGGTATAAAGAGATTAGTAATGCATGATCCTTAGCTTCAAGGATCGAAGTTGAACAATCCTAGGTCCTTTACCATTTCTAAATTGTTATGGTGTCTGCAGCTTCTTGTGCATTTATTCAATAATTACTGAATGTCTGTATGATTGAGTAGTAATACTGAGTTATATTGAATGCCTGAGAGCTCTTAATCATTCCCTCTAGCGTCCCACATTTTACAGCAAAACAGAGAAAAACTTCCTAAATTCTAGTAGAATTTAAACCCTCCTCTAAACCTGGTACATACTACATACACTCTCTGCAGCTGAAGTATTCTGAAAAATATTCAGAGAGAAGGGGCTGAGAATGGGGAGCTGAGAATGTAGACTTTGAAATTATTGCTAGAAAACGTAACATTTTATTCAGAGAATCATTGCTGTTCGCATTGACATTTTCAGATGCAGCCTCAGGCATTGACAATAACAAATGGTCTATATTGTTAATTCAGGCTATAAAGTCAACGGGAAAGCTCTGAACATTAGTCAAAACTTCGGCTTGACTGAAGCACTTTAATATCCTCACCAGGCATGGTCTGACATATACCACAGCATTAATTACCCTTTGGCTTTGCCTAAAATTTTACTTTCTACCCCACTCTTAAGATTCTTTTGACATATGGGTCATAACAATGAGGATAAAATTAGTCTTGACATTCTTGAGGAAACATAGTCATTAGCGTTCCATTTCATTCCTTAATTACCCATGGAGAATGGGGAAAAGACAAGTGGAGAGGCAGTATATTACGAAATATACAAATTTTCACTGATCTAAACAATTAAAATTTATTTTTAAGGGAATTCTCAAGTTATATCAAAATTTCTCTGTAAGGATCGAACTCAAAAATATTTATCTGTTTATCTCAACACTTAGTACTGTGCTTGACACTCCATAAGCTTTTGTTAACTAAATAAGCCTCCTAAACTATTAGTCTTTATTGCTCTATAGAAGGATATTTTAATTTTATTTTACTTTTTCAAGTTATTTACAGTGAAACAATATAAGTTGAGAAAATTTACATCATCTTCATGGTGACCCTAAGAAGTCCTGAAATGTTTTCTGATTCTTTCAAGAAATATTATATTTTACTCAAAATAACTAGCTTTTTAAAAAAATTTTCTTGAAGTATAGTTGATTTACAATGTTGTGTTAATTTCTGCCATACAGAAAAGTGATTCAGTTGTACAAATATATATTCTTTTTCATATTCTTTTCAAGTATGGTTCATCACAGGATACTGGCTATAGTTACCTGTGCTGTACAGTAGGACCTTGATGTTTATCCATCCTGTATATAATAGTTTACATCTGCTAATCCCAAACTCCCAATCTTTCCTCCCCTACTCCCCTGCCCCTTGGCAACCACAAGTCTGATCTCTACATCTGTGAGTGTGTCTTTGTTTCATAGATAAGTTCATTTGTGTCATATTTTAGATTCCACATATAAGTGATATCATATGGTATTTTTCTTTCTCTTTCTGACTTCTCTTTGTATGATAATCTCTAGGTCCATCCATGTTGCTGCAAATGGTATTATTTCATTCTTTTTTATGGCTGGGTGATATTCCATTTTGTGTGTGTGTGTGTGTGTGTGTGTGTGTGTGTGTATATGTGTATCCACATCTTTATCCATTCATCTGTTGATGGACATGTAGGTTGTTTCCATGTCTTAGCTGTTGTAAATAGTGCTGCTGTGAACATAGGGGTGCATGTATCTTTTCAAATAATAGTTTTGTCTGGGTATACACCCAGGAGTGGATTGCAGGATCATATGGCAACTCTATTTTTAGTTTTTTGAGGACTCTCCATACTTTTTTCCATAGTGGCTGTGCCAGTTTACATTCCCATCAACAGTGAAAGAGAGTTCCCTTTTCTCCACACCGTTTCCAGCATTTATTATTTGTAGACTTTTTAATGATGGCCATTCTGACTGGTATGAGGTGGTACCTCATTGTAGTTTTGATTTGCATTTCTCTAATAATTAGCGATGATGAGCGTCTTTTCATGTGCCCATTGGCAATCTATATGTCTTCTTTGGAGAAGTATCTATTTAGGTCTTCTGCCCATTTTTCGATCGGGTTGTTTGTTTGGTTATTGAATTGTATGAGCTGTTTGTATATCAAAATAACTAATTTTGAATGTATTTTATCATATTTTAATCTTCTGAAAACCATGAACCAAGCATGTTCACTCTCAGCCAGAAGACTGAGTACCCCTCTGGTCTCACTCCAGGTGCATTACCTTCCTAGGGAGACTGGAACGGATTATCTGCAAACCTGGTGGCTTAAAACAACAGAAATTTATTTCTCACAATTCCGGATGCTCAGAGTTCAAAGTCAAGGTTTTAGCAGGCCATGCTCCCTCTGGAGAAGGACAGTCTGTGCCATGGGTTTAAGGGCCTATCTTAGACCAGTAGGACCTCATCTTAAGTTGATTACGTCTGCAAAGGCCTTCTTTTCAATAAGGTCTTATTCACAGGTTCTTATTGGACGTGGATATTGGGGGGCACCTATTCAACCCAGCATACCAGGTAAAGAGAAGGTTAGTGCATTCAGGTTAGTGTCATTTTAATGTCAGCAAAGGATTATTCATGAAATATTTTATTTATTAACTTACTAGTAATGAGTTTGTTCATTAATACAGAGAATATATCTGAATTGAAGGTACTAGGTAGATAATATTGGTCTATAGAATAGCCAAATATAGTCTTAATGATAGCTCAGCACTATCAGACGGATGTGTGCATAGGGTTGACTTACAATCAATAGGCAGTTGTTATTCCATTATATATAACGACTCAATCACAGTTCTGCTCCAAGTAAAAAATATTTTTTACCATGATTGCAAATAAGCACATCTATAGATAACCATTTTCTTCTATGATGATTAGATACACCCTTTTCTGAATGAGTACCCAGTTGTCCCTTCTTAATTTCACCTCCTCTTTCTCATGCTACCATTTTGCTTCTAACCTCTTCTCAGTCCTTTCAAAGAATCATATATACCATGGGAGATACAATTAGAGGTTGTAAGAAGAAAACTGCCTCTGCGTATGTTCTTTGTTTTCACACTCATTACTTTCCTTACACTTGTAGTCCGCTCTGTTTGAGGTATATCTCCCACAGATATTTCTATGGCTCACATTCTCACTTCAGTCTGGCATCTGCTCTCATATGGGTTCCTCACAGAGGCCTTCCCTGACCACTCTATCTAAAGTAGGCACCCCCCTCCATTATACTCTCTCCCTTTACCCTGTTCATTTATTTCCTTCATATCATTTATACCAACATGGTAATACAGATTATTTATAGATTGACTTGTTTATTGTCTATATACTGCACTAAAATATAAGCTCCATAAAGCCATGACTTTGTCTACCCAGTTGACTGTTGTATATCTTGCACTGACAGCAATACTAGTAGCCTGCCCCCATGGCAGCTGCTTAATAAATGTTTGTTGAATGATTGAATAACTGAATGATTTTGAGGTACATGTCTCTGAAAACTCCCTTCATATACTATAAATTGGCCTAAAAAATAAACATGAACAAATGTGTGACTCACCATATTTCTTATTCCCTGAAATGTGTCCGAGTCTTATAGATTGCCAGGGATATATACATAATTCGGAAGAGTTGCTTTCCTTATGGTGAGTTCAACAACACTTACAAACACAAAACTGATAACATATAATTTGGTCAATTATTCATTAAGAATTCTGTCTAATGGCAGATTATTTTTCATTTTAGCATACAACTGGGCCAGGTAAACATATTTTAGTAATGGTAACCAATTGTAATAACTTATGATAATAATTATACTATTTTTAATACAATCACACAAATACACATTATACAAATTCTATATACTCTATGTAAAATTCTTTTTCCACAACAATATTTAGCTGGACATTAGTTTTAGGGCATCAATTCATCACAGCATTTCTGCTATCCCTGAGTTTGGAGTCAGCTGTGAAAAGACACAGGAAATACATAAATGGAGACCAAAATATCAACCTCAGTTCTAATCAGCTGATTAGAAAGTATGGCTTTACATTGACATATGTACACTACCAAATGTAAAATAGATAGCTAGTCGCATGGGGAGATCAGCTCGGTGCTTTGTGACCACCTAGAGGGGTGGGATAGAAAGGGTGGGTAGGGAGACACAAGAGGGAGGGGATATGGGGATATATGTATACGTATAGCTGATTCACTTTGTTATACAGCAGGAACTAACACAACATTGTAAAGCAATTATACTCCAATAAAGATGTTTAAAAAATAATTTAAAAATAAAATTAAAAAAAAAAGAAAGTATGGCTTTAGATCTACAGTCAAAATGGTGTGAGAAAGTCATAGTTCTGGGCAAGGACGTTTCTCCTCTAGAGGAGCAGAGCCTGTCCTAGTAAGTTTACTGCATAGGAAAATCAAATGTATCAGTTTTCCACTGTCTCATTAATGATTTATACAAACAACTGCCAAATCATAGTGGTCTACATAAGAAACATTTATCTGTGCTCACAAGTCTATGAGTTGGCCCAAAGGTCCTGCTGATCTTAGCTGGATCCAAGGCTAGCTGGCAGGTCAGCTGAGTGGACGCTGGCTGGCTTGGGGTGCCCTCAGTTGGAACAATTTTTTCTGCTTCAAGTGATGTCTCTTCCTCCAGCAGGCTAGTCTGGGCTTGTTCTTATGGCACATGTGGATTCAAAGGGAGCCAGGATAGCACAAAGACACTGTCATTTCTACTGCATTCTGCTAACCTAGGCAAGTCACAAAACCAGTATACAGCCAGGGGTGGGGAAATAGACTCCACCTCTTGATGGGAGGAATGAAAAATTACATTGCAGGGGCACAGATACAGGAAAAAGTGGAGAATTGGTCAATTCTATAATCAATTCAACACCATCAGACTGAACCCTCTTTACAGGCAGGCAGATCTAATAAAAGAAGGAAAGAACAGAGCTGAACCTGCCCATTCTGTCCCCAAATGAGTAAGGAACAGAAAGAATAAAAAAAGGTGTGTCACTGTCACTGAAGCTATTCCACAAAATGCCTGATGCTAGGAGAAGGGATGAGCTCCCTAATGTGTGTATGCTTGACACCACCAACCTACCCAATCCAATTCAAAATAAAATGAAATGAAAGAGTAGAGGTAAAATCAGTAATTTGTGCAGTAAAAAATAACACTGCTGACTGACAGAATCTCTCACACTCAGATGAATTGTTTACTGACTTTGATCAAGTAAACACAGTCTTATTTGTTTTTCTGTTTTCTTATTTCTTAGAAAGGTGCCATACATTTGGCTTTCCAACAGAAACAAACAACTTCACTTGAAAGATTTCACTTTGTGTTTTAATATCTTTGATCACAAAATAGACAATTGTACATCTAGAAATAGCATCACTTTTTCTTTTAAATTCTTCAAGTCTGTGGTTATTGAACTAGAACATCAAGTTTGGGATATATGCCAAGCAAACAAGTCACTTCTCCCCATAAGTTTCATATAATACTCGTTACTTGATGAAATCATTTGAAGAATTTATTTTTTATGTATTTGCTTGAAGAAAGCTACTGTATATTAGGTGTTGCTATTACAATCACAGGAAATATTTGCGATTTTTTTTTCAGGAGGAAAAGAGAAAAATGTTAGATTAAATAAAAATTAAGCAGCCTAGGGGCTTCCCTGGTGGCACAGTGGTTGAGAGTCCACCTGCCGATGCAGGGGACACGGGTTCGTGCCCCGGTCCAGGAAGATCCCACATGCCGTGGAGCGGCTGGGCCCGTGAGCCATGGCCGCTGAGCCTGCGCATCCGGAGCCTGTGCTCCGCAATGGGAGAGGCCATAGCAGTGAGAGGCCCACGTACCGCAAAAAAAAAAAAAAAAAGAAAAATTAAGCAGCCTATACCTTAACAGAATACCATCACAATGAAACCTCATCAAGTCCCTAAGATAGAAAAATAAACTATTTTATTTTATAATAAAAATATTAACATAGTTATTTATATATTAAAATATTTTATATATTATATTATTTTTCAATAAATAGTTTGCCATGTTACAAAGTTTTATTGTTATCTATGTTGTAATAGCTTTCCAGTGATAGTTTTTTAATAGCTTTCAAATTTAATAGACTTTAACTTCTTCAGAACAGTTTTCTCCAAATATTTTGATCACACAGCTTTGATGTAAAAAAGTAATTAAATGCCTCTTTATGTGTAAGTGTTCGTATCTTATACACACATGTAATATATTATAAATCTAAAAAATTATGCCAAAAAATGGGCATTAAAAAGTATGAGCTAAAATAAATGTGAGTAGACCATGTTTCAATACTTTTATTCCAAACCCCCATGATAATTCTGCTCACACCAAAATAGATGAAGCATTGTAGGAAAGCAGAAAGAAATCTAGAGGAAGCAGTTGTTCAAAAAGCCATGGAAGTATTGAAACTTCTGAAAGCCATCCCCTGTACTCACTTTTCAAAAATGCACAGATCTTCAAACATAATAGAAAAGGTGTCTACATTCACTCTCTCCCTCCAGCCCTTCTGTACCCTAGGCTTCGAGGATTAGGTCTTCTGGCAGCTAGTACTAATGTCTGCACAGACACTTTCCCAGCACAAGCACTTATAATAGGTCCTAACCCTCTGATCTTAAGTGGTGAGCACTTGAGATTCTCTGGGCCAGTCAGCTCCTCTCTCTTGGCATTGAACACACAGGGACAGGAGGTAGTTGGAACTTCCCACCTGATGGCAGCACCTTAGAAGTTTTATGAACTTGCCTTGGTTGAATACTCAGAACTGTGCTCAGGCACTGTCATCACAAAGCTTGGTTCATCCCTTTTTCTTATTCTTGAGCTATCTTAGTAGCTTTCCAAATAGTCTCTCTCTTTCTGCTCAGGCTTGTCAGAGGCAGTTTTTGTTATTTCAACCAAGGAAACTTAACTGATATTTGCCCTATCCCCTACAGCTGAGTTTTAAGGAGCTCAAAGCTTCATTCATCCATTCAGTCAGTCATTCAGTCTTTCCTCTAACAAATATTCACTGAGTACTTATTATGTGTTAGGTGCTAGACCACAGAAGAAAAAAGATGAATAAAGCATGTTTGCTGTTCTTCAAAAGAACAACTTTGTAGTGGGGGAAACAGAGTGAAAGAGCTGTGTTAGAGTTCTAATTGTAATAATTACAAGATGCTAAGGGACAGGGTAGAAGCATAAAGCCCAGGTGTAAAAAGACAGGGGTTGCTTTCTGAAAGAGTTAATACAAATTGTAAGCCTTAAACAATTAATCTTGGAGAATATGTATACTGCTTGGGGCATTCCGAGCAAAGGGGGACCACACCAGCAAATGCCCAAGAAGGAAAATCAATATGGTACATGGGGAACCACTATAGTTTGCTGTTGAATATAAGTTATGGCACCAGAGATGAAGCTAGAAGCTAAGGAGTTTGAACATTGCCTCATTACATTTTTTAAAAAGGTGTCATTACCAAATTAGAATGCTTAGCTCATCTGCAATAAAACATCTGCAATAAAGTGTTTGTAAATTCTTGCACTATCCCTGCAATTCAGTCATAATTGAATGATTCACTAATAGGAAGTACTAAGTCACAAAGAGGGAAGCCAATATCATTATCAGTTACTAATCTTCTTAAATCAAAACCAGAAATGAACGCTGGTTCCATGATCAAGAACCTTTTGATCTGTATTTAATCAACACAAGGATGTATCAAGCCACTGAAAATCAGCAATAAACATATTAGTGGAAATGTGCCTGGTGAGATTATATAAAATAATACAATTAAACCCCATAGTAAAATTAAACCCCATAAGGCTTTGCTAATCACATAACTTCTTCTTAGTATTGGTATCTTAGATTGTCTAACTGCCTTCAGTTTATCATGTAGCGATATATCCCAGATATGATTGGGTGGGCGCGGGGTCTGTTTTGCCCTTATTGAACAGAGTTTAAACATATGCGTTAAATTGATTATCTCTAATGTCACCCACCTCAGGGGTTATCCAGGCCGGCATTCTAACAAGCATTCTGAAGAAAGCTATTGCAATATTTATTCCCTCTGGCAAGCAGCAGTTGACGCTTTGCATTTTAATGCTTACTTGCAATAGCTGAAGTTTTGCTTTTACAAAGCAGTTGTCTTTTCACAATTGCAAGCCTTTGATAACTGAAGTTCTATTGTTGGGGGAAAAAGAAGAGAGATAAGACCACAAAAATCAAATCATGGATTTTCACCTCTCATAACCTTTTCATTTTGGACCCGAGAAACAGTTTTACCAAATGGCTTTGCAGGTATCCTTCTGAGATGAGATTAAGTGTGTATAGGCACCAGGTAATTATTTTTCCCCACACCTGCTTTCACTCCGTCTGATTCAGACACCTGCACATGTTTTTGGAAAATGAAAATTAATTCAGAGAAAGGCACATTTAAAGGTCCTGTTTCCTAATAAAGGACTTTCAACTGAGAGATGAAAAGCCATTTGATTTTCCTTTTGAGATGCCTGATTCCTCGTCCCCCAAAAGGGATGTAATCCCTCACCAGGGAATTCCAGTCTCTAAAGAGAACACTGGAGATAGGAAAACCCACATGACATTATGCCTGAAATAGCTTCTCTCCATTAAATGTTGCTGTTTTCCTTATTTAATCTCTTTACCCTTCCAAATGTTTCTCTTACAAGGATACACCAGAAAGCACTTGCCTCCATTATTTCACAGCTTTTCATGAGCAAAAATCAGTCCTGTTCTCCCTTTCCAGCTCAGGAAAGCATTATATGGCTTCTACAAAGGTTAGAGGAGACAATGTCTAGACAATGTCTCTCTGTGACACATCTGCATACACGCTATTTGGGCTTAAGGACATCTCCCCAAGGCTGCTTTTGGCTCTGACTCTACAGATATCAGCAGACTTCATAAAACAAGGATAATCGCTACAGAACTGGTGGAGAAATGATTCAGCTCCTCCAAAGAATCTTAAATTTGGCCATGAGACAACTTCAGACTGAACGGCACAAGGAAATGGGACAGGGTACTGGAAATGATGACATGCCTGATAGCTTCTAATGAAAAGAGTGTTGCCTGTTCAGGAAGACAAAGACCCAGGTGATCCACAAGCATGAGTGGAGAGACTCATTTATCTGAGTCCCGTTTTGAATTTATAGTAATATCCATCCTATATGTGATTTTTGTGAATGGAGATAGTAATTGAGCTTCCTATTGCAAAGGGGGCAATGTGGCAATGTCCACCAACCGCAATACCAAAGAAGCTAGTTCCAGAACAGATTGTTTTAGTATTTGTTGGGCTGGGAGAGAATGTTGGAGAGGGGAAGGCACACTGACCTTTCTTCATAACCTTGGTCTTTATTTTTTTCTCTGCTAATATTCTCAATCTAGTAATTTACACCGAAAAAGATTCATCTATTTTCTAAAAGGAATCTTGAGCTCAAGACTCAACTTGAAGGATAGAGAGAGAACATATGCAGTCCATGTTCAAGGAGCTTCAACCCTAATGGGGAAACAGGTTGGCACAGCAGGTGTGGAGGACTGAGCCGGCCAAACTTAACTGCAGAGTGAACTTTTTTAATATGAGTGTAGGCTTTCACCATACAACTAATTGTGCCTTTTTTTTTTTTTGGCTGTGTTGGGTCTTCGTTGCTGCGCGCGGGCTTTCTCTAGTTGCGGCGAGCGGGGGCTACTCTTTGTTGCAGGGCACAGGCTTCTCATTGTCATGGCTTCTCTTGTTGCGGAGCATGGGCTCTAGGCGTGTGGACTTCAGTAGTTGTGGCACGTGGGCTCTAGAGCACAGGCTCAGTAGTTGTGGCGCACGGGCTTAGTTGCTCCACGTTGTGTGGGATCTTCCTGGACCAGGGCTCGAACCTGTGTCGCTTGCATTGGCAGGTGGATTCTTAACCACTGCACCACCAGGGAAGCCCTAATTGTGCCTTCTTAAACAGCAAGACCATAGCTATGGTCTCTGTGTGACCCCCATCATTTGACACAGTGGTTTGTATTTAGTGAATGATCTATTTTTGTTTTGAAAATGTAGGTGTTGAATGGAGTTTTTAAGAGTGATTGTAACTATTTAGGTAAGTATCTGTTTCCTTTGCCAGTGCAAAGGTTAAATAGATTGAAGCAAATGTATCCTCAATAAACAAATTAATGCGTACTAAAATGTGTCCTAGAAGCACGAGAGAGGATCTAATTGTTAGTGCCACGCTTTTTGTCTAATGTACTGGTAACAGGTATTAATTTCTTCACCTCAATGGTTTGAAAGTCCTCAGAGTGTCGGTGCATACCTAATACATGCATGAATGTCTTGGTAAGATGCTAGGGATTGGAGTAGTCAGGACCTGTTGATAGGAGGCTGTTAACAAAATTCTCTGAGAAGCCCATAACAGGGATTGGGGTTATTTGTGAAAGTCAGGGCCATGGGAGCCTCTTGTCCAGCAGACTACCCATAAACGCCACCAAAGGGGATGACATCCAGCTGCTGTGCAACAAGAGAGATGCGCCCCTGGAGGGGATTCATAAGTATAGTTAGGATGATCAAGTTCTCCAAGCAGTACATGCAGGAGTGCAGAAGACTAGTTATTAATATGGATGTGTGAAAGAAATCTCGGCTCCCTTTTCCAGGTGGTATCCTGAGAATGTGAGAGGAGAAATGCTGACAATTCAGCTTTATTCCTGTATCTAAGAAGAGGGAGCCCTGAGGTCGGAACAGGCACAAAATAGCCTCATCTCTCCACCTGTGAGCTCAGAACATTGAAGCTCTTTTGGAATTGAAGTTAATTTGCCTCTTTGTGCAAAACAGAAAAATCATTTAAAATCTGAGCAGGGGGTTGGTTTGCGATGAGGGAGTGTGCTAAGTGACAAAAGTATAAGGGAGCGGCAGAGCAAGACGACGAGGTCAGGAGGAGCCAGCCAGAATGTGAAGCTTTTCAGCCTGTGGCCGATGGGAGAAGAGGCCAGAAAACTCCAAGAGCACACTTTACAAGTAGCAGAGACACAGGGCGGAGACGGAGCTGATGATCACCCATAGTCCTTCCTGCCCAGCTGTGGGGGTCAGAAAGGGAAAGCTCTCTGTGTTTCTCCTCTCCTCTACTACAGCGCTCCACACTTTCGCTTGCCAACTGAATAAGGAGTTTCCACACCGAGGAACTCGCCCGCTCTTCAGCAGACACTAGGTGTCCAACAGATTTAACTTAATTCTGTTACTACCTACCTGGAGTTAGCACAGAACCCATGGGTTAAGTCCTCAGCCCCAGAAGACTGCCCACCTTCAGACACTAATTACAAGGCCAAGTTGTCACCTGTGCTCTGACAGACCTGCTGTAAATCGGAGGTTCCCCAAACCTCCTCCTCAGTTTCAATCTTTTGCAGAACGACTCAAAAAACTCAGTTTACTTACTATTGCCAGTTTATTACAAAAGGTTATAACTCAGGAATAGCCCTATGGAAGACATGCATAGGGCAAGATGTGGCGAAGGGGTGCGAAGCTTCCATGCCGTTTCTGGGTGCGCCACCCTCCCAGCACCTCAATGTGTTCATCAACCCAGAAGCTCTCTGAATCCCATACTTAAGGGATATTTACGAAGGCATCATTACAAAGGCATGATTGATTAAATCAATGGCTACTGATGATTGAACTCAATCTCCAACTCCTCTCCCGTACCAGGAGTTTGGGGACTAAAAGTTCATCTAATCATCTGGTTGGTTCCCCCTGGCAACCAACCCCCATCTTCAGGGGTTTTCCAAAAGTCATCTCATTAACATAAATGCAGGTGGTGTTGAAAAAGATTTGTTATGAATAACAAAAGACACCTTTATGTCTCATCATTTAGGAAATCACAGAATCTCAGGGTCAGACTCTAAGATGTTCCCCAGTGGCCCCACCTCCTGGTATTCGTGTCCTTGCCTTATTTCTTATCCTTGATTCTGGGTGGGACTTGTGATTTTCTTCTAACCAATGGAATACGGCAAAGGTGATGGATGTCACTTCCATGATTAGGTTACATAAGATTGTGATTTCTGTCTTACTACCAGACTCTCGTCCCTATTGCCTTCTTGGTTTGCGTGGTTTAATAAAGCAAGTGGTCATGTTGGAAAGGCTGTGTGGCCAAGAAATTGTTGGTGACCTATTGCCCACAAGCAGCAAGGAACTGAGGCCCTCAGGGCAACAACCTGAGAACAACCCAACCTCCCAACAACCAAGTGAGTTTGGAAGCAGATCTTTCCTTAACTGACTCTTCAGGTGACACCCCAGGTATTGACATCTTGATTGTAGCCTTCTGAGAGACCCAGAAGCAGAGGACCTAGTTAAGGCAGGCTTGGACTCTATGAGATAATAAATATGTGCTGTTTTAAGCCTCTAAGTTTTTGGTAATTTGTTACACAGCACTAGATAATAGAATTCCTGTGGAAAGTGGGTGCCCACAGTCTGGAATCTGTGAGAGATTCGAAACTGGAAGTGGTCAGACAATTGTCTGGCCATGATTGTCTCTGGCAGCGATCCCTTAACACTCAGGAAATAGTGTGGTGGTAAATTTTATGTGTCAGTTAGGCTGTCACAGGGTGCCCACACATTTGGTTAAATATTATTCCTCGGTGGGTCTGTGAGGATGTTTCTGGATGAGATTAATATTTGAATCATTGGACTAAATAAAGCAGATTGTCCTCCACAATATGGATAGGCCTCATCCAATCCATTGAAGACTTGAATAAAAGACTAAGTCAGAAAGAATTCTTTCTCTCTACTTGACTGTCTTTGAACTGGAACATCAGTCTACTCCTGATTTTGAATTCAGACTTGGACTAGAACTAATACCATTGGCTCTCCTGAGTCTCCAGTTTGCCTACTGCCGATGTTGAACTTCTCAGCCTCCATAATCACATGAGCCAATTCCTTATAGTAAATATGTGTAATATATATATATATGTTTATATTTATATATATATGCAATTTTTTAATGCCCTCTCTCCTGGAAGGGAACCTGCCCTTCTCATTCTTCCTTCACCCAAAGCCACACCCTCAAGAGAACCCTACCTGTAAGTCATTATATTTTTCATCTCATCTGGGAAGAGAGTAACCTTAGAGAGAAGACTTAAGGTTTTGTTGCGGGTCTGAGGTACACTTTGGAACTCATGAAACATCATGAAGAGACCTGGTTCCTTTTGGTGAGGGCTGGGGGGGATGCAATAAGCACAGCTTAGAGCCTCGCTTTAGCTTTACCTTTCATCATTCCCATCCCCAGAGCCCCACTCCCAGATGCTACCCCATTTATTTTGGTCCCTCTTCTTATGTTTCAGTTTCTAAAAATGCTTGTAAGTGATAAACAAATACAAATGTGTGTCTTTACACTAACTGTAGTTGTGGCATTGCATTTTAATTCTACTAGATAGTATTTCTTTTTTTTTTTTTTGACAAAAGTAGTGGTAAGCGTTTGAGACATTTACTTAAGATATTGAAAGAAATCCACATTATTAGAAGCTGAGATGCATCTAAAACTGCCAGCTTAAATAACACATTCTCTGAAGTATGTACCCTGAGACCTATTTTTCCAGAGTCTTAAAAATGCTTTACCGTCATTAACTTTACTCAGCCAGACTCTATTAATATTATCATATCTCTGTTGGAAAGATGTAGAAAGAGTCAGACAGAAGGTGTAACAGGGAGTCCAAGGTCACAAGCTTCTGTGCCTGGAATATAAAACCTTTAAGAGTCAAGCATTTGGGGTGTTTTCTTTTCCCCAATTGACAAGAACTAGTCATGCAAGTGACAGCTCAGGAACACTGTTATTTGCAAATATCCCTTCCCTCTCTTTTCCAACTCTTCTGCGTAGCCATTTACATAGAGATCCATGAATTATACATACATCAGTATAATCTCTGTGTACCCTTCATGCACGTACACTTCAAGGGGTGTGTGGTCTTGAATCCATCACTTTGCATTTTCCTTCTGTACTCCCCCTCGTTTCTGGTGAACACTGTTTGCAGTATAGCCCCACCACCCCTTGCCACAGCCCTAAGCAGTCAGAGAGAGAGGAAATCTGACCCTTTCCTTATTCATGTTTTATGTTCCAAAAGAAAGAACACTCTTCTGACTTCTGGCCATAGCTGAAGAAGGAGGTTAGCAAATCCTTTCCCCAAAGAGCAACTCTGAAGTTGAGAAAAATTAACAAAATATAACCATTTCAATGCCATAAAAATAGACCAAAGATGTACAGCAATCTGAAAAGAGCTTATCCTTGAGGAGTTGCTGAACTTCAGGTGAGAATAGTGGGAGTCTGTGGCTAGAGCTTGTCCTGTCCTCCTCCTTTCCCCTGCAGCTCAGTCAGCATGGAGTTTCTGCCAGAGCAGAGTAGGCCATTAGACCAGCATTTTTGCTGCAGTGGTCAAAAGGGGCTCACTCAGTTGACAGTGGTGGAAGATACCTATGCTCACTGCTGTTGTCAGTGAAAGTGATAATCTTGACAGTGGGTAAGCAAAAAGGGTCAATGGCTCTGTTATCCTGATGTCTTCGTCCTAGTTGGGGCAAGCCTATTCCTAGATAAAACTGCCTACACAGTGGAGCCTAAAGAAGGACCAAGCTGTCCACATATGTCTGCTTCCCCTAAGACTATGCAGGTGCACAGAGGAGACAGAAAAGAGCCCAAGGGAAAGTAAAAGCTGGGCATGCTTGAAAACAGACTAAAGTTTGTATGTGCTCCCTTGCCCACACATAGTTCCATTGGTAAGTAAGTAAGAAGCCTTACTGGCTTGAGGCCTTTGAGCACAACCTCTGTCAAATTATTGGCAGACATCCAGCTTTGCAGGCATAGGGGCAACCCCTAAGGGGTCAGGCTTAAAAATAAAAAGAACTTGACAGAAAATCAGCAAAAGATATAGATAACTTAAACAACACAACTGACAAATATAGAATACTTAATTCAATGACTATAGAATAAAAATTGTTTTCAAGTACACACAAAGCATTCTCTAGAATAGACCATATGCTAGGCCATAAAACAAGTTTCAATAAATTTCAAAAAATCAAAATTATGTAAAGTATGTTTTCAGTGACAACAGAACTAAGTTAGAAGTCAATAACAGGCATTCTTTCTTTGTTAAACTTCTCACTGTGTTCATTCATTCTTCTGAGTTTGCTGAGCATCTTTATGATCATTATTTGAACTCTTTATTGACAGGTAGCTTATCTGCACTTAGCTTAGTTCTTTCTCTGGAGTTTTATCTTGTTCCTTCATTTGGAACATATTCCTCTGTTCCCTCATTTTGCCTAACTGTCTGTGTTTCCTCAAACTTTTAGGTAAGTCAGTTACATTTCCCGATCTTGGAGATGTGGCCTTATGTAGGAGATGCCTTCATACTTCAAATAAAAGTATTTACATTGTAAATCAACTATACTTCAATTGAAAAAAAAAAAAGTATTTGAAGCCTGTTTGGCTGCCAGGTCCTGCCTCATGCAGAGGCTGCTGGCTCATTGGTGGGCAGGGCTGGGTCCCTAAGCAGCTGGTTGCTTGGCCTAGATGGTCCCAGGAGCAGTGCACCCCAGCTGGTGGGAAGGTAAGCCTCTGGGGCTAATAGGCTAGAGGGAGGACTCCAAAATGGTGCTTGCCAACCTCATGGTAGGATGAGCTTCCAAAAATGGCTGCTGCCAGCATCTGTATCCCCAGGGGGGTGTCCCAGTTGCCTACTGCTTCTCCAGGAGGCTCTCCAAGATCAGCAAGTGGGTGTGACCCAGGCTCCTTTCAAATTACTGCCTCTGTGTTAGGTCTCAGAGCATGTGAGATTTTGCGTGAGCCCTTTAATAGCATAGTCTCTGTTTCCTACAGGCCTCTGGCTCTTCTGTCCACAAGCTCCACTGGCCTTCACAGCCAGACATTCTGGCTGCTTGTCTTCGCACTGCAGGAGCCCAGTGTGGGGCTCAGACTCCTTGCTCCTTAGGGAGAACGTCTGCAATTGTGATTAGCCTCCCACTTGTGGGTCACCTACCCAGGGGTTGAGTCTTGACTCTACCATGTCTCTGCCCCTACTGTTTGTCTCATTGTGGTTCCTTCTTTATATGTTGAGTTGTGAGAAATCATTTCTGCTACTCTTCAGGTTGTTCTCTTGGATACTTGCTCTGTAAATAGTTGTAATTTTGTGTGCCCGTGGGAGGAGGTGGGTTCGGGGTCTTCCTGCTCTGCCATCTTGGCCACTGTGCCTTGAGTTGATGCTTTACAGGATAACAAAGTTGAGTTAAACTGAAGAGAAAAGCTATATTAAAAAATACAATTTTGCAGTGATTTGCATCATTGTAACAGTAATTTGCATCTGTGTAATTCACTTTTCTATGAGTAACATCAGTTCTCCTTCAGGATTATGTCAAATAGACCTGCTTTCAGTGAATCACAACTGAAAACGCAGTTGTTCACAAGATGGAAGTTTGTAAAGTGTACTATTACAACATCAATCAGACTCTTAGATTTTTACTGCTAAAAGGTATATTATTTAGAACATGATAAGCTTATAGACCGGCACAGATAAATGAGACAATGTATAACTTTGTGAAGAAAATTGGTATTTAGTTAGTCTTACTGACAGTGTCTTGGCATGTAAGGTTCATAAAGTCTGTTAAAATGTGGTAGGTAAGAGAAAATCTTCCACAGTGTGACTCTTGTTTTAATAATGGAGGCTCTATTTATTAATAAATTATTTTACATTAACCTTTATTACTTAATTGTGGCAATGTAATCCACGTCTGATTCAAGTCATGTCTTAAGAGATTTTTATAGATTCGACAATAAATTATATTTATAAAGGATGTATGGATTATGGTGGCATATCTAAAATATGTTTCCTATACCACAAGATACACCATTTGAAAAGGGTTTTGTGGTCAAATATGTTTGAAAAACGTTATTTACTATATCCATCTCTTAGGGATTGGAATGTATGTTAGTACATTAAAAGCTCTGAGAAGTTCTTGAAATAAGCATCCTGTTTTACTTATATCCCAACCTTTCAGTGGGTTTACACGTCATGTACCCTCCCTCACATGCTAAGTGCTTTCGTTGACCTTGTTGATAACGGCCTCGCTTTTCTCTAGCTCTTTACAGCTGATGCGAGGCCTGGTGATGTGAACTGGTCATATGCTTTGCCTCCCAGGGTGTTTTGAGGGTAGGAGGCTCAGCTGCTGAGAGAGAGTGGAAGATGACCAGACCACTATAGATAGCACTGGGTCCAGAGGACAGGGAGGGGGGCTTGGTCTGCCTCTATAGCATCTGGGACAGCTTACTTGTCCCTCTATTAGTTCTCATTTATGCTGACAGTGACCTCCTTCTTCCACTCACCTCTTCTCACCATTTGGGATTTCTGGGCTATTGGTTTCTGTTGCTTCTCTGACTTCCATTTCATTCAGAAGTTGTAGTGATAAGGAGAAGACAGTCTAGAAACTTTCTGGGACCATGGTTCTTGTCTTGGCTCAGTCACTAACTGAGTTGACCTAACTAAAAAACACATGGGGTACTTACTGTGTCCCAGTTACTGATCTAAATATTTCACAGGTATTAACTCATTTAGTCTTCATACATCTCTAAAATGCATGCTCCTTATTAGCCCCATACTATGGATGGGAAGTCTTAAAACACAGAGAAGTTCAATAACTTGCTAGTTACTACTAGTAATAGTACATGGTTGAGCCAGGATTCATACTTAACCAGTAAGCTACAGTGCCTCTCACAAGCCCCGTAACTTATTTGCTTCTCTGTGTCTGTAACCATAAAATCAGATGCACTCTAGAGAATGCCTCCCAGTCCTGTTTGCATCTCTGTCCCGCTTTATCTGTTCCTGTGTGTTTTCAAGAACTCTTTCCTAGGCTCAGTCAAGTTCCCTTGCTCTACTGACAGTCACAGTGCAACTTGACAGACCAGACAAAGCAATTGCAGGCTGACAGGTCATTACAGACAGCTGGCAGATGCTTTACACCTAGCCGTGACTATAAAGGAAGGGTGAGAGAGATGAAAGGCACATTGTGGTATTATAAAATTTAGGCCAGTAAGAAGCTGGCAGAGTGCTTGGCACAGAGTGGATACTGAGTAAAGTTTGAAGACCAGAAGTGTGCACTACGATGAAAGACCATCAATGGATTTGGAACCCCGACCCATTAAAAAGGAGATACGGCAGTTCCAATGTGCCATTTAAGATAAAATTTTAAAATAGGAGAGTAAAATTTAGCTATCAAGAGGATCTGCAGGCTTAAAGAGTGGACCTCCTACATGGGTGGTGAAGTCAGAAGTCTTGAGTATAAATCACTTTCATAGTGGAAAATTGGCCTGAGTGTGATTAAGTTGCCAAAACAGTAACTGAGTTAGTCATTTCCCTGAAGTTTTTAGTTTTCATTCAGCAGTTATTCATCGTTAAAGTTTAATATGTGTCAGCAAATACAAGAA
Source organism: Monodon monoceros (assembly GCF_005190385.1). Lineage (NCBI taxonomy): Eukaryota > Metazoa > Chordata > Mammalia > Artiodactyla > Monodontidae > Monodon > Monodon monoceros. The sequence goes on along the minus strand of NW_021703781.1, from coordinate 7,602,827 downwards.
AATAGTTTCTTAAAACAACAGGAAAAACATTAAAATATTATTTCGTATTTGCCTATAAATTGCAACTTAACTTTTATTTAAACCATGGGACTGTGCAAGTGGAAACATGCAAGGGCAACATGCAAAATTTTTTAAAAAGGTATATAGGTATTATGGGAAATTTTAATTTTATTTTTCCAAATTGTGTTGTTGCCTTACAGCCTTTACAATAGTTTTCAAATTACTCAGAATAAATATAAAGTAAATCTTTTTTACAGTTTCTTCATGCTGTGCTACTAGATGGACTGACCCGTCAGGACCAAAATTGGACCAGTGCACTTGGCCCACCTGCACTAAGATAGAAAGTAGTCAGAAATTAGTCAGTGTTCAGAATCTTAAACAACAAACAAGTATTTTCTGTTCCCTTTGTTCTAATAAATGTACGTATTTTTCTGTAAAAGCTACAAATAGATCTTAGTGTGAATTATTTAAGAACAATAGACAGCTGTAACAATTTACTAGTGTCATTTGTTTTCTGCCCACAAAAAGGAGGTGGGGGAGATCTCTTGCGTGAAAAACATTAAGATCATAAATAGGAACTGAACAAAAGTTCTCCCAGGACACTGTGTCTAATGACTGGATTAGACCATGGCTGATGGACCATCCTGGGATTTCTTCTCATCCCCAGAAGATTAGGTTTATGGGATGGAAATAAGAAAGAGCCACCTCAGTACCGCTCATGCAGCACCTTTTGCTGACACAGGTACCTGGATCATTTAATGATGTGACTTGTCCCTGGTAAAATTGGATAAGCCTTTTGATTAATGGAACGTCGATTTTTCTATGTTGTTTCCTACTTCAGACCTATTGGATGGTTTTCTCCTTACGTGAGTTTTTACAAATACCTGATCACTTTTCTCTAATAAAAGATATATTGTAATGTAAAAATCATACCACAGTATTTATACTACATTGTTGTTTATATTTAATTTTAAATAATATACTTTTAAATATTCAGAAAAAAAATTTTTTCTGAAAGTCCCATTTCAAGAAACTTTTAGCAGAAAAGATAAAAGAAAAAATCTTATTTCATGAAAAGATCTGATTATTCCTACAGAAAGAAAAAATTAGAATAAGCAAATGTTAGAGATAATGTCTGTTGATCAAAAGGATGTACATATAGAATGAATATAATAAAAAAACTGTCTATTTAAAGATAAATAATGCCAAGATGAGAATTTAAGCGTCAGTCATTATCTAATGGTTTCTTATTTGTTGTTCGGTGTTGCCATGTAGACAAAGTAATTAGAAAACTGAATTTTCATGTGGATGTTCTAATTCTAACATAGCATGTCACTGTCATCTTTTAGCTCTTCAACTGTAAGCAATATTCTGATAAAATAATATCTTTCTTAATTTAGAGTAACACTTAATGACATGATAAATTATTATTTTACCTTGAATAATTTATACCAGAAAACTCAGATATTCAAAGACTATTTTAAACTAAGGCATAGTTGAAAGAGACATAGAATTTTTCAATCCCAGCCATCTATATAAACTATTTTTACAAGGACAAATACATTTTCTAGAAGGTTTCATATCAACATGAGCAATTGAGGTTGATTCCACATTTAAATTTACACCTTGCACCTGGCCTCATTCCATTTCCACTTCCTAATCACTACACTGCAACAATATCTTTTCAAGATATTGACAATGCTGAGATATTTGGGGAATGGTGTTTTAGGGAGGGTTCAGTGGAGGTAATTATTCTATCTTCATGAATTTACAGCTTAGCATTTCAAGTTGATATATTAGCATATAATGTAAATATATATAATATTTTAGCATATAATTAGCATATAATGTAAATATAATTAATTCAATAGCTCTACAATCAAAGTTCTTTCAGCAAAGGCTGAACCTTTCTATTTTTAAACACCTTTCTTAACTCCCTTTTCATTTTTTCATATTATATCTTTCCAATTAAAGTTTAAATAAGGGTTCAAATGTTGTCCTTAGATATTCATTCACAAAATTGACCTGATTATCTGAGGGCAAAGATTACACATTACTTCCTGAGGGAATTACACATGTTAATGGAGGGTAGATATTAGCCCTTGATATTAATAGAAGTTACTCATGCTCATTGTGCACGTAATCTCGCCATTGGCAAGTCTTTTATTACTGCATAAAAATAAAAAGACTGAGAAGCCCTATTTTCCAATTTAAATATTAGTGTTTGGTTACAATCTTCCCTATAAAGCCATAGTTCTTAAATTCAGTTATTATGTGATTTTTTTTTTCTCTACCTTACTCTCCTTAGCTATTTTTACCCTAGTAGTTATCTGTAACCCTTTGACAAACATCTGATTGTCCTGGGTGGTATAAGAAAAGTCCTCATTAACAAATTTTTTTAAAAAAGGAGAATTAGTATCTTTTTGCTAGATTAATGTGTTGAAATTTTAAATTGTTTTGTATCTAAATCCTTTAGGATTCCACTGAGATCTGGGCATTCTATATACGTAATACCTGTTCACAACCTAGAACTAAAGAATGTGATATTTTAACACTATATTTTTTAAACCATTACAGATAATGTTGAGAAGGATGAAATACGACCAGGGGCAAAGAATCTATAGAGACCATAGATTTAGTAACTAATGTTAAGAGTCGGAAATTCTAAGGCCTGTAGTTTATTTTGTTCATTCACCCTTCATTTTAAGACTGTGAAGTACTTTAATACCCTTTGATCTGATTAGCAGTCTGAGTTCACATCACTTCTCAAATTCACATGCTATCTCAAAAAATGTGAGTTCCCTTCCCAAGGCACATCTCCCTGATGACAGGAGCAGAGCACAAAGTATCATGGCAAAGCACTCAAAAACCAGCTGAGGGGCTCCCAAGAAGAGACTGAGGGGCTGAGTAATTCACCGACTGTACTTGCCACTGTCATTCATTAGCTGTTGCAAAGCTGAGCACATTCGGTATGTATGGGAAAAGCTTCTGTTAAACAAACATGCTGTGATTTTTTAGAGGACTATTTTACTAGTAAGAAGAGAGTGTTATCAGTAAAGAGTCACCTACATAAATAACACACAGTAGGTCATAGTACTTCAGCATGAGTAAGTAAATAAGATAAGTAACACACGTTTTCTTTGCTCCATTTCACTAAAATTGATGTTATAAACAGATTACTCAGGAGGTCAGAACTGTTGAATTCTCCAAATGGAAGAAATCTTCTCTGATAAATATTAGTTTGCTTATTTTATCTTTTTTTTTCCAACAAGCAAACCCAGCATTGTTTGCATTTGTCATAATACTAAACTGTTCAAGAAGCAAGGAAATCATAACTGCATGACAGTCCCTTTCTATTTCCTCCTTTTACACAGCACAGCTATGGGCTGTTGTGATGGCCCCAAGAGGGATGATGAGAAACACACTTGGGAGCACATACTCAATTTTTAAAAATCAACTCAATTTCAGTTTGAGTGAGGAACAGAAGGGCCCAATGCAATGATAGGAAGTCTAAGGTAGACTTGAATAAATGTATTTCCTTCCAGACTGAAATAGTGACTTCATATCTGTACACTTTTTGGTCTGAAATAGTAAAGCACCATCTATTGGCATCCAGTGTACTAACTAATTAAATTAATGGGACTTTTTTAAAAAAGGAAAAATGTCTGTGCTTGGGTAGGTTGATGCCCTCTTTGGTCACTTTTGTAAACTCTGAGAGCCCTGTCTGACACAACCCATACCTGGAGCCTCTGAGCAGTGTGGCCCCTGGGGGTCATCCATGACCTGGGACACGCCTCTCAATGTAATGGCTAAAGGCAAAATGAGCTGAATGTGAGAGCACTTTGACAGGGATAAACCACACTCTTCATAAAAAAAATGAAACTTTTTTTAAATCAATATTTTCTTTACTGAAGTTTAGTTTATTTACAATGTGTTAATTTCTGCTGTATAGCAAAGTGATTCAGTTATACATATATATACATTCTTTTTTTTTTTTCTCTGTACACGGGCCTCTCACTGTTGCGGCCTCTCCCGTTGCGGAGCACAGGCTCTGGACGCGCAGGCTCAGCGGCCACGGCTCACGGGCCCAGCCACTCCGCGGCATGTGGGGTCCTCCCGGACCGGGGCACGAACCCGTGTCCCCTGCATCGGCAGGCGGACTCTCAGCCACTGCGCCACCAGGGAAGCCCTACATTCTTTTTCATATATTCTTTTCCATTATGGTTTATCATAGGATATTGCATATAGTAGCTCTCTGTGCTATGCAGTAGCATCTTGTTGTTTTCCCATTCTGTATATAAAAGCTTACATCTGCTAACCCCAGCCTCCCACTCCATCCCTCCCCCAACCCCCTCTTCCTTGGGAACCACCAGTCTGTTCTCTGTGTCTGTGATTCTGTTTCTGTTTCATAGATAGGTTCATTTGTGTCATATTTTAGATTCAACATATAAGTGATATCATATGGTATTTCTCTTTTAAAAAAAATGAGACTCTTCAATGCAGCCTGGTTTTCTCCCTGCTTTAAGAATGTCTCCATTTAGAATGTTAGCTGTTTTGCTAAAAGCATTACCTAGAAATGCACCCATTAATCGGGAGATCCTAGATATACCTAGATATATCTATATGTATACTTACATTTATTAATGGGCAGTCCTTGTATATATAGGACTATCTTAATTTTGTGCATATAACCCACACTATAAAATACATATCTAGTTGACACCGGTCCCTAGATGTTGTTCAGGTCTGCACATCTGTCTTTAACCATAATTGGATATTTATTTAATCAAGGGATTTCTATATTTGGGAATTGAGACAGGAGGAATGTGACTAGGACTCAAAAGCACCAAATTCACTTCCTTCATGAATGCAGAAAACATAACAGAACAATAAAGTTGTAATTTTTAAAGCAGATTGCTTTAAAAATTAACACATTTCATCTTTATTAATAGGAGACAATAAGTATGCAGTCAGGGATTGAAACAACTAATAGAATTCTATATTCAAAAACATGAAGTTAAGAGTTTAACATTGTAAACCTAGAAATAGAACATACATAACATTTATTAAATGAGACATCACATGCCATCAAATTTCAGATACCATTGTTTGTTAAAAACATTTTTTTTCCAGAGAGGATACAAATCTTTAAAATGTAAAAATGTCTGCCTTAGAGTTTATGAACTATAGCATATGATTGAGAAATAGAAATGTAACCGACCAAGAGAATCTTTTAAGAACACTTTACTTTTCTTACAGTTTTACTGAGATATAATTGGCATATAACATTGTGTAAGTTTAAGGTGCGCAAAGTGTGGATTTGACACACTATTTTGCAAAATGATTAACGTCATAGCATTAGTTAATACCTCGATCACTTCACGTAATTACAATTTCTTTTAGTGGCGAGAACATTTAAGATCTCTCTTAGCAACTTTTAAGTACATAATACAGTATTATTAACTATAATCACCATGGTGTACATTAGACCCCCAGAACTTATTCATCTAACTGAAAGTTTGTATCCTTTGACTAATATCTCCCCATATAGGAATACCTTACCTGTTATATCAAGTCCAGGAAAGCTAGCCAGCTTTCCGGGGTTCCTAGTGGCATGTGTTTTAAGGTTCAGCTATGGGGAGTTGGCACTAGAAAAAGAAATAGAAGAGCAGGTCTCGAAATACTGGTCAAAGTTGAGTCCATCTAGAGACCATATATGAAGGAGTAAAACACTCTCTCCTGAGTGATATTTGAGGGAATCATCTGAAATCTAATGTTTCAGAGAGTCACTCTGAACTAAGGCAGTGAAAGTCCTGATACCTCATTGCATTATCAGAGAGTCAAACCTTGGCCAGGAATTGGCAGTTCTTTTCCTGAAATACATTAATTTAAAATGTCTGGCTTCAAAGAATCATCAGTTCCAGTATTTTCCCTTCTAAGAGCAGACCAGCAAATGTACTGTGTTGGTTAAGTACAGCGAGTTGATACTGTTGATGAATTTTCTTCCAGGACCCCAATCTGTCATCTTTTGTCACCAGTATGTGAAGTGAACTTTAAAATCGAAGTATAGATTTATTCACTCGCTTTCACATCCGTCTTTATGGATTTCTTTGCCAAAAAGCTGCCCGAGAAGTTCTGGGTAAGCCTTCCTGCTCAAAAATATCTCCCCCAATTCTATACTTGTCCATCATCAACCTTCATTATTTTTTCATAAAAACAATGCTAGTCCATTTTTCTGCTGTTAAAGGAAGCCCATAGCATAGGGGTTTTGTTCATACCGTGACAGAATTTTAAAGAGTGACAGAAAAGAGAGCAGCTTACATAGTCCCTGAAATAACACCATTCAGTTATTTTGCCTTGGTTTTGAAAGAACCTTGCTTAAATGAATTTTTCCATTTGGGCAAACTATTTCTACTAATTCTATTTAATAACTCTTCTAGGATTGTTCTTATCTAGGAAAGAATAAGATGTATAGAAGTGGAACCCAGGAAAACTGGTCTTAGGAAGTCAGGGAGCCCAAAAGGTTGTTCAGAAGTGAAATAGAAAACTAATGTAGAAAGTGCACCAGCGTCAAAGCAACCTTCTTCATTGTTGTGCATAAAGCTGTTGGTTTGCGAACTGGTCCCACACATGGAGGGCAAAGAGAGACAGAAGAAAGAGGCAGACCACTCCAGATGCGTAGGTGGCAGGTTAACAAGCAAGAGAACTTACATACGAGGCTTGTCTTGTATGGCCACAGTTGCGTAGATGTCCACACCCCATCCACCAGAATCTTAAAAGTGTATATAACTGGCCTTAACTGAATTGAGTCACGTATACCATCCAGATGGCTGTTAACACCTCACTCTCTCAAGCCTGCATCCTTGAAACAGCTCTGGCTATGAGAACGGTGGTCAGAACATTTATTCCAAGGATGCAGAAGAAACAAGGAGCCTCTGATTGCCTGGGTCCAGCTCACGGGTCAGCTGGTGCTCAGGTCCTCTCTATCACCTCCTCCAGTGAAAGCAGATCTTAACATTTATCTGCAGCATCAGTTGGAATAGTGATTCAGTACATATTTAGTGCATGATTTTCAACAATAGAGTAGGCAAATAGCCATCAGTTTTTAAATATTATCTCCCAGTATTTTTTAAGTCATGAAGAAAAATGAAATAGAAACATTGAAACAGTGAGATGGCAACTGCTAACACCCAGTCCTTAGGGGGAAAAATGCAAAATTAAATAAAATGATCTTATTCAAAAGAATAATTTGAAATGCTTAATAGTATCATTTCTGTTATTCATTATTCATGCCTAGGTCTTTGCAGAAGCGGCAAACAAGAGGTGGTTAAGTATAAATTTAGAATTATTTTCTGAAGGGGAGCAGAGTATACTATCCCCAAATATTTCACTTTGGTATACTAATTCTTTTGAATTGAAGTTATATGAGAAACAGCCTGTTCAAGAAGGACACTTTACCCACCTTTGGTCCCCTGAAAGCAGAAAATAAATCCCCCATGTGAAAGATACCTTCCCTGTACCAGGAGGGTGGAAGGCATCCTTATCATCAGAGACAGGGAATTTAGGGCCAAGAAGGCATACATAAACAAAGCTTGTTACTTCTCACTGATTTACTACCCCATGCCCAAACCCCTTGATCTTGTCAGTTCTTCACAAATTTATTGTTTCCTTGTCTAAAAGATTTCTGCTTTGGTAGCTTCTTTGAGCCTCATGTTTTTATGGGGCTCCCATATATACAAAATTAAATTTGTTTTTCTCCTCTTAATCTGTCTTATGTCAATTTGATTATCAGACCAGCCAAAGAGCCTAGAAAGGAAGAGAGAACATTTTTTTTACCTCTACATCCTGTTTAATTTTGGAAGTGATTTTTGAAAATCTTAAGAAGGGATGTTTAACTGGACTGGAAATAACTTGATTTTTAAATGTAAAAAGGCATTACTTAAAGTCTTGAATATTCAATAGATTTCTACTTTATTTTGTAATATTTCTAGAGGTGATTTTAGTAGATTAATATCTCTGCTAATTACATTTTGGTTATGGAATAAAAGGTGAGGTTATATGACCCATGTTCTCTTCAGGTCATTTGCCCCGTTTGCATTCAGAACTTGGAAATGCCTCTCTGTCTCTATTTTTTTTTCCCTATTTTTCCTTCCTTATCCTCATATTCACCACATGCCCCTGAGCAGGAAACTAAACTAGATGGTTTGGTGCCCTCATTCACTTGAGGTCCTTAAACAGCTACGCCACATGATAAAGCATTTGAAACTCTAATTTTATCATTTATTGAGTGTGAAAATGCTTCTATTGTTTTGAAAAGGTCACATTTCTGTCTCTGCATTGGATCTATTTTCAGACATATTCCTGTATTTACTCAAAAAAACTGCCTTCCCTCATTCATTCAACAACTGTGCATTGAATCCCTGCTATTTGCGAGGACCGTAAGGCAGTGAGAAGATCAGATATAGTCTCTTTCATCTTGGAGTCAAGTATACCATCTTATCAAAGTGTGGCTTCTGATTCATCTCCTTCCCTTCATTTCTCCTTCTAGGATTCCCATGACCCAGGGAAACAACCACCTTCTGCTTGCTTAGATGATTTCTAAGTTGGAACAGCTCTCTTAGATGATGTGTTGCCTCCATTCTAGCCTTTCTGAATTTCAAAGAGGTACATAAATGAATTTAATTAACACGCTCATGAGTCCCCACATTCTTATTATGAGCAGAGATATTATTTCTCTAGCATCAGCAGTGCAGTGTAACATAATCTTTGATACTGTGTGGCACTCACTTTGTTGCAGAAGGAAATCTCATTTCATAGTTCCCTTAAGAGGCTTCCAGTTTTTGTTTCATGAGAAATTATTATGAAGTATCTTTCAGAGTTTTTCAAGATGAACTGTATTCAAATTAACAATTTCCCTTAGAACACTGTGGCTTTGTTCAAATTTTAGGTTGGTTGCTTTAAAATAGACCTACTCCTGTCAAAATGGCAGTAGTGAGAGGCGAGGAATAGCACTGAAATGGGAAAGAGTGTATTTTATAGTGACAGCTCTACAGTTCTTCAGTGTTTTAGCCGAAATAATTAAATTGAGACTCAAGCCTACTCTAATCTAGGCATATTTTTTATATAACTCACTCACTAAATTATCCCAGTCCCACAGGCCCTATTCTAGGGTAGTGAATGCCTCCTGTGGTATGATTTGGATGGGAAAACAAAACTCTGCACCACATTGCTAATAAATGAAAGATTTTTCTCTCTGTCTTACACCAAGGTGAAATTATTAGAAAATGGGTCTTATGAGATAAGTACATTTAAAAGGTAACGTGATATGGTGGAAATAAAACTGGCCCAAGAGGCAGAGCGATGGATATCAGTGCTAGCTCTGCCACTGGTAAGTTTCTGACCTTGGCTAATTCACTCAGCTTCTTTCAGCACAGTTCCTAACCTATAGAAATAGGTTAGTAACCTCCTGCATGGGATTGTTAGAGGGTAAAAATGAGAAAAAATATAAAAGTACATAGCAGAATGCCTGGCAAGTGGTTGGTCCCCAGTAAATAAGTTTCTTCCCTCTTTTCTCTTTCCCTTGCTTGCTGGAGAATCCCGTTGTGAGGCAGTGGAGAGCCTAGATCTCATTGATCACACCAGGAAGCTACAGTCTGTATATGAAATAGAGCAGTGTGTAGAAAGTGGGGAAGCCACTGCCTTTTTGGTGCGACTTGGTAGCTGCCACAACACCCACTGTGAGACCATGGGCACTTCATAGCACAAGTATTATTATGCTGTAGTAACTGTGCAGTATTATGCTGTGGATATCATACCATTAGGTTGTTGTCATCAAATGCTTTGAACCTAGTGAAACAGAGCAGGACCCTGTGGGGCCCTCCCTGGTGCAAGTCCTTTCTGTGTCCCCCATTTCTTGTTTGCGAAACCACACTCCTTTTCGGGTGGGATGCAAACCCAGCCAAAACACAGATTGGGACTTGAACCCACTGTCTTTTAATTGAAACCGCTCACCTGGCATCAGGACTTACTGAAGCTCAGGTTCTTTTGTCTCGGCGCAGAAAGAATTCAGCAAGAGGCAAAGAGGCAGGCAAAGAGTGAGTTTATTTAGCATAGGGCACTTGTGAGAAATACAAGCGGGCGGGCAAGAAGGCTCTGCTCTAAGGACTGAGAGGACTTTGTTTTTATAAACAAAAGAAAAGTGGGGAGGGGGAGAAGACCACCTTCTTCCTCATTCTTGGCCAGATGTCAAAACTTACATCAGTAGTTCCTCCTTTGACCCTATATGGTCTAACTGGGACTGTCATGGCACTATTTAAATCATACGTGTATCAGCAAAAGGGTGGTGACATATACTAAAATATGGTAATTAATCTCAGGTTCCAGTATAATGTCCCCTTTCACCTCGTTCTTTCCCCTTTCACCTATATTTCTGTCTTGGCTACATGCAGAAGTGCTCTTCAAGGACCTTAAATTAAATGCTCTTAAGGGTCCTCTTCAAGGACCATTAACTCCCTGAATTCATGTTTAAAGATTCAGACCCTGTATCTATTGTCTTGTGTTTTAACTATCAGTGTTTGTGGCTTGAGTGTACATGGTGCTTGGATGCACCTGGTCTTCCTTCAATGTAGTGTAGATTGTTGCTAGGTTACTGGATTCTTTTCCCAAGTGGTTGTTAGCTTACAGTAGTCTCCCAAACTCCCTTAAAATTCCCCGTCTTTAATCCCCTAGTGGAAGTTCTAAACTAACTATTTAATTATTCTACTCTGTCCCTATCATTTGTAGGAAATAGGCTTCATTCAGCTTCTTTGACCTTCCCTGAGTTCCAAAGGGCAGATTCAAACAGTTGCTCGTCAGGGAAGGGAAGGGATGCAGAAACAAGGGAGGAGCAGTCAAGAAACAACAGTGCAGCCTTGGGACAGGTCCTGGTTCCTCCTCAGGGATACACATAACAATATCTTTGAGTTCTTCTGCAGGAAAGTAAGGCCTCCAGCAAGGTGCAGGATGGCAGCTTCAGGCTGAGCACAAGATTCCTGGAGCACTGCCCTGTTACCTCACCACCAACCAATCAGAAGAAAGTCACACACCCTGCAGCCCTCACCCCAAATTTTGCCTATGAAAACTTCTCCCTCAAAACCATGGGGGAGTTCGGGGTTTTTAAGCACAAGCCACGTGTTCCCCTTGCTTGGCCCTACAATAAACCTTTCTCTGCTCCAAACTCCGATGTTTCAGTTTGTTTGGCCTCGTTGTACATTGGGCATATGAACTTTTGTTTGGTAACACTAGTGTGAGATTTAACCATTATTCTCTTAGCTGAATTTCCTTATTTCCTCTTATTCAGCTCTCAGAAACTCTCTCTCTGGCTACTTTCTTTTTATGCTCCATGCAGGCCCTCCCTCCTTTTCTTGACTTCTAAATGCTGGAATCCATGGGTCAATGTAGGCCGTGCTCTTTGTATCTAAATTCAGGACTTATCCACCTCCTGGACTTGAAATTTTAACTATATTCCGATGACTTACATAAATATTTCCCCAGCCTACACCTCTCTCATAAGCACCAGACAGTATATCCAACTGATTAGTGCTTATATGTGTAGGGGAGGAAATAGCTTTCTCTCCACCCTTCTGAGTGCTTGGCTGAAACCCTTTTGATAAAAGACAGATTAACAAGAGAAAAACAAACTGTATACTTCATGTAAACATGGGAGATGCGGGGGGGGGGGGGGGACGAGTAACTCCCCTGGGGGCTTAGAATTCCAGTTTATATAGCGTCTTCAACAAAGGGCAGTAAATTTGTAGAGAAAGGACAGGACTAAGGAAAGCAGGTCTATCTAGGCTTCCAAGGGAGGAGACGAAGCCTAGTTAGTAAAGTTCTTTTATACAGATTCCTCTGGTGACTTCTCCAGGTTAAGGGTCTGGCACTGTATCCAGTGAATAACTTCTGTCCTTCTTGGTAGGGAGGGGAGAAGGAACACCTTTATAAAAGTATGTCCCATTTTTAGGCAAATAGGGGAAGGCAGAGAGCTTTTCTTGTAACTGCTTCTTTTCAGTTACCTTCAGCTCAAAGTAATTCTTATGCCAACATGGTATATTTTGGGGTCGTGTAATCTGCTGCCCTTAAGATGTCTAACAGGCAAAAGAGGATTCTTGATTTTCTCCCCCCAAACTATTTTCTTGACTCAGTGAATGGCACTACCATTCACACAGTTGCTTGGGTCCAAAATCTAAGAGCCAAACCTTGATTTCGCTCAGCTCCTTTCCTCTTGCTGCTCCCATCTCCCCAACGTCCAATTCACCAAGCAGTTCTGTCAGCTCCCTTTTCAAAATATATTCTAAATGTTACACTTCCCAGCGCCTGGCCCAAACCACACTCATCTCTACAATAACCCCTTAAACAGCCTCCCTGCTCCCCCTCTGACCTTCCTGCAGTCAGCGCCTCACCAAAGCAGCCAAAGGGATTTTTGCACAACATAAGTCAAATCATTTTGCTCTCCTGCTTAAAGTCCTCTACTGTATTTCCATTAAACTCCTACTGAAGCTTATAAGCCTTGTATTACCTGGCTCCCTATCTGGCATCATTTCTTGCCAGTTCTCCTTCATTCATTATATTCCAGCCACATTGACCTTGGGAATCCTCTCTGGACAGCACCTCTGCACTTGGTAATGCCGCCTGAAAGTATTTCCTCAGAACTTCATGTAGTCACTCCTTCCCTTCCTTCTGGGCTCGTCCCAAATGCCGCCTTCTTCGATAGGCCTTTCCTGACCATCTTACCTAAAGCGGTCCCCATACCCTCCATATTGTGACTCTGTTGGAACCCACTGAACCAAGCTTACCCACTGGGGGCAGACACCAAAAACAACGGGAACTACGGACCTGCAGCCTGCGAAAAGGAGATCCCAAACACAGTAAGTTAAGCAAAATGAGAAGACAGAGAAATACGCAGCAGGTGAAGGAAGAAAGTAAAAACCCACCATACCAAGCAAATGAAGAGGAAGTAGGCAAGCTGCCTGAAAAAGAATTCAGAGTAATGATAGTAAAGATGATCCAACATCTTGGAAATAGAATGGAGAAAATATAAGAAAAGTTTAACAAGGACCTAAAGAGCTAAAGAGCAAAAAAGCAATGATGAACAACACAATAAATGAAACTAAAAATTCTCTAGAAGGAATCAATTGCAGAATAACTGAGGCAGAAGAATGGATAAGTGACCTGGAAGATAAAATAGTGGAAATAACTACCACAGAGCAGAATAAAGAAAAAAGAATGAAAAGAATTGAGGACAGTCTCAGAGACATCTGGGACAACATTAAACACACCAAAATTCGAATTATAGGGGTCCCAGAAAAGAAGAGAAAACAAAAGGGACTGAGAAAATATTTGAGGAGATTATAGTTGAAAACTTCCCTAATATGGGAAAGGAAATAGTCAAGTCCAGGAAGCGCAGAGAGTCCCATACAGGATAAAGCCAAGGAGAAACATGCCAAAACACAAATTAATCAAACTATCAAAAATTAAATACAAAGAAAAAATATTAAAAGCAGCAAGGGAAAAGCAACAGATATCATACAAGGGAATCCCCATAAGATTAACAGCTGATCTTTCAGCAGAAACTCTGCAAGCCAGAAGGGAGTGGCAGGACATATTTAAACTGATGAAAGGGAAGAACCTACAACCAAGATTACTCTACCCAGGAAGGATCTCATTCAGATTTCATGGAGAAATTAAAAACTTTACAGACAAGCAAAAGTTAAGAGAATTCAGCACCACCAAACCAGCTTTACAACAAATGCTAAAGGAACTTCTCTAGGCAGGAAACAGAAGAGAAAGAAAAGACCTACAATAACAAACCAAAAACAATTAAGAAAATGGTAATAGGAACATATGTGTCGATAACAAACTTAAATGTAAATGGATTAAATGCTCCAACCAAAACACACAGACTGACTGAGTGGATATAAAACATGACCTGTATATATGCTGTCTACAAGAGGCCCACTTCAGACCTAGGGACACATTCAGAGTGAAAGTGAGGGGATGGAAAAAGATATTCCACGCAAATGGAAATCAAAAGAAAGCTGGAGTAGCGATTCTCATATCAGACAAAATAGACTTTAAAATAAAGACTATTACAAGAGACAAAGAAGGACACTACATAATGATCAAGGGATCAATCCAAGAAGAAGAGATAACAATTGTGAATATTTATGCACCCAACGTAGGAGCACCTCAATACATAAGGCAAATGCTGACAGCCATAAAAGGGGAAATCGACAGTAACACAGTTATAGTAGGGGATTTTAACACCCCACTTTCACCAATGGACAGATCATCCAAAATGAAAATATGGAAACACAAGCTTTAACTGATACATTAAACAAAATGGACTTAATTGATATTTATAGGACATTCCATCCAACAACAACAGAATAAACTTTCTTCTCAAGTGCTCATGGAACATTCTCCAGGATAGATTATATCTTGGGTCACAAATCAAGCCCAGGTAAATTTAAGGAAATTTAAATCATATCAGGTATCTTTTCCGACCACAATGCTATAAGACGCTATCAATTACAGGAAAAAAATCTGTAAAAAATACAAACACGTGGAGGCTAAACAATACACTAATAAGTAACCAAGAGATCACTGAAGGAATCAAAGAGGAAATAAAAAAAATACCTAGAAACAAATGACAATGAAAAGAGGATGATGCAAAACCTATGAGATACAGCAAAAGCAGTTCTAAGAGTGAAGTTTACAGCAATACAGTCCTACCTCAAGAAACAAACATCTCAAATAACCAACCTAACCTTACACATAAAGCAATTAGAGAAAGAAGAACAAAAAAACCCCAAAGTTAGCAGAAGGAGAGAAATCATAAAGATCGGATCAGAAATAAAAGAAAAAGAAATGAAGGAAATGATAGCAAAGATCAGTAAAACTAAAAGCTGGTTCTTTGAGAAGATAAACAATTGATAAGCCATTAGCCAGACTCATCAAGAAAAAAAGGGAGAAGACTCAAATCAATAGATGAAAAAGGAGAAGTAACAACTGACCCTGCAGAAATACAAAGCATCATGAGAGATTACTGCAAGCAAATTTATGCCAATAAAATGAACAACCTAGAAGAAATGGACAAATTCTTAGAAAAGCACAACCTTTGGAGACTGAACCAGGAAAAACTGGAAAATATGAACAGACCAATCACAAGCACTGAAATTGAAACTATGATTAAAAATCTTCCAACAAACAAAGGCCCAGGACCAGATGGCTTCACAGGCGAATTCTATCAAACATTTAGAGACGATCTAACACATATCCTTCTCAAACTCTTCCAAAATGTAACAGAGGGAGGAACACTCCCAAATTCATTCTACGAGGCCACCATTACCCTGATACCAAAACTAGACAAAGATGTCAAAAAAAAGAAAACTACAGGCCAATATCACTGATGAACATAGATGCAAAAATCCTCAACAAAATACTAGCAAACAGAATCCAACAGCACCTTAAAAGGATCATACACCATGATCAAGTGGGGTTTATTCCAGGAATGCAAGGATTCTTCAGTATAGTCAAGTCAATCAAAATGATACACTGTGTTAACAAATGGAAGGAGAAAATAGATGCAAAAAGAGCTTTCAACAAAATTCAACACCCATTTATGATAAAAACCCTCCAGAAAGTAGGCATAGAGGGAACTTTCCTCAACATAATAAAGGCCATATACAGCAAACCCACAGCCAGCACTGTTCTCAATGGTGAAAAACTGAAACCATTTCCTCTAAGATCAGGAGCAAGACAAGGTTGCCCACACTCACCACTCTTATTCAACATAGTTTTGGAAGTTTTAGCCACAGCAATCAGAGAAGAAAAGGAAATAAAAGGAATCCAAATGGGAAACGAAGAAGTAAAGCTGTCACTGTTTGCAGATGACATGATACTATACATAGAGAATCCTAAAGATGCTACCAGAAAACTACTAGAGCTAATCAATGAATCTGGTAAAGTTGCAGGATACAAAATTAATGCATAGAAATCTCTTGCATTCCTATACACCAATGATAAAAAATCTGAAAGAGAAATTAAGAAAACACTCCACTGCAACAAAAAGAACAAAATACCTAGGAATAAACCTACCTAAGGAGACAAAAGACTTGTATGCAGAAAACTATAACACAGTGATGAAGGAAATTAAAGATGATACAAACAGATGCAGAGATATACCATGTTCTTGGATTGGAAAAATCAACATTTTGAAAATGACTGTACTACCCAAAGCAATCTACAGATTCAGTGTAATCCCTATCAGACTACCAATGGAATTTTTCACAGAACTAGAACAAAAAGTTTTACAATTTGTATGGAAACACAAAACACCCTGAATAGCAAAAGCAATCTTGAGACAGAAAAACAAAGCTGCAGGAATCAGACTCCCGGACATCAGGCTATACTACAAAGCTACAGTAATCAAGACAGTATGGTACTGGCACAAAAACAGAAATATAGATCAAAAGAACAGGATAGAAAGCCCAGAGATTAACCCACTCTCATATGGTCACCTTATTTTTGATAGAGGAGGCAAGAATATATAATGGAGAAAAGACAGCCACTTCAGTAAGTGGTGCTGGGAAAACTGGACAGCTCATGTAAAAGAATGAAATTAGAACACTCCCTAACACCATACCCAAAATTAAACTCAAAATGGATTAAAGACATAAGTATAAGGACAGACACTATAAAACTCTTAGAGGAAAACATAAGTAGAACACTGTTTGACATAAATCACAGCAATATCCTTTTTGACCCACCTTGTAGAGAAATGGAAATAAAAACAAAAATAAACAAATGGGACCTAATGAAACTTAAAAGCTTTTGCACAGCAAAGGAAACCATAAACAAGATGGAATGACAACCCTCGAATGGGAGAAAATATTTGCAAACGAAGCAACCAACCAAGGATTAATCTCCAAAATTTACAAGTAGCTCATTATCAAAGGAAACAACCAAATCCAAAAATGGGCAGAAGACCTGAATACATGTTTCTCCAAAGAAGATATACAGATTGCCAACAAATACATGAAAGGATGCTCAACATCACTAATCATTAGAGAATATGCGAATCAAAACTACAATGAGGTATCACCTCACACCAGCCAGAATGGCCATCATCAAAAAATCTACAAACAATAAATGCTGGAGAGGCTGTGGGTAAAAGGGAACCCTCTTGCACTGTTGGTGGGAATGTAAATTGATACAGCCACTATGGAGAACAGTTTGGAGGTTCCTTAAAAAACTAAAAATAGAACTACCATACGACCCAGCAATCCCACTACTGGGCATATACCCTGAGAAAACCATAATTCAAAAATAGTCATGTACCACAGTGTTCATTGCAGCTCTATTTACAATAGCCAGGACATGGAAGCAACCTAAGTGTCCATTGAGAGATGGGTGGATAAAGAAGATGTGGCACATATATACAATGGAATATTACTCAGCCGTAAAAAGAAACAAAATTGAGTTATTTGTAGTGAGGTGGATGGACCTAGAGTCTGTCATACAGAGTGAAGTAAGTCAGAAAGAGGAAAACAAATACCGTATTCTAACACATAAATATGGAATCTAAAAAAAAAATGTGTTTCTGAAGAACTTAGGGGCAAGAGAGGAATAGAGATGTAGACATAGAGAATGGACTTGAGGACATGGGGAGGGGGAAGGGTAAGCTGGGAAGAAGTGAGAGAGTGGCATGGACACATATACACTACCAAGTGTAAAATAGATAGCTAGTTGGAAGCAGCCACATCGCACAGGGAGATCAGCTTGGTGCTTTGTGACCACCTAGAGGAGTGGTATATGGAGGGTTGGAGGGAGGGGCAAGAGGGAAGAGATTTGGGGATGTATGTATATGTATAGCTGATTCACTTTGTTATAAAGCAGAAAGTAACACTCCATTGTAAAGCAGTTATACTCCAATAAAGATGTTAAAAAGTAAATAATTTAATAAATAAAAATTGTTTAAAATAAAATGAACAAAGAAAGATCCTTTGTCCTCCTTCAATACTGATGTTTTTTTTTTTTAAAGCAACCCTAGGGGTTGAGCTATTCTTTTTTATTTTATTTATTTATTTATTTATTTATTTATTTATTCATTCATTGGCTGCGTTGGGTCTTTTGTTGCTGCGCGCCGGCTTTCTCTAGTTGCAGCGAGTGGGGGCTACTCTTCGTTGCGGTGCGAGGGCTTGTCATTGCAGTGGCTTCTCTTGTTGTGGAGCACAGGCTCTAGGCACGCAGGCTTCAGTAGTTGTGGCACATGGGCTTCAGTAGTTGTGGCTCACGGGCTCAAGAGCGCAGACTCAGTAGTTGTGGCATGCGGGTTTAGTTGCTCTGCGGCACGTGGGATCCCCCCGGACCAGGGCTCAAACCCATGTCCCCTGCATTGGCAGGTGGATTCTTAACCACTGTGCCACCAGGGAAGCCCAATATCAATGTTTTGATGTAAGTATTTTTGTTTTGTTTGGGTGGGATTTATATTTTCTGCATCAAGGGGTAGAAAGTAACATTTCTGATACTCTCAAGGCTTGAATCAGAATTATATCGAGTGCACGGTGATTCAAAGCCCAGGTTCTAGAGTCAGATGCCTATATTCAAGTCCCTGCTCTACCACCTCCTAGCTGTGTGACTCCATTTACATGACCCTCCATTATGTTAACCTCTGCTAACCTCTCTCTAGAGCTAATATATGCACAGCATACACTTATAGCCATGCCTAGAACAGTAGGACGCTCTTATTATTGATGGCATATCTCATGCACTCTCTTATTTATTCTTCATAGTTACCCTCATTTAATTCTCACGACAAACCTTCTGAGACTGATAGAATTAAAATCCCCATTTTATAGATAAATACGTGAGACTAGGGCAGGTTAAGCCATTCACCCAGGGTTACAGAGCTAGGAAGTGATAGAGGGAGAATCAATACTGTGTCGATCTGACTCCAGTTAGGACACAAGCCACATAATATATGGTAGCCATTATATCAAAGACGTGCTAGATATTTTAACAGTGTTTTTGAGAGACTAGATTGTCAGCAGAGACAAGTAAACCGTAAATAACAAAAGGAAACTGAACAAACATATTGTCAGTTGAAGCCCTGTTACACTTTATTAGCTTTGGGGGAAATAACCCACCTAAAGTGTTGAAGTCTACCAGTCTGCCAAACAAAAGTAAACCTGGAAAAAAAAAAAAGTAAACCTGAAGGAGCCAGAATATATGCATTACTATAAGGATACAAGACAGCATTGCTACTCTTTTTTTTTTTTTTTTTTTTTTTGCTGTACGCGGGCCTCTCACAGCCGTGGTCTCTCCCGTTGCGGAGCACAGGCTCCGGACGCGCAGGCTCAGCGGCCATGGCTCACGGGCCCAGCCGCTCCGCGGCATGTGGGATCCTCCCGGACCAGGGCACGAACCCGTGTCCCCTGCATTGGCAGGCGGACTCTCCACCACTGCGTCACCAGGGAAGCCCCAGCATTGCTACTCTTGAGTAGATGATAGTCTAGTTGGACAGATTAAACATTGTTCTTATACATGCAAAATAATCATTGGAAGTTCACCATATACTCACCAATGGGAGGCATAATGCCTAATATAGGGTTAATCAAGCAAGAATTTTAGAGCAAATGATGAGCATGGGCTCGTGAAAAAAAAATTGAAGTCAATTGTATGGTTCAGGTATTAAATGCTATAGGATTTTTGAGTTGCGGAGTTAATGGCATTACTGTAGAGCCAGGATTTGAACTGAGTCTTGAAAGAAGAAAGAGATTTGGATAAATGCACAGGAGATTGAAAGGCATTCCAGGAAAAGGGAAAAAACTGAAGCCATGGGGGCAGGAAAAGTGTAACATGGCTGGGATAGCAAAGGAGAGAAAGGATAAAAAAGACTGGCTCCAGAAGGTAAGACATATAGTTGTCAAAGTGATTCAATTTATCAAGTTTTTTCACAGTTGATCAGTTAGTAGCTAACTCTGCAAAGCAGAAATATGTAGGCATTAGTATTCCCATTCAAAACAATGAACTGAAGAGTTAAATAACATGTACACAGGTATGCGTTAAATTAGTGTTGTGCTACCAGTAAAAATAGAGTATTTTAGCCTCTTTTATTTTCATTACATTATGTATTCCCTGCAGTACAAAGGGTAAGGAAGAACCTTCAAAGTCAGGAAGATGATTAAATAAGCATCACAGAGTCAAATGTAATAATAATAAATCAAATAGAATAGCATCTAATATACTCAGGATGTTACTATAGGGTTCTGTCTTACAGGGTATCTATCTATCTATCTATGTATCTCCATTTATAAAGTATCTATCCTAAGAATCACATCTAAGTGTTCTTGAGTTTATTTCTTTCATCTAAAAAGTAAGCATTGTTCAAAAAAACATTCAAAGAAAGAGCAGAATAAATGTTACTTAAAATCAGCACGGTCCATTTTCCATGTCTTTCCGTCCCCTTTCTTAAAATTTTAACTCAAGCTATATGCTAGCCTAGAATCTTTGAAGATTTATTTTTTTGAAAATATTCTTCATAAACTGATTGAGGTGACAGACTTTTGAAAACATTCATCTCCCACTCATATAAACCCACACAATAGAAGAAAATGAAATTTTATAACTTCCATGGAAAGATTCTGACATAAGGTGGAAAGTTTACACACTTTTTTTTAAAACCTTCCTCAGTGTTAGGGTCCAAATGACTTGTACATTTTATGCTGAAAACTGAAATTCAGCTTAACAGTCACCATTTCCTGAAAAGGGTCCTGTGCAAGTCGGGTCTTTATTATGTGTCTGTAATGGATTGGGGTGGTTGAGACTGGGAAATTGCTGCTTATAAAAAAAAGTTGGGTGAAGCCAGAGTTCTGTAATATAATATTAATGGCGACAGCAGTTACTGTTTGTTGATGACTTATACCTTATATACGTAATTTTATCTTCACAGGATCCCTGTCGGGTAGAATTTTTTTCTGCCTCCTTCTAGAGTCCTGGAAAAAGAACCTAAAAGAGAGCCCAAAGCCTGCATGGGGAAGAGAGCACTGCCAGAATTTATACACTGAAGGTGCAAGAAATGGAACAGCAAACAGGTGAGAGGCAAGGATGCGTGATGCATTCAGGGAGTGAGATTAAAAGTGATGGGGGGGAATAAAGATGCAGACCTACTAGAGAATGGACTTGAGGGCACGGGGAGGGGGAAAGGTAAGCTGGGACAAAGTGAGAGAGTGGCATGGACATATATACACTACCAAACGTAAGGTAGATAGCTAGTGGGAAGCAGCCACATAGCACAGGGAGATCAGCTCTGTGCTTTGTGAACACCTAGAGGGGTGGGATAGGGAGGGTGGGAGGGAGGGAGATGCAAGAGGGAAGAGATGTGGGGATATATGTATATGTATAGCTGATTCACTTTTTTATAAAGCAGAAACTAACACACCATGGTAAAGCAATTATACTCCAATAAAGATGTTTAAAAAAAAAAAAGTGATGGGGAAGCAAGGTGGTTCCTGAAATCTGCTACCTGCTGCTAGCCTGGGCCTTAGCTAATTAGCTTGAAAATGGTTTTGCTTCATTTGGTTTGCTGATGTGGGCGACCATAGGAAGCCACTGGATGCAATGTAATAGGTTGAATGTGGAGCTGTACAGGCAGCCTGAGTTTCACATCCCAGCTCTGTTTCTCATGGACTGTGTCACACTTAATCCATCACTTTCCTCATTTATAGACGTCTCCAGGATAATAGCATATTAACAGTAGGGTTCTGCATGCAGTAAATGACATATTTAATGTAAATAATGGACTTACTCTAGCGCCTGATATTGGGTAAGTGCTCAAGAAAAACTCTTAAAAGATACAAACATGTTTAGAGTTTCTTTTTAATGAGTAGGCCATTGACAGGGGTTATGGTTTTACCTGGTAATAGTTTATCTAAAAATATGAATTTTTAGGAGCAAGAAGAAAAGGGGATAGAAAGTAAAGCAGAAAAGAAAAAAGGCTGTGATTAATACGACAGTATCTGTTCCTCCCAACATCACTAAAATCTCTCTAACCCAGGCTTCATTGCAGAAGCAGCCAAGCACCTACCAAGCAGTAGGTCATCGTGTCCTCCCAGAGTAAACTAGTGCAGTAATACAGTGGTGCGGTGATACAGTGTAGTAGGGATACTAAGGCTCTCCAACCACACCTGTCTCCTTCCACTGCAGCCTGAAGAAGCAAACATGTTCACTTTCATTAAAAAGAATCACAAATGTCACTCCGGACTTGCAAAACTTCTAGCGTCACTGCAGGAGAATCTTACCCAGAGTCCCACCGCAGCCACTTAGGTCTCAAATCAGTTGTCCATTTGAGACAGGAACTCAAAGAATAGGCTACTTGGCTTCTGCCTTCTGTCTCATTTCACTCTTCTTAAACCCTCTCCTTATTCCTGCCTGAGCCCCAGCCTGTCCCCTTCGTCTCTTTCCTAGGCAGACCCTCAACATCAGCCCCCATGCAGCTCTGCCACGGAACCCTAGCACTTCCAGCCTGAGTGTCACCGTGGCTTGTTTCTGAGCTGCCGATGGGTGCTGCTACCCTGGCAAACGCAACCCCTCTGGGAGGAGAAGCACAAGGCTGGGAAGTAAAGAGCCTGGAAAAACCCTCAGTGGTTTGCCTCCACCATATTATTCCCAGGCTCTAAACAACTGTGGTCCTATTGCACTGTCTTTTATTTCTATATTGAGACTTTTCTATTCTAATCATTCAATAGAATAAAAAAGAGAAATTCCCGGAAATATCCTAATTCAGCTAATATTAACTTTGAGTTAGTCAGTTTTCAAACCTCCTTTATGTCCATTTGCCCATTCACCTTCACACTAAACCTGTGCATTCAAGAATGAAAGACTGGTCCACAGCCTCATAGCCAGTCACTGGTGGAGTTGGATTCAATTCTGTCTATTTGTTCTGGCTGGTTCCTCATGTTACCAAACAACACCTTCTCTTCACAAAGAGTTTTTTGGAATATGTACCCTGATAAAAGGCGTGTGTGTTCCAGGTCCCGACTGGGACGTGGCCATTGTTAGAAAACACAAAGCCAGGTTACTCAGCTGGCAGTTTGGGTTGTCTGAGATTCTAGTTTGTAACTCTGTGTCAGGGTCCCAAATATTATACAAATCCCGTTTTTATTTTTGTTTAAAGCTCCAGCAGGAAATAGAAAATGCTTTCACTCTGTACTCAGCAAGAACGACCCAGGAGACCAACTCTCTGGGATCCATAGCTGTCAGAAAACTAACCAAAATGCCTTTCTGTGCAGCACAAGCACTTACTTTAGATGTTCTGAGGAGTAGATGCTATAGTCAGCAGTGATATTGTCTCACAGGGTTCAGCCAAAGTCAGTAGGCTTTTTATTCCCAGAATATCTTAGCCCAAAGACATAGCATCCTTTCTGAGACAGGCTCAGAAACTTGTCTGCTTGACTGCTTGCCAACAGCTGCTCCTTCCTGACTATAAAGCAACTTTTCTGCAAAAGCAAGAAGGAACTAGGCCAGTAAGCTTAAGATGGTTCCTTTAGCAAAATGTCATAGTGAGTTTCTGATCCCTGATCATGAATTTATTTATGGAAAATCAGAAGTAAGATCATGTAAGTCCTGTCAGTATATTCTGTGTAATATATATTTCCTTAGTATTTATAAATGATTTTGCAATCTGGTCTGTATTTGGTAAATCTACATTATAGGACTTCACATCTGAGTATGTAATCATATTCTCTGTTTCCTTTCTTGAGCATAAAAGAGTATTTATGACTCTTCATTTACAGCCTTCTCCTCATAGCGTTGGGCACTAGGGACTCTAAATAAGTAAAAATGACTCATAGCCTAAAGATTCTGATCTTTAGTTCCTTAAAGCCACAAATAAAGACTGTTGTTTCTTTCTGACCATAGAAATTTGTTGCCTCTGTCTCTAACTCTTATCCCAGTAGGCTACAAAGTGACTACATTTTCCTCTAGATAAGAATGACCTGTTGGATCAGCTCCCTGCCAACTCCCATTATGAGGTTTGTGAACACTTAGTCTTCAATGAGCCCTGAAATTGCAAGCAGATACTATGTGTATTTGCTTATGTGCAGGTTTTTCAAGGTCCTTAGCTTTTTTCAATTCTCAGAAGATTTTGGATAGAGAATTAAGGATACTCTGCCAGGCTTAGAACATCTTTTAGAGATTTTTATCAACAAGTCTTTACAGTGTTTCTTCTCCCCTCTGATTTGTGGTATACTGTACTGTAGCAGTTTTATAACCCATGGTCCATTTTCCACATGTGTCTTGGATGATAGAGTGGTCATACAATAGATGTTACTCAGTGCCAGCAAAATAAACTTCATTCTAGTACCTTGGTATTTCATTTAAGAATGACTGGTCACCATTTTTGAAGAAATAGATGATATAATATTGACCCATGTGGAAAATGGTACCCAGTCATCTCTCTAAAATCTTAGGGATTGCTTTAAACTTAACTCCACCCTTCCCCAACATTAGGATGCCTCTCTAGTGGCCATGACCTCCCTGAAGTCATCAGGGTAACAAAAACCAATCAGGTTTGTGGAATGTTGATACTTTACTAATGAAGGTGCCAGCAGGTCAAGACAAAAAAAGAAAGCTTTCCACCATCATGCTTGTAATGCAGCCTCTGCTCACATGCAAACAGCCATCACAATTGTCTTGTTGTGCGTGCTGCCCACAGCATGGTCAGACTCTTAAGAACACATAAAAAAGACAGAAAAGGGAACCTACATATGATCCTTGCCCACTGTTTGGAGAATTGTACCCTCAGGGTTTTCATCCAGCGTTTTCTAAAAATTCACAGAACCATTTAAAATCTTCTTTCTGGATCAAGTCTCCCAAATTCTTGATGCTAGATATACTGCTCTGAGCCACAGTATTTTCCATGAGAATAAGCAGAATTATCTAGATCTGTGCCTTGCAGTATGGTAGCTATTGGCTACATGTGGCTTTTGGGCACTTGAATGTGGCGAGTTCAAATTGAGGTGGGTGTTAAGTATAAAATACACAACAGATTTTGAAGATTTAATAAGGAAAAAAATTTCATAAAATATTTTACGCTAATTGCATGTTGAAATGGTTATCTTTGGATGTGTGGATTAAATTAAAAATATTATTAAAATTAATTTCTCCTGTTTATTTTGACTTTTTTAATGTGACTAGTAAAAAAATTTAAAAATACATACATGACTCACATATATTTCTGTTGGTTTCTACCAACCACATTGCTCTATATCCTAAACAGCAAAATGGTAAGGTGAACACTTGAAGCTCTTTCTATAAACCAGGCCCCATCCTCAGCACAAAATGGAAACTAAAAGCATGCTAGGGTAAAAGGGAAACAAAGAATGTTACCAAGAATGCAGAATGTTAGAAAGCAAAATGGGAGAGGAATGTTAGACCAAAACAGTGAAATGCAATAGAGAAAAAAGAAACCTCATTCTAAGTCCCCAGTGACTCAGCAATCTAAATGTAATAAATGCAATTACTTAAGTGTTAGAAGAAAACATGGGTGAATTTCTCTGTAACCTGAGAGTAAGGGAAGGTTTTCTAATTATAACAGAAAATTCAGACACACACACACACACACACACACACACACACACACACACAGGTTGAGAAATTGACTATATAAAAAGTTTTTAAGTACTTCATTCTGAATTGAAACAAAAATAAGCAAAGACAAATGACAAATCAGAAGCAAATATTTGCAACATATATGACAGACTAATATCCCTACTGTACAGATAAGGACATTTAAAAATTAAGAAAACAAAGACCACAAATTCTAGAGAAAACTGGGAGACAGACTGGAACTGAGAATTAACAAAAACTATGCAAAAATGACACTTGAACATATGAAAAGGTGTTCCAACTCATTCATAGTTAGAGAAATGCAAATTAAAACCATACTGATATATCGTTTCTCATCAGCAGATTGGCAAGAATTCACAGTCTTGAATTCTGTTGTCAGAGTGGAGAACAAGGCACTCCATGCACTGCTGAAGGGGACTACCAAAAAACACGACCTCTGTGGAGGGGAATTTGTCAACAGATTTGTCCAAAAACCTACATTCACATTCACCATAGGACTCTCATTTATCTTGATGCTCAAATTGTTCCAGATTTGGCCTATGAGAACACATTAAAGCTTGCCCCTGGGTCTTTTTGACATGCCTCTGTCACTTTCAGAGCACTGTCTTACTTTCTGTCACAAGATACTCAAATTATTTCAGACCGGCCCTGCTCCAAGCCCAGAGTCAGGCATTTCTCTAAGGAGACCTGGTTCTTCCTCTAAGAATTTGCACTGAGATTATACCTCCAACAATACAAAAATACCTCTGCAGAAGGTCATTTTGTTGCAGCATTATTTGTAATTATAAAATACTGGAAACTATCTAAATGGGCAAACATAAGAGAAGTGTTAGAAAACTGCATCTGTGAAAAAGAATAAAAAATATCTCTATGAAATGATGAGTGATTTCCAGGATAAACAGGATATAACTGAAGTGACAAGAGCAAAGTGCTCTTTGCTGGGGGCTCTTACTAAGTATGATTCACAGCCTGAAGATTTTAATATATATATTAAAATCAAAGGGGAACCAAGAAAGCATACATGGTCTTTTTAATTTTTCAAAAATAAATACAGGTAGAATAAACCAGAAAGTAAGTAAACTGGTTAATTCTAAGGGATTGAGAATATAGTAAAAGAATTATGAAGTATGGAAAAGGGAGGGACCCTTGTCTGAGTATATTTTTTGTATAGTTTTGCTTTTTTGATTCATATTAATGTTCAGTGTATTAAAAAAATAACATTGAATCAACAAGAATGGATGGAACCCTAGAACTGATGCATTATTTCAAGTGAATAAGTAAGTACACTGAGGGAAAAACAATAAATCTAATCCAAGTAAAATTGCATATTGTAGTTTGGCTGTATCTGCCCTCATCTGAAGAGGGATAAAGAGCTGCAAATCAGTCTTGGTCTGTTTGTTTATATTGTGGAGTAATACAGGAATGACAAATTCTGAAACTATTTTGTGTGTATTGTAGGATTGAGTAAATAGATACATGGATGTTGTTGGCAGTCAAGGTCTCACTGTGGAAGAAAAGCAGCTACAATTATGCAATGAGTTAGACAAGCAAGAACACTATGGGATTCACAATTTCGTGTGTGTTTCTAACTCACACGAAAGAGCCTAGAAGCAAAGAGTACACCTAGGGCCCAGAAATTGGTTTCTAAATATCATTCCTAATGAAAAAAAGTAAGTATCCTTGGAAAGATGACTGAATGTGGGGCTGGTGCAAGAAGAGGATAAGATAAGAATAGAACATCCTGTGCCACAACTTAAGAAGGTGCTTCCCAATGGAAAGGAGCATGTCAGAGAGACACAGGAGTAAGACTGGGGCTCTCACTGGCCAAACTCAGGGCAATTTGATCATCAAAATAAGTGAGGACACTAAGAGCTTATAAGTCATTGTATAGGATCATTGTAAGGACCCATGAGTCTATACTGATGATAGAACTGATAGAACAGATATATAGATAGACAATACATAAATAGATGATTAGATAGATATGAAGATAATGGATAGATGAAAAAGAAAGCTCTTTTTTACTCTAGTGTATCAACTTATAAAAGAATGATGGATCAGAAAATCACCATTCTGTCGTGGTAAGAACTGATTTAAGCAAGCATCATCAATAGTTGGGGGGACAATTTTGATAAGAAACAGAATATTATATAATCTCAAAATATTTCCTTACAATATACTTATTACTGACAGGAAAAAAAAATTATGTAGTAGAGAAATGGGACAAAATCTTAACCGAATGCTCAAAGGTACCATCTCCAATAAGGGCCACACAGAAACTATGAACCTCTAGATGGGACACTTGCGGAGGGCATAATGTCACTCACTCAGTGTTCTAATCAAACACAGATCTTGAGGAAACTTTGGAGAATCCGAAATGGAGATACGTTATTTTATGGAATTCTTCACAAATATCCATAACATGAGCAACAAAGAAAAGCTGATGAATTGTTCTACATTAAATGGTGTTAAACAGAAATGACACCTAAATGCAACACTTGACTCTAGACTAGAAAAAGGTGCAGAAACGACATAATTGGGACAATTGATGAAACTAAAACACTGACGAGTTGGAATGTGAACTGTAGATGACATGAAAGTATTGTACCAGGGTTAAATGTCCTGAGTTTACTAACTGAACTCTGACTATATGAGAAAAAATTTTTTATGAGGAAATACGCACTGAAATATTACGGGGTAAAGTGGGATGATTCATGCAACTTACCTCAAATTGTTGAAAAAATTAAAATATGTATCTAGAGAGGGAGAATGATAAAGCAAGTGCAACATATTAAAGCAAGCAACATATTAAAAATTAGTGAAATTGGATAAAGAATATACAGGATACTTTGTACCATTCTTGGTTTTTTTCTGGAAGTTTAAAATTATTTCCAGATAAAAAGTTTTAAAAAATATCTTTGAAATAGACTTGTCAGATCGAAGAACAGAAGCAAATTATGTCCATTTCCCTACTAGAACTCAGGATCAGGCACGGTTATAAAATTAAATGGCCGTACGGACTATCTAGGCAAGGATAGGTAGCTAATTTGGGAGATAATCTGTGGTGTCTCTTGAAAACAGACTCAGCCCAGATTCTGAGTGCCCAGGAGTGGCTGAGAAGAGGAAGATGCTCAACTGAAAGGGACTTAGGTCTTAGACAAGAAGATGATCATCCCAGCTGATACCTAATTGGCCAGATGTATCAAGGACCAAATCCACCTCCTCCCCTCACCCCACCTCACCACCACCTCCAAAACCTAGCCCTTACCTGGCAAAACACAAGCCCCCTGAAACTTAAAACTCAACTTAGAACCCAAATCTACTGAGATTACAGTCAGCCATCTTGGACAAATGGGGGCCTCAAAATAAAACCCAAGTTGAATGTTGAATGTGTCTAAAAGAATTCCTGCGTTTTTAAACTTAGTAGAATGTATTATTTGCACTTAACAAATAGCATCCACCTGTCAACTTGACTCTGCAAACATATATTTTAATAGCCTGAGTGGTTTTTTTGTTTTACCTAGATAAAAGTAGCCTTAACTTCTCCGTTCAAAGGGAGAATATGTCTGCTGAAATTAAGTCTGATTTCAGATTAGACCTAAAAAAAATCAGTACCTATCAAAAAAAATCCCTCCTGACAACAACCAAAAAGTGATTCAGTTCACATTTAACTTCAGCTTATTTGATGCATGCAAGAACTACAAGAAAAATTCCATGGCCAGCAAAGCACTATTGGCTGGACCTCTCATTTCCAAAACCTAATCGTTCCACATGCTGCCTCCTGTGAACAGAATTTCTATTTTCTCTGCCTCTTAAAATGATCTGAAAGCCAAGAAATTTCCTATGAGACAGTGTAAAACAAGCGCTCTGCCCGGATCTCGTGGTAATGATGCCTTCTTATTCCCAGCTTCGTTGCCTCCTCTGCTCATCAGTCAAGAAATGGAAGACTTGACAGATGCAAAGCAGTTATTTTTCTCTGCTATTCTCCCTTCAGTGATGCCCATGGGATGCCCTGAGGGGACACTCTGAAAGTGATTTAATGTCATCTGTGAGACAAGGGCTTCTTCAGCAGCCCTAATGAGGCTGCTCTCACAACTAGGGTTACAAATTACTAATCATCCAATCTTAATAGAAGTTGGTGCTTCCAGACTATACTACCATCCTGATTATAATACCAGAATCTTTTTTTTTTTTTTGGTTTAGTGTTTTATAGCTTAGTAAATCACTTCTATACATAGTCTCATTTTAAACTCATGCTTTAATGTCTTCATTAGAAAATAAATTGGCTAAAGCCCATGGCTGGTAAACAGTGGAGATAAACTCAAAGCTTGACCTTCTTGTGCCCTGTCTAGTATTAATTCTCTTCAACCTAAATTTATATATATAATATATATATTCACAAATATATTTAAATTTTTATTGAAGTATAGTTGATTTACAATGTTGTGTTAGTTTCAGGTATACAGCAAAGTGAATCAGTTATACATGTACATAAATCCATTCTTTTTTAGATTCTTTCCCCATATAAGTCATTAGAGAGTATTGAATAGAGTTCTCTGTGCTATACAGTAGGTCCTTGTTGATTATATGTTTTTTATATAGTAGTGTATATATGTAAATCACAATCTCCCAATTTATCCCTCCTCCCTCCCTTCCCCCCCCCCCCCGGTAACCATAAGTTTGCTTTCTTTTTTTTTTAAACATTTTCTTTATTAAAAATATTTATTTATTTATTTTATGTTCGGCTGCATTGGGTCTTCATTACTGCACGGGGGCTTTCTCTAGTTGCGGCGAGCAGGGACTACTCTTCGTTGAGGTGCACAGGCTTCTTATTGCAGTGGCCTCTTGTTGCAGAGCATGGGCTCTAGGTGCACGGGCTTCAGTAGTTGAGGCTCACGGGCTCTAGAGCTCAGGCTCAATAGTTGTGGCGCACGGGCTTACTTGTTCCGCTGCATGTGGGATCTTCCCGGACCAGGGCTGGAACCCATGTCCTCTGCTTTGGCAGGTGGATTCCTAATCACTGCACCACTAGGGAAGTTGCTTTACAATATTGTGTTAGTTTACACTGTACAGCAGTGAATCAGCTATACGTTCATATACATATATCCCCTCTTTTTTGGATTTCCTTCTCATTTAGGCCACCACAGAGTACTGAGTAGAGTCCCCTGTGCTATACAGTAGGTTCTTATTAGTTATCTATTTTATACATAGTACATAGTATCAATAGTGTATATACGTCAATCCCAAACTCCCAAACTCATCCTACCCCCCCGCCTTGGTATCCATACGTTTGTTCTCTATGTCTGTGTCTCCATTTCTGCTTTGTAAATAAGATCGTCTATACCAATTTTTTCAGATTCTATGTGTTAATATACGATACTCATTTTTCTCTTTCTGACTTACTTCACTCTGTATGACAGTCTCTATGTCCATCCATGTCTCTACAAATGACCCAATTTCATTCTTTTTTACGGCTGGGTAGTATTCCATTGTATTATTTACCACATCTTCTTTATTCATTACTCTGTTGATGGACATTTAGGTTGCTTACATGTCCTAGCTATTGTAAATAGTGCCACAATGAACATTGGGGTGCATGTGTCTTTTCATATTATGGTTTTCTCTGGATATATGTCCAGGAGTGGGATTGCTGGATCATATGGTAGCTCTATTTTTAGTTCTTTAAGAAACCTCCATACTGTTCTCCAGCGTGGCTGAACCAGTTTACATTCCCACCAACAGTATAGGAGGGCTCCCTTTACTCCACACCCTCTCCAGCATTTACTGTTTGTAGATTTTTTGATGATAGCCATTCCAACTGGTGTGAGGTGATGCCTCATTGTAGTTTTGATTTACATTTCTCTAATAATTAGTGATGTTGAGCATCTTTTCATGTGCTTTTTGGCCATCTGTATGTCTCTTTGGAAAAATGTCTATTTAGATCTTCCACTCTTTTTTTTTTTTTCCGGTACGCGGGCCTCTCACTGTTGTGGCCTCTCCCATTGCAGAGCACAGGCTCCGGACGCACAGGCTCAGCGGCCATGGCTCAGGGGCCTAGCCGCTCCGCGGCATGTGGTATCTTCCCGGACCAGGGCACGAACCCATGTCCCCTGCATCGGCAGGTGGACTCTCAACCACTGTGCCACCAGGGAGGCCCCTCCACTCATTTTTTGATTGGGTTTTTTTTTAATTGAGCTGCAGCAGCTGTTTGTATATTTTGGAGATTAATACCTTGTCAGTCGCTTCATTTGCAAATATTTTCTCCCATTCTGAGTGTTGTCTTTTTGTTTTGTTTATGGTTTCCTTTGCTGTGCAAAAGCTTTTGAGTTTAATTAGGTCCCATTTGTTTACTTTTGTTTTTATTTTCATTACTCCAGGAGGTGGATCCAAAAAGATACTGCTGCGATTTATGTCATAGAGTGTTCTGCCTATGTTTTCCTCTAAAAGTTTTATAATATCCAGCTTTACATTTAGGACTTTAATCTATTTTGAGTTTATTTTTGTGTATGGTGTTAGGGAGTATTCTAATTTAATCCTTTTACATGTAGCTGTCCAGTTTTCCCAGCACCACTTATTGAAAAGTCTGTCTTTATTCTGTATTCTTGCCTCCTTTGTCATAGATTAGGTGACCATAGGTACATGGGTGTATCTCTGAACTTTTCTATCCTGTTGCATTGATCTATATTTCTGTTTTTGTGCCAGTACCATACTCTTTTGATTACTGTAGCTTTATAGTAGAATCTGAAGTCAGGGAGCCTGATTCCTCCAGCTCTGTTTTTCTTTCTCAGGATTGCTTTGGCTATTCTGGGTCTTTTATGTTTCCATACAAATTTTAAAATTTTTTGTTCTAATTCTATGAAAAGTGCCATTGGTAATTTGGTAGGGATTGCATTGAATCTGCAGATTGTTTTGGGTAGTACAGTCAATTTGGACAATATTGATTCTTCTGGTCCAACAAGATGGTATATCTCTCCATCTGTTTGTGTCATCTTCGATTTCTTTCATCATTTTCTTATAGTTTTCTGAGTGCAGGTCTTTTGCCTCCTTAGGTAGGCTTATTCCTAGGTATTTTATTCTCTTTGGTGTGATGGTAAATGGGATTGTTTCTTTAATTTCTCTTTCTGATCTTTTGTTGTTAGTGTATAGGAATGCAAGAGATTTCTGTGTATTAATTTTGTATCCTGCAACTTTACAAACTTCATTGATGAGCTCTAGTAGGTTTCTGGTAGCATCTTTAGGGTTTTCTATGTATAGTATATCTTCTGCAAACAGTGACAGTTTTACTTCTTCTTTTCCAATTTGGATTCCTTTTATTTCTTTTTATTCTCTGATTGCTGTGGCTATGACTCCCAAAACTATGTTGAATAAAAGTGGTGAGAGTGGACATCCTTGTCTTATTCCTGATCTTAGCGGAAATGCTTTCAGTTTTCCGCCATTGAGAAAGATGTTTGCTATGGGTTTGATATATATGACTTTTATTATGTTGGTCAAACATTTTCCTGGGTGTGTCTGTGTGGGTGTTTTTGGATGAATTTAACATTTAAATGGACTAGAGTAAAGCAAATTGCTCACCCTAATGTGGGTGGACCCCATTCAGATAGGCGAAGACCTGAATAGACCATAAAGGCTGACTTTCCCCCAAATAAGGGGAAATTCCTCCTACCTGACTGTTTTTGAGCTGGGTCATTGGGTTTTTTCCTTTCTTTTAACTCAACTGAAACTTCACCTCTTCCTGTGTCTCTTTGCTGGCCTTTGGCCTTGAACTACACTATTGACTCCTAGTTCTCCAGCTTTTAGACTTCGACCAGATTGTATACCATTGGCTCTCCTGGGTCTCCAGCTTGCCATCTCACCCTGTAGCTCTTGGGACTTTTCAGCCTTCATAATCACATGAGCCAATTCCTTATGATAAATCATATACATATCCTATGGGTTCTTTTTCCCTGGAGAACCCTAATACAGATGGGAACTCAGTTTGGAAGTTTTCACCAGTTTGACAGATAGAGCTGCCTTTTTGGAGGTTGTAACCCATTGTCTGTGACCTTCCCTACTTCTGTAACTTGTGAGGAATTGCTAGCTTGCTGTCTCTAGCCAATGAGAGAGTGATCACTGTGCCTTATTCATGTTCTGGAATCTGGGACTGCACCTAGAATCAACTGCTTAATTACCTTAGGGAAGGAAAACCTCCAAAATGCTCTGGTTTGCCTCTGATTTCTTGGATTATGCATTTGCATTAGCCTAACAGAATTCACGTCTATTGGAGGAGGTCCTTGAGAGGACGTCACTACCAGTTGACCCACAACCTGGACCCCAGCCACCAGAGGCTCCTCACCCCCTCCCCTGTGCTTGGAATGTACGTTCTACTGATAGGAGTATCAGTACGTTCTGATACTCCTAGCTGGAGCTGTTTCAAGGATGTAGCCTTGATAGAGTAAGGTATGTTGACACCATCTGGACTGTGACTGAACCCAGTTAAGGCCACTGTAAACTTTTAAGATTCTGGCAGGCAAGTGCAGAGATCTCCTCATCTTGTGGCTGGCCAAGACAAGCATCATATGTGTAAGTTCCCTTGCTTATTACATCTGCCACCTACACCTGCCAATCTGGAGTGGTGTGCATCTCTCTTCCATCTCTCTTTGCCCTCTATGTACAGATGACAGTTTGCAAACCAGCAAGGTCACCTTGTAAATTTATTTGAATTACCCATTAATATTCCCTTCAGGATGGGAAACACCCAAACACCACGTAGGGCTACAGAGCCTGAGAAACCGTAGTTGTAATACCAACCCCCTCTACTTATCATCTATGTGAATTTGGTACATTTCTCTAATTGAGGTTTAGTTTCCTCTTATGTGTGATAGTGATCAGAATGTCTCCTTCACAGAATTATTGCAAAAACTAAGTGGAACAGCTAAGGTTAAAAAGCCTGGCATACAAAAGAAACAAAATGAACATTAGTTTCTTTCCTTTCTCCTTAGTAGTTTTGGCCAAGTTTAAGGTAACTTCCTTGTCTTTAGACACATTTAATAGTTACAATTATTTATGAATTAAATTTAACAGCATCTTAAGTTTGAGAATTGAAAAAAATGTTGGCTAATAGGTTATTTTTGCCAGCGTTATTGTTTCTTGTCACACTATTCTTCTGTATTCAGTGCAAATTAGAAAGAACAACTTACAGTTTTTTTTCTTACTCTGTACTGTCATTAAGAGATTTTATGTTTATTGTTCCAATGTGATGAAAATTTCAGTGGTGAACCAAGTTCAATGAGGATTGTTTTTTATTTTCTTGGTGTTTAAAACAGTGTGCTATCTTTGCATTGTTAATGTTGAAATTAATTACTTGTGTTTTCCTCCTCTTTTAACTCCTCTTAGAACTTGGCTGGAATCAGTGTAAAATTTCTTTATGAAGGGATTAATTTATGAAGATACAACTGCTTGGTTGTATTTTCCATGTAACTTAAGCATAGTAATATAAATAAAGAAATAGGGAAAAAAACTAACAATATTAACTCATGGGTCAAGGAAAAATCACAGTGAAAATTAGAAAATATTTTGAACTAAATGCTAACATAAATATGACACACCAAAACTGTGAGTTGCCCCTAAATCCATGCTTATGGAAAAGCTGTAACCTTGCATAAATATATTAGCAAAAAAGAAAGACTGAAAAAAGCAATACATTAATAATCCAACTCAAAAAGCTACAAAATAACAAGTTAAAATCAAAGAATGTAGAATTTAGAAAACAAAAGGAAAATAAATAGAAATAGAAAAGAAACAGACAACAGAGTAAAATCTAAATGTAGTTTCCTTAAAACTAAAAGTAGTCTCTTAGAAAATATTTATAAAATTTATAAACCCAAACAGGACTAATTAAGAGCAAGAGAAAGCACAAATAACCAACACCTGGAATAAAAAGGGGGACGTTACTAACACCCCAGAGACATTTTCAAAATAAGAAAAGGAGACAACTCTTCTTACAGAGGAATTCCATATGACATATGCAGGTACCGACCCCAGTATCAGGAAGAAAAGGCAGAGCTTAATTCCCATCCTCTTAAGTGTGAGCAGGACTTGGTGACTCAATTCCAAAGAATAGAGTATGGAAAGGGAAAAAGTAATTCTACCATGTAGTTTAGAAGCCTGGCAGCCAATAGGTAATTAGCCCAAAGTTACAAAAATAACTAACAGATTAACACAGATCTGATACTTAGAAAAGCAGAGATTCAAAAACCACACCTGTCTCTAAAGGAAACATATTTTTTTCAGATTATTAATTTGCCTCCTACAAAACAATTATTTTCTGTGCTTTAATGTCTCCATTTATTTGCTCTCCTTTTTCTTCTGCTCCCCAAAACGTGTAGAACTGAAACATAAACAGACTCCAGAACGTTATTATGCTCCACTGCAGAAGATGGCCCCATATGCTTCCCATTCCTGGTATGCTCATTTCTTTGCAATGTGGCTTTTGCAGTTTCCCCCATCAAGGGTTAGACCCCGTTTCTCTTTCCCTTGAGTCTAGACTTGGCCATCATCTGCCTTGGCCAGTGGGACAGTAGCAAATGCAAGCAGAGCCTTGGAACTTTGAGGTTGCCATGTGAAAAGTCCCAACTAGCCCGCTGAGAGATGAGACACCAGGCAGGGCAAAGACAAGCTGTTGCAGCTGAGACTCCCCTCTCCCAGATGAACCAGTCTGCCACACACCACACATGTGGGTGAGGCCATTGTGGACCACCCAGCCTCAGCTGCACCAGCCTAGATTAGGCCAATCCACAGATCATGGGAAATGATAAATGTTCTTTTAAGCCACTAAGTTTGGGGATGGGTTGTAGTGCAACGAAAGTTAACTTATACAAACATCTTTTCTGCTTTTTATTCCCTCTGATATAGTCACTCAAAAAAAATCAGTATAATGAATCATGAGATTCCCACTGTTTTACTCCCACTCTTCAAACTCCATGTTAAGAGTTTCTTCCCCACACATTTGTTAAGTAGAGCCTACCCAAGACTCTAGGCCCAATTCTGACCCTAAAGGATAGCATAAGCCCTAGAACAATTATACACATGGCCAGCATTGAGTCAGACTTAACACTGGTCTTCCCTCATTCAGGGCCTCTGCTTCTTCAAGCTCCTGGTTTGTGCCCTGGAATTGATCCATAGTTGAATCTATTTAATTTAATTTCCTAAATACCTACCTGTGCCAAGAGCTGTGCCCAAGGGGTGAAGACACAGAGGGGATTAGGACATAGCCTTGCTCTTGAGAAGGTACAGTGTGCAGTGGAGACAAGTAAACCGAGAAAGTATCGCCTAGTAGAAGGCAGTACTTAATTGGAACCTCAGTTCTTCACTAACACGCATTTGCCTGGTTGCCTGAGACTGCCCGGCATCTCAGCAAACCAGGCTATACTTTTGGTGGAACTGCAGTTTGACTTACTCAAGCTGCTGATCTGCCTGCTTGAGCCTCCACCAGCTGCTTGCTCTTTGAATCTTTAGAGTCACAAACCTCCCCTTTGTCCCTGCTTATATAGAGGCCTGAGGTCTGAGTTTGTTGTAGTCCTTTGGCTAAGATAATTAGCACATCCACTCCCCTCCTCAAGGTGTATCTGTTTATCTCAGACCTACCTCTGGATTCACATCCCCATCAACCACCCCCTGATCCCATACCTGCCCCTGCTCTGTGGTATGACCCCAGTCCCATATGTCTATCTGGGTATCTGGTGACATTGTTCGCCAGTAACTCGGTCCTGTTCCACCAGATCTCCTCTTAGTGCTACGTGTCAACATGGGTTTTGGACTTTCCATCACCAACCTATTCAGTGCTCGCGACAGTTTATCCTCTTCTTACTATGTTCTCCACTCCATTCCACTGCTTTCCCCTGCTTTAAACACCCCTACCTATCTCATAACTAATTTGATTATTGTAAATGTCCAAACTAGAAAATGTAAACCCAGTGTGAATCAGGACAGAATAACTTATTCAGCCTATATTGATCAAAATCACTCCTTAGACTGTTGTTTATAAGAGAACAAATAATTTTAATTAATAAGAGAACATTTTAAAAGATTCTTAATAGCAAGAAGGTTGATGTGGGAGAGTCATCAACATCTCAATGGCTCGTTCCTTTGGAAATATTTTAAAGGATAACTAGTAGGTGGGAAGAGCCTGGAATCTGGTTCCATGTTCCTGCTACCTTTTGCCTTAGTGGTGAAACTTTGGAATGAGGAGTTGTTAACTCACTGCCTCAGAATCTCAGGTCTAATTCTTCCCTTCCTCTGGGCAGCCTGATTAAAACAAAGGCAGGAAACACAGCCCAGGCAACAAGCTGAGTATCTCCTACTGGGGCAAGCAAACAACAAGAATAAAAA
This sequence comes from Monodon monoceros, assembly GCF_005190385.1. Taxonomy (NCBI): domain Eukaryota; kingdom Metazoa; phylum Chordata; class Mammalia; order Artiodactyla; family Monodontidae; genus Monodon; species Monodon monoceros. The sequence goes on along the minus strand of NW_021703781.1, from coordinate 7,564,796 downwards.
GATCCAACAACTGATGAAAACTGGCGTTGTTGCTTAGCCTACCAGCAACCTTGAAGGGACATTGAACCCCTGTGCAGAACTTGGACTGTTCTGCTGCGGATCCCTGTGCCCTGGAAACTCCACCATCAGTCACCCTCACCGTGCACAACCTCATTTTTCTCCTAGTAGCCTGTGTAAATAAAACAAAACCTTCCCTGAAGGCAAAACTAATGGCTCCCCATTAACGTGAGACTGTTTGTCATAAACAAACAGTGGACCCAGGGTATCTATAATTCTGCAGGTAATAACAGTGATATTTCAGAAACAGCTGGGGTGCGAGTATGATCATTATGGGGCTGTATTTAATAACTCTAAATGTTAGATGTAATCCAGGCTCCCCTGAAACCAGCTTAAATTGGCAAGGAAAATAATGTCAGGGTTAGAAATGACTAATTTGTGCATATCACGCATAACTTCAGCTGACAGTTGAATAAAAAATTTGCCAGGGCTTGGGCACTAGCTGGATATAAGGCAAGAGAAGGAAAAAAAAAAAAATTAAATACTGTAGTGCTACTAGTGGAAATGGGAGCCAGTATTGGTGGGAAGATGGCGAGTTTGGTTTGTAGTATAAGCCAGAAGTTAGTTGCCCTTAAGAAAATTGCTAAGAGCTGACCTGAATTCAGGTCCATGGCGAGTGACTGTCCACAGCCCCCCACCATTTCCACCAGCTTCTCTGGCTCAGTTACACATGCTTCTGTCTTCCCTGCCCCTCCTGTGCCACAGAGTTGGGTGTTTGTGCTTGCCTTCACCAGCTCCATAAAAAACACTGATGATGTGGGTTTCACAGGACGGCTTGAAATCAGCCATCATTCTGGCTCCATATCCACCAACTTTCTCTTTCTCTCTCATTACCCATCCTTCCTTCCTGAAACATCTGAAGAGCAGACTCCCATTACTATGTGCTGGTCAACTGTACACACACCTAGGTGTCTCCTCTTTTACCCCAAGTACTCAGCAGGGAGATTTTATACACATATACTTCCTTCCCTAAAATGTATACTGGTGAAATTTTTTCTTTATCCTATTGACTTTTATATATATGTATATATATCTCTATATATCTATATTTCTTTCATCTTTGGAGAGTGTTGAAATTCCATTTATAGTCTAGATTTCCTCCTCTTTACTACTGCTGCTGCTGCTATTAGTAGTAATACTAGTATTTCTCCTCAATGAACATTGTTAATAGCTTTATTGAGGTATAATTGATGTATAAATAACTGTACAACAATTTGATGAGTTTGGACATATGCAAAAAAAAATGTGATCATTACCACAATCAAGGTAATAGATGTATCCATCACCTCCCAAAGTTTCCTTGTGTTCCTTTGTTTCTGTTTGTTTGTTTTGTGATAAGAACACTTAACATGAGATCCACCCTCTTAACAAAAGTTTAAGTGTACACTACTATGTTGTTAGCTACAGGCACTGTGTTGTAGAGCAGACCTCTAGAACTATTCATCTAGCATAACTAAAACTTTAGACCTATTGAATAATGACTCCCCATTTCCCCCCAACCCCTGGCAACACTATTGTATTCTCTATTCCTAATGGTTTGACCATTTCACATACTCACATAAGTGGAATCACGCAGTGTTTATCCTTCTGTGGCTGGCTGATTTCACTTAGCGTAAGGTCCTCCAGGATCATCCTTGTTGTTACAAATGGCAGAATTATCAGGGAAATGCAAATCAGAACTACAATGAGATATCACCTCAGACCTGTTAGCATGACTCTGATTTTTTTTAAAAGATAAGTATTGGAAAGGATGTGGAGAAACTAAAACCATTGTACACTGTTGGGGAGAATGTAAATTGATGCAGCCACTATGGAAAACAGTATAAAGTTTCCTAAAAAAATTAGAAATAGAACTACCATATGATCCAGCAATCCCATTTCTGGGCATATACCCAACAGAATTGAAATTAGGATCTTGAAGAGTTATACATACTCCCATGTTTATTGCAGCATTATTCGTAATAGCCAAGATATTGAAACAACCTATATGTTCATCCATAGGTGAAGAAAATGTGATATATATATATATTTATATTCAATAAAATATGATTCAGCCTTAAAAGAGAAGTAAATCAATTAACATTTTTATGAACTTTTTGGTTTACAAAGTACTTTATAGGTTCCAAACACCTTTTACAACCTTTGTCTTATTTGCTCCTCACAAGATTCTGTGAGGGAGGAGTCGGGGAGGTGTAATTATTGGCTTCAAGTTATAGAGGAGTACTGAGGTTCAGTCAGGCTGTGTGACTTGCCCAAGGTCCCGGGGTTGGTTCGTGTTCAACCTGGACAGGATGGAATGGAGAACTTTTGGTTCTTAAGCTCAGAATCTTTCCTCATGATGAAATCATGCTGCATCAGTAAGAACGTTCTGTAAATGGCTTGATGACTTTATTAACAGATGTGAGTTTTAAGATCTGACACTTCCAGAGGAAACAAGGACAGTGGGCTTTAATTTGCAAAGAGAAAATGTCAGCCGAGGGAAGAGAGCATAGGAAAGGGACCATGGATGATACAGAAGGTGAGCTGGTGGGAGAAATCAAAAGTGAGAAATTTCTCATGGTGTCTAAAAACATTCAGTAAAGATCATCCAGGGACCATCATTTCATTGATTCAGGTACTAAACTCAGGAAGGAACATGTGTATACATAGTAAAGAACATGCTAACAGCTCTAGATCAGAGAATCCTGGGTCTTTCTGTTCCAGTTTCAGTACCTCATTCAAAGGATCTGATTGGCCCCTTTGGGGACCAGTGTCCACCTTAGAGCACTTGGCCATGTCCAAACGGAAGAGTCCCATAGCACCAGCATAGCCAGTGACCTCCTTCTCTTTCTAGAAAAGAGAAAGTGTGTTAAATCTCGGGTCACACTAATTGTTTCTATTACAATGTACCATATGAATTATAGATCTTAAAGAACTGACAAAATGTTGGCATGAGATGATATGAAGAGAAATAGAAAAACAGGAAAACCTGGCATCATTTTTTTTGTAGTTCTCCCGTTTGGATGGAAAACAGGGAATGGTGAACGAGTAATGGAATGCGCTAAAACTGGAAAGGTAGAAAGTAGTTGTGACAGGTTCTGGGGGTAAATAGAGGACAATTTTAATTGGCTGTAGGAAGTTGACTGGAAGGAGCCATATACTTTGCTGCATTAGGTATTTGTGTTTCAATATTAAATATATTTATGAAAATCTTTTAACCTTGTAGGAGCACTTTTGGTTGGAGTTACTATGAATCAGCCTCCCCATGGGGCCAAAGTTCCTTAGCACAAAATTACTTTCTCTAGTGGGGCACTTCAAATTTTACTATGTTGGTATTGGATCTTTCTTGCTAAACAGGAAGATGGATCGTGACCAGAATAGCTCTTATTCAAACAGCAGCAGCAGCAATCAGAGCATGACAATCAAAGAGATGTCATGTTTACTAGCAATTATAACTGTTTGCTTTTAGTATAAATGCCCTCCCTTCAAATGGGCCTCATCAGGAAAAATCATCTTGGAATTTTAAGTTGCCTTCTCTTGCCAAGTATAGGAGTTCTGTCCTTTTCTCAACAAAATTGATGTGTTTTCCTAGATTGCAAAGCATTCTATTATGTGAAGGGGAAAGGATGTCCTGGAGAGGAGCAGAGCGAGAACTCTGTCAGGCATTAGTGAGAAAAGAGTTCCCATAAATGAGATTTGAGACTTTGCCCTAAAAAAAAGCTATTGAAGAAACAGTATATTCTGGTGGCAAAAAGTACTAAACTAGAAGCTAGGAACTGGTAAACATTTTTTTTCTAGAGCTCAAAAATGGTCACAAATGCTTAGACATGTAATTTTCTCTCTTATTGCCTTCCTACTGCATTTAATGACAAAAATCTGATGATAGGTTACAGCCATGTTATGATCAACAGGAACAGATTGTGTTGACATTAGAAGCTTCCTCTTCATGGGTAGAACGTTTTAGAAAAAAAACTTGATTCTTGTACTCTATTTCAGAAAGTTTCAATAGAATTAGCAAAACAATTTTTTTTTAATTTATTTTTATTTATTTATTTTTGACTGTGTTGGGTCTTCATTTCTGTGCGAAGGCTTTCTCTAGTTGCGGTGCGCGGGCCTCTCACTGTCGCGGCCTCTCTTGTTGCGGAGCACAGGCTCCAGATGCGCAGGCTCAGTAGTTGTGGCTCACGGGCCCAGTTGCCCTGTGGCATGTGGGATCTTCCCAGACCAGGTCTCGAACCCGTGTCCCCTTCATTGGCAGGCAGATTCTCAACCACTGCACCACCAGGGAAGCCCAGCAAAACTATTTTTAACATTCACAATTTCTGAACTCCAAAATCTAGAGGGCTTTTTCTCTTTAAGGTTTTGTGTGTGTGTGTGTGTGTGTGTGCAGATACCAGATGTTTTTGCTTTACCACAATTAAAAATCAAACCATCTCGATTGATTTCATTGACATTTTAAACCCTGTGTTCTCTGGAACAACTCTTGAGGGTTTTAATAATTTTCTCATTTCAAATGCAAGCTCTATGAATGAAGTTTATTAACATTTAAAAATAGAAAAATGTTACTCATGAATCTTTTTTAAGAAAAAAATGTATACATAGTGGCAACTAAAGTCTTGGAAATAATGTATTCTCCCTGGAACATATATAATTTCTTTGAAGTTAGGTGCCTAAAAAAAATTAACATATACTAAAGGGAAATCCTAAGGTCTAAATTAATGTTCTTCCACTTGTATATAAATGCTTACCAGGGAGCCGTTTGAATAACAGGCATGTCTTTTTATTTTATTTTTTAAAGTATTTATTTATTTGGCTGCACCAAGTCTTAGTTTCATCATGCGGGCTCTTAGCTGCGGCATGCAGGATCTAGTTTCCCGACCAGAGATCGAACTCAGGCCCCCTGCATTGGAAGCATGAAGTCTTAACCACTGGACCACCAGGGAAGTTCCGGCATGTCTTTTTTTTTCTTTTTTTTTTAATTAATTAATTTATTTTTGGCTGTGTTGGGTCTTCGTTTCTGTGCGAGGGCTTTCTCTAGTTGCAGTGAGCAGGGGCCACTCTTCATCGCAGTGCGCGGGCCTCTCACTATCGTGGCCTCTCTTGTTGTGGAGCACAGGCCCTAGACGCGCAGGCTTAGTAGTTGTGGCTCACGGGCCTAGTTGCTTCGCGGCATGTGGGATCTTCCCAGACCAGGGCTCGAACCCATGTCCCCTGCATTAGCAGGCAGATTCTCAACCACTGCGCCACCAGGGAAGCCCCCTGGCGTGTCTTTTTAAACTGAAAGAATTCTTGAGAACCAAAGTCACTAACAGTTACTATATTCGTATTTCATATTTCTCACCACAGGTTTGCATTTTTATGATATTAAGTTGTCTTTAACACTAAATAACACAGTCAACTTAGGCATTATTTAGATCCATAAGTGATTAAGCTAAACCAGTCATTTGACTTTTTATTTATTAGCTGGTTGTTTTATTATTGAACAGATGATTTGGCATGATGCAGCCATCGTCTCACCTCAAGCCTTCCTATCTGGTCGCTATGGATTTGTCAATGCCTTTTCCTGTTCCACATGATAGGACTGAGATACAATTTGAAAGTTCCCTTGTTCCTTTCTTCCTTAAACCCTAGCTATAAAAATGTGGGAAGGACCTCACAGAAGGGAAAAAGCTTAGTTAGCAGATCCAACTCTGGGAACTGAGGGAAGTATCACATCCTAACTAGAGTTAGTTACCTGTCCCCAAGCTATAAGTAATTCCTTTGAGAACAGAGACCATGACTTATTCACTTCTGTTTAGCACCTAATGCATGTAAGCATTCAAAGCCTGTTTACAGAATTGAATAAACAGATGAATGAATGAATGAATCAATCAATCAATCAGTTCTTTTCCCTTGACATCAGTGAAAGGGGATGGGGATAAGAAAGAATAGGAAAGCTGGGAAGTATCATATGTTGGACTCTATATGCTCATTCACATGTATTATTTCATAAGGTTCAGAGATGTTCCATGTACTCACACAGCCAGTACATGGTGAGATTGGGATTTAAAACTAACTCTGTCTGGCATTAATAGCCTATGATCTTCTTACCATCCCAACATCTCTTATTCTCCTTCCTGCTCTATAATATGTGGGGGTTAGGAGAGAATAGGAAGTGAAAGTTTCTCTTTTCTCCACCTAACAAAGGCTTTTCTCTCATCCTAAATTTGGGAGGTTGCATCTTGGAGGACATGAAAACATCTTTAAGACCAATTTAGGGAAACCAGCAATCATGGAGGAAGAAAAGGCTGGATCTGCTGTGTATTAAGGGACCAAGGGGAGAAAAGTTACAATATTCTGTAAGTTTTCGGTTCTTTACAGCCATTCATCACCCATATTGTGGCTCATCAGTGAAGCATCACTGCTGCAATTCAGCAAATAAATCACCAAGGCCAATAGCTGTTTGCCCCAAATCAGGAAATAATATATATTCACCTTGAATCAGGGTCCAGATCACTGCAAGTATTTCTTAGTATGAAAGTTCAGTCCTCTTTAGCATCAGTAAGCCCACGTCCTGAGGAATGTTCCTGCAGGACATGTACTTTGTATGACATCTCCTGCTTATCTCAGCTAATATCCTGCAAACAAAAGCAAGTCTTAAGCAAGGGACAGCACAGTGATTCAGTTATGCATATATATATGTATATATATATATATATATATAAAATATATACACACACACACACACATTCTTTTTCATATTCTTTTCCATTATAGTTTATCACAGGATACTGAATGTAGTTCCCTGTGCTATACAGTAGGACCTTGTTGTCTATCCATCTTATATATAATAGTTTGCATCTGCTAACCCCAAACTCCCCATCCTTCCTTCCCCCAGCCTCTCCTCCCCCTTGGCAACCACAAGTCTGTTCTCAATGTCTGAGTCTGTTTCTGTTTGGTAGATTAGTTCTTTTGTGTCATATTGTAGATTTCACGTGTGTTATCATATGGTATTTGTCTTTCTCTTTCTGACTTATTTCACTTATTGTGATAATCTCTAGGTTCATCTATGTTGCTGCAAATGGCATTATTACATTCTTTTTTATGGCTGAGTAGTATTCCATTGTATATATGTACCACATCTTCTTTATCCATTCCTCTGTCGATTGACATTTAGGTTGTTTCCATGCATTGGCTATTGTGAATCGTGCTGCTAGGAACATAGGGGTGCATGTATCTCTTTGAATTTTGTCCAGATATATGCCCAGGAGTGGGATTGCTGGATCATATGGCAACTTTATTTTTAGTTTTTTGAGGAACCTCCATACTGTTTTCCATAGTGGATACACCAACTTACATTTCCACCAACAGTGCAGGAGGGTTCCGTTTTCTCCACACCCTCTCCAGCATTTATTATTTGTTGACTTTTTAATCACGGCCACTCTGGGGCTCCCCTGGTAGTGTAGTGGTAAGAATCTGCCTGCCAATGCAGGGGACACAGGTTCGAGTCCTGGTCTGGGAAGATCCCACATGTCGTGGAGCAACTAAGCCCGTGTACCACAGCTATGGAGCCTGTCCTCTAGAGCCTGTGTGCCACAACTACTGAAGCCCACATGCCTAAAGCCCATGCTCCGCAACAAGAGAAGCCAATGCAATGAGAAGCCCACGCACCACAACAAAGAGTAGCCCCGCTTTCCGCAAGCAGAGAAAAGCTTGCATGCAGCAACGATGACCCAATGCAGACAAAAAATAAAATAAAATAAAATATTTATTTTTAAAAAATCACGGCCATTCTGACTGGTGTCAGGTAAATACCTCGTTGTAGTTTTGGTTAAGCAAGGGTATTAATGTGAGTCCAGTACACTTTTATTGTTTTGAGCTTGGATTTCAGAGAATCCAAGATGACCTAAAATTGGAGAGAACCGTTGCTGTGTGTGTGCATTTTTTTTTTGGCAAGAAGTTTTCTAGCTATTATTAGATTCTAAAAGTGGTTCAAGACCAAAAAGGTTAAAGATTTTGAGGAGAGAAAATACTCCTTATAGTTTTACATTTCTACTTTATCTTATTTCTCTGCTCATAATTTGTATTCTCATTTATATTTTATGATTGGATAAAACCATGAAAATACTCTTCATGGTTTTAAATTTCTACTTTATCTTATCTCATTTCTCTGATGATAATTTGTATTCTAATTTGTATTTTATGATTTTTGCTATAAACCCCAAACATGCGAACTTAAATAAATCAATATGTGTTTAAGTCAAAGCAGTAATGACACTGCCAGTGGCTGAAGGGGAGCCTGCCAGTGGGTGCTGGCAAGAGGAGTCAACTCAGAGCTCATACTTTCTCTCCAGAGAAGGGCCTCACACAGAGGACAAGGAGAAATGCCAACAGCTTCTTAATGGAAGTTCAGGTTTGTGCAAGGCATGCTACCAGGCACTGCCTTAAAGACACCAGTGTCATTGCTGTTGAGGAAGCACTTACCATCTTAGTATAAACTTGAGGAAAGCAATGACATGCAATAGCACTATATGGAGGTATATAGCACCTCAGTAACACAGAGCTGAGAGATGCAGACACCCTGTTGTCATAAGGCAGCTGGGGAAGAGATAAAGGTCATTTCAGTTTCACACACTGCCACTTTCCTAAAGTGCATCCTATTCAAGCACTCACACTCAGCAGAGTCCCTGGGAATCATTAGTACCTCTTACTACTGTGCTCACATGAACCAGTATGTTTTGTGATTCCTATATACAAATTGACATAACAACCTCTAAGTACACCCAGGGAGCCAATATGGCGCATTACATCAAGAGCACAGCGTAGAAGATTCCCTGGAGACATTCTGTTAAGTCACAGTCTAATAGTTTTAGCAGAGGCATTAACTAGTATTGTGTCAAACAGCTGTATGTTAAAGACTCCCTAAATAGATAGGGACATGACGAGAATATATTAACAGCTGCTTGCCCTGTCAATCATCCAAAGCTAATGTTATAAGATGTTGCATAGAAAAACTAGAGGGAAAATAGATTAGGTTTGTTAAAATTCAACTACGCCTAGTTTGTGGATTATAATAACCTTGTCAAACCCCTTGGTACTTTTTCTTTTTCTTTTTCTTTTTTTTTTTTTTTTGTGGTACGCGGGCCTCTCACTGCTGCGGCCTCTCCCACTGTGGAGCACAGGCTCCGGACGCGCAGGCCCAGCGGCCATGGCTCATGGGCCCAGCCGCTCCGCGGCACGCGGGATCCTCCCGGACCGGGACACGAACCCGCGTCCGCTGCATCGGCAGGCGGACCCTCAACCACCGCGCCACCAGGGAAGCCCACCCCTTGGTATTTTTAATTGAAATTATCCCACTGTACAACCTTCCCAGATTCTAACACCGAATAAGCAAGAATGAAGATTAGGGCTTCCCTACAAAACAGGATCCTACAAAACAGGATCACACTATATATACTCTTTTGTTATGTGACTTTTTTTCCCTTAGTGATATGTCAGAAAAATCAGCTAATTTAAGAAATAGAATTTTCTAAATATGCTTAGTAATACGTTGCACAAAATGATCTGAAACAGATATCTTCAGTGGAAATTCCTCTTCACCTTTGGAAACGTAAAATCTGTAGCACTGCCAAAGGTTTGAGGATTCGGATCAAGCAACGTCCCTATTTTCACTCTCCCTCCTATAGCATGTCCAAACCCCTTCCTCTAATGGTGGGAAGCCATGATGCTCCTTCACTGCCAAATAGTGTCAGTTTCAACTTTTGGCCTAGGTTTCTGCTCTCTAAGTACAGTGACTACATATACTTCGAAAAACATTACATTGAGATGGGAACCTGAGGACTTGTCTAAGGCAGCAGGTTCAGATTCTAGGCCACCACCATTTAGTGTATTGTGAACTCAATTTCGTTCTTTAAATGAGCCTATTAGAAGAGAAAGGAACAGAAAAATAATGAGTACATATATTACATGAAGGAAATGCAGATGTTCGATAATGAGACTCTAGTTATATGGTTGTGTGTTTGCTTAGGTCACAAGGTAAAATGGACACGAATTTTTTTTTTAACATCTTTATTGGAGTATAATTGCTTTACAATGGTGTATTAGTTTCTGCTTTATAACAAAGTGAATCAGTTATACATATACATATGTCCACATATCTCTTCCCTCTTGCATCTCTCTCCCTCCCACGCTCCCTATCCCACCCCTCTAGGTGGACAGAAAGCACCAAGCTGATCTCCCTGTGCTATGCGGCTGCTTCCCACTAGCTAACCCATTTTACATTTGGTAGTGTATATGTGTCCATGCCACTCTCTCACTTTGTCCCAGCTTACCCTTTCCTCTCCCCATATCCTCAAGTCCATTCTCTAGTAGGTCTGTATCTTTATTCCCATCTTGCCCCTAGGTTCTTCATGACTTTTTTTTTTTTTTAGATTCCATATATACATGTTAGCATACGGTATTTGTTTTTCTCTTTCTGACTTACTTCACTCTGTATGACAGACTCTGGGTCCATCCACCTCACTACAAATAACTCATTTTCATTTCTTTTTATGGCTGAGTAATATTCCATTGTATATATGTGCCACATCTTCTTTATCTATTCATCTGTTGGTGGACACTTAGGTTGCTTCCATGTCCTGGCTATTGTAAATAGAGCTGCAATGAACATTTTGGTACATGACTCTTTTTGAATTATGGTTTTCTCAGGGTATATGCCCAGTAGTGGGATTGCTGGGTCGTATTGTAGTATTTTTAGTTTTTTAAGAAACCTCCATACTGTTCTCCATAGTAGCTGTATCAATTTACATTCCCACCAACAGTGCAAGAGGGTTCCCTTTTCTCCACACCCTCACCAGCATTTATTGTTTCTAGATTTTTTTGATGATGGCCATTCTGACCAGTGTGAGATGATACCTCATTGTAGTTTTGATTTGCATTTCTCTAATGATTAATGATGTTGGGCATTCTTTCATGTGTTTGTTGGCAATCTGTATATCTTCTTTGTGGAAATATCTATTTAGGTCTTCTGCCCATTTTTGGATTGGGTTGTTTGTTTTTTTGATATTGAGCTGCATGAACTGCTTGTAAATTTTGGAGATTAATCCTTTGTCAGTTCCTTCATTTGCAAATATTTTCTCCCATTCTAAGGGTTGTCTTTTTGTCTTGTTTTTGTCTTGTTTATGGTTTCCTTTGCTGTGCAAAAGCTTTGAAGTTTCATTAGGTCCCATTTGTTTATTTTTGTTTTTATTTCCCTTACTCTAGGAGGTGGGTCAAAAAGGATCTTGCTGTTATTTATGTCATAGAGCGTTCTGTGTATTTTTTCTCTAAGAGTTTGATAATTTCTGGCCTTACATTTAGGTCTTTAATCCACTTTGAGTTTATTTTTGTGTGTGGTGTTAGGAAGTGTTCTAATTTCATTCTTTAACTTGTAGCTGTCCAGTTTTCCCAGCACCACTTATTGAAGAGGCTGTCTTTTCTCCATTGTATATTCTTGCCTCCTTTATCAAAGATAAGGTGACCATATGTGCGTGGGTTTATCTCTGGGCTTTCTATCCTGTTCCATTCATCTATCTTTCTGTTTTTGTGCCAGTACCATACTGTCTTGATTAACGTAGCTTTGTAGTATAGTCTGAAGTCAGGGAGTCTGATTCCTCCAGCTCCGTTTTCCTTTCTCAAGGTTGCTTTGGTTATTTGGGGTCTTTTGTGTTTCCATACAAATTGTGAAACTTTTTGTTCTAGTTCTGTGAAAAATGCCATTGGTAGTTTGATAGGGATTGTATTGAATCTGTAGATTGCTTTGGGTAGTATAGTCATTTTCACAATGTTGATTCTTCCAATCCAAGAACATGGTATATCTCTCCATCTATTTGTATCATCTTTAATTTCTTTCCTCAGTGTCTTACAGTTTTCTGCATACAGGTCTTTTGTCTCCTTAGGTAGGTTTATTCCTAGATATTTTATTCTTTTTGTTACAATGGTAAATGCGAGTGTTTTCTTAATTTCTTTTTGAGATTGTTCATCATTAGTGTATAGGAATGCAAGAGATTTCTGTGTGTTAATTTTGTATCCTGTTACTTTACCAAATTCATTGATTACCTCTAGTAGTTTTCTGGTAGCATCTTTAGGATTCTCTATGTATAGTATCATGTCATCTGCAAACAGTAACAGCTTTACTTCTTCTTTTCCGATTTGGATTCCTTTTATTTCTTCTCTGATTGCTGTGGCTAAAACTTTCAAAACTATGTTGAATAATAGTGGTGAGGGTGGGCAACCTTGTCTTGTTCCTGATCTTAGTGGAAACAGTTTCAGTTTTTCACCATTGAGGACGATGTTGGCTGTGGATTTGTCATATATGACCTTTATTATGTTGAGGTAGTTTCCCTCTATGCCCACTTTCTGGAGGGTTTTTATCATAAATGGGTGTTGAATTTTGTCAAAAGGTATTTCTGCATCTATTGAGATGATCATATGGTTTTTATCCTTCAGTTTGTTAATATGGTGTATCACATTGATTGATTTGCCTATATTGAAGAATCCTTGCATTCCTGGGGTAAACCCCACTTGATCATGGTGTGTGATCCTTTTAATGTGCTGTTGGATTCTGTTTGCTAGTATTTTGTTGAGGATTTTTGAATCTATGTTCATCAGTTATATTGCCCTGTAGTTTTCTTTCTTTGTGACATCTTTGTCTGGTTTTGGTATCAGGGTGATGGTGGCCTCATAGAATGGATTTGGGAGTGTTCCTCCCTCTGCTATATGGGCACAAATTTTAAAACTTGGAAATAACAGTGAATCTAGAGAGAGAAGCCTTTAGAACAGTAGAATTCCAAAGTTCCCCTAGAATCCTTCTGCACCAAAGGAAAAAAAAAAAAAAGAAAAAGAAAAGAAAGTTTAATGAATAAATCCATTAATTCTGGAATTCTTCTGACAGCTTCAGGGCTCACTGTAGCTGGCCTCCATATTTGTTAAAAGAAGCAAACTTTTAACAGTTTCTTACTCCTGCTTCTAAGCCTTACAGGAAAAAATAAAATGTGTGCAGCCTGACTTATTTTAATCATAAAACTAGGCATATTTCTAGATTAATGAACCTTCTGATTAAAGACTGCCAGGTTCAAAGACTCGTTTTGGCTTCTGGAAAGAAATAAAATGATTCAAAATTAAAGACGAAGGAACTGAAGCGGGTGAAATGTTGAAACGGCTTAAACTACTGCCCTCGTGCTCATCTCCCACCTTCGAAGGAATCTCAACAGGAGGCGATTATCAGAGGAGACAATTTTTATTGAAACCATTACTCATCCCTTGCACTGCATGTGTAAATTTAGGACATGGTAAGAAGTTTCAGTTTTGACTTTTGACAGTTAAAGACTTTTTGAAACCAGGCGCAGTGATATCCATAGCTGATGGTAAGATATATTAATCCCACTAACTCATTAACATAAACCACGGCTCAAAAGATGTGGACATCGATTGAGATTGAATTGATAGGCTGAAGAGTTCACTTTGAGGGCTAATTTGAGAGTTCTAAGTCTGTATCCTTTAAAATGGTCTATTTCTTGTGAATAGCATGAATAATTTTATGTATCTGTTTAACTTGAGATCTACAACCTTTGCAAATCCTTCCCTGACTCCCTTGTCTTTCCTTTAACAGTAATGACACATATTCTGAGCCATAAGGCAGCATGCAAATAAATGTATATTACACTGGACTAGTCACTATTTAATATGTGGCTTTTTAAACCTGGCTTCTTATGGGTAAGGAGTATTTTGCATATCATAATCCTCAGATTATATAGGAAAATACTGAGCACAAATTGGTCCCTCAACAAATATTGATTATACAGTAAAACAGAAAACAAGAAGGAAACCACCATTTATTGAATAACTGTGTGCCAGGCCCTTGATGTGCATTATGTCATTTGAGTCCCAAGGTATCCTGAATAGCATGGACAGTTATTTCTATTTTACATTTGAAGAAACTGAGCTCAGTAATGTTTAACAATTCACAAAGCATCCCCCTAGGTCTCCAGAACCTGGAGATCTTCTACTACATCTACACAAATATGTGCCGCATCCCTGGCAAGGAATCATAGTGTTCTTTCCTACTGAACCAATATATAACCTCAGAATCCTGCTCAACACAGTGTTCTGGGCAGCTTTAATCAATTGATTGCAGTTCATTCAGGACTTGAAAATAAATTGCAAATTTGAAATTCAGCATATAGTCTCCAAGAAACTTTCCAACTCTGATATCCTATACTTCCTACCTACATCCTTTAAAGAGTTTTATTATAATGATAAATTTTTAGAATAAAAATTTTAAATAAATAAAATAGAGTTTTTATTATAAATGTTATTGTAGTAAATTAGAAAAGGTGAAATCTTAGTTGAAAAATGAAGCTTAAAGCTGTCACCTTATCAAGAGACCAACTGCCGCTCCGGACTACCTATGCCTCCCTCTCTGACTTACCTTTCCCCAACCATCTCTGCTTCCCTGTCTCTGTTCTGGCATTATCTTAGATCGTCCCTGTCTAACATGGTAGTTCTGTCTACATGTGGGTTTTGAGCACACGAAATTGTAGATAGTTCCAACTGAAGTGTGCCATCAGAATCAAATACTCTAGATTTTGAAGACTGGTATGAAAAAGAGAAGGTAAAGTATCTCAGTAATTTTTATGTTGATCACATGTTGACATTATAATAATATTTGAATATAATCGAGTTAGGGAAAATATAGTTAAAATTAGTGTCATCTGTTTCCTTTTATTTTCTTGTAATGTGGCTACTAGAAAATGCAAACAGACGTGGCTCATATTTGTGGCTTGCATTTATATTTCTGTTGGATAGCACTGTCCTAAAGGCTTTCATCTTCCATCTTTGATTCTTCTGTTTTCCTTGCTTCTGTGTGGCCTCCTGTTCCATTTTCAAGGCTGCATGGTCCTCCATCTTCCTAAGTTGTTGGCTCTTGGCTGCAGCCTTGTGTCTGGCTTCCATGTGATGGGACAGCTATTCCATCTTCCCTCAGTCCATGGTAGCCTCCCTCTGCAACAGCTCTCTGTTGTCCACTGTTGTTGCCAGGAAACCTGTGAACTCTTTGAGCTGGATTTCAGTTCTTCTAGCCAAACCCCATCAAACTCCAGCACCCTTAGTTTCTTGTAAATTCTTTCAGAGATACATAGGAAGAGATCAGATTTGAAACAGGGAAGTGAGAAGACAGTCAAGCTCTTCCCCCTTTGACTTGGAGTACACCTTCTTTTGCAGGGCATTCAACCAGCTCAAAGTAGTCCACCAGTGGCTGATTGATAAAGCATGAGGAGTAGGTGATCCACGCTGATAATAGCTTATCAGTGGTCTTCACAGAATGGGCAGTGGTAGTACTGTTTCCAGTAGTGGTAGTGAGCTCACAACTGGAAACATCCAGAGCAAGTCAGATGTCTATTAGGGGTCCAAACATGAGATTCAGAGCAGGAACTGTTTTTTTGTAAGGCAGAGGGGAATGATGGGAAGGTTCAAAGCCAAGAAATCACCTGTGTAGAAAAAGAGCAAATCTCATGAAGCAAAGATCCAACCACCAGGGGGCAGTAGAAAAAATTGTTAAAAGATCTGAGTTGATGTCTCAGCCCTACCATCTAATTACACTTCCAGTTGTATCATTTAACTTTTGCATCTGAAAACTATAGACAATAACACTTCTCTTACCTGGGCATTGTGTCAATTATATAAAACATATGGGGGAGGGGGAACGTCGCAGGAGGAGAGGGTAACAGAGGGGCAGCAGTCTCTCCCCCAAATCCCAGACTGGGGGAAAATGTGTAGCTATAGGGAATGTGATCTTGACCAGAAAAGCACATGAAAGCACCTGTGTATATTGTAAAATATAAATCACAATCTACTTCAAAATAATGTAAAAATGCAATTTTTTTTATCATGAATGAATATTTTTGAAACGGAAAGAGAAAGTGACTCTGAGAACACTGCCTTTAGAAGGCACACTCATGACCACAACCAACTTCTCCAGGAATGTAGTCACACAAATGAAAGTGTGGATATAAAAAATCTCTAGAACCTTTGCCAAGGTGACACTAGCCGTCTTGTTTTTCTTCAGTCATGTTACACTGGTTCCTGCTTCAGAGCCTCTGCACTTGTTTTTCCCCCTGCCTGAAACACTTTTCCCCTTGTTCACTGCCTCATTTCTCTTCTGCTCATCGGCACCATCCCTTCTGCTCTGCCCACCAAGAGACCTTCTGAGGTTGAACGAAACATGTAGTCTCAGAAGACTACCTTGGGCCACACGTGACACCAGTGTCCTGAGATGGCTCTCGAGGACAAAATTGAGCCTCCTAAACCATAGCCTCAGGTGTTCCTTTTCAGCAGTGAGTGAACTTGCAGTAACTCAGGTGCCAACATCCACACTAGGGCAAGGAGGAAAGACCCTTATCAGGAAATGCCAGGCTCAAAAGGCTCCTGCTCCACAAGAGCCAGTAACTCTTGCAGTCCATTTATGGGCATATCTTACAGCATCCCCCAAACCAACATGCCAATTATAAGACTCATGGACTCAGAGAAGCCCAGAAAGCTTGGACCTCCATCAGATACTTAGAGGTTGTTTGCAGTACCTCCTATTTCAGATGCAGTTTACCAATACGGCATCATTTTTATCATAAGCAACGTTGCTTAATAACATAGTTGGCATTTTTACCCAAATCAGATCACCAGAGAAGCAGCACTAGACAGTTGGACTAAAGCCCAGGTTCTCATGAAGCAGGAGATTCGGTTAACCCACACCATCTAAAATAGCCATGGGTTCTGTCACTTTAGACTTTCAACCCTCTTGCCCTGCTTTATTTCTGTTCACAGCAGACATCATTGTTTGTTTGTTTATGTGCTTGTTTGTTGCCTATTGACCCCCATATCAGCTCCATTAGAGCAAAGAAGCTATCTGATATGTTCACTGCTGTAGCCAGCATCTAGAAGAATGTCTGGCATAGAGTAGGGAGCCAGCAAACATTTGTTAAATGAATAACATCAATATCCAGGATTTGATGCAAAGAGAAAGAATCCAGGGTGTTATTACTGGTCTAAGTAACAACTTACGAGTAGGCGTGTATGGGCAAGCAATCTGTTAGCATGCCAAATGGCCCCCCTTGGAGACCTGGTCCCAAGAGCACAATAGTTCCAGAGAAATAATCACATTCCTAAGAGGACTTACAGTATTGGTCAGGGCTTTTATTACAGAGCAGCAAATAGTGACCTAGTCTGTAGAATGTAAAAAACTGGAAAACAACAACAGAAAACAGTTTAGCTACTGGAACATTAGAATTCCAACATCAGAATGGACTCACCACCAAGATGGCTTGGCCGGCAGTTTAACCTTTACATGATGCCCCAACACGATGGATCAAATTACCACATTTTCCACCACCACTTCCCAAAGAGTTCTGTGAGATGTTAATAAATACTATTTAGAAAAAGGTTCATGCTTGGGAAATCCCAGTTAAATATCTTTGTTTATTAAAAGACCTCTCTGAGAATTTACTTTGTAAATTTCAAAGGGAGAGCACAAAACACAGCCTTTCCCAAACTTCACAAGCTGTAGAAACCCTTCCTTCTCAGCGCGTCTCATGTACTTTGGAACAATTTTCACAAATGTGTTTTATACTGTTTGGCAGAAAATCATATAATGTGTATGTTACGACCAAAAGTCTCCAAATGAGGAAACAGGAGCTAACTGCTGAGAGTAAAATTAATACGCACATCCCTCAGATACTGAGGGTTCAGTTCCAGACCACAGCAGCAAAGCAAATATCGCAATAAAGTGAGTCTCATGAATTTTTTGTTTCTCAGTACGTATAAAAGTTATGTTTACACTGCACTGTAGTCTGTTAAATGTGCAATAGCATTATGTCAAAAAAATTACATACCTTAATTTAAAAATATTTTATTGCCGAAAAATGCTAATCACCTGAGCCTTCAGTGAGTTGTAGTACTAACATCAAAGATCACTGACCACAGATCAGCATAACAAATATAATAATAATGAAAAAGTTTGAAGTATTGTGAGAATTACCAAAATGTGACACAGAGACATGCAGTGAGCAAATGCTGTTGGAAAAATGGCACCAATAGACTTGCTCAGCGCAGGGTTGACAAAGTTTCAGGTTTCAAGGTCAACAAACTTTCAACTTGTAAAAGGCAATATCTGCAAAGCGCAATAAAACAAAGTGCAGTAAAAGGAGATATGCCTGTATATTCAATATGATTTTGAATGTATAATTTAACTATAAAAATTTAATTTTTAATTTAAAAGGTTATTTTTTCAGATATATATATATATACACAGTCATTAAAAAATTTTGTCTGTGAATAACCAATAGTTCCCTTATCTCAGTTCTGTTCCAGTCTCCACAAGAATGAGCCCCTTTATGCCTTCTAATTCTAAGAACCATGAATATTCACGAAACTACAGTGCTTATACAACTTGAATAGCACTTAACAGCTAGCTTAATACCTACTCTTGATAATAGGCAATCTAAGAAGATAGCAATTTTATGTTTAATCAGGTACCAAATGGAACATTCTTCTCAAATATACCAAAAACTAAGGAGAAAAACAAGTTTGAAAATAAATCTGCCAGCCCACTTTGTAACCTAGACTTGCACTAGTTCTGTGAAGTGAGTGTCTAGATATCTAAAGCCCACTCCGTCCTATATGTCCAAGGTCTGCGAGATGGCTGCCCCTCCCCATACCCTTTTTCCTGGCTCCAGCCAAACATGCCAAGAAAAGAAGAAAATTAGAAATTTGCTTTGACTCCTGATGTATAGGAAATTTGCAAAATCTTTCTAAGGCAGAAGAATGTGCTACCACACAGAAAGGGAGCAGCATGCAACGAAGTCTAAATCAGCCCCAAATAATGGCTCTTTTATCACTGTGGCCCTTGGATGCCTCCATCAACAGCCAAATGAAGCCAAAGACCATTTATTTAAATAGAAAGAACCACTAATCACTTTCCACGTAAGCTAAGCTAATAGCAAGTCAAGAATCTCATATTTGGATGACACACGTAAACAAGGATTGTATCCAGCATTAATAATCATCTCTGTGAAATACTGACTTGTTTACACTCCCTGTAGTTCTTCACACTTCATGACAAGCATTTATTATACATAAAAGAATTTTAAATGTCTGCTTCTGACAGAATAATCATGAATTTTTTACAATGTGTGACCAAGGAAACATCTTAATTCCAATTCTCATTTCAGTATATTTCACTGCCAGACTCCTGGCTGCAGAGGCTTGAAACGTTTGCACAATCTCCTCCCCATCTCTTATCCCTAAGGAGGTGAGGTGAGTGGAGCGAGGATTTAAAAACTGTAGCTTTTTGGCAGCCAGCTCACTTTTTAAGGACAACATGAATCATAAAACATTTAAAATTTTATCTGTTTCAAAGTTAAAAAACTTGTTTTCATTGATTGGTTTATAGAAAGCGGAGAACAAAGTTGAAGTCATCCTGGAAACAGAAATAGTTTGCTTCCCTGTTCATATGCTGATATTCCCAAATTTGCCAAAGGAAAGACTTCCATATCCAGAAGCAGCATTTTCAATGTGTGTGAGAAGCCAGCTGTACGTGTTTGGTTGTAACAGGAAAACACGAAATGCCAGGGATTCGATTGCCACTCAATTAGCGAGCATTGGAAGGCGCCACTGTGTTCCCCTTAGGGAATCCTCCATCACTTAGCTGTTGCCTGGTTACCCCGCTCATGGAATGTGCTCTCCCATTTCCAATTTGGTAATTTGTCACAACAAAAATATCAGTTCATTACATCAAAACCTACCCATGTTGAATAGTCTGTAACGTCATAGCAGATGTGAAGGGCTGAGAAACACTTCCTGAAACTGAGGACTTTCCAGAAATCCCTCCAGCAGCTCTAAAGAGCTGTAGACTCACATAAACGCAGGCCAGAAGTGTTCTTTGCCTGTTTACTGAGTCTTACTTTGTATGACCTTAACCTTTATTTAAGATGTTATTCTATTCTCCCCAAAATGTTACGAGGCACAAAAAGCTGTTGTTACCCTTTTCTGGGTGATATGGGGTAGCCAAATTTTTAGTCTATCCCCATATTTTTAATGTTTATTCCCATACTATTTCACTATTTCTCATGCCAAAGCAGAAAATGAAGTCTCACATGAAGCACAGAACTTTTTATAGCTAGGAAAATCATCAAAGTGCTTTCCTAAATCTTCTGATGCATGTAAATCTCGACTGTAATGCTTTATCCAGAAATGACTCTTGAAGCAAGAAGAGCAAACATTACACTTGAAGCCAGCAGCTCTATAAGCTACTTTTGTGGAAGAGAGATTTTAAGCTGATGCTTTTGGAAACACCAACTAGATAAATCAGAGCCAGGGGAACTAGAGAGAAGTTTACTTTAGATGCATCTATGGTTAAACATTCACTTGAATGGATAATGATGCTTTCCTAGTTTGTGCTTATGCAGCCACTTAGCAGGTTTGGTATTAGACCACGAAGTTCAGAACCACACTTCATACTCTCCTAAACTCACTTCACTCAGCTTCTGAGAATTAATATCCAAAATGGATCCTCTGGCACTTTTTGTACAAGTACAGATTATTTGTTCTGACCACAATTCCTTTGCAGGAATCACACTCCCTTAGCTTAAATTACCTGCCTGGAAATAATTGAGCTTGGCACATTTCTTCCTGAGTGAATGGAGAAAAAATTGCCAAGTGTTTCAAAGGTATGGTTTTGCTTTTCAAAAAGCCCAATATTGAGTGTCTTTTTAAATTTACCATTGGTTCTGAAAATATTTTATTTTCCTGAATCAAGTACAACATGAAACTAATTTTCTAAATACCAGACTTTTCATGATTTCCTTTAAATACGTAAATGCAAAAGCATTTCAGTGAATTGGCTTTACAAATATTTATAGAGTAAGTCACAGCCATGATTCCACCTTACTGTGTGCTCCTAGAGAAACAAAATTTTCTATCAGCTGGAGCAGGAACATAAGGTAAGTCCTACTGACATGTTGAGAATAAGTACTGATGTTACTTGAATATTACTCTTTATTGAATATTTCCTAGGTGTCAGATGTAGGTAATACTGTCATCTCCATTTACAGGTGGTGAGGAAACCAAGGAGCAGAAAGGTTAAATGACTTGCTTGCAATTACACGACCAGTAGGGAGCACAGCTGGGACTGGACCTGGCTGTCTGTCATCAGACTCTGTGCTCAGAGCCATGCCGCTATTCTGTAATGAGGTAAGGAAGTGATTGTCCAGATGGCAACAACATAGTTCACCATCAGGTGTCAGGTATCAACCTTCAATGGAACTCTCAGAAACACACCTGGCTTGGTATCTGGTTTCAGCTACAGGAAAGTAAATAAAGAAAGGAAACTGTAGGGAAAACGTAGTAGGAATTTGGAAGACAAGTAATTACACTTTCCCAGTATTCACAACCACATGTAAACAGTATAACAACTTGCCATATAACATTTTATAAAGTGTAAATCTCTAGAAACCAATACTTCTGGTCCCACCAGTATAACATGAGGTCTAGGAATTGGCACCAACATACATATAAGTTAGTCAACCTGTGGTCTGTTGGGGTTAGTGAGGGTTTTCAGAAACTTGTTACCTATGTTTCACTGGGTATTCTTTAACAATGCTGATAATTGGTGAATAAAGTACCATTTATTTCTTTATTCACCTCATAAAGGACAACAACAGATGCCATAAACAAGTGGTTATTAAATAACCAAGAGATCACTGAAGAAATCAAAGAGGAAATCAAAAAATACCTAGAGACAAATGACAGTGAAAATATGACAAGCCAAAACCTATGGGATGCAGCAAAAGCAGTTCTAAGAGGGAAATTTATAGCAATACAAGCCTACCTCAAGAAACAAGAAAAATCTCAAATAAGCAATCTAACCTTACACCTAAAGGAACTAGAGAAAGAAGAACAAACAAAACCTAAAGTTAGCGGAAGGAAAGAAATCATAAAGATCAGAGCAGAAATAAATGAAATAGAAACAAAGAAAACAATAGCAAAGATCAATAAAACTAAAAGCTGGTTGTTTGAGAAGATAAACAAAATTGATAAACCACTGGCCAGACTCATCAAGAAAAAGAGGGAGAGGACTCAGATCAATAAAATTAGAAACGAAAAAGGAGAAGGTCCAACAGACACCGCAGAAATACAAAGCATCCTAACAGACTACTACAAGCAACTCTATGCCAATAAAATGGGCAACCTGGAAGAAATGGACAAATTCGTAGAGAGGTATAACCTTCCAAGACTGAACCGGGAAGAAATAGAAAATATGAACAGATCAATCACAAGTAATGAAATTGAAACTGTGATTAAAAACCTTCCAACAAACAAAAGTCCAGGACCAAATGGCTTCACAGGTGAATTCTGTCAAACATTTAGAGAAGAGGTAACACCCATCCTTCTCAGACTCTTCCAAAAAATTGCAGGAAGGAACACTCCCAACACTCATTCTATGAGGCCACCATCACCCTGACACCAAAACCAGACACAGATACTACAAAAAAAGAAAATTATAGACCAGTATCACTGATGAATATAGATGCAAAAATCCTCAACAAAATACTAGCAAACACAATCCAACAACACATTAAAAGGATCATACACCATGATCAAGTGGGATTTATCTGAGGGATGCAAGGATTCTTCAGTATACACAAATCAATCTGTGTGATACACCATATTAACAAATTGAAGAAGGAAAACCATATGATCATCTCAATAGATGCAGAAATACCTTTTGACAAAATTCAACACCCATTTATGATAAAAACTCTCCAGAAAGTGGGCATAGAGGGAAACTACCTCAACATAATAAAGGCCATATACAACAAACCCACAGCAAACATCATTCTCAATGGTGAAAAACTGAAAGCATTTCCTTGTAGTGAAATCCTCTCCTATATCTCCTTGCCTCTCCTATATATCCTTGCCTTGGAAGGATGGATGTCCACTCTCACCACTATTATTCAACATAGTTTTGGAAGCCCTAGCCATGGCAATCAGAGAAGAAAAAGAAATAAAAGGAATTCAAATTGGAAAAGAAGAAGTGAAACTGTCACTGTTTGCAGATGACATGATACTATACATAGAGAATCCTAAAGATGCCACCAGAAAACTACTAGAGCTAATCAATGAATTTGGTAAAGTTGCAGGATACAAAATTAATGCCCAGAAATCTCTTGCATTCCTATACACTAATCATGAAAAATCTGAAAGCGAAATTAAGGAAACACTCGCATTTACCATTGCAACAAAAAGAATAAAATACATAGGAATAAACCTACCTAGGGATACAAAAGACCTGTATCCAGAAAACTATAAGATACTGATGAAAGAAATTAAAGATTATACCAACAGATGGAGAGATATACCATGTTCTTGGATTGGAAGAATCAATATTGTGAAAATGACTATGCTACCCAAAGCAATCTACAGATTCAATGCAATCCCTATCAAACTACCAATGGTATTTTTCAGAGAACTAGAACAAAAAGTTTCACAATTTGTATGGAAACATAAAAGACCCCAAATAACCAAAGCAATCTTGAGAAAGGAAAACGGAGCTGGAGGAATCAGACTCCCTGACTTCAGATTATATTACAGAGCTACGTTAATCAAGACAGTATGGTACTGGCACAAAAACAGAAAAATAGATCAATGGAACAGGATAGAAAGCCCAGAGATAAACCCACGCACATATGGTCACCTTGTCTTTGATAAAGATGGCAAAAATATACAATGGAGAAAAGACAGCCTCTTCAATAAGTGGTGCTGGGAAAACTGGACAGCTACATGTAAAAGAATGAAATTAGAACACTTCCTAACACCATACACAAAAATAAACTGAAAATGGATTAAAGACCTAAATGTAAGGCCAGACACTGTAAAACTCTTAGAGGAAAACATAGGAAGAACACTCTTTGACATAAATCACAGCAAGATCCTTTTTGACCCACCTCCTGGAGTAATGGAAATAAAAACAAAAATAAACAAATGGGACCTAATGAAACTTAAAAGCTTTTGCACAGCAAAGGAAACCATAAACAAGACGAAAAGACAACCCTCAGAATGGGAGAAAATATTTGCAAACAAAGCAACAGACAAAGAATTAATCTCCAAAATTTATAAGCAGCTCAATATTAAAAAACCAAACAACCCAATCCAAAAATGGACAGAAGACCTAAATAGACATTTCTCTAAAGAAGACATACAGATGGCCAAGAAGCACATGAAAAGCTGCTCAACATCACTAATTATTAGAGAAATGCAAATCAAAACTACAATGAGGTAACACCTCACACCGGTTAGAATGGGCATCATCAGAAAATCTAGAAACAACAAATGCTGGACAGGGTGTGGAGAAAGGGAACCCTCTTGCACTGTTGGTGGAAATGTAAATTGATACAGCCACTATGGAGAACAGTATGGAGGTTCCTTAAAAAACTAAAAATAGAATTACCATATGACCCAGCAATCCCACTACTGGGCATATACCCAGCGAAAACCATAATTCAGAAAGACACATGCCCCCCGATGTGCATTGCAGCACTATTTACATTAGCCAGGTCATGGAAGCAACCAAAATGCCTGTCGGCAGATGAATGGATAAAGAAGATGTGGTACATATATACAGTCGAATATTACTCAGCCATAAAAAGGAATGAAATTGGGTCATTTGTAGAGATGTGGATGAATCTAGAGACTGTCATACAGAGTGAAGTAAGTGAGAAAGAGAAACAAATATCGTAGATTAATGCACACATGTGGAATCTAGAAAAATGGTACAGATGAACCGGTTTGCAGGACAGAAATTGAGACACAGATGTAGAGAACAAACTTATGGACACCAAGAGGGGAAAGCAGTAGTGGGGAGCAGTGGTGGTGTGGTGAATTGGGAGATTGGGATTGACATGTATACACTAATATATATAAAATGGATGACTAATAAGAACCTGCTGTATAAAAAAAAAATAAATTAATTTAAAAAAAAGTGATCTTCTGAGGCAGTATTATTTCTTTGCAGACCTAAAGGGAAATTTTTAAAAATAAAATGTTCATAATTTTTTAAAAATGATGCTTCTTTGGATGTTTGTGAAGATACCCAAGTCAATGTGAAAGCACATGGAATTACAAATGTATAATGACAAAGTACAAATTTAGGTGATATTAATATGAAGAATAAACTTAATTTCCAAAGTAGAATTAACACTGAATTTTTACATTTAAAGAATACCAAGTGTGGTTACTCTGTTTCTCTAAGAAAATCCTTTTTGCTCCTTTAAAGAACAACGATTTAGCCTTAAGCTAGCTGCTTTAGGCTTCCCTGGTGGCACCGTGGTTAAGAATCTATCTGCCAATGCAGGGGACACGGATTCAAGCCCTAGTCCTGGAGGATCCCACATGCCGTGGAGCAACTAAGACCGTGTGCCACAACATCTGAGCCTGTGCTCTAGATTCTGCGAGCTACAACTACTGAGCCCACATGCTACAACTGCTGAGGCCCGCGTGCCTGGAGCCCGCGCACCGCAACGAAGAGTAGCCCCCGCTTGCCACAACTAGAAAAAGCCTGTGCACAGCAACAAAGGCCCAAAGCAGCCAAAAAAAAAAGACCACATGGTACTGGCATAGTAGGGTGTGTGTGTGTGTGTGTGTGTGTGTGTGTGTGTGTATGAAAAAGAATAAAGAAACCGGAAATAAAACCTCCCATTCATTTATGGTCAATTGACTTTTGACAAGGGTACCAAGAAAAGATTTTTCAACAAGTGATGCTGGGACAGCTGAATATTCACCTGCAAAAGAAGTTGGACTCCTGCTTTGTATCCTGTACAAAAATTAACTCAAAATGTGTAGACCTAACCGTAAGATCTAGAACTATAAAACCCTTAGAAAAGAAGCATAAGCATAAATCTCCATGACTGTGTATTAGGCAGTGATTTTTCTAGATATGACATCAGAAGCACAAGTGACCAAACAAAATAGATAAATTGACATCATCAAAATTTTGTTTTAAATTATTAAGAAAGTGAAAAGAATGCACAGAATTGGAGAAAATGTTTTCAAATCGTATACCAGATAAGGAACTTATATCCACAATGCATTCTTTTAAAAGCCTTACAACTCAACCGTAAAAAGACAGATAGCCCAGTTGTTAAATGGGCAAATTTGTATAGACATTCCTCTAAAGAAGATATAGAAATGACCAATAAGCACGTGAAAAGATGCTCAACATCATTGAATATTAGGGATATACAAATTAGAACCATAATGAGATACTATTTTAAAGGATAGCTATAATAAAAAAAGATGGACAACTACTAATGTGGGTGAGGATGTAGGGAAAGTGGAACCCTCATACATTGCTAGTGGGGTTGTAAAATGGTGCAGCCGCTTCAGGAAATAGACAATTACTTGAAACAGAATGATCCTATGACCCAGCAATTTCACTCTTTACTGGCTACTTTGAAGCAAGTGATTTGAGATCCCATCTTTGAAGATATGTCTCAAATCAAAGGAATGATTACGAATTCTGCCATTAAAATGTCACAGGCCACTTTTACACAATGTGCAAATCATACCTGGCAAAGTCCTTTTAAATTCTACAGAGGCAAACTCTCATTAAATCCTTCTTAATATTAGCAGTAGGATTAGTTCTATTCATTGTTGGTATTGTTTTACCTATTCAGTATATCATAATATTCTATGTCTTCTTTTTTTTATTTTGTGGTACGCGGGCCTTTCACTGTTGTGGCCTCTCCCGTTGCGGAGCACAGGCTCCGGACGCGCAGGCTCAGCGGCCATGACTCACGGGCCCGGCCGCTCGGTGGCATGTGGGGTTTTCTCGGACCGGGGCACGAACCCGTGTCCCCTGCATCAGCAGGTGGACTCTCAACCACTGCACCACCAGGGAAGCCCTTCTTCTTTTTTTTTTTTTTAATTAATTAATTTTTGGCTGCATTGGGTCTTCATTGCTGTGCGTGGGTTTCTCTAGTTGCGGCGAGCAGGGGCTACTCTTCGTTGTGGTGCACGGGTTTCTCATTGCGGTGGCTTCTCTTGTGAAGCACGGACTCTAGGCACGCTGACTCAGTAGTTGTGGCTCGTGGGCTCTAGAGCACAGGCTCAGTAGTTGTGGCGCACGGGCTTTGTTGCTCCGTGGCATGTGGGATCTTCCCGGACCGGGGCTCAAACCTGTGTCCCTTGCATTGGCAGGCGGATTCTTAACCACTGTGCCACCAGGAAAGTCCCCTATGTCTTCTTATTTAATCATTGGTATAGTTTTAGATAACATGGGTGTAAATGTATACTTGGCAGTATGTTTTGGTATTTTAAATAATTATAGGTTTATAGTTGTATTATCTTTCCTTTGTCTAGCACAAAGCTCTCCTTTATTAAAACTGAATCTTTGGACAGGAAAGCAACCTTAGTGTGTACACTGAAGGAGGTTTCTGTGTTCTGACCCAAACTACCTACTGCCCCTCCTGGCCGGTCCAGCTTCCCAAATATTTTCTATTCCCTCACTAGGCAGTACACTCTCCATTCTGGGACAGCCCCTCTGCCTGGGAGTCCTTTTCATTATCTTCTCTTTTCTGTCTCTCTCTCTGTCTCTGTCTGTCTCTCACTTTCTCTCACTCCTTTGGTCTCCATTAATCAAAATCCTACCATATCTAACTTAAAAAACAACAACAGTAACAACATCTAAAGAACCTTCCCTATTCCCTCTATCCTAATGTATTGGTATTTTCTCTGTGCTCCAACTGAATTGAAATGGTAAATCTAATGTGTTGGGGGTTTACTATGTGACGAGCCCTAATGCTAAACACTATGATCCCCTTATTTAATCCTCCCAATATTCCTCATAATGAAGGTTTTATTAATCCCAGTTTTACAGAGGAAAACAAGATGCAGAAATGGAGAAGATGGATGTCTTAAGAAATAAAGCTGGGATTCAAACCCAGGCAGACTGACTCTAGAACCAGCCATGGGCTCTTGATCCCACTGGCAAGAATCCTACTTGTATTAAGGTTACTAGTTTCTGGCCCTGCTCTTCTCATTTGATTGTGAATCTAGTGGCTGTGGGTGGGAATTGGGGTAGAAAAGCATCATCTTATTCCTCCTTGTACCTTGCCAGCCCCTGGTGCAATGCCTGTGACATAATGGTATTCAATTCACATTTGTGGAATTAAATTATAATAATATTCCTATGGGAAATTACAACCAGCTTTAGGATAATGCTTCATGATATTTTCCAGAAACTTGTGGCAAAAAATACTAGACTGCAGTGATTTGATACTCACACACTTATTATCTGGAATAAGCTGCCATATTAATATTATCCACTCTTATTCCTTGGCACTCACATGGAAAGAGCCTCTAGCCAATCATCAGATGAAAAGATAAAATAATTATTGTAACAACTAGTATCATTATCACTATAAATACCAGTGTTCTGAATGTTTTAAGCACACATTGTTTCATACATACAACCTATTAAGTGTGTACTGTTATCTCCATTTTAAAGATAAGAAAACTGAGATTCAGACAGGTTAAGTAATCAGTCCAAGGCCACAGAGTTGGCCAGAGGACCCAATCCCAGTTGTCTCACCACAGGACTTGGGCACATGCACATCTCACCATATCGCCCACCAGTTCTGCCATTGGAACAGGATTTGGTGCCTGTATCAGGATGGATAGTGAGCAGTTCCCAGTAAATGCCCTTTCTCTGTTCCCTGAAACGTCCTCCAGGTCTGAAAAGAAGTCCCACGACACTCCACTGCTCCAGCCAACTACTTTTTATGTAAACAGCCGTTACTTATTTAACACAAAATACTGTTTTGTTTTCTTAGTGTGTGTGTGTGTGTGTGTGTGTGTGTATTTCCTTTTCTGTTGCTAGCCTTGACATCACCACAGAATTGCTAGCAGCATAATGATCAGATCAATTCCATTTTGAAGAACTGACTCACCATTGTTTTAGGGGGTATGGTTTAGCCGGGCATGCAGTCTCCCTGCTGTTCTCAAGTGGCTTCATGGATTCAGTGTGCATTTTAGGCTGAAGTATGTGCTCTACAATCGAAGAAGTAGTTAATTGTGTGTTGTTTTGTTGTGCTAAGTCATCTTGTCATATTGACATAACAAAAATTAGACTTCCTGGTGGTAGAAAACGTTTTTTGGGTCATTTCAAAGTAGTCATTGGAAATTTCCTTTCCAACACTGAGGGAGAGTTGTAAGGTGTTGACAGTAAAAACACAACACTTCACCTGGGCACCTGAAGTGCCTCATCTCTTTTTTCATTTTTTCTCTTTTTAATCCCACTTTTCTTCCTTGTTTGCCTACCAAAGGCTTAGACTTATTCTATGTTAAGAAGATCACTTGCCAACATTCCCCAACAAGCTGGAAAGTAAGGAACTGGGCAGTCTCTCGGTAACTCTTGCTTCCTGGGACCTTCCCACCAGACTTGGAACAACAGATTCCACGGATAGGAAGGGAAAGCATTTCTGTAAAGGAAAACATTTTATGGATGTTTGTACAAAATCATCCCAGCAATGAGCTTTTAGAGGGGAGATATTCAAATGTGTTAAATTTGCAATATAAATCCTCTGACTTTTCCATTAATTTGTTTAATAATTGGTCTGGCATTTTTGTTATTTAAATGGAAAAAAATTGTTTCTTCTAAGCCTTGCCTAATCACTTTAAAGTAATATTTATGTAAGTTTGAAAATTGTATTGAAGCAATTAATATTATAACAAGGATGATTCTTAAATTAAGGCATGTTTATCTGAAAAAAAAGAGCCCATGAGAGTGGCTTGTCCATTGTTGCCAGTTTCTCTGTTTCCTTTAGGATTCTGCAAATGGGCATCATTTCTATTTTTGGCCCAATTTCCATTTCCCTGGAAACTAGGATCCTGCAAATGGAGGACTACATGACTTCTGTAAGCAGGGCTGCTCAGGCCTCTGAGAGTGTGCTGAGAATCTGCGTCACTGCTAAGGAAACAGAGGAGACAAGAAGTCACTGGCCAAGGATATTATGTTCACTGTTTATATCCCGTCCCCTTGCATTTTCAGTGTTCCGCTTTACTTTCTATTCCAAATATTTTACACAGTCAATTTCTGACCAAAAGCCAATGAAATTAAATAAACAGGAAAGTGTGGAATGAAACAGAAGCATGGTAAGCAGAAAAAGCTGCTACTCCGTTGATTTTTAAACTATGAACTTGGGTAAGGGCTGTCTGCCTCCAGCGCTAAGCTAAGACAGGGTGGTGAAGCAGGTGCTTGGGTCCACTTCTCTGAAGTCCACAAATGGTTGCTCAGTGCACTCCCAATCCCTACATTCAAGGTCCAAAACCTCTTTCCTCCGCACCTACCTCCACTGACGCTCAGTGGGCCTGGTGCCTTCTGACAGAACGCTGCAGAGGCTAACTGAGCAAGTGTATAGGGCCTAAGGTTTTCACAAGTTAACATTTACATTTGGAAGTTAGTTTTTAACTCTTAAACCCAAAAAAGTTAGCAACGTGAGACATCAAATTTTCCCTTACGAATTAATAATTAACATCTGTTTTTTCAAAACCGTATATGTGTGTGCGTGTGTCTCTCTCTCTCTCTCTCTCTCTCTATATATATATATATATGTAATCATTTTGCTCTGCAAAATGAAATAACCCTGTGAGGTATTTTGTAGTAAGTACTTTGTTATCATCTGTAAAATGGAGATAATTCCCTCATAGGGTTGTCAGAATAATTAAATGAGATCAAATATAAAAATCGCTTAGCGCATGGTCTAAAAAATAGTACATGGTTGCAAGTGGTAGATCATGATTACTATTCTGAGCCTTATTCTGAATGTGAGCGTAATCGTATCAATATTAAGTATCAACTATGATTTGTTTGTCTCATATAATAACATGCTGGATGCAACACAAACCAAACACAGACAGGCATACCTTTCACACTCAGGTTTCTTGGAGCTCTAAAGTTCAAAAAAAACAAAGTAAAGCTAACTAACTAAACTTTACTAAACAAAGTAAAGCTAACTAACCACTGATGAAAGATATGAATTGAACAAAGGATTGGACAAGCTAATCAATCTGAAGAAGAAATGTGACTGAGGAAGGGAAGAAGGGAGGGAGAGAGGGAGGAAGGATGGGCGAAAGTTGCATGTGGGCTGGTGTGAAAGATCTATATGGAGCTGGTACCTCATCCAGCCAGTCAGGGAAGACCTCATGAAGAGAAAAGAATGAAGGGAGACCCCAAAGATGAGGAAGAGGATTGGGCAACTTTTGACAATAAACAGAAGAAAGTTTCCATGTCTCCCTGTGAAGGGACAGAGGACTGAATTTCCCAAGTTTCTCACACTGGATGTAACTGACTGTTGGGCTAACATCAGTTTCCCCTGTGTCTTCACAAATGTTCAGGATTCGGTGATCTGTCTGTTCTTACAAGGCATCTATTGTTTATTCTAGCTTTGTAAGGACAAAATATGTGTTCATCTTTTTCTCCCTAGCCCCCAGTATAGTACCAGAATTTAGTACATCCTCAATAAATACTTGATGAATGTTAGTGACCACATGCAGCTAAAACTCCTGCATTCTAGTGGGGTCCTGCATGCTTCAGTATATATGACAGTGTTACTCATTTTCAGCATCTTTCTAACACCATCATCTTGTTTGATGTGGTCCAAATTGCAAAGAGGCATACTTGTTCCTCCTCAGTAAAAAGAGCCTCCAGTGGCATGATTAACATAAGTTCACTTACACATATGACCAACAGCCCCTAATAGAAGCCTCAAAAAAAAAAAGAGGGAGAGAGAGAGAGACATCAGAAGGCTGAAGGAAAAAATTGGCTCTCAGATCTCAGCAAACTAGCTGAAAAAGTCTTTATAGAATTGTTTCATTGGCCAAACAGTAATTCTGTATTGACATGAGTTTGGACAAGGTTAACAAAAGATTTTTTAAGTCACCAGTTTAACTTCAGAGCATTTTCATTAAGACAAATAGGAAATAGTACCTTTAAACTTTACATTTTATTTATATATATATATATATATATATATATTCTGCATGAATGGCAAATTGTTAAATGAGGAGGAAAAAAGCATTCTGATATAATTCCTGCTTTACTTAATTCATAGTCCTAGAAAAACTAACGTTTCTTCTCTATTTTTTCTTCATTGCTCTTACTGTAATTTTTATCTGTTTCTTGAGTACTTGATTACCTGTCTTCTCCAAAAGACTCTTTTCAAAATCAGGACCCAAATCATGTATATTTTGCTCAATAATTTATCCCCAAGCAGTTTGCTTACACATCTTAGGTGTTCCTCACACATTTATTGGATGAATGTCTGAATTGGAGATGTCAGATTTGTGATTAATCAGTTAAAACCATGGGAGTGGATGAGCTCTGCTAGAATGGGAAGGGAAGTAGGTCAAAGAAAGAATCCTGGGAGAGTCCATTCATGGGGACCTGAATATACATATATACACATACATATATATATATTCTTTTTCAGATTATTTTCCATTATAGGTTATTACAAGATATTGAGTATAGTTCCCTGTGCTATATAGTAGGTCCTTGGTGTTTACCTATTTTGCATATAGCAGTGTGTATATGTTAATCCAAAACTCCTAATTTATCTCTCCACGCCTGCACCCCCAAACTGTTCCCTTTGGTAACCATAAGTTTTTTTTCTATGTCTGTGAGTCTATTTCTGTTTTTGTAAAAAGGTTCATTTGTATAATTTTTTTAGATTCCACAAGTAAGTGACACCATATGATACTTGTCTTTCTCTCTCTGACTTACTTCAGTTAATATGATCTCATATATATGATTTTTTAAAAATAGAGGTTGCTCTAATCAGAATTTTCACCATGAACAAACCAGTAGACAGCTTTTTCAATTTATACATCACAGGCCACAAGTAACATTTTTATCAGAGTGAGTCAAAATGATCATTAAATAAAATAAGCTCAAATTTCACAAAGCTTAAGTCATAGGATTTTAGTGCAGTAAAGATAACCAACAAGGATGATTTCATTTTCCAGCAGAGAAAACTGAGACCCAGAGAGGCACATGCACAAAGTTCTACTTGTTATCCCGTCAGTCACACATTAGTTGACACATCTTACACGCCAGCCCTAGGGTGGGAAGTCCAAGGATGAATCGTTGTACATGGAAGACTGCACTGGAATTAGGACCCAGGGCTTCTCACTCCCAGGACAAAGTTCTTTCCTTCCCTGGAAGGAAGGCTCTTAGAATGGCCTCTGCTCCCTTTGGACATTGAAGCAAAAGGTCATGTAATGCCTGGTTGCCCACCCAACGTCCCACACCCTGAGAGCTTCACTGACCATCAAGGGGTCACTTATACACCACTAGACTAATGACCTCTGTTTGGAAATAAGGATTTGGGAAATTAATTATTTCCAAAGTCACACATACAGCTTTGAATACAATGGTTTGTCAAATCCCTTCATGACTTTAAATTCTTTCTTTTTCGTTTCAAGCCACTGCCAAATTATCTGTGCCTCGGAGCATGAAGATGCAATGCATAAATCAAAAACGAGTAAGTTTTTTCCTTTCCTGTGCTATTGCAGAGATGTCCATTTGCCACATCATTTAACAGCAGAGAAGAAAGCTATAGATGGGAGGGGAAGCAGGGGCAATGAGCCTGCTCACTTGGGAAAAAACCTTGGAATTTCTGACCAAAGTGAATTCCTTGTGATTTTAGGGAACGGTATTAGCATGCAGATAAAACATGAGGCCTGAGGAACCGCCTCCACCTCCCAAATGTTCTCAGTTTTTATTTCAATTGTATTTACTTCTAATCTCTCCCCTTGGGCTTTCCAGACCACCACCACCATCACTGTCATCTTGGTGTTTCCTTTTTTTAATATATTTTTACAATTGATTGATGGTTTCCCATACTGAGACATGCTTTATCTATGTTCTTGAGCATGAATCTATGTTTAAACTATGTAGTGGAAAATCTACATGCACGCACCACCAGAGGGGACAGTTGCAAGAAGCTATTTGCTTCTATGGAAACGTTCTTAAGCGAGGATTTAGGAGAGCTGGGTTCTGGTTGCACGTCTGACATTTGAATGTTAATGCTTCAGGAACTCAAATACTCATCCCTGTACTTTCGCTCCCAGGGCCTGGCACAAGAGAGGAGTGAAAGCTACATCATCTATCAAATTTGTCTCCCAACAGAGATCCCCTTCTCCACTGGGCATGACCCTTTACTGTCTTCCACCCATATTCTGTTGATTCCTATTCTAAGTGTTTTTCTGTGTCTTTGGTCATTTGATTTTGACTAATCCTTCATTCATCAAATCTAGACTAGCCTCCTTCCTTACCGTCTGTCTTATCCCACCCTAACCATCCTCAACCGAAACTCAAATTCCACTTCTGCGGAGCTTCAGTTTCAATGTCATCAGTTCTCACCCTGCTCTGAAGTCCCAGCTCTTTTACTTGTATCACATATTCTTCCACTTGGTTATATAATGTCTCATATTATTGTTTTAGATTTCTTTGTGTTATTTATTAATGGCTTCCCTGTGTTTGCCTTGACTCCCATCTGAGTCTCCAACGCCTTCTCTAAATAATCAAAAGTCCTGGTTTCTTGTTCCAAGTCTCTACTCCCAATGACTCTGAGCAAAACGAGTGATCTTCCATTTTCTTATATAAAAAGTAAAAGATCCTTAAAATTGATTTCAGCTCTAATAGTCTGCAAGTCTAAGACTTTATTTACCGTTTAATATTTCAGATTTGTTCTTTCATGTTATCATCATTATTGCTCCTTTCACTTCCTAGCACAATCCTAGATGCTTAATCAAGGAGGAAGTTTAAACAGAGTCAGTGAGATCATTTCCCTGGCTACTCTGTGGAAGCGCAAGAATTCCAAGGGTTAAATTGAGGTGTCTTTGGAAGTGTTCCTCAACTCCTAAGGCCTTTCCTATTATGCTGTGAGCATCAGAAGTCTTTTTTCTCCTTCAAAGCATGGGAAAGGATGTGGAAACACAACTCAGTGTTTATTGGAAGCAAAAGCCTTCCTAAAAATCCATCTTCAAAGCTTATAATTTTCAACGAATGAGAAGCAGTTCCTTTACCTCCAAAGGCCAGGATTCTTCTGTCTTTTTAAATAAAGGGAAAGGCACGACCTGTCACACAAGCTGACAACGCGACCCAATTTAAGAAGAAAGAAATGAAACGATCAACAGTTGCAGTTTGCAGTTTGGAAGGAGGAGGGTGAGATCTGATAATCCTGGCCTGTTCCTCATTTTCTGCTTGAGGAAAAAATAAAGGGTATTTATGAGAACTGTCCTCTGTTATTAAACTGAGATGATTGTTTCTGCGCCTCTAAAATGTTTTGTAATATTAATTTTTCACTAATGACATTTTTAATATACTGTGTGATAAATCCCTGCCAAAGTCTCACTCTCACCAGTGTCTGCGTGTGGGGCTGTAATAAGCATGACCCCAGTCTCTTACCCAGATTGGAGTCATTCATTACCCAGTGCCGTGGTCAGTTTGCATCTCCAGTTCATAAGCAGTCTTTCTCCAGCTGTTACCTCAACTTGTCCTTGCAACCATTTCCGTCAGTTCTGGAGAATTTTATGTAGTAAAACTTTGCAAGTATCACTGGGAGTGGAGGTAAGGGAATGAGGAGGGTTTTGTGTTCTCCATCAGAGGAAATCAGATGCGTCTGCAGTCAGCTTGCAATGGTCACTCCTGGGGCAGCCCCGCTTGGCCTTTTGAATCCGTGACTGCCCCAGTCATAGGCACGAAGCCTCAAAGCTAGCTGTTGGCAGGGTCCTGCTGAATTTTGGGGAAACTTACACCAAATTTTATCACCAAGTATATCAGATGGCTCTGAAGTTTGAGAAGAAACAAAACAAAAGCAACCTTGATTAGGTTCTTTAGTTCTGAGTCTAACCTATCACTTATCTGCCACACTAAGGAAAAAAGGAAAAGGAGGATAGTGGAAAATAAATGAGAATATTAGAGGGATTCTCTGGAACACTCAGCACCCAGTCAGAAAGGACAGCCCCTAAATCACATGCACCAATAAAACACTTCAGAGCTGCTGGTTGCTCTGAAGTGAAATGTATAGAAATATTTGAAATTAGTTTACTCATGGTTTTATACTTTCGTCCGTTCATTCACTCATTAACGAGCATTCATGCCCAGACATTGGGCTAGGCCTAGGGGATACATGTGTGACTAATATTGTTCAGTAAATAATAAGTATCTCATCTGTAAGTTCCATGAGACCAAGTCTCTCTTTTTTTTTTTTTTTCCTGATAGAGCTCTGAGACTGGCATAGTATGTGACAGAAAGTATGTCCCCTGAGAGAGAGATTGTGATGCAAAGAGAAAGAGAACCAGAAAATGAGAGCAGGAGAAAGGTGAGTTTCATCCCCAGGATCTAGGAAAACACCTGGTCCAGAGTAGAGGCTCAGTGAAGTTGGCTATTATTTATAAATATAGTGGAATTAACATGATTTACTCCCGAAGCATTGACTACACTGTATGACTCGAGTTATTCATGTTCAGGCTGGACAAAAAGATCTTAACACAAACAGTCTATGCTTCTATTGATATTTGCTTAGAGGCAGTAGGCAACTACTCTGCTTCATGATATGTTTTTGTATATGCACGAATATGCTTTGGCAAAATCATTTAACTAGACCTCTTCTAAGGAAGGTTGTAAAGAAGATAAAGAAAACTCTAACCGAATACAAAGGAGAACTGCTAGTCCTGTGTGAAATGCAGGGTAGAAAGATGCAAGGGGGAAGGTGGGACCTTCAATGGGATTTTAAAATTTTGTCTAAGCTGAATTCCCAGAACACAATCCGTCCATTGCATAAATATTTATTGAGGCTTTGCTGCGTTGAAGGCATTAAGCTAGAAGGGACGGACCCTGCGCTCAAAGATCCTGTGGCTGAAAAGGACCCAGACAGAGGATGAGATGCACTGGGAAGGGCTGTGAGAGCAGAAGGCACTAAAGTGCTCAGGGCACAGCCCCCAACCCGGCCAGATGGCCAGTGGCCAGAGGAGGATTTCCAGAGGAGGTGATCCCTCAGCCAGATTTTTTAAAGAGTAAGATGCAATGAAATAAGTAAAAGTAAGCCAAGCCGGAAACAAGCAGACAAAGCAGGAGATGGTTGTCGACTGGGGGGAAAAAAAAGCACAGCTGAAAAGTTAAGAATTATGTTTTATTCAGCAGCCTTGCTTAGGATTTAAGCCTGGGAGGCAGTCTGTCATAGTTCTGAAAGACTGCTCGGAAGAGGTAAGGGAGGAACCAGGATGTATGGGAGCTTTTGCAGACAAACCAAAAAGCAGGTAGAATATCAAAAGATTACTGTTAATTAAAGAAAACCAGACATCTCAAGTTAATGAATTAAGTGCTTTTCTATGTATGGGGAAGATGCAAGTCTGGGCTCACTGAAATCATTCCTTCCATGTGCACCTTAACTATCTGGGGCCAGTGTCCTGTTTTCTCTACCCTGAATCCCCTCAGGGTGCACAGTCTGGGGCAACTGCAGTGGCTGGCGGCTTGATGGCCACAACATCCTTTGTTGACTGATATGGCAGGATCCACAGGGCATCCCAGAATAGAAAAGAGCACAGACCACAGCCCGGGGAGGGGGGCTGGTGGAGTAAGAGCAGGTTTGGGAAACTTCAGAGGAGCTTTATATGACCAACCACTGGGAAGAAGGGGGCCACTGGGACACATGGGCAGAGACAAGATTAGGGAGGGCTTGGGCGGGGCCGTGCTAAGGAGACTGGGTCTTCTCCTGGAGATAACAGGAAGTTTCTCTCACATGCTGAGTTAGCACAAAAACACAGGCTGGTGGCAAATAGGAAGCAGGTCTTGCAAAACTAACTCCTTCTAAAGCATGGATGCAGACCACTTATAAGATCAGAGTTCATTCATCTCAAAAATATGGTTTGAGCACTTGGGTAAGTAATATGGATGAGTAAGACACATGCTTCAAGGACATTCAATCCAGGAAGGGAAAGTAGAGTCCTGAATTGCTGTTGTCACAAGAGGAATACAAATAAAGAGTGTTGGTTTTCCGAACTAAGAAGGAATTCCCTCCGGCTGGATGATCAGGAAATGCTTCATGGAGAAGAGGACTTGGAGGTTCTACCTTAAGGTGATGGTTCTCAAGCCTCAGTGTGTGTCAGAATCACCTGGAAGGCTTAACCATGATGGGTCGCCCACCCAGAGTTTCTGATTCACTAGATCAGGAGTGAGGCCGCCAAATTGACGGACAGCTCTCATAAGTCCCCAGGTGATGCTGATGCGCCTGGTCCAGGGACAAGGCTTTGGAGACTCTTCGCCCTACGTGACAGTTACGGACTGCTCAAATAGAGATGAGGCTGTGGGCGTCCCATGAAGAGGAAACCGTGTATGTAAAGGCACATGGCTAGAAAAGCAAGGCTGTGTCCTGATTACAGTCAAGTTGGGGTAGAATATAAGATCTATGAGTATATAAGATACCATCAGGCACAACGAACTTGATAAGTTAATTACCCAATCACCTCCAGTCAGCTGAGAGCAATTGTGCTAGAATAGTTATCAAGCATAAGGCAATGGAAGTCCATCCTTCAACTGTCCTGGCTCACCTGGTTTGCCCTGCTCTGAACTGAAACAGCCATTAGTACCAGTCAACTCAGCCATTGTATGCATTACCAATCCTTTTCATCTAAACAAAAAGGAATTTAAAAATCCCTTTAGTTTAGCCAAAGCAAGATTGGAATGTTTAAAAGGACTTTTAACAAGGAAAGAAAAATTATAAAAGTAAAGAAACAGAGGCATTCGCGTACATTGAGTTCTCATGTCATTTAAAAAAAAAAAAAGAAAAAAGCCCCAAACAAAGATTAATTTGGCTGATGCAGTTTTACATGGTTTGCAAGGTGTTTTGAGTTGAATTGTGCCTAAAGATACATTGAAGTCCTAGCCCAGTGAATGTGACTGTGTTCGCCTCTTGGTGGATGTTGAACCAAAAGACACAGCCAAGCCAGAGATTGAGAGAAGGAACGATTTATTATTACTTGCAGCAATAGAGAACACCAGGCATCCTTCCCAAAGCAGTGTCTCCCTGAACAGCCAAACTGGGGAAGTTAAGCTAAGGGCACATGCATATTCATGAAGGGGATTGAGCAGAGGAGAACTCAGCATAAAATTGAGGCAGAGGTTGACAGAGTCCAAACTTCAGTTGATTGAAGTCAGGAGGGTCGACATCACCATTCCGTCCTCCACCTGGTTGGGGGCCTTAGTTTCTGCAGAACTCAAAGACAAGTGTCAGATTGTTATGTATATCCCTTGAGGAGGAACTAGGCCTCTGCTTCAATCTTTGCACTCTGGTTTGACTGCCTTTTCTCTGTTCCTGCATTCCTTTGTTCCTTAAAATCTTTGATTACTGAGACCTGTTCAAGGTCAGGCATTGCGGCCAGGCTTAGAACACAAAAGGGCTTAGGCCAAAAGGGCTTCTCATTTCAAGAAAGCCGTTCCTGGTTCTCTTTCTCTGGGAACCCCCTAACCAGATGTGACCTTATTTGGAAATGGGGTGTTTATGGAGGTAATCAAGTTAAAATGGGGTAATTAGTGTGGACTCCCATCCAATACGACTGGCATCCCTTTGAGCCTAATTCAGAAGGGGGGCATGCATGTCAGTAGACACTGTACAGGCCAGAAATCTCACACCAGCTGTACCTGTAAATGCCCACCCCAAAGTCCTTAATTTTAGTTCTTTTTCTTTCTTTAGCAGTTTACTACCTCTTTCTTAACCACCTAACTACTTACTTAACTACTCTTCCACTTCAAGAGAGAGGTAGCCAGTACCTTGCCATTCCTCTCAAAGTCCAAAAGCCCATTCAGCTGGGGCCCCTCCTGCCTGAGGAAGAAGGAAGGATCGTTTCCCCTACTGGCGGTGGTCGTGGTGACAGCAGGAGAGGCAGACAAAATGAGAGCAAGTCGGGGCTGGGCAGCCAGGGCAGAGGGTTGCCTGGCCCAGGCGGGAAGGAGGACGACGAGAGAAGACCTGGGGCTAGGACTTATCACCTCACAGCTGACTCAGGCTCGCACTTTGTTCTTGCTTGCTGAGAAGGAAAGCCACGTAAGTACTTGCAGTACAGTGTCAGACGTCTTCCTTCAGAAGAGAAGTGTCATATTTCCACCACTCACCGAGAACAGCTGGGTGCCCCCTAATTACTGATTAGCACCACAATGGTCTAATCGGTCCTCCATATTTGAGGGGTACTTTTGATTATTGCTTTTTCACACTTGATGAGAGTTTCCTGCGGCTTTGTTTATGTGATACCCCGCCTTCCAGTCAGGAGGGCACACTCCAGTCACAGCAAGGGAACCGCTGTCCACACCAGGTCTGAAGGAACATGTGTCCAACGGCCAGAAAGCAGTAACAACCCTGGTATCTATCAAAACGCAGCCAGTCTCTAAAGAAATCGCCATGTGTGCCCATTTCCAATAAAGGGAGCATTAGTAAACCTGGCATAGCTATACCCTTATTCTTTAGTTTAAATCGAAACATTCAAATGTAACTCAAAGAAGGTATGCCCAGAGTGAGCAAGGTTTTCAGAAATCAGACTTTGCCTTTCCCCAGTAGCACAGGCTCTCCTTGCCCTCCCATGTCTCGGGGACACTCGGGGGCCAGTCCAGTGAATAAGGAATGAGCAGTGTGTGAGTCAGGGTTCTCCAGAGAAACAGAACAAGTAGGGGATAGAGGTGTATAGATATATATTTATTATGAGGAATTTGCTCACATGTTTATGGAGACTGAGAAGTCCCACAATCTGCTGTCTACAAGCTGGGGACCCTGGAAAGCCAGGGTTATAATATAGTCCTTTGGTAGGTGACACAAAGTGTATCCTTAAATATGCCTATAAAACGTGAGTCAAATGAACACGGCAGTGATGACAGCGCTTTTGATAAGTCTACAATTTATGTGATTTGTATTCTACCTGTAATCCCACTAAAATTATTATTTTTTACTTTTCTTTTTTCCTTAATATTTATTTATTTATTTTTGGCTGCATCGGATCTTAGTTGCGGCACCCGGGATCTTTCATTGTGGCACACAGGCTCTTCGTTGTGGTGCATGGGCTTCTCTCTAGTTGTGGCACGCATGCTCCAGAGCACGTGAGCTCTGTAGTTGTGGCGTGAGGGCTCAGTAGTTGTGGCACACGGGCTTAGTTGCCCTGCGTCATGTGGCATCTTATTCCCCTGACAAGGAATTGAACCGGCTTCCCCTGCATTGCAAGACCGATTCTTAACCACTGGACCACCATGGAAGTCCCCCACTAGAATTGTTTTTAAACGAGCAGATGGTTTTAATATAAGAGAATACTAAGAGCAGCCTTTGCCCTTCCAGATTCAAAGGGCAGAGAGTTACTTTTGAGATAATCGGGGCTCCTTGAGGTGGACCGCACATTATCAGTGCACTTTCTCTCCCGAAACCGAGTCGTGTCGTTGAATAAAGATGTCCTCAGAGGATTTAGTGCAGAAGTGAGTGTGAACTCACCTCATCTCAGCCCTGCTGGTGTATCTTGGAATTCACCCTTGACCCTCTACATCAGCGTGACTGGTGTGAGCCTGGGTGGACTTCCAGATATCACAACATAGTTCCAGACTTTTATGTTTGTTTCTCAGCTGTATAAACACATACCCTCACAAGGGAATGCAACCCCAGAAGTACAGGCTGCTCTTCAGACTCGGCACTGAGCAAAGGAGGCCATTGCTTGGCACTTGCTTTCTTTTCACCTCCCATCTCACCTTTATTTCCCAAGCACATAGACTTGTCTTGTTAATGTTAGTGACAATTTAACAAGTCACGGTTATGCAGCAAGGTTTGTATAATAAGCACTATCCATACATAATTTAATCGAACACAAACCTGTTCGTTATAATAATACCTCCCCTGTGAGGTAGGTGTTATTATCCCCATTTTCAAGATGTAAAAATTGTAACTCATTGACAGAGATCACTGAGCTAGTAAGTAATGACTCAGAATTTATACCCAGATTCATCCATTGCCAAAATCCATATAACCATATTCTATACTGCCTCCAAGTTTTAGCAAAATAGGTAAACTTTCCTTGATTTTTCAATACTTTAGGGAGCAACATTCATAAGTCCAGTGGGGAGACTGGCCATTCAGCTCCTGAGACATCACACACAAGTCCAACCCTCATCCTTTTTTTTTATTGAATGAAAGATTCTTGAAATTCTATAGTGCTTTACAGTTTTCAAAAGTTTCACACAGATGATTTCATATAATCTCATAATAGCCTTTTTCCCCCTACCCCTATCTTGCCCCTCCCTCCTTCCCGCTCCCCACTGGTAACCACTCGTTTGTTCTCTATATCTGTGAGTCTGTTTCTTTTTTGTTTTATTCACTAGTTTGTTATATTCCTCTTCATTCTTATACTTATTCACATGTATAATGACTTGAAGAAAA
Source organism: Monodon monoceros (assembly GCF_005190385.1). NCBI lineage: Eukaryota > Metazoa > Chordata > Mammalia > Artiodactyla > Monodontidae > Monodon > Monodon monoceros. The sequence continues at coordinate 7,522,236 of NW_021703781.1, read as the reverse complement.
AACACCTAAATAATATGAGTTTGAGCTCATCACAAAGGAAATGAATCTGTACCAGTGAGGTTGGGAAACCACATTTTCAAGGGGGTTAGCCTTAGGACATGGCCACTAATGAAAGCACATTCATTGATTCATTGTTTCCCCAGTAAACACTGAGGACACACTGTCTAAGGCTTTCAGGATGCAATGAAAAAACATCGGTCCCTGCCCTCGAGTGCTTCTAGTAGGGACACTGAGTAAATAAGAGGTCATTAAAATCCAATGTGGTAAGTCCTATAAGTAAGTAAATGGGATGTGATGGGCTAGTGGCCAAACCCAAACCAGACAGAGGTGTTGGAAAGCCACATCCCATCCCCGAGGGCAGAGTCCAGCATTTCCTCAGTGTTGTTTGTCACCACATGGTTAAATGAGTTGTGCAATTTCCCCGGGGAAGACACATGCTTATTCGCTTTTATTAGTTGAAGAGAATTATAGATACCTGGTTACACGTTCTCAGTGCTCTGACAAAGATTCTTAGTCAACTTGGGAAAATTGTTCCTATCATAAATATTAGGCTAAATACAATCAAAAGAACACAGCTGCCGGGAGATATTCCCAGTTTACAGATGAGAATACTGAGATTCTGAGAGGTAGTAACTTACCCAGTTCATACAGCTCATAAGTGGCAGAGCTAGGATTTACACCCAGATATGCAAGCTTCTAAAGGAAGGTCAATAAGCTAGTAAATTAAGTGCTACACTGAGCAACCGGGAGACAGCCTCTCTCAGCTAAAAGGCACCACGTTGTTTCTGGGCTCTGAAGACCACCTGATTTCGATGTTTAAAGCACTGCAGCTGCAGACTGTGGCCTAAAGTGAATGAAGCTGGAGGAATCACCCTTTCCAAAGGAGTGCCACCTGCATGCTACATAGATGTGCACCTGAAACGAGCTTTTCCTCTATATAAAGGGCATGGGGAGCGCGGGTTCTTGGGAGAGGAAGTGCAGGACAGGAAGTGCGGTCGGTCAGGCTCCCGGTGACGCTGCTATGTGGCTGCTGCAATCCCTCTGGCTCTGGTTCCCGCTGTCTGTTGCTCTGAGTGGTCAGCATGAGCCCAAGGCACCAGGTTATCCCGGTGGACTCCGCTGTGGGCTAAGGAGCTTTCAGTTCACCATAAACCTCAGCCAGGAGACAGCAACCCCTCCTGCACTAATAGCTTGGGGTAGGTTTGAAGGCTGAGCCAGGCAATGGCGTGTCTCCTCTACTGCCTAGAACTGCCCTCTGCTTCCTGTCCTAATGCTTCCCCCCTTTGCTAAACTCTATCGCTTCTCTCCATAGAACGAATCTTTTAAAATGTAGCTTTGCTTCTGAATCTGATTCCCCTTTTGTTCCTCTTTTCTTGGCAGCTATCCCTGGGGTCTAAGGCAAAGCTGGCAGTCCTTTCCCAGCACTGGTGACGGTGGTGACCGACCATCTGTGCTTTCCCCCCTTCCCCGCCCCCAGATAATCGCGGGCTGCCGCACAGGCTGCAGAATGACTCTGAGTGTGGGACCTGGGTCAGCGAGGGCCCTGGCAGCTCCCTGGTGGTGGACGTGTCCTACAGCGGCTGCTATGTCACTGAGTGGGTGAGTACGACCCAGCCCTCAGGAACGCTGAGACACCTGTGCCACCATCCAGGCTGACTCCCAGGGCCTGTCTCTCCAGGACTCCCACTACATCATGCCGGTTGGAGTTGAAGGAGCAGATGCGGGTGGACGCAGGACGGTTACAGAGACAAAGCTGTTCAGGTGTCCTGTGGATCTCCCAGGTAAGGGCTGGAAAATTCCAGGTTCTGGGTGGTATGGAGCTGCCTGGAAGATGCCCTCAGTCATCTTCTACCTGCTGTGTGCAGTGCCCCGAGGCACCCGTGGAGGACTATCTTCTAACTCTCCTCTCCACAGGAGACCTTAGGCTAACCACCACCTGAGCGATGACTTGGGGCCCAGGCACTGTGGGTGGTGCTGCACGTATCACCTATAATCCCAGCCCAGCGCTGTGAGCCCTATTGATGGCCCCCAGCAGGGAGCTTACCAAGTGCCCGTCACTGGTAGGTGGTAGAGCTGGGATTCAACCAAGAGTTATCCCAGGACCAGAGCTCCCCCCGCCTTGAAGGGTAGGGAAGGAAGCTGAAGTTATCAAGGAGACTCGGCAAATGCCTTCAAGAAGCAGACTGCGCTGAGAATAGGGCTTAGCCTCTTCAGCTAGGGACGCTACTCGATTACTTAACTGGGTAATTAATAGGAAGTATGACACCAACTCAACTCCAGCAAATCTTGCCTTGCCACCTGAGAGCCCTACCTCAGTCATAAGAGTCGAACTTGTAATTCTTCACACCTGCCTTGTTAGGCTATAGCCACTGGGGTAATACTGATAAAATAGGTATTACTGATAATACTGATAAAATAGGTAAATCATGATAAAATAAAATCATAGGCCCCACTCCCCACCTACTGAATCAGAACTGCATTTCAAAATGATGGTAATTTGAAGTACACTAAGATTGAGAAGTGCCTTTTAAAGAACAGAATTAAGGGGCTTCCCTGGTGGTGCAGTGGTTGAGAGTCTGCCTGCCGATGCAGGGGACATGGGTTCGTGACCCGGTCCGGGAGGATCCCACATGCTGCAGAGTGGCTGGGCCCATGAGCCATGGCCGCTGAGCCTGCGCATCTGGAGCCTGTGCTTCGCAATGGGAGAGGCCACAACAGTGAGAGGCCCGCGTACCACAAAAAAAAAAAAATTAAGAATTCTTTATTTTTAACATCTTTATTGGAGTATAATTGCTTTACAATGGTGTGTTAGTTTCTGCTTTGTAACAAAGTGAATCAGCTATACATATCCCCATATCTCCTCCCTCTTGCATCTCCCTCCCACCCTCCCTATCCCACCCCTCTAGGTGGTCACAAAGCACGGAGGTGATCTCCCTGTGTGATGCGGCTGCTTCCCACTAGCTATCTATTTTACATTTGGTAGTGTATATATGTCAGCACTACCCTCTCACTTCATCCCAGGTTACCCTTCCCCCTCCCCGTGTCCTCATAGTCCATTCCCTACGTCTGCATCTTTATTCCTGTCCTGCCCCTAGGTTCATCAGAACCATAAGAATTCTTTACTTGAATAAAAGTTGAGTCTCACTGCTTCTTCCAATCTTATTGGTATTTCTTCTTCCAAAGAGGACTCCTTTCAGGGGACTCCTATAAGGTGATCTAATAGTTAATTTTCTAACTCAGTTATAATCTCTATTATGTACATATCTCTTTCAATCACATAGATATCTATGGGAATTGAATGTTAATGCTTTATAATGAAATGGCCTCTTCTTAAAGACCAAACTTTGTTACTTAGTGTTGCTCTTCTCTGCAAAATCTAGCCCTAGACATCCCAAATGCTGGCCTTTGCGACTCTATCCCAGTGTGGGACAGACTGCCATGTGCTCCTTCACCCATCACTCAAGGAGACTGTAAGCAGCTAGGCTGCTGCTACGATTCTGAAGAGGCTAATTCCTGTTACTACGGAAACACAGGTGAGTCACTATATCTTTGAAATCAGCTGAAGAAAAGTGCCTGCAATTACCACTAACTAAACCCAGAGGAGGGTTTTCTCCCCCACCCCCATCCAGAAGGCAAATACTAAAGATGACCAGAGGTTGATGTATAAGCAACACCTCCTAGAACACTTGACCGTAAGTGACAGAGCTTTCTACAACCTTCCATTGTCTGTTCTCCTAGAATCCAATGTAAAGCAAGTAACTCTCAATGAACTCAAGAAGCTAAGTCTGTGTGCAAGATGCTAATTGACAGAAACTTAACCAAGTCCCAAGAAATAGCCACTGGTGGCTGACTGTCTAGAGAGCTTTATTTCAAAAGATGATTATTTGTCCCAAACCATGCTCCAAGTTTTTCCCATAAAAAAAAAGAGAGACCCTCATTAAATACCTAGATGCCACACTCAATTCTATGCTCTGAATTCTAGCTGATCAGTAAAACAAAGCAGGTACGGCTATCCCCATCCTACAGATGAAGTTGATGCAAGGAGGTTAAATACTCTGCTTGAGGCCACACAGTAACTGGTGGAGGCAAGATTCAAACCCAAGTGGCCATCCAGAGCCTTGATGAAGCTCTGGATGGCTGAACCTGCATCATGGTCACTAGCTGGGAATGCAGCTTTTCTAGGAGGCGGGGGAGAGGAGGGCGGGGAATTTAAAAGAACTAAACTAAATAATTAGACTCTTGTCTGGCTGGCTCAGTAACAAGCGAGATGACCTGCCTTCAGCACAGTTGCTCTGGTGTTTTAGTGACCGCACGCTGTACCCAGGACGGCCACTTCTCCATCGCTGTGTCTCGGAATGTGACCTCACCCCCACTGCTGCTGAATTCTGTGCACTTGGCCTTCAGGAATGACAGTGAATGTAAACCTGTGATGGCAACACACACCTTTGTCCTGTTCCAGTTTCCGTTTACTGCCTGTGGTACTACAAAATGGGTGAGAAGAGCTGACCTTGGGCTCTGTTCCTGACTTGAAGTTGGGTAGGAATGCCCTAGTGATGGGGGGAGAACTGGAATAGCTTAGCCGTGACTACTGCTTGGTGTGTAGGCTGGTCTCTAGGACAGAGAGGGCTTCATCACTGAGAAAGCCGAAACCTCCCCAGGGCACTCGGCTAAGTCATCCCACCTGCACTCCAGCGAGGGGCTAGCACCCCTTACCACACTGTAGAAGAACCAGTAACAGGTTCTTCCCACTGCATTGCCCTGGGAAACGAGCAGGGAGGTCAGCTGAGATCGGTAGTATTTCTGGCTGCCTCATCTGAGTACTCATAAGCCTCTTCCTGTCCCTTTGTCCTGAAAGAAAGGTGAAGTGATAAGTTGCCAGCTAGTCAATGCCACCTGCTCTTGCCTCCACTCATGTTGTGAAAAATGCAACCTATGATAGGGCAGCCTTGCTGAGCACTGAACCAAAGCAAGTTATGAGTGAAGCAGCATCTGGCTTGCAGGAGTGACAAGACTTCTTTACCTGCCCTTGTAGATCACTGGAACCCAGGCAGTATATGAAAATGAGCTGGTTGCAACTCGGGATGTGAGAACTTGGAGCCATGGTTCTATCACCCGAGACAGTATCTTCAGGTAAGGGTCTTAGTTAACCTGGCCTTGCTTGACCAGGATGCCTGACTTCCCTTCTCACATAAAGCAGGAGTTCTAGAGTAAACATGAATCCAGAAATGACCATCTCCTCATGACAGGAGAATCTCAACTGCCTTGCTTGTCCAATCTCACTGACCATTATTTGATCCAGTAGCCCTGCATTACTGCCACCAACTTGATCTAAGCCACAAACTTACCTGACTTCTAATTCATTTCACCGGGTCTTTTGTTTCTCACTCTGGTCTCTTCCTTCTACCCCCACTGTTTAAGCTGTAGCAAAATGAATCCCTTTAAAACCTCAGCATACTTAAAGCTTTCTCTTGGTCTTCCTAGAGCTGAAGCTTAATGTCATGAGCATAGCTTGCAGGGCCCTGCATGGAACTGCTACTACTTCTCCAGCCTAACCTTTCTCAGTCCTTCCCTCACTATTCCCTAACCCCAGACTGTGCTTCTAGAGTATTCAGTGGCCCTCAGACTTCTTGCCTCCATACTTTACTCTCATCTATCTCTGTAACTTTTATCAAATCCCCTGCAACATCTTCCCTGACTACCCCCTTCTCAGAAGGTACGTTTTTCTCATAGTACCATATCTATTTCTTAATTGAAGTATAGTTGATTTACAATGTTTTAATTTCTGCTGTACAGCAAAGTGATTTGGTTATATATATTTTTCATATTTTCCATTATGGTTTGCTACAGGATATGGAATATAGTTCCCTGTGCTGTACAGTAGGACCTTATTTATCCAGTCTCTATATAATAGTTAGCATCTGCTAATCCCAAACTCCCAATCCATCCCTCCCCCATGCCCTCTCCCCCTTGGCAACCACAAGTCTGTTCTGTCTGTGAGTCTGTCTCTGTTTCATAGATAAGTTCGTGTCCTATTTTAGATTCCACATGTAAGTGATATCATATGATATTTGTCTTTGTGTCTGATTTCACTTAGTATGACCATCTGTGGGTCCATCCATGTTGCTGCAACTGGCATCATTTCATTCTTTTTTATGGCTGAGTAGTGTTCCATTGTATCTACCACATCTTTATCCATTCATATGTTGACTATATCTGTTTCTTGTATGGTTTTTATATCAAACTCTCAAACACTGATCTTGCTGACATATCAGTCTCCCCAATGATAGCTCTCACAAGGCCAGAATCACACAACACGTTTATAAACTTGTTCTAACACCTATCACTTAACGGTTCCTCAAACCTTAAAGAGGTGACATGGTCCACCTACCCAAGATAGTAGCTAAAATCTTATTATTCTGCAGGCTTCGAATCAGCTGTAGCTACTCTGTAAGCAGCAATGCTCTTCCAGTGAATGTCCAGGTGTTTACTGTCCCGCCACCCCTTCCTGAGACCCAGCCTGGACACCTCACTCTGGAACTTCAGATTGCCAAAGGTAAGACCCTCTTTCATGGAGAATCTGGCCTCTAGACCAAGTCTTGTCACTCCTCTGGGCGTCAAGACCCTACCTTGGTAACAAGATATGTGCCAGAGGTGTTTATGTGGGTGATGGTCTATCTCAAGCCACCAGAGGTTCCAAGCTTTTTACTACTTCAATTTGTTTTGGCCTCTTGCAGACAAACACTATAGCTCCTACTACACTGCTAGTGACTACCCAGTGGTGAAGTTGCTTCGGGATCCCATCTACGTGGAAGTCTCCATCCAACACAGAACAGACCCCAGTCTAGAGCTGCGCCTACACCAGTGTTGGGCCACACCCAGCACAAACGCCCTGCTCCAGCCCCAGTGGCCCATGCTGGTAAATGGGTAAGTGGCCTTTTCCTGCACCTGTGTTTAAACACCCTCCACGGAGCCCATCTTGACTGCCAGATATCCTTGCTTAGATGCCCCTACACTGGAGACAACTATCAGACCAAACTGATCCCTGTCCAGAGAGCCTTGGACCTGCCGTTTCCTTCTCACTACCAGCGCTTCAGCATTTCCACCTTCAGTTTCGTGGACTCAGTGGCAAAGCAGGCACTCAAGGGACCGGTATGATGCCACCTTCTGTGTTCTTCAGCAGGGCTCTAAACCCCCCAGCTCAAGTGTTTTCACACTGTCTCACTCTTCAGCCGAAGTGGCCCTTAAACATTGGTTGTTGGTAGCGCTTTGGAGCAATCAAGGGATGCGAATGGCATGTGTGACATGTCAACTAGAATCGAGTATTTTAGTGATTCTGTGATGTCAGCTTGGTTTTTCAGGATTTTCTGAAACTTCTTGATTTCTTCCTGGGGGAGACAAAGCAGGTTTGAAGACTTATCATGATGTGTTGTACCACGATCCCAATTCTTTTGGCTCCCAGGTGTATCTGCACTGCAGTGCATCGGTCTGCCAGCCTGCTGGGACACCATCCTGTGTGACAACCTGTCCTGCCAGACGTAAGTTTCCAAGCTGTCTACACCAGAGGACAGATTTCAGTGTATTTGTATTTCATTTGTATTTCAGATCAAACCTTCTTTAGCCTGTGGCAAATGAGTCAAACCAAAGATTCATCTTATTAACGAAGCTTCCTTAAGTACTTTCACGATGCAGTAGAACAGAAATACAGCTAGTTTCCTAGAATTCCAGGCCTTCTAAATATAAGCTATAAATTCTGAAAACTCTCAGCTTTAGCTTTTCTCCATATACATTTTGACTTAGCCAGGAGTCAAATGGGTTCACAGCCTATAATCTAATAAAACATTTCTGGTCTATCCAGATATAAATGTAGACCTCTATACTTGCTTGAAGGCAGGTCTGGCAACAAGGCCTGAAGGCTTACACGTGGAATAGGACTGCAGACTTAGAGTTATGTGCTCTAATGATCAGGCCCAATGCTCATACAGTTGTATACTCCACCTGATCCCACAAATCTTACCTGGCTCCTGAATCAATTGGGATTCATGACCCCTGAAGCTTTAAGTCCCTTATGGCAAAAAAAAACACCTCATAGTATTTTTCATAACTATCATCTAATAGATGAAATATTCAACATCCAACTGCAATGATACATACACTGGTATACATATATGTCTATAAAAACTAAAACTTTGAAAAGTTCAAAGATCTACAACTGGCAGTAGAAATAGGATTCAAACAGAGCTCTGCTATTAGTGTCTTACCAGGTACCTTTATATCATAGGGTCTCAGTACTAAGGTACAACTGTTTAAGCATCTCTACGTAAGAAGAATGACAGTTTGGGGATAGTCCAAAGTCATCATTTCTCTGGAAGTGTTAATACAAATGAGCAAGTCTGAGACTTTGTATTGAACACATTGAGGTTTTTCTTGAGGCCCACGGAGCAGAACTATCCATACCAAGCGATCTGGCACTATTTTAGACTCCTTAACCACTCACACCACATGTACTAACAAATCCCTAACTCATCTCTCCAACAGGAAGAAGAAGCTCTGACATGCATTTTCAGAACAGCACTGCTAGCATTTCTAGCCAGGGTCCCATGATTTTACTCCAAGCCACTCAGGACTCTTCAGAAAAGCTCCATAAATACTCAAGTGAGTGGAAGGAGACCCCCGGGAGGTCCCGTATCTGAACCATTGGTCAAACCAAAGCTACTTGCTCACCCCTGCTTCCCTTACTGATTTGGTCAATGTGAACCTCAGAAGGAATTGTCTAGCTTTTTTTCCTGTAGCTCAAGACTGGCAGTCTTTATTGGGATGTAGAATCACTTGATTTTCAGCATGCATTAATCTACCTTTCCATCCTACAGGGTCTCCTGTAGACTCCCAAGCTCTGTGGGTGGCTGGCCTTTCTGGAACCTTAATCATTGGAGCCTTGTTAGTGTCCTACCTGGCCATCAGGAAACAGAGATGAGCTACTCAGACCAAATGTGTTAATAAAACCAGATTGCACTGCTAGCCTGTGCTCAGCTTCTCATTTGAAAGGTAAAAAGTAATTTCTTTACACTAGCTCATCTACTGTTAGCATCACCTCTTTCCAGCTTGGGGTAATTTTTTCTTCTGCAGCCCTCCTATCTTCTGAAGAGAACATTTCAGTAGAATTTCATAGTTGGTTGACAACTCAAGCAGAATCTACAAGAACTTAGTATCTCAGGCTTAGCAGATCTTTTACAGGTTTATGAGGGTGTAGAACAAAACTCTTCCACAAAGTTGATCAAACTTAGGTAGAACTAGTCTAGAGCTAGTCAAGAATCTTCTAGCTCAGGGGCCCCCAACCCCTGGGCCATGGACCCGTACCGGTCCTCGGCCTGTTAGGAACTGGGCCTCACAGCAGGAGATGAGCAGTGGGCAAGCGAATGAAGCTTCATCTGCCGCTCCCCCGTCGCTCCCCCGTCGCTCCCCACTGCTGGTGTTACCATCTGAACCACCCCTCCACCACCCCCGTCTGTGGAAAAATTGTCTTCCATGAAACCGGTCCCTGGTGCCAAAAAAGGTTGGGGACCGCTGTTCTAGACCATTGGTTCTCCTACTTTCGTGTGCATCAGGACCAAAGGAGGGCTGATGGAAACAGTTACTGCCTCCACCCCCAGACTTTGATTAAGTAGGTCTGGGCTGAGGCTTATGAACTTGCATTTATCACCATTCCTCAGGTGATCCTGATCTTTCTATTCCAAGCATTACACTTGGAAAACTAATGCCTAAAAAAGTATCTGATCATGAATTGATCAACTGGGAGCAGCTTGATCAGAAGAGGCTTTGTTTTGCTCCAGAACCGGCAAGTAATTTCACAGTTTAGTAGCTCTTAAGATTAGTAGAAAAAACAGGAGAAGAATGAATTATCCTGACTTCTCAAGGTGAATGTCCTACTCAAAGAACTCTGGTAACTAACACTGTTAGCCAACCTCTGTGGATCTCCTCTGTCCCCAGCGGGGGAGCTATGAAAGTATGCCTGGTTAAATAAGATTAAGACCATTCATCTTCATGGAGCAACTTCCAGGTCACTTTGAGGTGTAAAGTTGTTTCTAGCTTGGAGTGCTTAGTAAAAAAAGCTCCTTCCTGTATACGACAACCTTGTGCAGTGTCCTACTTGGAATCAAAATGGCTGTGTGACAATAGAACATGGTGAACATGATGGTGTTACTGGCACTAGGTTATAAAAGACAGCACGGCTTCTGCCTTGGATCATTTGCTCTGGAGAAGCTTGCTGTTATGCCGCAATAAGGGTGCTGAAGCAGCCCTGTGGAGAAGGACTGAGGCCCCCCAGCCAAGAGCTGTGTGAATGAGCCTCCTTGGAAGCTGATCCTCTAGCCCTAGTCCACATCTAACCAAAACCTCATGAAAGACTGCACCAGAGCCACCCAGCTGAGCCACTTCCAAATACCTGCTCCACCACAACTATGAGAAATGATTCATATAAGCTACCACAGTTTGGGGTGACTATTTTTTTTTAAGGCACAATAGATAACTAAGCCAAACAGTCCTTAAACTTCTTTGTGAAGATGTCTTATCTTGGATATCAAGGAGTAGAACTGCACAAAGTGTATGGTTTGGCCATTGCTTATGAAGTTAAAACATCTTCCAAAGTATTTCTAATAACACTCATACTAGCTTTGTAAAGAGTTTAAGTTGCTCTAAATCCCGTAAGGATAGGCGTCTGTTTTGGGGAGGTAAACAGTTGATAGTTTGTGTTATAGTCTAGTGTTGGCTCCTCCTCCTTAGCTTATGCCTAGTCCAGCCTATGGGGGCCCACAGCTGTCTCCTGTCGCCTCTGTCATCACTCTTTTTTATATAATTTTTATTGGTATAGTTGATTTACAATGTTGTATAGCAGAATGAATCTGTTATACATGTATCCACTTTTGTAGATTCTTCTCCCATATAAGCCGTTAGAGTATTGAGTAGAGTTCCCTGTGCTATACAGTAGGCCCTTATTAGGTATCTATTTTATATATAGTAGTGTATGTGTTTGTCAATCCTGATCTTCCAATTTATCTCTCTCCCACTGTTAACCACCCCATAATCATAAGTTCCCTTTTTGTTTAAGATTTTTTTGATGGACCATTTTTAAAGTCTTTATTGAATTTGTTACAATATTGCTTCTGTTTTATATTTTGGTGTTTTGGCTGCGAGGTATGTGGGATCTTAGCTCCCCAACCAGGGATTGAACCCACAACCCCTATATTGAAGGTGAAGTCCTAATAACCACTGGACTGCCAGGGAAGTCCCTTATTTTCTATAGCTGTAAGTCTACTTCTATTTTGTAGATAAGTTCATTTGTAGCCTTTTGTAGATTCCCCATAAGTGATATCATATATCTGTCTTTGTCTGACTTCATTTAGTATGATAATCTTTAGTTTCATCTGTGTTGCTGCAAGTGGCATTATTTTGTCCTTTTTCGTGGCTGAGTAATGTTCCCTTGTATATATGTAGCACATCTTTATCCATTCATCTGTTGATGGACATTTAGGTTGCTTCCAGGTCCTGGCTATTGTAAATAGTGCTACAATGAACATTGGGGTGCATGTATCTTTTAGATTTATAGTTTTCTCCAGATGTATGCCCAGGAGTGGAATTGCAGGATTATGTGGTAGCTATATTTTTAGTTTTTTAAGGAACCTCTATACTGTTCTCCATAGTGGCTCTACCAGTTTACATTCCCACCATCAGCGTAGCAGGGTTCCCTTTTCTCCACACCCTCTCCAGCATTTATTGTTTGTAGATTTTTTTATGAGGGCCATTCTGACCAGTGTGAGGTGATACCTCATTGTAGTTTTGATTTGCATTTCTCTAATAATTAGTGATGTTGAGCATCCTTTCATGTGCTTTGTAACCATTTGTATCATTGCTCTAGTTTCTGACACTGCAAGTTCGTAACTGCAGATTTTGTTAGGACTGTTTCCTCCTCAGTGTTAGCAAGCTGGGGCGTGGTTGCTGTCTGTGTCTAATCAGCCGACAAGCAAGGGAACTTTAGGCCAATGAAATATACTAGAATTCACAAAAATTGTAAGACTGAGACAAAATCAACATCTTCAGAGTCAATGAGAATAAAGATGTGCTGGTCACCAACCATGTAGGGACCTAAGAAGTATTAAGTTTCCTTCATTTTTCCAGGGAAACAGTTTTATCTTAGGGCAAATCTAAGAAAACCCAAAGCAGCTGGCAGAAGACTGCAAACAGCATCTTGACATCAGCCCCATGTATTGAAACATTATTTTATTGGATCTTCATGTTCAATGAAATAACTCTCTTTCATACTAGGGATGGACAGTAGAGGACTCTATTTCAACAACCAACAAGAAACTTAACTTATGTGGTCTGGGAACAGGAGAAACAATAGGAAAGCAGAAGTTGAACCTGATATCACAGTAGCCATTCAGGTGGAATCCTGTGATTTTTAATAGAGAATATCAACCTCCTGCTACCCAGAATATTCAGACCAGGCTATGGCATGACTGTTGGCCAGACATTTAATCTCTACAGACTCAACATTCTCACTCCTGAAGTAAGGACTAAATTATTTCTTTCTGTCTTCAAGAATAATCTAAGAACGAAAAATTTAGTCTCCTTCAGTTATTTTCCATTTGTCCTGCTTCCTAGCTCTCCCTTGGAAATTGTACTTCCCTGATTCCTTGCTCAGAATTTTCATGCTGTGGGCTGGTGATGTGCTTTTGTGTCTTACACCACAGCATACTTCTGCCGTCTGAAAGCTAAAGCCTAGCTTTTATTTAATAAAAGTCTGAGCAAGATTTACTGCAATAGCCATAGGCCAGAGGTAGCAGAAATTAGGTAGTTCTGCCACTTACCAACTTCTCACTTTTTCCAAGAAGTATTGCTTTGATATGAGACTGAGGACATTGCCACAGAGGAATAAATCACCTTCCCAACACTCCTAAGTAGCCCAGTCAGGTGATGAGAAATGGCCAAATCAAATGAAGGCTCTCATTTCAAGCGAAGTGGCTGGGAATGGAGGGAGCAGAGAAGAAAGGGCTGACTACACGAAGATTTATGGTTGTAAAATAATAGGTTTCAGTGATATTGGATAAAATTTGTTATACCAACAGAATTTTGTCTTATCTCAATATGGGAATAAAGGGTTGGATCGTAATAGCTACTTCAAGTTTACCAGGTGTTCTTATTATGTGCCTGGACAGTTAATTGTCCCCTAATCGGCGTAGAAGCACTGCTGTCTCAAAAGGTTGAATTTGGTTTACATGTGTCAAAAATACCTATGAGGTCAGTTTTTAGATAAGGCATCTGCTTTCTTACCCCGAGAGTTAGTCTTGTTGTCCTCTGTGGGGTAAATGTTAGGGACTGGGGGCTGGGGAGCAGGTGGAGATCAGGGAGAGGGGAAAAGGGCCAGCCTTGGGAGAGAGACCCACATATCCACCGGACAGAGTGATTCCTCACCATGGCAGAGGCATACCAGAGAGGCAGCCCTGAGGCCGAGGAGGTGCTTGTTTGGAGGTCAGGTTCCTGTTCCCAGTGGCCTTCATGGCTGCTCGTGCTACCCAGATCTCATCGAAGTCAGACTTTTATCCTAAAAATTCCCTCGTCCTTGTCCAGGACAAAGAGCCTGGCACAGACCAGGAGCTCAGGGAACATTTGCTGAGTGAATCACACCAAACTATGACATAATTTAACCAGATTTAAAGGAGCCTAGAAAATTCCCAGAGAATGGATGGCCGGATTTTAACCAGAACACACTCATCCCCTAGTATAGGAGCTCCTGACCAGGCAGGGCTTTTAGGGCATGCAGACTGTCTGCCTCTGTTGGCAGCCCCTCGTGGTTCACAGGAATGACAAAAACTTCATGATAAATATGGACTGTCCCTTTGTGCAAACTTACATCTTTATCTTTTGACAATTAGGAAAGCCACAGATTTCAAATTTCCCATTAAAACACCTACATCTTGTTTCTCCCCTGAGGAAAAGTACTTAAGCAAGGAATAAAACTGCCACAAAGAAAAATCACAAATCCAGTAGCAACTATAGTGTGCTTTTCTCTTCAGAAGCCTAGCCTTTGGTTCTTATAGTTTAACATCCTTATTGACATATAACTCACATTCCATACAATTATCCATTTAATTTGTACAATTTAGCGGTGGTTTAGTATATTCAGAGTTGTGCAACCATCACTAAATTTTAGAACGTTTTCATCATCCTCAAAGAAACCCCATTAGAAGCCACTCCTGATTCCCACCACTCCCCCACGCCCGACATTCACTAATCTACTGTCTGTCTCTATAGATTTGTCTGATCTGGAGCAGCTCACGTAAATGAAATCATATATGTGGCCTTTTGTGACTAGCTTCTTTCATTGCATAATGTTTTCAAGGTTCATTTATGCCACATCATGTGTCTGTACTTCAGTCCTTTTTAGGACTGGATAATATTCCATTGTTACATTTTGTGTATCCATTTATCAGTTGATGGGCATTTGGGTTGTTTCCACCTTTGGCTACTAAGAATAATCCTGCCATGAATTTGTGTACAAGTTCTTGTATGGACATATATTTTTCTCTAGGTTATATACCTAGGAATAGAATTTCTGGGTCATCTAGTAACTCCATGTTTAACGTTTTGAGAAACTTAACTGTTTTCCAAAGTGGTTCCACCATTTTACATTCCCACCAACAATGTATGAGGGTCCCAATTTCTCCACATCCTCACCAACATTTATTATCTCATACTGCAAAGTAACATTTATAAATGATTCTTTTTTTATTGGAGTATAATTGATTTACGGCATTGTGTTAGTTTATACGTATATCCCCTCCCTCTTAAGCCTCCCTCCCCACCCCCCACCCAGATCCCACCCCCTAGGTCACCACAGAACACTGAGCTGAGCTCTCTGTGCTATACAGCAGCTTCCCACTAGCTAGCTATTTCACACATGGTAGTGTATATATGTCAGTGTTACTCTCTCTATGTCAGTGTTATTCTCTCAGTTCGTCCCACCCGCCCCTTCCCCACCTGTGTCCACAAGTCCGTTCTCTACGTCTGCATCTCTCTTCCTGCCCTGAAAATAGGTTCATCAGTACCATTTTTCTAGATTCCATATATGTGATATACAATATTTGTTTTTCTCTTTCTGACTTACTTCACCCTGTGACAGACTCTAGGTTCATCCATATCACTACAAATGACCCAGTTTCGTTCCTTTTTATGGCTGAGTAATATTCCATTGTATATATGTACCACATCTTCTTTATCCATTCATCTGTTGAGCAACCTAAATGTATATCAACAGATGAATAGATAAAGAAGATGTGATACATACATACAATGGAATGTTACTCAGCCAAAGAAAGGAACAAAATTGGGTCATTTGTAGTGATGTGGATGAACCTGTAAATGATTTTTAAACATGAAAAAGCATAAAGACAATAAGAAGACCCATAATCCTACCAATAAAAATACTCGTGTATGACCAAATTAGAAAAAAATTCAAATCATATAGAAAAGCACAAATATAAAGAACTACCATTCCCCACTCCCAGTCACTCTTCCTGAAAGTAACTCTCCTCAAGAGTATGTCAGGCCAGAAGAAGCAAGCCTCATGAGTATATGGTATACCTGTTGTTTGGTATCAATTTGGCATACAGGTATATACCTGTATATGATATCACTTATTTTTTTCTATGTGTATGTCATCTGTCTCTTGTCCAGAAGGCCAGTAGCCTCCAAAGAATAAGGATGCACCGGCTCAGGATGACCAGATACCCATCAGGAGTCCTGGAGGGCACCTTTTGCCTTTGTGTCTTCCCGTGGGCTTAGCAAAGTATTCTGTATACAGGAAAAACCAGTTTTACAAGATGGCTTTTTATTTGACCGGGACAGGAAGAAGACCCTAGTGTGTGTGTTGGCTTTTTTTTGCTGAGCTTCCCAAAGTAAAGCCCGGGCAGGGGGGGAAGGCTGAGCCCAGGGTCAATGGCGCTTTTATGTGCCTGCATCATACTCTGCAATAGGCCATTAGATCAAGCTCCACGCTCTTGATAATGCTTTGCATGCTGTCTTCCTTGTCTCCTTCAAAGGGATTCTACCTGCAAGCATGCTGTTTCTGGCATTTGCTGTTGCCCAGGAAGCTACAGGGACAGGTGATGGGAGAGCATTCATAAATAAGTCCATTCATAATGACAGCCGGAGAGGAAACCTTCTGTCAAAGTCACATTTAAATTCAATGAGTCAACCCTTTTTGCCGTTAGCACGCAGAAAAGCTTACTAGTCTATTGGAGTGGCCTCCGTAAGATGACACAGAAACCCTTAGACACCTCCGGGATGACTCGATGCCCTTGGTTTGGGATCAGTTAACTTAATATTCTGTATTTCCTGGGAATGAACTTCCCCTCATTTTACCCCACTGTCTACATTATAAGATTCCCTACACTTATTTTAGCCTTTTTTAACCCTCTGGTATCTCAAGAACCATCTTCTTTTGGATAAAATATGGAAACTTTAACCATTGAAATAGGGTAGCACGATGAAAGTACTTCCCCAGCTGAGGTCTGATGAAAAAGTTTAGCAGAATGTATTAATGGAAAAGTATACAGAGCACAAAAGCAGTGGTATTTAAATATTATGATTGTAATAAATATTTCATGTTAATGATGCACTGGGTAAAATTAAAAACAAAATGAGATGCAGAATTAATCGTGAGTCTACCCTGTTGAACTTATCTAAATGAAAGGTTATTCTATGAAACAAATGGTGTTGAGAGGAAAAGATTAATTTGTGCATTTTAACCTCTGAAATAGGTGTTTAGGGAGCATAAAATAATAATTACCATTTTTTAGCATATATAACATGCCAGACGCTATGTAAGCAATTTCCATGGATTATTTTACTTAACGCTCATGATGCCAAATAAGTATGTGTTTAATAAATGGTGATGACTGTGGTAATAATAGTGATAATGTTAATGTTGAGAATCTCTACCATTTTTGTGTGCATTTTATGTGCACTGTGCTAAGCTCATTAAATATACCGTATTTAATTCTCATAACTCTCTTCTACATATTAATGTCATTTGTGATATCACAGTTGTTAAATATATAGACACAGGGACAAAAATAGCAAAACTTACTGTTTATAGTATGCTACATTCTACAGAAGAGAAAAACTCTTACTTATCTACCCAAAGGTCTCTTTTGAATTTATCATGGGAGGTTGACAAAGATTGTTTTGGTTTCCCATCCATCTGGTGCTTCCCTTGGCAAGAATGAGGGACACACCTGTGAAACCAAAAGTAAAATTCTTTGCTCAACAATGTTTTCTTAAACACTCCTTCTACGCCGGACACTGTGTGAGGGAGGTACCAGGATCAGAACTCAGTCTAGAGAATAAAAACTTATTAAGGTAATTGTGATACAAAGATAGAGACAAGAAAGGGTATTGTCTGTGGCCACATACAGGGACCTGAGTGTGAAGTGAGGGCTTAGGAAGTTGGGGATTAGACTGATGAATGGTCGGGATGGGAAGGGCAGAGAGAGTTTCAGGGCTTGGAGAGAGAGAAAGGAGAACATTCCAAGCAGAAGAAAAAGCGTGAACAAAGCCAGAGAGATGACAAACAGCCTGATGTGTCCAGCAGATGCCAAAGAATATGGTAAAACTATCAGTCTGTAAACACTGCGAAAATTGTCTGGAATGGATAAACACATCAACAGAACAAGGCAGAGAGTTGAAACAAAATCATTTATATCAATGAATTTAATATACAAAAAAGGCAGCATTTCTAATCATTGCAGACATGATGAGGAATTTCACTTCCCACTCTATATACCACTGTAAGTCAGGAGTTCAGACAAGAGCATGGCAGAATGGCAGAGATGGCTTATTTCTGTTCCACAGCTGTCTGGAGTTTCCCCTGGAAGGCAGGAGGTAATGCTGTTCCCCGTCTCTGTCTCTCTCTCTTTCATGGGCCATGACGACTCCTCATGGCTATGCTCTTCTGAGCCTGTCTGACCCATTTTCCCCTCTTTCGCACAGCCTGCTTTCCTTGCTAACCCACACCAGGATTCCAGTTTCCTCATGGCTTATAATGGCCACCTGGACCCTGAGTCGCCTTCCCGAATTTTATGCTGTGTTCCCATAGCCCTCCCCTTTCTATATCCCAGTTCCAGACTCCAGGGAGAAAGTATAATTGAAGCAGCTCTTCTTTGAAGTCAGGCTTCACAAATCATGGGTCACTAGCAGCCTATGATTGGTTGTCCTTGGGGCACGTAACCATGCCTGGTCCAATCAGCTGTTGCATAAGTAAGGTCATGTGATACAAACCAAGGCCTCTTAACTGTAGGTAGGCAGATTCCATTAGAATGGGTTAGCATGAGATCGTGTAAGCCTGGGCTGTTGTGTAAGCCACCAGCTACATGGAGAATTTAAATTCCAATTAATTGAAATAAAATTTAAAATCCAGTTCCTCGTTTACAATAGCCACATTTCTGATGCACAAAGCCTGCCTCCCCCCACACCATTAGGCTGGGCATGCAGCCTAAGCTAAGAGAAATGATCTCAGCCTCCTGGACATGGATGGGTTTGGGGTAATCATCTGACTCCATCCAGAAGGGTCATTCTTCCGTGACTGACGTAGGTACACACAGAGAAGAGATATTTTGCCTTCAGAGAGCTGAAGCGCAGAGAATCTTATTAGCCTAGACCCGCTAGAGGCCATCACTACAGCCAAGTGGAGAGAACCTGACAGAGAACTGCATCAAATCCCAGGCTAGGAGAGTAAGGGGGAGAGAGGGGGAGAGAGGAAGGGCCACAGGAGGAAGGAGGCAGAAGAAGGGGGGCAGGAGAGAAGGAGGAAGTGAGAAGAGCGAAGATTTCAAGTGACTTTGTTTGTACTTCTGGATTCACTTGCACAGGAAGTGCCAGCCTTGTAAACAGTGAATAAACTTCCGTTTGCTGGAAGGAGTCTAAGTTAGTTTAGTTCACTTGCAGCCAAAAGAATCTTCATTTTCTCCACATCCTGAAGCCAAACACTGTAAGGACAGGGAAGAAAATTAGCTGATAATGTAATTTATCCTAAATTGTAAGTTACTCATGGCTCAGTGTTTCATCTACTCAGTAACAAGGTCAATTTGAAAGGACACTGAAGAGTTGATGCCCTCTTTCCGTAGAACTCTGTATTATCTGCTTTTTTTTTTTTCCTTTTCCTCATACTCACTCTCTTTTTTATTAACAGAGTTAATTTTTTAGAGCAGTTTTAGGTTTATAGAAAAATTGAGCAGAAAGTATAGAGAGTACCCTTATACCTCCTTCTTCCCTCCCCGACTATTCCCCCCCGTTATTAACATCTTGCATTAGTGTGGGACATTTATTACAATTGGTGAACTAATACTGATACATTATTATTAACCAAAGTCCATAGTTGACGTTGTGGTTCACTCTTAATGTTCTGGATTTTGACAAATGCATAATGCTGTGTATACGCCATTATAGTATCACACAGAATAGTTTCCTGCCCTAAAAATCCCCTGCGTTCCAATTAGTCATTCCTCTCTTCCCCCAGCCCCTGGTAACCACCGATCTTTTTACTATCTCCATAGTTTTTCCTTTTCCAGAATGTCATATAGTTGAAATCATGCAATATACAGAGTTTTCACATTGGCTTCTTTCACTTAGTAAGATGCCTTAAAGTTTCCTCTGTGTCTTCTCATGGCTTGACAGCTCTTTTTTTAATCACTGAATAATATTCCATTGTCTGGATGAACCACAGTTTGTCTATTCATTCACCTGCTGAAGGACATCTTAGTTGCTTCCAGTTATGAATAAAGTTGCTATAGATGATAATGACCATTTTCTGTTACGGCTGCCTGTCCTATTTGGAAAGCTGCTTTTCATTTCAGGAGCCACTCAGATGTCACCTGCCTGATGAAGATTTCCCAACTCCCCAGGACAGTATAAATCACAGCATTCTCTCTACCTACCACATTTCTTAAGTGCTTCTATAATACCTTCTATTATCACATTGAGTAGTTTCTTTGTCTCTCTGTTCCTTACCAAGTGAACTCTTTCAGGATGTCTTACTCTCTACTGAATTACTTAATCTTTCTTTGCCTCAGTTTCCTTGTCTGTAAAATAAAAATTGTGAGAATTAAATACATTATATATATATATAATATATATATCATATATATTGTTTAGAATATATATTTAGAATAGTACCTGGGACACAGTATACACTATATAAATTTTAGTTATTATTCTTTTTTATTATTAACACTCATAACTATATCCACAGCAATGAGCCACTTAGTAAATGCCACTTAGTAAATAATTTCCTCATCCCATTGGTTGATATATGACTGAATATGGCTTATAATTTAAAATAATAATAACTGTGTCAGACTCAACATCTATTATTTGTTTTGTTTTCTTTTTCATACTATTGCCCAGCTATTTTAGTGAGACTTGAGCCTCTAGGTTAAGCTGGTTCTGTGATGAGGGCATGATAGGGGAGGGCCAGCTGATGAGGCCTGGAAGAATTGAGAGAATGGGAGGCATTTGCCTCTTTCAGGTCCACAAGCTTTGCAGATCCAGAAACTTCATTTCTAGTTCTACTGACTCGATTCATCTTTCAGGAATTGACAAACTCAAACGCAACAGACTTAAAAGGCCCTGGTGAGTAAACTAGAATGGTAACTTTCATTTTTCATGAAATCTGCAGTTGCCAATGAAAAGAGGATGGTTGGAGAACCCCAACAAGTGCATTTGTTTTCTCCCTGTAGGAAAACTCGATATCATTATCATACCTTGGTCTGTGAGTTTAAAGACATTTCTCCAAATTTATATACAACCTGTGCCATTTGTACAAGGGATGTAGACAACGTCAGCACTCCCTTTATGCCCTCCTCTTTCAGCAAAGAGCAACTAAAGTTGAGCTGTAGTCAGTGTGTTCTGGGCAACCTGGGAGACCAAGTCTCAAAGTGCAACATATCTGAGTTCAAAAAATCCAACTGCCCCTCATCTTTTGTTTGTGAAATGGGGTTAAGGATACCTACTTTTTCTTTTTAAATTTTTTAATTTTGATTTTTTTTAATTGAAGTATAGTTAATTTACAATGTCATGTTAGTTTTAGACGTTCAGCACGGTGATTCAGTTATATATATATATATATTTTCAGATTCTTTTCCCTTGTAGGTTATTATATGAGTACAGTTCCCTATGCTATAGGTCCTTGTCGGTTATATTTTATATATAGTTGTGTGTATATGTTAATCCCAACCTCCTAGTTTATCCCTCCCCCTGCTTTTCCCTTTGGTAACTTTAAATTTGTTTTCTCTGTCTGTGTGTCTATTCTGTTTTGTCAATAAGTTCATTTGTATCTTTTTTTTTAAGTCCCCATATAAGCAATATCATATTTGTTTCTCTGTCTGACTTACTTCACTCAGTATGACAATCTCTAGGTCCATCCATGTTGCTGCAAATGGCATTAGTTCATTCTTTTTTATGGCTGAGTAATATTCCATTGTATATATGTACCATATATTCTTTATCCACTCCTCTGTCAATGAACATTTAGGTTGTTTCCATATCTTGGCTATTGTAAATAGTGCTGCTATGAACACTGGGGTGCATGTATCTTTTCGAATTAGAGTTTTCTCTGGATATATGCCCAGGAGTGGGACTGCAGGATCATATGTTAGCTCTATTTTTAGTTTTTTAAGGGATACCTACTTCTAAGGGTTGTTGTGGAGTTAAAGGAGAAGCATCGAGCGGAGAGCCCACCGCAAGTTCCCTTTATTTTTCTTGTCCACCTGATTTGCCAGGGCAGGAAGGTCCTGAGGATGCAAACGCAGCTCTTACTGCTAAGAACCCACTCCCCAGTCCAACTGTATTTCCAAGTACACCTCTGCCTCATTCACAGCAGACTTGCCTTAAGGCTTAGACATAACCAATTCTCCAAAGTTGAGTCAAAGATGAAAATTAAAAAAATTCCTTTGAGCCATAATAGCACTTGAAATTTAATTACTTTATAAATGAGCTTTGATCCCTCAGTTGTGACAGTCTCTCCACCCTCCCTCCCACCCACAGTTCCGTAGAGGATGCCTAATTATCTGATCTTGTTAAGTCATTAAATATGCATTTGCTAAAGTCATTTCCCTTCTCCCCTGACCCTCCCTAGAGATTTTATCCTAATTACTGATTTGCTTTCCTTCATTAGAGTATGATTCCTTTGCAAATCTTTTGTTTTGCTAATGTGTCTGTGTAGCTGGGGGACCCTGGGAATTTCGTGCCTGCACACTGGTTGTGCGCCTCTTCCTCTTTCCCTCCAAAGGAGAGAATTGCAAATGCCTGCCGCCTCTTCCCAGCCTTCATGGGTTGGACCCAGTGTCAGCCAGTCTTATCAGAAATTTGAGGTCTGCACGATGCAGTAATGTTGTCTATACCTGAAAAACCCATGAGCTCATGGGAGGTGAAGGGAAGCACCAGGGTTTGCCCATCTGTGGCTCAGAGCATGCTCTGTTCCTTCTTAGGAAGCACCTGGGTGCGCTCGAGGCTTGCCCCCTCAACTACTCTCCACCGTCATGCTGGTTCTCAGGGATCAGCAGCCCCCATGAGAATGGATGTTTGGAGAGAGCGCCCTTGAGCAAGCAAGTAGTGAGAGGGGGTGCAACTATAGTTGGTCTAAATGAGCAGTTTTTGAACTGGATAAGCAATTGGTGTCGTGGCCTGGGTTCTCCTGAAAGCAAAGACTGAGACAACATCTTCTGGGCAGGTAGTTTGCTTGTTGGCAGGGCATGTAGATCAGGAAGAGGAGCAAGGGACCAAGAGTAGAGAAACAGGGAAGGAGCAAGAGGCGATGCAGGAGGCTCTTGCCATGGTAGTGACTTTTCCGACAGACAGGGGCTCCATCCCCTGGCGTTTTCTGGGGAGCTTTCTGACATGTGACTCCGAGTTGTCCTCCCAGAGGGAAGTAGGGGACAGCATTTATACATTGGCTCTGATCCCCTATCAGTCAAGGGGGGGTGCCTCATAGGGCGAAACCCCTAGAGTTGCACTTTTGGGCAGCAGGTGCATGAGTGACCTCATAGGTGATGGGAAACCTGGGGCATGTCCCGCTGCAGCACCAGAGAAGCCCAGGCAGGAGGCAAGGGGTGCACAACACTTTCGGGGGCAGCGGTCCAGAGCCAGCCAAACAGCTATGTGGAAGGACAAGGATCAGAATAGTGCACTAGAGGTAAAATTGGTCTTCATACCATCAGTTGCTTTTAATTTTCTACTTCCAATCTCATTTCATAAATGGCACAACCCATTCTCAAGTCTTATATGCGATGCTGCTGATTTCCAACTGAAGGTTAGAAGGCAAATTAAAAGTGATTCCCAGCACTGTTTAATGACACTCTGGGTGCTGTCAATTATTCCAAAGCACTCTGTAAAATTCTCCAAAATAATTTGAATCTGTGTATTAAAATACCATAGAACATATTTCAGAGGAGTACTGAGGTGGTGAGGGATGCATATCATTAAGTCGAGCAGTGATGAGATGTCCCTGCTCATAAAGTGTTAAGAGAGCTGAAAGCACAACACCCATCTTGACACTGAACCATGGAGCTGGGTGACTTCAAGTCCTCAACAGTGGAGGCGGCAGAGGGAGTAAATGCCACCTTACAGTACAGGGTGTATTTGGGGAAATAACTTCCTCTGGTAATAGAGGAAACCATTGTCTGACCTGGAAGTGGCTCGAATGTGATTCAAATGGAGCATTTTTATATCTTTTCAGTGTAACAAAAGTAATTTAGAGTCTAAATTTAAATGTGCAAAGTCCTGGAGGGCAGGGAGTTGATTTACATACATATCACATTGTGACTAATTGTGTGTTTGAAGGGCAGGGGGCATTATGTTAAGACAGACAAGGATGTAAAGGCCAGGGAGTCTTCAGAAATCAATTACTTGACTCTGGTTCAAAATCACACCCATGGTAACTGACAGGAGGAGGTTTCTATTCAGATCTGTACAGAAACCATGACCTTCAGCATCTAAGTTAAGGAAAGAACAGTGTGCAGTGACCTGAGGAGAAACAAACACCAGTCCCCTAGCCTGTAGAAAGGTGAGCTATTTGCTGTATAAACCATAGACACATGGCTGTAGTTTTCAACTGTGATTTCTCCTTCTGAGGATGTTTTCAGGAAGAAAGCATGACATTAGGACAACATGGCAGGATATTTGCCTGAAGAGTGGGTCTAAAGCCTTAAAAAAAAAAAAAAATCAAGTGTGTTATAATTTCTGGAGAATAGGCCTTATGGTATTTGTCTCTGCTATTTCTTATCCAAAACAATGGGAATGTGGGCAAAGTCGACACCCCAGATACGACTCTGGAGTATCAGTAGAGGCATGAGAAAGAAAGGCAGAAGGGGTATCACTGAGAGGATGTTCCAGTGAAGAAGGTGGGTGTAGGTTAAAGACAATGTTGGAGCCAGGACAGAAGCTAGAAAGGACCGTTTGTGAGACCAGTCATTTTTAGACTGTGTGGGAAGCAAAGGCAGAAGACAACGTATTGTGAGAGGGACAGACAAGGTCGAGGCATTAAGAAACAAAGGCAGTTTATGAAGTTGATTTTAGAGGCTGCAAGCAATATATTGAGAAGGTTATGCTAAAGACACGTTGGTAGGAGTGAGGGATTTAACTGCAAGCTATGGGTATATTTGGCTGCAACTCAATAAAAATGATTAAGCATAAGAAAAGAAAGCCATGATTTGACGCTTCTGCTCCAATAATGTCTGAAAAGTTTAACCTTTGCAGTTCTGGAATTGAAGACACAGCAAAAGTTCAGGCTGAGCTTGACAATAACACAAAGAGATTGGGGAAAGAGAGGGAGGGAGAGAGAGAGAGAGAGAGCAATGCTTTGGAAGGCATCCACATGAAAGGAGCCTGCCAACATGCTTATAAATGTGATCAACTTCCTTCTCTAAATTCTCATCAAGGGGATTAAAAATTTTTTCTGTACATAAAATGCTTTATAATTGACTTGGGAAAATTAGGCAGAAGGCAAATGCAAATCCGTTAAAAGACAAATTCCAGTTAAAGAACACAAGAGAAACTTTTAGAGGTGATAAGCTTCCAGTAAGCAAATAAAATGATAAATGAACAGAAAAGACCATAAACTTTCTCTTAAATGCCAAAGGAAAGTGTCATCTTGAGGCTTACCCAATTTATTACAATCCCATTGTGAAGATTGCTATAATGCAATCAGAAATCCTTTCCACAATTAAATTCTGCAGTGTTTTAAACTACTGAAATAACTAAAAACTCTAAGGGGAATTCAGTGCCTTTGTTCTACCACATCCTTGAAGCATGGATACAGAATATTAACAAATGTGGTAAAGACTAATATTTATCGGGCATTGTTCAGACACACAGGAATGTTGGGTGCTTTATCTCATTTAATTCTCCTGACAATGCTATGAGGTATGATACTGTTATCTTCATTCTACAAAGGAAAAAACAGATTTAAAAGGGTTAGAAAATGTGCCATACTGTTTTTTTTCACCCCTGTATTCATAGTTCCTCCTAGCCTAGTGGCTGGCAAAGAAAGGCCTTTAGTAATTATCTACTGAATGAATGATGAGTAAATGAATGAAAAAATGAAGTGGTGATACCTAGACTCACATCCTGGACTGCCTAATACCAAATCTTTAAGGGCTCTGCTCTCTGCTCTGTCGCGTATTACTGATAGGACTGTGAAATGCAGTTTGAAATGAGAGGGTTATTTTTTTGTGTTTTTTTTTTTCTTTGCGGTACGCGGGCCTCTCACTGTTGTGGCCTCTCCCGTTGTGGAGCACAGGCTCCGGACGCGCGGGCTCAGCAGCCATGGCTCACGGGCCCAGCCGCTCCGTGGCATGTGGGATCTTTCCAGACCGGGGCACGAACCCGTGTCCCCTGCATCGGCAGGCAGACTCTCAACCACTGCGCCACCAGGGAAGCCCCCACAGTGTTCTTTTAAGAGCCAAGAAAGAGAGAGAGAAAGGACAGGAAGAAAGAAGGAAAGGAAGAAAGAAATCATGCTTACAGGAGACAAAAGTGGCGCCCCTTCAGAGAAGTTTCAAAATATGAACAGAGAAAGAATAAAATCAAAATTGTGCAACATAGGTGATCTGTGCCATATTCACCACAGCAAGGAGAAACCCTGTCCCACATTCGTTTATGAATCTCCTTCAATTAAGTAGTCAAGTTGTCTCAACTTGATGCAACATGGTTGTACAATAATTATATTAGGAGCAGAACACACTGTGCTGATGCAAACTAGCGGCGGCATCAAACACGCCTTGCGAGAGTGCTTTACCGCTGCTCCTCCCTTATTTCCTCTGTAATAATCCCCTGGAGACCTCCAGCCCAAAACTCGGTGCTAATATAGAAACTGCATCTTTAGCTTGGTTCAATTGCCTTTTCCTGGCTCTGATTAAGCCTTGCCTTCTCCGGTGGTGTTAATTAGTTTGCAAAGTTGCACTGCCACGGCTGAAACTATTTCCATATGATGAAGAGTTCCACCAGAACCCTGACTCAGTATGAAAAGTTGTCTTTTGGATTTGGTTTGTCCCAAATCCAAAGCCTCAGTGAGATTAAACCTAGGCCGATTCATTTGAGTGCTAATGCAAGGAAGTCAGAAGACCAAAGTCAATCAAAAAGTATTTTTATAAAGGTGGAGCCTAAAATTCCACTCACAGCACCAAATCAAGTGCCAAAAGTCATGCGTTCATTCATGTAACATTTACCGAACAACTCTAACTTCGGAAAATTATTCTAGGCACTGCTGAATGAGAGCAGAATAAGGCAGCAACGCTGCCCTTCAAGAGTTCACCATCTAATAAAGCAAAAGAGATTTGCTTTTTAAAAAATGTTTCAGTCAAACGATATTTAAAAATCCATACAAAGTACAGTGAGGACGGACTTTGATTCTTGGAGTCTGGCTGTCCTGATCATCTTCCCCACTGGAAAACAAATAAAAATACTAAATGAGATAGAAAAACCAACTTTGGTTTAAATAAACATTTTTATTAAAGTACAACATGCATAGAGAAAAATGTGCCAGTGACTGCATAGCTGAATTAGCACAAAGAAACATAGCAACCGCGCAGATCTCCAAATGTAACCCTAGGTGCATTTCAAAAGCCAGCTTATGCCCTTTCTCAGCCACAAACCCCCTCCTCTTCCCTCAAGTTGACTTTAAAGCCATGGTTTGCTTTTGCCAGTTTGTTATCACGCCGTGTTTATTGGTTTGGGATCTGACTTCTTTCACTCAACTGTGAGATTCATCCATATTGTTGCACGTGTAATAGTTTATTCATTTTCATTGGTGTATAGTATTTCATCACATAAATATGGCACATCAGTATAGAATTTATTAGTTTACTGAATTGTTGAAGGACACTTTCCTACTGTATGGTCAAGCCACTCAGGGTGGCTGTCCTCTTGCCCTCTGTACATCCCCTGCCTGACCAGGGCCCACTTCACCTACACCTACTCACATGACTGACCTTCCTAATTAGTAAATGCCTACATACTTGCCCCAGCTGGTGATTGTTCTTATCAAAGGGGCGGAGGGGCCTTGAAGGGCGTGCTACTCTGTTAGTTTCCCTGGTAACTGAAGAGCCAACCTGACATCAATTCCCCAAATAAGTGGGAATCTCCCTTTCCCTCCGAGAGTGAAGACTGCTGCCGCATTCTGCCTACCGTCTGCCACGCAGTGAGGTGTTTCTCCAGGACCTTGCTTCAGACGGGTAAGTTTCCCCCAACCATTAAACCACTGATGTCTCTGTCGCTGACTCGGGGCTCGCTCTTTGGTCTTGAAGTTGGGCAGGCACCAGCCTTGTGGGCCTGCGGGGTGCAGCCCCACAATTGGTAGAGCAGCCAGGAGACTGAGGAAACTCCTGTGAACGCCGCCAAGATGTCGGGAAATGAGGATGGGGAATGAAAAGTTGCAGGGGTGATCCCGGGGTGTCTGTCCGCTAACGTCTGGGGCGCCAAAGTTGCAGGCGTAATCCCAGGGTGGCCGTCCACTAACGTGGGGCCTGAAAGTTCCAGGGGTGATCCCCAAAGGTGCAGGGGTAATCCGGGGGTAGCTGTCCACTAGTATGGGGGGCCCTGTGGTGGCTGTCCTCGATAAGGGGGGGCTACCAAGAGATTAAAGAACAGTGGTCCCCTGATGGCTCTGCTGTTGTGTCAAAGTGAGCCTTTTGTCGTTGGTGAGCTTAGCTTTCGAGAAGGAATTGGTATTTCTATTATTGTGCCTTTGAGACATAAATGATCAACCTGGGCTCTCAGAAACTTTAATCAAGTGTGATCTCTAAGATTGAAGGGAAAAAAAGAGCTTTTATGTAAACTCTACAGGAATGATTATATTTGGGGGAATGTCTATCAAAAATAATCTCTCCAGATTTTGGTATCTTGAAATGAAACTAAGTGAAATGAAGAGAATTCATTGACTCTCTGGGTCGTTTCAAATAGGATAAAATGTTGGAACATTAATTGCTGTGCGGGTCTTAGTTTACCTACCTTACCTTTTTAGGAGAGGAAGACTAAAGCGTAAGTTTTCCAATCAGGAAATGCTGGTATGACAAACAGTCCACAATTATTTGCTTCTTGGTTTTTGCCAGAGATTAAGGTTTTTAAGGGTTACGATTATTATCAGTCATAATTCTAGTTATTGTAACCAAGTTTCTTCATCGATTACATTGTAATCAGGTATTTAACTCTGATGCTTTTGCAAAAGTGCTTCATCTTCAAGAGGATTCATAGGAAGGACCTTTCACAAGTACTGGCCTCTGATAAATTTCAGATTATACCTCTGAACTGGGTAAAACATTTAAAAATCCTAATGGAAAATCTGATGGCTTCATAAAATGTTAACAAAAAGATTGGTTACTGAGTGAACTGGTGAATATGGTTATAATTTTTATGGTTTTAGTCTGGAATGTTACTTGTTTTGGTCTGTGTTTTCCTGTATAAGAAAGCCCTTCCCCTCAAGTTAGTTATGACTTAACAGCAATTTGGTAAACTACACCTGTGGGTAGAATTGAAACATTTTTCTTTTCTCTGCCTGGTCGCTCCAGAAATTGGAGACTCTTGAGTTCTGAGTGCCTTAGCAGGTGAATGGGAAAGACTGTCTCCTGACATGTGCAGGAATCTCAATATTCTGGGGACCTCTAGAAGAGAAAAATCCACCAAGGTGGAGCCATGCCTTTGGCATGGCTTTCCTGGCCTTGAGAGGCCTTTTGGAAATTCAGTCTGAGACCTCTGAGGAGTTCCTCCACAGCCAGTTTGGAGGAGCCTATGTGGTCAATTGATCAGGCTTGTTTTACAAACAAATTAGCCTTAATTTGGCTGTGTTTGGTGGAGAAGAGCGTAGTTTTAGAAAAATATTATGTTTCAGTGGATATTAAATTCTAGTTCTGCTGATTGAGGTCTGTATTTATGGAAGTTACTGCATTGGCCATACTTTTGCCCTGATGATCAGGAGGGAAAAAATTATCTAGTATAGTTGTCACAGAGTGTAACTACTCATGATCTGTGACACAGCTAGCTTTTAGTCTGCTGCTAAAAGCACATGTACAATGCTTGTGTGACAGTTGGCTATAAGTGATAAAATGTATAGCCTGTAAAGTGTTTCCCCATTTACATACCTCTGAGCCTGCTCACCATATCTGATTAGTTTTCCCCCATTGTGGATAACTAGGTCAATATAAAGGAGGCCTAGTACCAAGAGACATGATCTACACCCAGGGCAGGCAACTGAACTACCCCAGCTTCTAGGGACAAATATTTTGATCATCAGTGCTTTCTATTAAATGTTTGGAATCAAAAGGGGGAAATGATGGGAAAATCTGCACACGTTGAGGTATGGGGAAGTCAGAAGTCTTATACATTCTTTACCTTAAATTTCACTGACCAGAGCAACGTGTTTGGTGTTCTCTTAGACATGCACTGTACATGTGCTTTGTCCACTGAGGGAGGGAATGCATCTGAAAGTCAAAATGGAGTAGCTGTGGTTCAGACATCCAAGGTAAAACTAGGTAGACATTGTAGATGTGATTTTTTTTTTTTTTGCGGTACGTGGGCCTCTCACTGCTGTGGCCTCTCCCGTTGCGGAGCACAGGCTCCGGACGCGCAGGCTCAGCGGCCATGACTCACGGGCCCAGCCGCTCCGCAGCATGTGGGATCCTCCCAGACCGGGGCAGGAACCTTGTGCCCCCTGCATTGGCAGGCGGACTCTTCCCCCAGGGAAGCCCTGTAGATGTGATTTTTTTTCAGGGGCGGTGGGTGTCTTGTTTCACTTTATTTTTTACTTGAAGTATATTTGATTTACAATGCTATGTTAGTTTCAGGTGTACAGCAAAGTGATTCAGTTATACATACATATATATCTATTCTTTTTCAGATTATTTTCCCTTATAGGTTATTACAAAATATTGAGTATAGTTCCCTGTACTATTCAGTAGATATTTGTTGTTATCTATTTTATATATAGTAGTGTATTTATGTTCATCCCAAACTACTATTTATCCCTTCCCCCTGCCACTTTCCCCTTTGGTAACCATAAATTTGTCTTCTATGTCTGTGGGTCTATTTCTGTTTTGTATGAAAGTTCATTTGTATAATTTTTTTAAGATTCCACATATAAGCAATATCATATGATATTTGTCTTTCTCTATCTGGCTTACTTCAGTTATTACGGTAATCTCTAGGTCCATCCATGTTGCTGCAAATGGCATTGTTTCATTCTTTTTATGGCTGAATAATATTCCACTGTATATATGTACCACATCATCTTTATCCATTCATCTGTCGATGGACATTTAGGTTGCTTCCATGTCTTGGCTATTGTAAATCGTGGTGCAGTGAACATTGGAGTGCACGTATCTTTTTGACTTATGATGTTCTCTGACTTACGATGTTCTCTGGATATATGCCCAGGAGTGGGATTGCAGGATCATATGGTAGCTATAATTTTAGTTTTTTAAAGAACATCCATACTGTTCTCCATAGTGGCTGTACCTATTTACATTCTCATCAGTAGTGTAGGAGGGTTCCTTTATCTCTACACCCTCTCCAGCATTTATTATTTATAGACTTGGTGTGAGGTGATACCTCATTGTAGTTTTGATTTGCATTTCTCTATTAATAAGTGATGTTGAGCATCTGTTCATGTACCTTTTGGCCATCTGTATGTCTCCTTTGGAGAAATGTCTATTTAGGTCTTATGCCCATTTTTAAAAATAATTTAATTTAATTAATTTATTTACTTGTTTATTTTTTGGCTGTGTTGGGCCTTAGGTGTGGCTCATGGGATCTTTGTTGTGGCATGCGGGATCTTTCGTTGCGGTGCATGGGCTTCTCTCTAGTTGCAGTGTGTGGGCTCTCAAGTTATGGCATGCAGGCTCCAGAGCGCACAGGTTCTGTAGTTTGCGGCACAGGGGCTCTCTAGTTGAGATGCGCAGGCTTAGTAGTTGCAGCACGTGGGCTTAGTTGCCCTGCGGCATGTGGGATCTTAGTTCCCCGGCCAGGGATCAAACCCACATCCCCTGCATTGGAAGGCGGATTCTTTACCACTGGACCACCAGGTAAGTCCCTTATGCCCATTTTTTGATTGGGTCATTTGTTCTTTTTGATATCAAGCCACAGCCTACCCCCGCCTCCCCAGAAGACCCTCCAAGACCAGCAGGTAGGTCTGACCCAGGTTCTTATGGAGTCACTGCTTTGCCCTGGGTCCCAGTGCACGTGAAACCTTGTGTGCGCCCTCCAAGTGTGGAGTCTCTGTTTCCCTCAGTTTTGTGGAGCTCCTGCACTCAAGCCCCCTGGCCTTCAAAGTCAAATGCTCTGGGGACTCCTCCTCCTGATGCCAGACCTCCAGGTTGGGGAGGCTGATGGGGGGCTCAGAGCTCTCACTCCTGTGGGAGAACCTATGCGATATAAGTATTTTCCAGTTTGTGGGTCACCCACCCGTTAAGAATGGGATTTGATTATATCACAAAAGCACCCCTCCTACTGTCTTGTGTGGCTTCTTCTTTGTCTTTGGGTGTAGAATATCTTTTTTGGTAGGTTCGATTCTTTTTGTCAATGGTTGTTCATCAGTTAGTTGTGATTTTGGTGTTTTCATGAGAGGAGGTGTGCTCAAGTCCTTCTACTCTGCCATCTTGTCTCTTGTCTAAAAACTTAAATTCTTATAGATAATTCACTGACACCAAAGATTATATCCTTGAACACCAGTTTGAGAAATGCTGATCTCTAGGGAGAAATTCAAAATCATTACTTCAGGACTGTTATGGATTGAGTTGTATCTTTCCCACAAAAGATATGTTGGTGCCCTAGCCCCCAGTACCTCAGAATGTGGTCTTAGCTGGAGAGGGTCTTTACAGTGATAATCAAGTTAAACCAAGGCCATCAGGGTGGGCCCTAAGCCAATATGACTGATTCCCTTATAAAAAGGGAAAATATGGCCAAAGACACACACCCAAGGAGAATGCCACATAAAGGTTAGAGTTACACTGCCACAGTGAAGGATCTCCAAAGGTTGCTGGCAAACCACCAGATGCTAGGAGAAAGGCATGGAACAGATCGTCCTTTACAGCTTCAAGGAGAGGTGAGATTTCATACTTCTGTCCTCTGGAACTGAGACAATAAATTTCTGTTTAAGCCCTCAGTTTGTGGTACTTTGTAACAGAAAATAATATGAATAAACTAGGCATTCAACGTGTTTCTAAATCAACAAACTATACAGATGTCCATTTTCTATAAAGCAATAATTTAACAAAATTATAACCAAAACCCCAATGGGAATTTTTTGGAACTTGAGAAAATGATTTACAGCATTATCTGAAAAGAACTAAAGCATTAGAAATGTAGAGAGTTTGGGGAGGCATAATAAATGATGATGGAGGGCTTACTTTGTTATATATTAAAACACATTTTAAAGTTTTAGTAATTAAAATATGGTCCTAATGTAGGATTTGTTCAAATGCTTCTTATTGCCAATAACAGAAAACTAGTTCAAATTAGCTTAAACAGTAATGAAAATGTCATTGTTTTATATAAATGAAAAGATGTATGGCAGGCTTCCTGTGATGGTTTAATTTAGTAGCTCATGATGACATCAGGATTACAGCTCTGTTTCCCTATGGTCCTCCCTTCTGCCTTTCTCTGTCTGTCAGCATTATCCTCAGACTATCTCTCTGCAATAGCAGAATGAATGTCTGACTTGCTAATACTTAATGCTTGTCATGCAGATCCAATAGGATAGATAGATTCATATCCAAGGGGATATGTCACATCATGTACCATAACCATCAAAACAAAAAGTCCCAAGCTTACTTCTGATGAACCATCTTAAGTCAACTACCTACCCCTGTAACAGTCACAAGGCCAATGATATGATTACTTCATTGATGACTCTCTTTGAACTATATAAAAAAGCTCTTTCTCTGCAAGGATAATTGGAATCAGAACAAAAGGACACTTGAAATAGTAGGGAAGAAACAAAGTTTGTTAGAATTCACTAGTGAAATCACCTTTGAAGGAATGTTTTTGATAACAAATTCAATTACTTCAGTAGATTAAGGACTTACATTTTTAATTCATCTTGTCAATGTGGTACGGTGTTTTTCAGGAATCTGTCCATTTCATTTTAGAAAAAGTCTAAATTTTCAAATTTATTGCCATATAGTTCATAATATTTATTATACTTTTAATATCTGTAGTATCTGTAATGATATCTTCTCTTTTATTCCTGAAATTAGTAAGTTGTGCTTTCTTCTTTTCATGCTCAAATAGTACTGCTATGGATTTATCAACTTTTTTATTCCTTCCAAGAACGAATTTTGGCTTCATTAGTCTTTTATGTTTGTTTTCATTTTATTGATTTTAGCTCACATCTATCTTATTTCATTTTACTTACTTTGGGCTTAATTCTCTTTTTAAATTCTCTCTTCCAAATATAGAAACCTACACAATTGATTTTAAACCTTTTTACTAATAAAAGCATTTTAAGCTATACATTTTGCTACATCCTATAAATTTTGTTATGTTCAACTTTAATTATCATCCTTTTTGAAATATTTTCTAATTTTTTTCCTTTTAAGACTTTTAAAATACTTTTATTTATTTATTTTTGGCTGCATTGGGTCTTTGTTGCTGCACACGGGCTTTCTCTAGTTGCGGCGAGTGGGGGTTACTCTTCATTGCGTTGCGCGGGCTTCTCATCACGGTGGTTTCGCTTGTTGCAGAGCACAGGCTCTAGGCACGCGGGCTTCAGTAGTTGTAGCTCACGGGCTCAAAAGTTGTGGCTTGCAGGCTCTAGAGAACAGGCTCAGTAGTTGCAGCGCATGGGCTTAGTTGCTCCGTGGCATGTGGGATCTTCCCGAACCAGTGCTCGAGCCCATGTCCCCAGCATTGGCAGGCAGATTCTTAACCACTGCACCACCAGGGAAGCCCTTCTTTTAAGAGTTTTAATTTCAGCTGTTAAAAAAGGGGGCAGTGGGCTTCCCTGGTGGCTCAGTGGCTGAGAGTCCGCCTGCTGATGCAGGGGACACGGGTTCATGCCCTGGTCTGGGAAGATCCCACATGCCGCGGAGCGGCTGGGTCCGTGAGCCATGGCCACTGAGCCTGCGCATCCGGAGCCTTGCTCCACCATGGGAGAGGCCACAACAGTGAGAGGCCCGCGTACCGCAGAAAAAGTACGCAAAAAAAAAAGGGGGGGCAGGACTAAAAATGGGGGCAGGGCTAAAAACAAATAAGAGAAAATGGCAAAGTCCTTATAATTGTGATCCCGGGTCGCTAGTTCCTAACTGGCTTTTGGCCTTTGATTTTTATTTTAGGGTTGGAAAGAAAGGAGGTCATCAATCCAGTCTCCTTACCTTCCTCCGAACTTAGACCAAGATCTTGCTGATTCCTTTTTCCACAATGTTCCCTTTATTCAGTATTACAGCCAAAGCTGACATTCAAAGCAAATGGTCACTGATTGATTTCCTCTGAACCTTGAACCTAGATGGCCTCAGTTGACCTTGGAAGCTAATACCCCTTACTCTTTCTGGTTCTCTCTCAGAGGAGCAGTAAGAGCTCTACAAAAAAACCAAGCATGAAATTTACATGAAATAGTAAACATAAAATCTAAATGTTCTCTTTTACAACCACAGAGAATAAAATAGAAACAAACTAACCTATCAGAATTACAGAAAAAATACACCATTTTAGATTTACTTAATTATTCAGAAGCTAAGGCGCTGAAGTTTACTTTTATGAATGCACTGAACTGATTAAAAATTTCTCCTTGCTCACAGAAAATCTCTAGTTTTAGGAGTGCTGATTATCTCCTGCAAAATCTCATTTTGTTACTTCGGGAAAGTTTATAAAGTCCCTTGTTTTGAATTGTGTTTTTCAGTTCTTAACATTTGCATTAACTTTGAGTCTCAGAATTCTGTCATTAAGTATCAGATAAAGTAATCGAGTCTTAGCCAGTTTAAATGAGTTCATCAATGCAGGTTAAATAAATTTACTGAATGTGTATCGCTGGCAAGTACTAGAGCTGGGGCTGGAATCCAAGTCACCTGACACTTAAAGCTAGTGTTCTTCAAATCCTACTTGAAGACCAATGCATCCCGCCATCATCACGTAGTCATAGGCTCTTAGGGGTTTCAAGATCATTCATGTAATATTTCCTTAAACTGTAGTCTGTGAACCACTTGTATCAAAACACTGTGCATTGGCAGAGAATGGGTGCTGGTTTAAAATGCAGATTCCCTGGCCTTATCAGACCTTCCAAATCAGAATATTTGGGGGTATGGCTGAGGAATCTGAATAACTTATAAATTCTCAAATGATTGCTATGCAGCTATATTGAGCATATCTTTTCTAGAAATACTGAAAAATTAGTCTCTACTTAAATACTTCTCACAGGAAACACTATTTCTCAAACTAGACTAGCCCACTGTTGGGCAGAAGCATTAAAAGGCCATTGGAAAGTTGAACAAAGTCCTTCTTTTTATTACTTTTAACAATTGGTTCTAACTTGAAACAAAACAGGATATATTTTTCTTTTTTTTTCCCCGGAACTTGTATTTTTCAAATTCAGTAAGCAGACCCTCTATGTTTTCATTCAAGTAATCGATCATACCATTCTCCTTTTGAAGAAAATGGAAGTAAATTAAATGTTAAGAAAAATTTTGTTCTCTTTCTGTGACCTGTTAGCATTATGCCACATTTCCCTAAGATTTGAAGCTATTTTTTCCTCATAATTCATTTTTGATGATTATATATTTCAAATGTATAAAATTCAAAGAAATTATAGGATGGATGCTTGTATCAGACCCAAACCTCATTTGCTTCCTTAGATTTCCTCCATGCCACCTACTTCCTGGCTCTTCCTCAGCCTCCCTCACCAGACAACTTTGTTCATACCCACGTGCTTCTGCTGCCTGGGGCTGACCAGTCTCTTACCATTGGCATGTTGGGCCCTTCCTGTGGCGCCCCGCCTTGTGCAGCCAATCTGACTGGCAACCGCCAGGGAATGTTGGCTCCTTTTCCTACTTCCAGACTTGGATCCACCCACCCACTCAGGATATGGATCTGGTATCCAGAGTGGGATCCTAGAGGAACCCAAGTGATTCAATGGAGGAGATGGAGGGGGGACTTGTTATGCCTCAGGGTGAACTCTGCTCAAGGGGGACCGGAGATGGAAGAGAAGTGACAGATTCACTGCCTGTCCTATCTTCTCTCGTGGGCTATTCCAAGGCACAGTGTCCTTTACAGAATGTCTTGTGAAGTCCCGGTGGGCCAACTGCACACACCTGCCCAGCAGCTCTCTTGCTCTTCCTGATTCATGGCGGAGTGGAGTCAGTGCATGTGTGGATTAGTTTGCCTTGCTGCACAGCCTTCCTTGACTCACCCTTACTGCTTGGCTGCCCCAATAAAGCATAATCGCTTCTATCCTTGTCTCAGGCTACATTCTGGAGCACCAAGGCTAAGATAATACCATGGAGGCACTAACCAAGATAAACAGGGAATAGTTCCTTTCTTGCTATTATGCTTTGTATTAATGATAAATTATTTATTTTTGTGTTTATAGCATTTTGCCTCTGCTCATTCTAAACTGAGCTTTCATGATATTTTCACATGTAGGCAGTCATTTCATTATTTATACTTTTTAAACAAAATGACAAGAGTTTCTATCATTTATCTCACTGGTGAGAAAACTGATAATTGTATTTCTTCTGTATGTAATAAAAGATGAATAAACTGACAGTCAGCTGGCTATAAATTTTTGTTACTTTATAATATAATATCTTGCCAAGCCTTCTGCTCCATTCATTTTTTAAATTTTATTGAAATATAGTTGATTTACAATGTATTAATTTCTACTGTACAGCAAGTGATTCAGTTATAATATGTTCTTTTTCATATTCTTATCCATTATGGTTTATCACAGGATATGGAATATAGTCCCCAGTGCTATACAGTAGGACTTTGTTTATCAATTCAATATATAATAGTTTTCACCTGCTAATCCCCAACTCCCAATCCATCCCTCTCCCACCCATCCTCCCCCAACCACAAGTCTGTTCTCGATGTCTGTGAGTCTGTTTCTGTTTCATAGATAAGTTCAGTTGTGCCATATTTTAGATTCTACATATAAGTGATATATGACATTTGTCTTTCTCTTTCTGACTTACTTCAGTTAACATAATAATCTCTAGGTCAATCCATGTTGCTGCAAATGGCATTATTTTATTCTTTTTTATGGCTGAGTAGTATTCCATTGTATATGTACCACATCTTTTTTATCCATTCATCTGTCAGTGGACATTTAGGTTGCTTCCATGTCTTGGCTATTGTAAATCATCCTGCAGTGAACATTGAGGTGCATGTATCTTCGTGAATTATGGTGTTCTCTGGATATATGCCTAGGAGTGGGATTGCTAGATCATATGGCAATGCTATATTTAGTTTTTTAAGGAACCTCCATACTGTTCTCCGTAATGGCTTCACCAAGTTACATTCCCACCAACAGTGTATGAGGGTTCTCTTTCCTCCACACCAGCTCCAGCATTTGTTATTTGCAGACTTTTCTATGACGGCCATTTGGACCAGTGTGAGGAAGTACCTCATTTTAGTTTTGATTTTCATTTCTCTAATAATTAGCAATGTTAAGCATGTTTTCATTTGCCTGTTGGCCATCTATATGTCTTCTTTGGAGAAATGTCTATTTTGATCTTCTGCCCATTTTTCAGTTGGGTTGTTTGTTTTTCTGTTGTTGACTTGTATGAGCTGTTTGTTTGCTTTGGAAATTAAGTCCTTGTTGGTTGCATCGTTTGCCAATATTTTCTCCCATTTTGTAGGTTATCTTTTTGTTTTGTTTATGGTTTCCTTTGCTGTGCAAAAGCTTGTAAGTTTGATTGGGTCCCATTTGTTTATTTTTGCTTTTATTTCTGTTGCCTTTGTAGACTGACCTCAGAAAACATTAGTATGATTTATGTCAGAGAATGTTTTGCCTATGATCTCTTCTAGGAGTTTTATGGTATCATATCTTATGTTTAAATCTTCAAGCCATTTTGAGTTTATTTTTGTGCATGGTGTGAGGGTGTGTTCTAACTTCATTGATTTACATGCAGCTGTCCAACTTTCCCAGCACCACTTGCTGAAGAGACTTTTTCTCGTTTTATATTCTTGCCACCTTTGTCAAAGATTAATTGACCATAGGTGTATGGGTTTTTTTCTTGGCTCTCTATTCTGTTACATAGATCTATATTTCTGTTTTTGTGCCAGTACCACTGTTTTGATTACTGTAGCTTTGTAGTATTGTCTGAAGTCTGGGAGGGGTTATGCCTCCTGCTTTGGTTTTTTTTTTTTTCCCCTCAGGATTGCTTTGTCAACTCTGGGTCTTTAATGGTTCTGTATAAATTTTAGGATTATTTGTTCTAGTTCTTTGAAAAATGTCATGGGTAATTTGATAGGAATTGCATAAATCTGTAGATTGCTTTAGATAGTATTGCCATTTTAACAATATTAATTCTTCCAATCTAAGAGCATGAGATATCTTTCAATTTCTTTGAATCATCTTTAATTTCCTTTATTAATGTTTTATAGTTCTCAGCATATAAATCTTTCGCTGCCTTGGTGAGGTTTTATCCTAAGTATTTTTTTGATTTGATTTTAAAAGGGATTGTTTATATTCCCTGTCTGATATTTTATTTTCAGTGTAAAGAAATGCATCCGATTTCTGTATGTTAGTCTTGTATCCTGCTGCCTTGCTGAATTAGTTTATCAGTTCTAGTAATTTTTTCGTGGAGTCTTTAGGGTTTTCTATATATATTATTATGTCATCTGCATATAATGACAATTTTACCTCTTCCCTACCCATTTGAATATGTTTTCTTTTTCTTGCCTGATTGCTGTGGCTAGGATTTCCAATATTATGTTGAAGAGAAGTGGTGAGAGTGGGCATTCCTGTCTTGTTCCAGATTTTAGTGGGAAGGCTTTCAGTTTTTCACCATTGAGTATATTATTGGCTGTGAGTTCGTCATAAATAGCTTTTATTATGTTGAGGTATTTTCCCTCTATATCCATTTTTGTAAGGGTTTTTGTCATGAATGGATGTTGAATTTTATCAAATGCTTTTTCTGCATCTATGGAGATGATGATGTGGTTTTTGTCCTTTCATTGATGTGGTGTATCACGTTGATTGATTTGCGTATGTTGAACCATCTTTGTGACTCTGGAATGGATCCAACTTGGTTGTGGTGTATGACCGTTTTTATGTGTCGTTGGATTCAATTTGCTAATATTTTGTTGATAATTTTTGCGTCTATATTCACCAAAGATATTTGCCTGTAATTTTCTTTTTTGGTAGTGTCTTTGTCTGGTTTTTGTATCAGGGTGATGGTAGCTTTATAGAATGTCTTTGGGTGTTCCTTCCTCTTCAGTCTTGGTAGAGTTTGAGAGAAGGATGGGTATAATTTCTTACTGTATGTATGTAGCCTGTGAAGCCATCTGGTCCTGGACTTTTGTTTGTAGGGAGTTTTTTTGTGTTTTTTTTAAATTACAGATTTTATTTCACTGCTAGTGATTGGTCTGTTCAAATCATCTCTTTCTTCTTGATTCAGTTTTGGTGGGCTGTATGTTTCTAGAAACTTGTCCACTTCTTCTAGCTTATCCAATTTGTTGGTATATAATTGTTTATAGTATTCTTTTATGGTTTTTTGTATTTCTGCAATATTGGTCATTGTTTCCGTTTTCATTTCTTATTTTGTTTATTTGGGTCCTCTCTCTTCTCAGTCTGGCCAGAGGTTTGTCAATTTTGTTTACCCTTTCATAGAACTACTCTTAGTTTTATCAATTTTTTTCTATTGTTTTTTAATCTGTATTTTATTTATTTTCTCTCTGATCTTTAGTATTTCCTTCCTTCTGACTTTTGTTCTTCTTTTTCTAATTCTTTTAGGTGGTATGATAGGTTGTTTGAGATTTTTTTTGTTTCTTGAAGAAGGCCTGTATTGCTATGTACTTCCCTCTAAGGACTGCTTTTGCTGCATCCCATAGATTTTGTATGGTTGTGTTTTCATTGTCACTTCTCTCAAGGTATTTTTAAATTTCCTCTTTGATTTTATTGTTGACCCATTGGTTTTTTTGTAGCATGTTGTTTAGTCTCCATGTAGTCATTATTTCCTCATTTCTTTTTCTGTGGTTGATATCTAGTTTCATGCCGTTGTGGTCAGAAAAGATGCTTGAAGTAATTTCTATAGTCTTAAATTTGTTAAGGCTTGTTTTGTGCCCTAATATGTGGTCAGTCCTAGAGAACGTTCCATGGTGCACTTGAAAAGAATGTGTATTCTAGGTTTTGTTTCTTTTGTTTTGTTTTGGATGTAATGCCCTGAAAATACCAATTAAGTCTAACTGTTCTGTTGTATCATTTAGGATCTCTG
The DNA here is from genome assembly GCF_005190385.1 of Monodon monoceros. Lineage (NCBI taxonomy): Eukaryota > Metazoa > Chordata > Mammalia > Artiodactyla > Monodontidae > Monodon > Monodon monoceros. The sequence goes on along the minus strand of NW_021703781.1, from coordinate 7,481,275 downwards.
TTGCCTTATTGATTTGCTCTCTAGAAGAGCTGTCCATTGATGTGAGTGGGGTGTTAAAATCTCCTACTGTTATTGTATTCCTATCAATTTCTCCCTTTATATCTGTTAGTATTTGTTTTATGTATTTGGGTGCTCCTATATGGGGTGCATATATGTTGACAAGTGTAATATCCTCTTCTTGTATTGAGCCTTTTAACATTATATAGTGTCCTCTATTATGTTTTTCTTATGGCCTGTGTTTTAAAGTTTATTTTGTCTGATATGAGTATTGTGACCCCCACTTTCCTGTCATTTCCGTTTATATGAAATATCTTTTTTCATCTGCTCACCTTCAGTGTGAGCAGAAGGTGTCCTTTGCCCTAAGTGGGTCTCTTGTGGGTAGCATGTTGTAGGCTCTTGTTTTTTTTTAATCCAGTCTGCCACTTTGTGCCTTTTAATTGGAGCATTTAGTCCATTGACATTTAAGGTAATTATTGATAGATATGTATTTATTGCCATCTTGAAAACCTTGTTTTCCTGTTAATTTTGTATTTCTTCTTTGTTCCTTTCTTTTTGTTTTTCCTTTTGTGGTTTGATGATTTTCTTTTATATTATGCTTCTGTTCTTTTTGGTTTTTGTGAATCTGTTGTATGTTGTTGATTTGTGGTTACCCTGTTTTTCAAGTGTGTTAACCCATTACTATATCTACTTGCTTTAGGCTGATAGTCATATAGGCTCAAACAAATTCTAAAAAATATCTACATTTTCTTACTCTCCTCCCCCACAGTTTATGCTTTTCATGTCTTCCTTTACATCTTCATGCTTATCCTTTTGCTGTTCATTCTGGTTATCATCACTTTCACAATTTTTTTTTAATTTTAATTTTTTACTTTGTATAGAGCTTATTTAAGTGATTTACTTTCCCATTATGATTTTCTATTTCCTATACGTTCTTGCTTATTTTCTATTTGAAGAAGACCTTTCAATATTTCTTTAAGGGTAGGTTTAGTATTGCTGTATTCTTTTAGTTTTTGCATGTCAGAGAAATTCTGTATCTCTCCTTCTATTTTAACAAATAAACTTGTTGGGTGGAGTATTCTAGGTTGCAAATTTTTCCCTTTCAGGATTTTGAATATACCTTGCCACTCCCTTCTGGCCTGCAACATTTCTGTAGAGAAATCAGCTGATAGCCTTGTGGTGGTTCCCTTGTAATTAACTCTTTGTTTTTTTCTTGCTGCCTTTTGAATACTCTCTTAATCTTAATACTCTCTTAATTAAAATTTTAATTTTAATATGTCTTGGTGTAGGTCTTCTTGGGTTCATCTTGTTTGGGACCCATTGTGCTTCCTGTACCTGGATATCTGTTTCCTTCTTTAGGTTAGGGAAGTTTTCAGCCATAATTCCTTCAAATACATTTTCGATCCCTTTGTCTTTTTTCTCCTTCTGGGATCCCTATTAATGCATAGATTGGCATGCCTTATATTATTCCATAGGTCTGTTATGTTGATTTCATTTTTTTTCCATTTGGCTTTCCATCTACTGTTCTGATTTGGTGATTTCCATTATTCTGTCTTCCAAGATCACTTATTCATTCTTCTGCATTACTCAATCTGGTATTTATCGCCTTAAGCTCAACTTTCATCTTGACAAATGAGTTTTCTAATTTTTCTTGGCTCCTCTTTATAGTTTCTAGTTCATTTTTACAGTAATCTGCATTTCTATTGATAGCCTTTCTTAATTCCTTCAGTATTTTTATTATCTCCTTTTTGAAATCTGTATCTATTAGACTGAAGAGGTCTGTTTCGTTGTTTGTTCTTTCAGGGAATTCTCTTGATCTTTTAATTGGGGGTGGTTCCTCTGCTTCTTCATTTTACTTATATTTCTCTTACTCTATGTGTTTAGGAGAAACAATGATCTACTGTGGTCTTAGAAGGATCTTTTTATGTGGGAGCTTTCCTGTGTAGCCTGCGTGGGTTTAATATTTTTGCTGTTAGGGCTGTGTTTTGTATGGTTGCCTGCCGCCTCTTTCCTCAGTGTGTGCTGGCTGTTATCCCCTTGATAGGAGGTGTGATTCATGTGGTGAACAGAGCCCCGGATGTTGAGCAGGGCTTCCACTTGGCTCTGTGGTTGTCACAGTGCTGTCAGGGGCAGAGTCTGCTCCCTGTTGTTGGTGCAGAAGCTCCCAGTTCTGTTTCTGAGCTGTGGTGTGAGGTAGGAGGGATAGAAGTGCTCCTTCTGGGAGAGGAGCCATTGAATATCCCTTTGCTGGAGCTATCCACCGGGGAGTGTGCTCTGTGGTGTCACCTGAAACCTCGTGTGCGTGCTCACGAAGTCCAATGTTGTTGGCACTGCCCTTGGCCTTGCCTCAGCTGTGGGAGTGGAGGCAATAGGCGTTGGTGTCCCTCAGGTGCTGTTAACCAAGCCACCAGCACAGATCCGCTGAAGTCAGGTACCAGGACCCACTGTGGGAGCTATGGAAGCAGCCCAGACATGGCCCAGCCTCTGTGTACATGCACCCACAGACCCAGAGCTGCTAAGGGCAGACCATCCCAGCCACGGGAACACCCATTGTCCACTGTCATGTCCTCCAGGCGCTGAGTTTACAAAGCCTGCAGTGGCGTAAATCCACAAATCACACAGCTGTGGGAAGAGAGCTCAGGTTTCTGCCCTGCTTCCTAAGTCGCATGGCCCCTGGGGATCAGCTTTGATTTTAGCCCCACCTCCTCTTGTGGGTAACCCACTGGCACTGGCGCACTCCCAGAGCTCATAGACGTGGTGAGGCAGCAGAGAGCGCAGAGAAAGAGGCTCCCTTTCCATTCCTCTTAACAACAGTGCTTCCCTTCTGTGTGGGCTTGGGCTGCTTCTGCATACACCCCCCAGCTGCTGCTCTCCCACACTCCAGCCCTTTCAGGCTGTCTGCACAGCCAACCCCAGTCCTCTCCCCAGGTCTGTCCTCTAATGCCCGAGTTTCAGCACCAGACCTCTGCCCATACCAGCAGATGCTCATCTTAGGCTGGGAGTCCAGGGCAGTGACATGGACCATCTGTGCAGGTTTCTTTCTGTTCTGCCTGTCACAGACCATCTGCTGTGCTTTCCTCCAAGCCTCTGAAGCTCCCTTTCTGTCCCAGCTGATCACCTCACCAGAGAAGGGGCTTCCCAGAGTGAGAGAACCTTTCCTTTTTCACAGCTTCCTCCCAGTGTCACAGGTCCTGTCCCACTTCCTTTTTTTGGTTTCATCCTACCCAGTTACATGGAGATATTTCTTGCATTTTTAGTGTCTGAGATCTGCTGCCAGCATTCAGTAGGTATTCTGTGAGGATTGTTCCACATGTAAATGTGTTTTGATTTATCTGTGGGAGGAGGTGAGCTCCACGTCCTTCTATTCTGCCATCTTGATTCGAGCCTCTCCATTCATCTTTATTTTATGTAGGAGGAAGACCCTTAGTTTTGTCCTATTGTTAAAAGCTTAAATATCAATACACATCTCCAGTTTCTCTTTCTGCCAGTAAAGAGTGTAATCATCTTATGCCCACCTATTACTTTTATTCTTAACATTACATCTGTCTATGTATTTCTGAATTTACATATGAAACACTAGGTCTTCCTAATTCTAATACATTTTTGAATATTAGGTACAAAACTGCAGGTAATTCAAATTACAGTGTTCAGTAACTTTCAGAATTGGTGGTCTTTTAAAAAAAAATTCACTCTACAGTTCCTGCTTATGTTAATATACTATTGTTCCTGTTAGAAGCATTACACGTTGTAATACTTAGTTGTATTACCAGGTCTATAAAAAGTAAATTCTTTTTAAAAAAACAAAAATCCTAAGGCCCATAGAGCAATGCTTAATGCAAATGGAGTATGTGTATATCAAGGTCATAGATTTCTTAGAAGAAACATAAACATAAATGATATGCCGTATGGAAGGGGTTAGAACCCGTCCTGGGTGTGTGAGGGTTGGTGAGCAAAAAAGGCAAATTTGATTCTTCTTTGCCATTGAAACACCTCTGGCACAATGATGTGTAGTATTCTTTGATCCCCTAGAACTTTTCCTCAACTGATGGTACGTGAAATCTGTAAGAAGAAAATATAAACTCAAATTATTATTTTTTTCTTTTTCATATCCTTTTCCATTATGGCTTATTACAGGATATTGAATAGAGTTCCCTGTGCTGTACAATTGGACCTTGTTGATTATCTGTTCTATATATAATAATTTGTACCTTCTAACCCCAAACTCCCAATCTATCCCTCCCTCCCCTCCCTCCACCCCACCCTCCAGCAACCACAAGTCTGTTCTTTATGTCTGTGAATCTGTTTCTATTTTGTAGATAAGTTCATATGTGTCATATTTTAGATTCCACATATAGGAGATATCTTATGGTATTTATCTTTCTCTTTCTAACTTACTTTGCTTATTATGATGATCTCTAGGTTCATCCATGTTGCTGAAAATGGCATCATTTCATTCTTTTTTATGGCTAATATTCCATCATATATATACCAAACCTTCTTTAGCCATTTGTGTGTTAGTGCACATTTAGCTTGTTTCCATGTCTTGGCTATTTTAAATAATTCTTCTATGAACATAGGGGTGCATGTATTTTTTCAAATTATAGTTTGTCTGGATATATACCCAGGAGTGGGATTGTAGGATCATATGCAACTCTATTTTTAGTCTTTTGAGGAACCTCCATTCTGTTGTCCATAATGGCTGCACCAATTTACATTCCCACCAACAGTGAAGGAGGGTTCCCTTTTCTCCGTACCCTCTCCAGCATTTGTTACTTATAGATTTTTTTAATGATAGCTATTCTGACTGGTGTGAGGTGATACCTCATTGTAGTATTGATTTGCATTTCTCTAATAATTAGTGGTGTTGAGCATCTTTTCATGTGCCTACTGGCCATGTGTATGTTTCTTTGGAGAAATGTCTGTTTAGGTCTTCTGCCCATGTTTTGATTGAGTTGTTTTTATGTTATTGAGTTTAATGCGCTGTTTGTATATTTTGGAAATTAAGCCCCTGTCGATTGAATCATTTGCAAATATTTTCTCCCAGTCTGTAGGTTGTCTTTTCGGTTTTTTTTTATGGTTTCCTTTGCTGTGCAAAAGCTTTTAAGTTGGATTAGGTCCCATTTGTTTATTTTTGTTTTTATTTCTGTTGCCTTGGTAGACTGACCTAAGAAAAAACATTGGTATGATTTATGGTAGAGAATGTTTTGCCTGTGCTCTCTTCTAATCATGATGAATGTTACAACTGGAACTGGATCTCTTAGCCACAATAGAGTAACTTATGGACAGTTATTAAAACCAATGAAACAGTCTATAGAACTCCATCAAGAAATAAGGTAGACACTGAAACAAAATAGCAAGATGAAACTTTTCCTACTGTCTTGGACTAAAGTTGCCAGTTGGTTCCTTTACTCTGAAACAGCAGTGTTCAGTGGTGCATTTTTGAAGCCAGTTATTCATTTGATAATCATTTCCAGAACTCCCCTCATTACAGAAGTAGAATATTGGTCATCACAGATATTTCATCAAAATGTTTGTAGCTATCTGCTTTCCTGTTTCATTTTTGCTATGTCATAAGGAATTATTATTTTTCAACCCAGTCTGGCCATAGTAGGAAAAGGATTAAAAAGAAACGTGACTTCTTAGAATAAGCTCCAGCTCCCCCATTAAACAGCATTTTGATTTCTGCCAAGCCATTTAACTTGCCTAGATTGCATCATCTGAAACACAGTTGTTTAAATCCCTTCCAGCTCTAATGTTCTAGAAGGCCTGAAATGTTATCTCTAAGAGGAAACTGTTACCACTGCTGATTGTTTCTGTACTGAATTGTGATATTATATATACTCTGATTTGGGGAACATGAAACAGTAAGGATTTATTAAGCTGCTTGTTTAATACATTCGCCACACAATTACATATTATGACATAATTCTAGATAATGTGATAGGTTCTGACCTTGTCCTATTAATAAATGTGTGCTACTAATATTTATGGCTATTAAAAAACCTAGGCCATCCATGAACTTGTATCAAGATCAAGATGCTCCTTCCCCAGCTTCTGTCAGGAATTTCAGAGTGATGGGCCGAGGTGTTATCAGTAAGGTGACAGGGAGGTCATCCTCTTCACAACACAATAGATATTTATGAAATAATTTGGGAAATGTCTAACTGTCCACGCCATTTCCATGTCAGTTTTACATGAATTCCATGCTTCAGTAAATCTAATAAATATAATACATACTTAAAAGTTCTCTTTTACTGTGTCCAAAGAAAATGAGGCAGTGACCACACTAATGGCTGGCCACCCAAAGACCTTTCCAGCAATGAGGGAAAGGAGGTGCATATTGATACAGTCACCCAGAAAACTGGAGCTTAAGAAATAGGAACATTTCCCTAGAAAAGCAAGATAGTGAAAAAAATGTACAGTTTTCATAGGTATGCTTTTCCAATCAGGAAACAAGTATTTTCATTACAATATGACTTTTAACTGAGTTTCTGTGTGGCTAAGAACTGTCTCCTGTGTATAAAAAATAATGACCATCAGTCTAAGTACCATTTAGTGTATTTGGAAAAATTCAAATTCAGCTACCGATGCCGGTGGCTAGGTTGTTTTCTTGTCACAGAAAAAATTCAGAGGCGAGACAGGCAGGTCAAGAAAGTAAAGCAAGGATTTAATTAAGTGATAGTATGCTCTCAAGGTGATAGCAGACAGACTCAGATGAGTAGCTGCCCTGAGTTCCTTTGGCAAGCTGGTTATGTGGAGGCATAGAAATGAAGGGATGGATATTCATTGATAAGGGAGGGGTTTGGGGATTATATTCCCTCCCAGCTACACCTTCCTGAGGGGAGCAGGGATTTTTGTCCTTATTTAATCTTGATTGGAAGTGTCGTGGCGTTTGTACATGATGGGAAATTCTTTGATTTTTCTTTCCTTTTTTTTTTTTTTGGTTTTTCTTTTTTTTAATAACTTCTCATGTCAGTTTTCTAAAAAGATTTTTATTAGAGTATAGTTGATTTACAGTGTTTTATTAGTTTCTGCTCTACAGGAAAGTGAATCAGTTATACATATACATATACCCACTCTTTTTTTTAGTCTTTTCCCATATAGGCCATTTCAGAGTATTGAGAAGAGATCCCTGTGCTATACAGTAGGTCATTATTAGTTATGTGTTTTATATGCACTAGTGTGTATATGTCAATCCCATCTCCCAATTTATCCCTCCCCCCGGCCCCTGGTAACCCTAAGTTTGTTTTCTACATTTGTAACTCTATTTCTGTTTCATAGATGAGTTCATTTGTACCCTTTCTTTAGATTCCACATATAAGCAATACCATATTATATTTGTCTTTCTCTGTCTGACTTACCTCACTCAGTATGACAATCTCTAGGTCCATCCATGTTACTGCAAATGGCATTATTTTGTTCTCTTTTATGGCTAATATTCCATTGTATATATGTACTACATCTTCTTTTTCAATTCCTCTCTTGATGGACATTTAGGTAGCTTCCATGTCCTGGCTATTGTAAATACTGTAGCAATGAACATTGGGGTGCATATATTTTTTTGAAGTATGGTTTTCTCCAGATATATGCCTAGGAGTGGGATTGCAGGATAATATGGTAGCTCTACTTTTAGTTTTTTAAGGAACCTCCATACTGTTCTCCATAATGACTGTATCAATTTACATTCCCACCAACAGTGTAGGAGGGTTCCCTTTTCTTTACACCCTCTTCAGCGTTCATCATTTGTAGACTTTGATCATGGCCATTTAGACTGGTGCGAGGTGATACCTCATTGTATTTTTTTTTTTTTAATTTTAATTTTAATTTATTTTTAAATATCTTTATTGGAGTATAATTGCTTTACAATGGTGTGTTAGTTTCTGCTTTATAACAAAGTGAATCAGCTATATGTATATATATATATGCCCTCCCTCTTGCGTCTCCCTCCCACCCTCCCTATCCCACCCCTCTAGGTGGTCACAAAGCACTGAGCTGATCTCCCCGTGTGATGCAGCTGCTTCCCACTAGCTATCTGTCTTACATTTAGTAGTGTATATATGTCAATGCCACTCTCTCACTTCATCCCAGCTTACCCTTCCCCCTCCCTGTGTCCTCAAGTCCATTCTCTGCGTCTGTGTCTTTATTCCTCTCCTGCCCCTAGGTTCTTCAGAACCAGATTTTTTTTTTAGATTCCATATATATGTGTTAGCGTACGGTATTTGTTTTTCTCTTTCTGACTTACTTCACTCTGTATGACAGTCTCTAGGTCCATCCACCTCACTACAAATAACTCAATTTATTTTCTTTTTATGGCTGAGTAATATTCCATTGTATATATGTGCTGCATCTTCTTTATTCATTCATCTGTTGATGGACACCTAGGTTGCTTCCATGTCCTGGCTATTGTAAATAGTGCTGCAGTGAGCATTGTGCTACATGTCTCTTTTTGAATTATGGTTTTCTCACGGTATATGCCCAGTAGTGGGATTGTTGGGTCATACGGTACTTTTATTTTTAGTTTTTTAAGGAACCTCCATACTGTTCTCCATAGTGGCTATATCAATTTATAGTCCCATCAACAGTGCAAGAGGGTTCCCTTTTCTCCACACCCTCTGCAGCGTTTCTTCTTTGTAGATTTTTGGATGATGGCCATTCTGACTGGTGTGAGGTGATACCTCATTGTAGTTTTGATTTGTATTTCTCTAATGATAAGTGATGTTGAGCATCCTTTCATGTGTTTGTTGGCAGTCTATACATCTGTATATCTTCTTTGGAGAAATGTCTATTTAGTTCTACTGCCCATTTTTGGATTGGATTGTTTGTATGTTTGTTTGTTTGTTTTCCTTTTTCTGCGGTACGCGGGCCTCTCGCTGTTGTGGCCTCTCCCGTTGCGGAGCACAGGTTCCCGACGCGCGGGCTCAGCGGCCATGGCTCACGGGCCCAGCCGCTCTGCAGCATGTGGAATCTTCCTGGACCAGGGCACGAACCCGCGTCCCCTGCATCGGCAGGTGGACTCCCAACCACTGCACCACCAGGGAAGCCCGGATTGTTTGTTTTTTTGATATTGAGCTGCATGAACTGCTTGTATATTTTGGAGATAAATCATCTGTCAATTGCTTTGTTTGCACATATTTTCTCACATTCTGACGGTTGTCTTTTCATTTTGTTTATGGTTACCTTTGCTGTGCAAAAGCTTTGAAGTTTCATTAGGTCCCATTTGCTTATTTTTGTTTTTACCTCCCTTTCTCTAGGAGGTGTGTCAAAAAGGATCTTGCTGTGATTTATGTCATAGAGTGTTCTGCCTATGGTTTCCTCTAAGAGTTTTATAGTGTCTGGCCTTACATTTAGGTCTTTAATCCATTTTGAGTTTATTTTTGTGTATGGTATTAGGGAGTGTTCTAATTTCATTCTTTTACCTGTAGCTGTCCAGTTTTCCCAGCACCATTTATTGAAGAGGCTGTCTTTTCTCCACTCTATATTCTTGCCTCCTTTATCAAAGATAAGGTGACCATATATGCATGGGTTTATCTCTGGGCTTTCTATCCTGTTCCATTCATCTATGTTTCTGTTTTTGTGCCAGTAACATATTGTCTTGATTACTCTAGCTTTGTAGTATAGTCTGAAGTCAGGGAGCCTGATTCCTCCAGCTCCGTTTTTCGTTCTCAAGATTGCTTTTGCTATTTGGGGTCTTTTGTGTTTCCATACAAATTGTGAAACTTTTTGTTCTAGTTCTGTGAAGAATGCCATTGGTAGTTTGATAGGGATTGCACTGAATCTGTAGATTGCTTTGGGTAGTATGGTCATTTTCACAATGTTGATTCTTCCAATCCAAGAACATGGTATTTCTCTCCTTCTGTTTGTATTATCTTTAATTTCTTTCATCAGTGTCTTATAGTTTTCTGCATACAGGTCTTTCATCTCCTTAGGTAGGTTTAATCCTAGGTATTTTATTCTTTTTGTTACAATGGTAAGTGGGAGTGTTTCCTTAATTTCTTTTTGAGATTGTTCATCATTAGTGTATAGGAATGCAAGAGATTTCTGTGCATTAATTTTGTATCCTGCTACTTTACCAGATTCATTCACTAGCTCTAGTAGTTTTCTGGTAGCATCTTTAGGATTCTCTATGTATAGTATCATGTCATCTGCAAACAGTGACAGCTTTACTTCTTCGTTTCCCATTTGGATTCCTTTTATTTCCTTTTCTTCTCTGATTGCTGTGGCTAAAACTTCCAAAACTATGTTGAATAAGAGTGGTGAGAGTGGGCAACCTTGTCTTGTTCCTGATCTTAGTGGAAATGGTTTCAGTTTTTCACCTTTGAGGACGATGTTGGCTGTGGGTTTGTCATATATGGCCTTTATTATGTTGAGGCAAGTTCCCTCTATGCCTACTTTCTAGAGGGTTTTTATCATAAATTGGTGTTGAATTTTGTCGAAAGCCTTTTCTGCATCTATTGAGAGGATCATATGGTTTTTATCCTTCAATTTGTTAATATGGTGTATCACATTGATTGATTTGCTTATATTGAAGAATCTTTGCATTCCTGGGATTAGCCCCAGTTGATCATGGTGTATGATCCTTTTAAGGTGCTGTTGGATTCTGTTTGCTAGTATTTTGTTGAGGATTTTTGCATCTATGTTCATCAGTGATACTGGCCTGTAGTTTTCTTTCTTTGTGACATCTTTGTCTGGTTTTTGTATCAGAGTGATGGTAGCCTTATAGAATGAGTTTGGGAGTGTTCCTCCCTTTGCTGTATTTTGGAGGAGTTTGAGAGGATAGATGTTAGCTCTTCTCTAAATGTTTGATAGAATTCGCCTGTGAAGCCATCTGGTCCTGGGCTTTTGTTTGTTGGAAGATTTTTAATCACAGTTTCAATTTCAGTGCTTGTGATTGGTCTGTTTCTTCCTGGTTCAGTCTCAGAAGGTTGTGCTTTTCTTTTTATTGGCATGGGGTTGCTTGTAGTAATCTCTCATAATCCTTTGTATTTCTGCAGTGTCAGTTGTTTCTTCTCGTTTTTCACTTGTAATTCTGTTGATTTGAGTCTTCTTTTTTTTCTTGATGAGTCTGGCTAATGGTTTATCAATTTTGTTTATCTTCTCAAAGAACCAGCTTTTAGTTTTATTGATTTTTGCTATCATTTCCTTTATTTCTTTTTCATTTATTTCTGATCTGATCTTTATGATTTCTTTCCTTCTGCTAACGTTGGGGTTTTTTTGTTCTTCTTCCTCTAATTGCTTTAGGTGTAAAGTTAGGTTGTTTATTTGAGATGTTTCCTGTTTCTTGAGGTAGGATTGTATTGCTATAAACTTCCATCTTAGAACTGCTTTTGGTTCATCCCATAGGTTTTGGGTTGTCATGTTTTCATTCTCATTTGTTTCTAGGTACTTTTTGATTTCTCTTTGATTTTTTTCAGTGATCTATTGGTTATTTAATAGTGTATTGTTTAGCCTCCATGTGTTTGTATTTTTTTTTTACAGTTATTTTTCCCTGTAATTAATATGTATTCTCATAGTGTTGTGGTCGGAAAAGATACTTGATACGATTTAAGTTTTCTTAAATTTACCAAGTTATGATTTGTGACCCAAGATGTGATCTATTCTGGAGACTGTTCTGTGAGCACTTGTGAAGAAAGTATAATATTCTGCTTTTAGATGGGATGTCCTATAAGTATCAATTAAATCTGTCTGGTCTATTGTGTCATTTAAAGCTTGTGTTTCCTTATTAATTTTCTGTTTGGATGATCTGTCCATTGGTTTAAGTGAGGTGTTAAAGCCCCCCGCTGTTGTTGTGTTACTGTCGATTTCCTCTTTTATAGCTGTTAGCAGTTGCCTTATGTATTGAGGTGCTCCTATGTTGGGTGCATATATATATTCATAATTGTTATATCTTCTTCTTGGATTGATCCCTTGATCATTATGTAGTGTCCTTCCTTGTCTCTTATAACATTTTTAATTTTAAAGTCTATTTTATCTGAGTATTTATCTGAGTATTTATTTGAGTATTTATCTGAGTATTTATCAGAGTTTTGCTACTACAGCTTTCTTTTGATTTCCATTTGCATGGAATATCTTTTTCCCTCCCCTCACTTTAAGTCTGTATGTGTCCCTAGGTCTGAAGTGGGTCTCTTGTAGACAGCATATATATGGGTCTTGTTTTTGTATCCTTTCACGGAACCTTTGTCTTTTGGTAGGAGCATTTAATCCATTCACGTTTAAGGTAATTATCGATATGTATGTTCCTATTACCATTTTCTTAATTGTTTTGGGTTTGTTTTTGTAGGTCCTTTTCTTCTCTTGTGATTCCCACTTAGAAAACTTCCTTTACCATTTGTTGTAGAGCTGGTTTGGTGGTGCTGAATTCTCTTAGCTTTTGCTTGTCTGTAAAGGTTTTAATTTCTCTGTCAAATCTGAATGAGATCCTTGCTGGGTAGAGTAATCTTGGTTGTAGGTTTTTCCCTTTCATCACTTTAAATATGTCCTGCCATTCCCTTCTGACTTGTAGAGTTTCTGCTGAAAGATCAGCTGTTAACCTTATGGCGATTCCCTTGTATGTTATTTGTTGCTTTTCCTTGCTGCTTTTCATATTTTTCATTGTATTTAATTTTTTATTATTTGGTTAATATGTGTATTGGCCTGTTTCTCCTTGGATTTATCCTGTATGGGACTCTTTGTGCTTCCTGGACTTGATTGACTATTTATTTTTCCATATTAGGGAAGTTTTCATCTATAATCTCTTCACATATTTTCCCAGTCCCTTTCTTTTTCTCTTCCTCTAGGACCCCTATAATTCGAATGTTGTTGTGTTTAATGTTGTCCCAGAGGTCTCTGAGATTGTCCTCAATTCTTTTCATTCTTTATTCTTCTCTGTGGTAGTTATTTCCACTATTTTATCTTCCAGGTCACTTATCTATTCTTCTCCCTCAGTTATTCTGCTATTGATTCCTTCTAGAGAATTTTTAATTTCATTTATTGTGTTGTTCATCATTGTTTGTTTGCTCTTTAGTTCTTTAGGTCCGTGTTAAACTTTTCTTGTATTTTCTCCATTCTATTTCCAAGATGTTGGATCACCTTTACTATCATTACCCTGAATTCTTTTTCAGGCAGACTGCCTGTTTCCTCTTCATTTGTTTGGTATGGTAGGTTTTTACTTTCCTCCTCCATCTGCTGCGTATTTCTCTGTCTTCTCATTTTGCTTAACTTACTGTGTTTGGGGTCTCCTTTTTGCAGGCTGCACGTTCGTAGTTCCCATTGTTTTTGGTGTCTGCCCCCAGTGGGTAAGCTTGGTTCAGTGGGTTGTGTAGGCTTCCTGGTGGAGGGGACTGGTGCCTGTGTTTTGGTGGATGAGGCTGGATCTTGTCTTTCTTGTGGCAGGACCGCGTCCAGTGGTGTGTTTTTGGGTGTCTGTGAACTTATTATGATTTTAGGCAGCCTCTCTGCTAATGGGTGGGGTCATTTTCCTGTCTTGCTAACTGTTTGGCATGGGGTGTCCTGCACTGTAGCTTGCTGGTCTTTGGGTGGAGCTGGGTATTAACGTTGAGATTGAGATCTCTTGGAGAGCTCTTGCCAATTGATATTACGTGGCGCCTGGAGGTCTCTGGTGGTCTAGTGTCCTGAACTTGTCTCTGCCACGTCAGAGGCTCAGTCCTCACACCTGGCTGGATCACCAAGACTTGTCCACCCTGGCCCGCCTCCTCCCCTTGTGTCTCCTCTGACTTCCACTTGCATTAACTTCCTTCTGGTTCCCAGCTGGAGAGCACAGATTGCACCTGCTCCGAAGACCAGTGGGGGCCTTGCCTCACCTGCTGCTCAGCCTCCGTTGCTTGTACTCATTGTAGGCTTGATTTGCATTTTATGGTTTACTTTGCTGTGCAAAAGCTTTTAAGTTTAATTAGGTCCCATTTGTTTATTTTGGTTTTTATTTTCATTACTCTAGGGGACGGATCCAAAAAAGCTATTGCTGCAATTTATGTCGGAGTGTTCTGTCTATGTTTTCCTCTAAGAGTTGTATAATATCCAGTCTTATGTTTGTCTTTAATCCATTTTGAGTTCTTTTTTTTGGTGTGTGTATGGTGTTTGGGAATGTTCTAAAAACTTCATTCATTTACATATAGCTGTCCAATTTTCCCAGCACCACTTATTGAAGAGACTATCTTTTCTCCATTGTATATGCTTGCCTCTTTTGTCATAGGTTAGGTGATCATAAGTGCATGGTTTTATCTCTGGGCTTTCTATCCTGTTCCATTCATCTATATTTCTCTTTTTGTGCCAGTAACATAATGTTGTGATAAGTGTAGCTGTGTAGTATAGTCTGAAGTCATAGAGCCTGATTTCTCCAGCTCTGTTTTTCTTTCTCAAGATTGCTTTGGCTATTCAGGGTATTTTGTGTTTCTATACAAATTGTAAAAATGTTTTGTTCTAATTCTGTGAGAAATGTCATTAGTAATTTGATAGGGATTACACTGAATCTGTAGATTGCTTTGGGTAGTAATGTCATTTTAACAATATTGATTCTTCCAATCCATGAAGATGGTATATCTTTCCATCTGTTTGTGTCATCTTTGATATCTTTCATCAGTATCTTACTCTTTTCTGAGTACTGGTCTTTTTCCACCTTAAGTAGGTTTATTCCTAGGTTTTTTATTCTTTTCGATGTGATGGTAAATGCAATTATTTCCTTACTTTCTTTTTCTAATCTTTTGTTGTTAGTGTATAGGAATGCAAGAGATTTCTGTGTATTAGTTTTGTATCCTGCACCTTTACCAAATTCATTGATGAGCTCTAGTAGTTTTCTGGTAGCATCTTTAGAATTTTGTAAGTATAGTATCATGTCATCTGCAAACACTGATAGTTTTACTACTTCTTTTCCAATTTGGATTCCTTTTATTTCCTTTTCTTCTCTGATTTCTGTGGTTAAGACTTTGAAAAGTGTGTTGAATAAGAGTGGCGAAAGTTGACATCCTTGAAGTGTTCCTAATCTTTGAGTAGATGCTTTCAGTTTTCCACCACTGAGAATGATATTTGCTGTGAGTTTGTCATATATGACCTTTATTATGTTATGGTAGGTTCCCTCTATGCTCACTTTATGGAGAGTTTATCATAAATGGGTGTTGAATTTTGTCAAAAGCTTTTTCTGCATCTATGGAGATGATCATATGGTTTTTATTCTTCAATTTGTTAATATGGTGTATCACATTGACTGATTTGTGTATATTGAAGAATCCTTGCCTCCCTGGGATAAATCCCACTTGATCAGGGTGTATGATCCTTTTAATGTATTGTTGGATTCAGTTTGCTGGTATTTTGTTTCGTATTTTTGCATCTGTGTTCATCAGTGATATTGCCCTGTAATTTTCTTTTTATGTGATATCTTTGTCTGGTTTTGGTATCAGGTTGTTGGTGGCCTCATAGAATGAGCTTGGGAGTGTTCCTTCCTCTGACATATTTTGGAATAGTTTGAGAAGGGTAGGCATTAACTCTTCTCTAAGGGTTTGATAGAATTCACCTGTGACTAGTCTAGTCCTGGACTTTTGTTTGTTAGAAGATTTTTAATCACAGTTCAGTGATTTTTTAATCAAATTCAGTCCTTGTGATTGGTCTGTTCATATTTTCTGTTTCTTCCTGGTTTAGTCTTGGAAGGTTGTACCTTTCTAAGAATTTGTTCTAGGTCATCCATTTTATTGGCATATAATTGCTTGTAGTAGTCTCTCATGATCCTCTGTATTTCTGTGGTGTTCTTTGTAACTTCTCCTTTTTCATTTCTAATTTTATTGATTTGAGTTCTCTCCCTTTTTTTCTTGTTGAGCCTGGCTAAAGGTTTATCAATTTTGTTTATCTTCTCAAAGAACCGGCTTTTAGTTTCATTGATCTTCGCTATTGTTTTCTTGGTCTCTGTTTCATTTATTTCTGCTCCCATCTTTATGATTTCTTTCCTTCTACTAACTTTGGGATTTATTTGTTCTTTCTCTAGTTGCTTTAGGTGAACCGTTAGGTTGTTTATTTGAGAGTCTTCTTGTTTCTTGAGGTAAGATTTTATTGCTGTAAACTTCCCTCTTAGAACTGCGTTTGCTGCATTGCATAGGTTTTGGATTGTCATGTTTTCGTTGTCATATTTATCTAGGTATTTTTTGATTTCCTCTTTTATTTCTTCAGTGATCCATTGGTTGTTTAGTGACATATTGTTTAGGCATCATGGGTTTGTGTTTTTTGCCTTTTTTTCCTGTAATTGATTTCTAATATCATAGAGTTGTGGTTGGAAAAGATGCTTGATATGATTTCAGTTTTCTTAAATTTACTGAGGCTTTATTTGTGACCCAAGGTGTGATCTATCCTTGAGGATAGATCGTGTGCACTTGAAAAGAATGTTTATTCTGCTTCTTTCGGATGGAGTATCCTGTAAGTATCACTTAAGTCTAACTGGTCTAATGTGTCATTTATGGCTTTTGTTTCCTTATTGATTTTCTGCCTGGATGATCTGTCAATTGGTGTAAGTGGGGTGTTAAAATCACCCACTATTATTGTGTTACTGTCTGTCTCCCTTTCTATGGCTGTTATTAGCCTTTGCATTATATATTGAGGTGCTCCTATGTTGGGTGTGTATATATTTACAATTTTGTTATATCTTCTTCTTGGATTGATCGCATGATCGTTATGTTGTGTCCTTCCTTGTCACTTGTAACAGTCTATATTTTAAGGTCTATTTTGTCTTATAGGAGAATTGCTACTCCAGCTTTCTTTTGATTTCCATTTGCGTGGAATCTGTTTTTCCACCCCCTCACTTTCAGTCTGTATGTGTCCCTAGGTCTGAAGTATGTCTCTTGTAGACAATATGTATACCTGTCTTGTTTTTGTATCCATCCAGCCAGTCTGTTTCTTTTGGTTGGAGCATTTAATCCATTTACATTTAAGGTAATTATCGATATATATGTTCCTATTGCCATTTTCTTCATTGTTTTAGGTTTGTTTTTGTAGTTCTTTTTTCTTCCCTTTCTTTTCTTGTAGTTTGATGATCATCTTTAGTGTTGTGTTTGGGTTGCTTTTTCTTTTGTATGTGTATCTCTTGTAGTTTTTTGGTTTGCATTTCCCATGAGGTTTTGGGAAACCTATATATATACATGGTTGTTTTAATTTGCTGGTCTTAAAGTTTTAAGTTGCTGTTCTTAAAGTCTTTAAGCTGCTGGTTTTAAGTTGCTGGTCTTGTTTTAAGTTGCTGGTCTCTTAATTTCAAATGCAATTCCTATTTCCTGCATTTGTACTCGCCTCTTCTTACAGTTGCTAATTTCGATATCATATTTGTGTATAGATGATTTCCTGATTTTACTGTATGTTTGCCTTTGCCAATGAGCTTTCCCATTTGTTATTGTCTTATTTCTAGTTGTGGCCTCTTTTTTTTTTTTCCCCCTGCCTAGAGAATTTCCTTTAGCATTTCTTGTAAAGCTGGTTTGGTGGTGCTGAATTCTCTTAGCTTTTCCTTTTCTGTAAAGCGTCTGGTTTCTCCATTGAATCTGAATGAGATCTTTGCTGGGTAGAGTATTCTTGGTTGTAGATTTTTCCCTTTCATCACTTTAAATGTATCATGCCACTCTGCTGAAAAATCAGCTGATAACCTGAGGGGAAATTCCCTTGTATGTTATATGTTGCTTTTCCCTTGTTGCTTTCAATATTTTTCTTTGTATTTAATTTTTGTTAGTTTGATTAATGTGTGTCTCAGTGTGTTCCTTATTGGATTTATCCTGTATGGGACTCTCTGTGGTTCCTGTACTTGGGTGACTATTTACTTTACCATGTTAGGGAAGTTTTCAACTATAATCTCTTTAAATATTTTTCAGGTCCTTTCTCTTTCTCTTCTTCTTCTGGGCCCCCTATAATTCGAATGTTGGTATGTTTAATGTTGCCCCAGAGGTCTCTGAGACTGTCCTCATTTCTTTTCATTCTTTTTTCTTTATTCTGTTCTGCAGCAGTGATTTCCACCGTTTTGTCTTCCAGCTCACTTATCCATTCTTCCTCCTCAGTTATTCTGCTATTGATTCCTTCTGGTGTATTTTTCATTTCAGTCATTTTATTGTTGATCTCTGTTTGTTTGTTCTTTAGTTCTTCTAGGTCTTTGTTAAACATTTCTTTTATCTTCTCGATCAGGGCCTCCATTCTTTTTTCGAGATCTTGGATCATCTTACTATCATTACTCTGGATTCTTTTGCAGGTAGATTGCCTATCTCCTCTTCATTTACTTGTTCTTGTAGGTTTTATCTTGCTCCTTCTTCTGCAGCATATTTCTCTGTTGTCTCATTTTGTTGTTCTTGTAGGTTTTTGTCTTGCGCCTTCATCTGCAACATATTTCTCTTTCGTCTCATTTTGTCTAACTTACTGTGTTTGTGGCCTCTTTTCCACAGGCTGCAGGATCGTAGTTCCTCTTGCTTCTGGTGTCTGCTCCCTGGTGGGTGAGGTTGGTCCAGGGGCTTGTACCATTATCCCCTTGTTGGTGGGGGGGGGGCAGTTGACTGGTGTTGTGATGACCAGAGCTTGCCCTGAATATTGAGTGGGGCCTCCCCTTTGTGCTGTCGTTGTCACTGACGTGTCAGGGGCAGGGTCTGCTTCCTAGTTGTTGGAGTAAAGGCCCCCAGTTCTGTTTCTTAGCTGTATTTCTGATCTTTGGTGCTAGGTAGGCAGGATTGAATCATTCCCACTGAAGGAGAGAAGCCACTGAGTGTTCCTCCTCTGGAGCTGTTCACCTGTGAATGTGCTTTGTTGTGTCCCCTTTCGTCCATTGTGCAGGCTCACAAAGTACACTGTGGTTGGCACTGCTCTCAGTCCCACCTTAACTCTGGGTATGCTGGCAGTTGGCCCTGGTAACTCTCAGGCATTTTTTTTTCCCAGGCCACCAGCATAGATTCACCAAGGTCAGTTCCCAGGACTGCAGTAGTCGTGCACCTGGATCCATCTTGGGAGCTATGGGGGCAGCTCAGACTCTGGCCTGGCCCAACCTCCCTGTGTAGGTGCCCAAAAAGCCCACATCTGCTAAAGCCAGACTCACCTCAGCTGCAGGAGCACTTGTTGTCCGTTCAGATGTTCCACAGGTGCTGAATTTAGGAGGCTGTCAGCGGAGGTGTAACTCTGTGGTTCGTGCAGGCACGAGGAGAGATTTCAGCTCTTCTTCCTTAGTCACATGGCCCCTGGGGCTCAGCTGTGGTTTCAGCCCCACCTCTGTGTGTGTTCCTCCCACCAGAGTCTGCTCTATACGTTGCTGTCAGGTGGGAGGGGGCTAAAGCAGTGATCAGGGCAAGCGGGCTGCCCAGCTGGGAGGGAGCTGAGGCAGCGATCAGGGGAGCAGGTCACCCAGGTGGGAGCGAGGGGCCGAGGAGGCAGTGATGGGGGTGTGTGAGCCTGCTCCAGAAGGAGCCCTCCCTAGTGCCCATGGAGACAGGGGCTGGTGCCCGAGGAGAGAGGCTGCAACGGCGGCCCCACCCTTTGCACATCACTCAACAGTGGCACTTCGCTTCTTTGTCAGTCCAGGCTTCCTCCACAAGCATTTCTGGTTGCGGAGCTCCTCACTCGCATCCCCTCAGTCTGTCTCCTCACAGCCAACAGCAGTCCCCTCCCCGGGTCTGCTCTCTAAACCCTATGTTTCAGCCCCCAGCCCCCATGTGCACTAGCAGTTGCCTTTCTCAGCCTGGGGTGCGCAGGGCTGTGGCACGGACCACCTTTATGGGTCTCCCTCTGTCCTGCCTGCCACAGACCGGTTGCTGCTCTCTCCTCCAAGCCCCTGGATCTCCCTTTCTGTCCCCATTGATCTCCCTACAGGTGAGGGGGCTTCCCCAGATGTGGGGACCTCTCCTCACGTTCAGCTGTCTTCCAGGGGCACAGGTTGCATCCTGCTTCCTCTCCTCTTCCTTTCCCCTTCTTTCTTCTGTCCTACCCAGTTGCATGAGGATCTTTCTTGTCCTTTTAGGTGTCCAAGGCCCTCTGCTAGTGTTCATCAGGTGCTCTGTGGGAATAGTTCCATTCATAGCTGTATTCTTGATGCGTTTGTGGGGAGAGATGAATTTCACGTCCTCCTCCTCTGCCATCTTGAGGATATCATGTCAGCTTTTATAATCAATTATTATCATATGACTTAAAATTCTATATACACTTAAAGAAAACTGACTTTGATGACAAAAACCAAATCCAAGCCAATCTGTCCTCCTAGCTGTGTTAATTCAGACAAGTTGTACCTTTCTGAGCCATACTTTTCTCATCCCGAGCAAGGAGCTATGGCCACATGTGCTTTCCTGCCAGGCACTTAAGAAAAGGGACTTCCTATCTGCAAGGCTAATTTTATTGTAATGAGACCATATGAGCAACAGGTTACATTTGGGTGTCAGAGATCCTCACCTCACACTTATCACCCCAAAATGTGTGCTTTCCTGTCAGTCTGGAAGTCACTGCTTTTCTTTGTCTGCTCAAGGACCCCTGTTGTTTACAAGATGTGTGGTTTCCTGCCATCTGGCCTGTGTCCCCCTTTCTCTGCTCGCATCTAGCTAACTGCCTGCTCTAACATTCCCCCCTCAAGGAGTCTGGACCCTTAAAATCTTTTAAGGGGCACAGGTCGATGGTCTGTCTTTTGTAACTGCTTGAAGCTGAGCATGGGTGCTGTCCCTACCTGTGGGTCTAGATCTCCTTGCTTATCTGTCAGAGATAGGGGTCTTGTTTAGAGTGGCAGAGATGGAGAGTGGGGAGTAGAAGGAGGCAGCAGCCTTGCCCAGTGGGTGTTGGTGGTCCCTATCTTCAGGTGGGATGGGTTGAAATCCCTGGCATAGCATCATTTGAAGTTGGAGTTGTTGTACCCTAGAGGATAGACATTTAGCTAGGTGGTTAAAAATACAAGGACCAAGGAGAAAGATGAGAAATATAGATGGGCCTGGAAATGGGAGAAGCCAAGTATATCCTGGAAACCATCCCTTTAGGGTCTCAGTCCATTCCTGCTTCCCTTGATTATACCTGTGGATCCAGGAAGCCTGTTCATAGATTTCTTGAACATTTACTTTTACTTCTCCTGTGACATTAATATATATGTAGCATGTTTTATTTACGATAGCACAAACCCCTCCTTGCCTTGCTAGGAGGTAGTCTAGGGCTCGATGGTTGTTGAAGGCCACCTCTGCCAGGGAATCTAGGGATTTCTGTAAGAGTGTGAGAGAGTCTCCAGTTCTCTTTAGTGTGCTGTCCAGGGAGGAGGTTAGATACGTCAGGGTTGCCTCATTGTAGGTAAATTTTCCCCAAAGGGCAGCTTCCCCTCGGGTCCCCATATTTCCTGCTAGCACCAGACCATAGGCCCTTTTTTGTCTCACATGGGTCACACTGAGGATGGTTATTTGGGCTGGAGCCATAGTTCCCAAGGTGTAGTCCCCATAATGAAGTATGGCGTCTAGATGTGAGAGAGCAGTGGCTTTGGTTATTGTGAGGTCCCACATAGGCATAATAATCCAGGCGGTGCTGGTAAAGCAGCGTCATTGGTTTGCTTATACAGCTGGAGAAAAGTTCTGGGAGGCGGGAGACAGTTGTGGAGAGGTCCCATCTGCATTTTTGGATTTGGTCCCTGGTTTGGAGTGTCCAGGGTGGGGTCTATATTCAGGGATAGTCATGGTAAGGGAGTGTCTGATATAATAGCTAGCACAAGCAGTTCTGTTGGCATTAGTTAGTGAGCTGTCATGCGTACATGGGTTTTGTTAGGGGTGCAGATGAAATGTAAAGAGGCTGGTGCACTATATCACTCCAATTTATAGGCTTAAAGTTATGCGACGACAGGCTTAGGCTTGTGTTAGAGGCTTAAGGGCTGAAGAGGGGTCTGTGTGTCTCCTCTGAGTATTGCTGTGACAAGGCGTGCATCCTGAGGTTTGACTGCAGATTAGGGAGGTTTTGGTGATATTTATAGCCCTTGAATAGGGAGGTGTGATGCAGTAACAGAGCGGAGGTGGCCTTTCCCAGGTAGCGATTAAGGAAAAATCCTGCCTAGGGTAATTAAAAGAAAATTGGTTAAAAGCTGAGAATACAGTATGGCTGTTGACTGTGTAGGCCTTGAGGCTGGAACTAATGTCTCCTGGGGTGGTGGGTTGGGGATGGCAAACCCAAGAGAGATTGAGATTTTACCCTTTAGCAATAATCCAGGAGTTATTGACTATTCTGTTATCTTTCCATGTTAAGTCTTGGGACCAAAGAGATTGGATAGGTAAGAGGAGAACAAGTAAGAGCCGGGGTAAGGTCCCTAGCATCTTTCAGAAGGAGAAAAAAAGGCTGCAGGCCATCTTTGGGTTTTTGGCAGGTCTTATCAAACCCAGCCT
This sequence comes from Monodon monoceros, assembly GCF_005190385.1. Lineage (NCBI taxonomy): Eukaryota > Metazoa > Chordata > Mammalia > Artiodactyla > Monodontidae > Monodon > Monodon monoceros. The sequence goes on along the minus strand of NW_021703781.1, from coordinate 7,458,968 downwards.
GGACAGAGGACTTCCCTCTTGGGTATAGGTGCAGAGCTAAAGCAATACTCATAAAAGATTCCAAGAGCGAGGAGGAGATCAAGGAGGACAACAAGTATGCAAATCCTCCACAGTATTTTGGTTATTTTGTGGGTGGACTGGGGTATCAGAGGGCAAAAAAGAAAATAGTGGCTCTGGGTAATCAGCCTTGGATCTGTGACATTTCTTTGTCCTTCCTGAGTAAGAGCTTCAGGTCCTGAAGAGGCTCTCGCATCCACCTGGACTCTTTTGGCCGTCCAAGGTCCTCCATGTCCTGTGAAGACTCAGGGGGAGGGGGAGGTTTAATTCTAGAAAGGTGCACCCAACTAGTGACCCCTGTAGTTTTACTACAGTAGGAGTGCTGAGAAGGACATAGTAAGGCCCTTTCCAGTCGGGCAGTAATTGATGAGAGGGGGACCCTTCTCTCCACGTTTTTAGGAAGACAGAATCTCCTGGCTGAACCTGCCATGGAGCCTCTTTCCTGGCTGGGGGCTGGCAAAACCTGATTTCCATATTCTGAAATCCTCATTTGGACTTGCTGCAGATTAATTAGGTACCTAATGAATTCACTGGTTTTGGTGTCTACCAAAATATCAGAGGATAAAAGGGGCCTATTGTAAGTCATTTCAAAGGGGCTGGGACTTAGCCCTGTTTTAGGTGTGACCCTGGCTCTCAGGAGGGCTATGGGTAAAAGCTTTGTCCAAGGGTCTCATGTCTCTTGACAAAGCTTAGCCAGGATTCTTTTTTCTTTTTTTTTCTTTTTCTTTTTCATTGAAATGTAGTTGATTTACATTGTAAATTTACTACATTTAATACAGTTAAAACTACTGTATTGGTTTCAGGTGTACAGCAAAGTGATTCAGTTATACATACATATATATGTATTTTTTTCAGATTATTTTCCCTTATAGGTTATTACAAAATATTGAGTATAGTTCCCTGTACTATGTAGTAGGTATTTGTTGTTATCTATTTTATATATAGTAGTGTTTTTCCATTAGTCCCAAACTACTATTTATCTCTCCTCCCCCCCCGCCCCAGCTTTCCCCTTTGGTAACCATAAGTGTGTTTTCTATGTCTGTGGGTCTATTTCTGTTTTGTATAAAAGTTCATTTGTATACTTTTTCTAAGATTCCACATATAAGCGATATCATATCATATTTGTCTTTCTCTATCTGGCTTACTTCAGTTATTATGGTAATCTAGGTCCATCCACGTTGCTGCAAATTGTATTATGTCATTCTTTTGATGGCTGAATAGTATTCCATTGTATATCTGTACCATGTCTTCCTTATCCATTCATCTGTTGATAGACATTTAGGTTACTTCCATGTCTTGGCTATTGTCAATCATGGTTCAATGAACATTGGGGTGCAGGTATCTTTTGGAATTAGGGTTTTCTCCAGATATATGACCAGGAGTGGGATTGCAGGATCATCTGGTAGCTATATTTTGGTTTTTTACAGAACCTCCATACTTTTCTCCATAGTGGCTGTACCAACTTGCATTCCCACCAAGAGTATAGGAGGTTTCCTTTTTCTCTACATCCTCTCCAGAATTTATTTGTAGCCTTTTTAATGATGGCCATTCTGACCGGTGTGAGGTGACACCTCATTGTAGTTTTGATTTTAATTTCTCTAATAATTAGTGATGTTGAGCATCTTTTCATGTGCCCTTTGGCCATTTGTATATCTTCTTTGGAGAAATGTCTATTTGGGTCTTTAAATTGTTTGCTTTATTTTGATATTGAGCTGAATGAGTTGTTTGTGTATTTTGGAAATTAAGCCCTTGTAGGTCACATCATTTTCAAATATTTTCTTCCATTGTGTAGGTTGTCTTTTAGTTTTGTTTATGGTTTCTTTCACTGTGCAAAAGCTTTTAAGTTTAATTAGGTCCCACTTGTTTATTTTTGGAAAGAAATTGAAGATGACAGAAAAAGATGGAAAGATATACCCCGTTCTTGGATTGGAAGAATCAATATTGTCAAAATGACTAAACTACCCAAGGCAATCTACAGGTTCAGTACAATTCCTATGAAATTACCAATGGCTTTTTTCACAGAACTAGAACAAAAAATTTTTAAATTTGTATGGAAACACAAAAGACCCTGTTTAGCCAAAGCAATCTTGAGAAAGAGAAACAGACCTGGAGGAATCAGGCTCCCTGATTTCAGACTACACTACAGAACTACAGTAATCAAAACAGTATGGTACTGGCACAAAAAACAGACATATAGATCAATGGAACAGGATAGAAAGTCCAGAAATAAACCCACACACCTATGGTCAATTAATCTATGACAAAGGAGGCAAGAATATACGATGGAGAAAAGAAGTATCTTCAATAAATGGTGCTGGGAAAACTTGAAAGCTACATGAAAAGGATGAAATTAGAACATTCTCTAATACCACACACAAAAATAAACTCAAAATGGATTAAAGACCTAATTTAAGACCATATATTATAAAACTCCTAGAGGAAAACACAGGCAGGATTCTTTTTTAAAGTTGATTGCCCTTTCTATTTTCCCTGTCGATTGAGGCCTCCAGCCAGCATGGAGGTGGTAGCAAATGCCTAGGGCAGTAGAGATTTGTTGTGTAATCTTAGCCACAAAAGAGGGGCCATTATCACTTTGTAAAGACCGTTGAAGTCTGAACCAAGGAATTATTTTCTTTCATAATGCCTTCGTTACTTTCCTAAGCTCTCTGGTCCTTGTTGGAAAGGCATCCTTCCACCCAGTGAAAGTGTCAATAAAAATTAGGAGGTATTTATCTCTCTGGGAGGATGGCATCTGGTTAAAGTCTTCTCCCAGATAAGTTCCTCTTCTTTGGATGGCTGGAGGAGGGGTGGGGGCCTGTTTTCCCTCTGGGCTGTTACGGTAGCATATGTTACAGGCCTTTGTGATTTCTAAGATAGTCTGAGAAAGGCCTATGCCAGAAAAAGCTTTTTCTGCCAGGCTAGTCAAAGCACCCCTCCCCAGATGAGAGGAATCATGGAGTGCCTTTAAAATTTTCCATTGTAATGCTCTGGGCAGCATTATTGTATGTTCCTTAATCCACCATCCCTTGGGGCCCTTTTGATATCCCCTAGTTCTAGCCTACTTTATTTCCTTATTTATATAATGGGGTGGCAAAAGCAGGCTGAGGGTTGGTACATGGAGGGAGTAAGGTAACCTGAGTTGAAGGGGTTTTAAGAGCTGCACTCTGCTGTCTTGTCAGCCAGGTTGTTTGCTTTTACTAGTGTGAATTTCCCTTCTGGTATCTCTTAGAGTGGATAACTGCCATTTCCTTAGGGTCTTGTACTGCCTGTAGGAGTTCCAAGATCTCCTGGCAGTGCTGGATTGGGGAGCCCCATGCAGTCAGGAGTCCCCTGTGTTTCAAGAAGGCAGCATGTGCATGTAACACCAAAAATGCATACTTAGAATCCATATAGATATTGATCCTCTTGTCTTTTCCTAGCCTTAGAGCTTGAGCTAGGGCTATAAGCTTGGCTTCTGGTGCCAGGGTTTGGGGTGGCAGGGCATCAGCCTCTACGAGCTCATGTAAATCTACGATGGCATACCCTGCTTTCTGGACGCCATCATGTATGTAGCTACTTCCATCAGTAAACCAGTCAGCGTCAGGGTCCTCGAGGGGCTGGTCCCTAAGGTCAGGTCTGCTGGAATACACCTGTTTGATGGTCTCAGTACAAGAATGAGACAACTCCCTTGGGCTTTCTCTTGGCATACAGGTAGCTGGATTTAAGGCCTGACATACTTTAAGGGTCACTTCAGGAGTGTCAAGAAGGATGGCCTGATATTTTGTGAGGCAGCCTCCAGTCAGCCATTGTTGTCCTTTAATTTCTAATACTCCCTGTACCTGGTGTGGGGTTAATACTTCCAGGGGTTGATCCGTGGTGAGTTTTGTGGCCTCTTCAACTAGCAGGGCTGTGGCTGCTATGGCTCTCAGACAGCGTGGCCATCCTGAGGCCACTGGGTCCAATTGCTTGGAGAGATATACCACTAGCCATGGAACCGGCCCTACTTTTTGGGTGAGAACTCCCAGGGCTATTCCGTTTCTCTGAGGTAAATAGAGTAAAGGGCTTGTTAAGATCTGGGATCCCTATAGGGCTCGGGCACTAGTCAGGGCTGTCTTTATCTAGTCAAATGCTCTTTGTAAATTCCCTGTCCAATATAGAGGGTCTGTGTCCATTCCCTTCAAGGCCTCATACAGTGGTTTTGCCATGAGACCAACCCTGGGGATCCAAATCCTGTAAAACCCAGCCCTTCCTAAGAAGGTTCTGAGCTGTTTCTTTGTGTGTGGTCATTGTAAATAGAGGATTGCTTCCTTATGCTGGGTCGTAAGGGTGCGCTTCTCTTGGCTTAGAACATGTCCCAGGTAGGTGACCCTCTGGGAGGAAATTTGGGCTTTCTGGGGGGATACTTTATACCCCCTGGAGGCCAGGAAACTGAAGATCTGTACAGTGTTTTGGTCTGAAGCTTCCTTTGAAGGGCTGCAGATAAGGAGTCATCTGCATATTGTAATAATGCCCTCATATCTAACTTTAGTTTCCTTAGTTCCAAGGCCTTGCCAAACAGTCCAGGTATATTACTGGGTCTCATTAGTGTCTGGGTCAGTCCATTCAAGAGCAAAAATGTATTGAGAATCAGGGCGAACAGGTATACAGAAGAAGGCATTTTAAGATCAAGGACTGTAAACCAGGTGTATCCTTTGGGACCAAGTAAGGATTGTGTATGGGTTGGGAACAATTGGATGAAGAGGAATTACAGCTTCACTTAAGATTCAGAGATCTTGGACCATTCTATATTCCCTACTAGGTTTGAGGACAGGTAGGATTAGAGTATTACAGGGAGATTGACATGGCACCCAAAGCCTATATATATATATATATATATATATATATATATATATATATATATTTTTTTTTTTTTTTTTTTTTTTTTTTTTACGGTACGCGGGCCTCTCACTGTTGTGGCCTCTCCCGTTGCGGAGCACAGGCTCCGGACGCGCAGGCTCAGCGGTCATGGCTCACGGGCCCAGCCACTCCGCGGTACGTGGGATCTTCCCGGACCGGGGCACGAACCCGTGTCCCCTGCATCGGCAGGTGGACTCTCAACCACTGCGCCACCAGGGAAGCCCAAAAGCCTATATTTGATAAATTTTGAGATTAGGGGTTGGAGTCTCTGGTTTTATGGGGTGTTGCTGCCTGGAAAGGAAGTTGTTAGTTTCTTTTAAGGTGATTTTTATAGGAGTGACAAACTTTGCCTTCCCTGGGATTCCCTGATCCCAGACCTGTAGATCTATAAGTTTTTCTGGGGGAATATTTTGGGCTGGACTGTCCATGTCTCGTATGATACATAGTCCAGCCAAAAATATTCTTGCTTTTGGTTTTCAGGGAGAGTAAGAGTCACCCCCAAGGCTGAGAGAAAGTCCCTTCCAAGTAATGGTCTAGGGCATTCAGGCATGACAAGAAACTTGTGAGTTATAAGTATCTTTCCCCAGGTGCAAGGTAGAGGGGTGGTGAAATGTTTTAGCTTTGGTCTTCCTTCTACTCCAATAATAGAGCAGGTTTCGGGGGCAAGGGGCCCAGTGTGAGAAGTCAGGACAAAGTAAGTGGCTCCTGTGTCCACGAGAAACTGGAGAAGTTTACCTGTCACGTCTCCTGCAGTTCTTCCTGTGTGATGATGACGGTCTCCTCAGGAGCCCTGGGAGGTCCTGGGTCCTGTCAATCAAACACTGCCGTGACTGGCGTGGGGGAATTACCTCACTTGCTTCGGAGCTGGGGGCATGCGCTCCTCCAGTGGTGTACCTTCTTACAGTGTGGGCATGGCATCCTGGGTGTAGCTGGGACCTGTTTCCTGGGCATTCCTTCCTCTAGTGTTTGGGGCTCCCACAGCTAAAAAAGTTTCCCTTTCCTGGCAGGGGTCTTCTGGGAGTACTTTTGGGGTGACCAGGTGGTGGGTTAGGTCTTGTCGTGATGGCTGCCAAAAGCCTAGCCTGCAGTCGTCCCTTTCTTAAGTCACACTGTTCCTTCCTTTCCTCCTCAGCCTGGTCGCTATTGCTAAAGACCCTGAAGGCCGTATCAATAAAAAGGTTGAGAGACGTTTGGGGCCCCATGGCAAACTTTTGAAGCTTTCTATGGGTGTCAGGGGCTGACTGGCTAATGAAGTGGGTTGCAAATACTATGTGTCCCTCAAAAGTGTCTGCATCTACATTCATATACTTTCTGAGAGTATCTGTTGATACCAATCGGGCTTGAAGTAGGATTGGATTTTCATCTTGGCCTTGGGTGATCTCTTTAACCATATCATAGTTAACAGGGTTAATTATGCATTGTTTCATCCCTTCAGCAAGGCAGAGGATCATGTGATCCCTTCTAGTGATACCAGGCTGGCCTGGCCAATAGTCCCAACTGGGATCCATTAGAGGCACTGCTGTCATGTCCACAGGGCATTGGTGAGGTTGGGTGACATGTAATCCATCAGCATATGTTTGAGCCTGTGCCCAAATATGGGTCTTTCCTCAGTGGTGCAGCAGTGGGAAAGAACAATATTTAGGTCCTTCCAGGTAAGGTCAAAGGATAGAGTTAGTCCCGGGAATTCTTCAGTGAGCCAGCGAGGGTCCTCGGAGAATCAGCCTAAGGGAGTGCAGCAGTGGGTTGGACAAAGACAAAGGGGTGTGGGGCTTCCCTGGTGGCGCAGTGGTTGAGAGTCTGCCTGCCGATGCAGGGGACACGGGTTCGTGCCCCGGGCCGCGGAGCGGCTGGGCCCATGAGCCATGGCCACTGAGCCTGCGCATCCGGAGCCTGTGCTCCCCCTATGGGAGAGGCCACAACAGTGAGAGGCCCGCGTACCAAAAAAAAAAAAAAAGAAAAAGGGGTGTGGACTCCGGTAACTCCCTGAGGCCCACTTACTACTTGCTGAAGGGGGCTGGGAAACTCTGGCTGCACTGCTGGTATGGAAGGGTAAAGAGTCTTATAGGGCAGGGGAGGAGCTGAAGATGGTGAAAGAGTGTGGGGCTTGGGTCTTCTGTCTGGGGCTTGTGTTCCTGCACAGATGCCACTAGAGAGGGCTTTGGTGTAGCCTGAATGGGTCCCAGCCAGCAAGGTTCCCTAACATAGGACTTGCGTAGCTCCAGGTTCTCTCTTAGGGCCACAAAAGCCTGAACATAAGGAACTTCTGTTCATTTAGATGTCTAACTGTAGGATGTTATGCATTATAGTTGAGGCTTCTATTTTCTGGTCAGGCCTCATCGTCCTCAAGTTTATATTGGGGCCAGGCTGTGTTACAAAAGAAAGCAAGTTTTTTTCATTTTAAACAATCTAGAGGAAACGTGTCCTAGGGACTCCGAATGCACCTGAGGGGTCAGTCCTTGGGGATAGAAGAGGTGTTTCCTATCACTCCTTCAGGGAGATGGTGCTCCCGTAACAGAGAGGTGCACTGGCGTTAGGAGGTCCCGTGGCACTTCCCTAGGACAGGACTTGTTCCAGGTGTCCCTGTCCACCTAGTCCCTTCCATACTAGTCACAATGGGGGTTAGCTACTCCCCCATACGGCGATCCTGCTGGCCCCAGCATCCTGGGGCCTGTGTCCTATCGTGGTGTCTGCGGTACCCAGGATGAGTGACCGTCCTGAAGGCTTCTCTATAGATTCTGTGGCCAACGATTAATCTCTGTGTTCTGGGGTATGTACTTCTAGAACAGACATCCTCATAGTTCCAGGACCTATTTAGGTTACAGCTTTTTTTCCCTAAGAGGATGGTGTATTTCTGGAAACAGGCACTGGTCATTAAGGGAGGTGGTTTGTGAAAAAGCTTCTCTTTTCCCTTCCCTTTTGTGGGCAGCACCCCCTGGCCTGGGTGCTACCCTGCCCCTGCCCCCAGAATGCTCCATGCAGCGGGCAGCGCCACCAGCCGGGGGTGGGGGGGGGATATGGTGGCCCAAGGTGGAGGCACTCTGTCTGCACTTGGTGGGATGGAGGGCCCGACAGCCCTGCGAGAACACTCCCAATCACGCAACCCAGGATAGGGGGAGGCAAGCATGGCAAACGGGGGTCATGTGTCCCTGGGGCGTGGCCATGCATGCGTCCCGCCCGCAGCATGAACTGCCCCGTGCCCACAGTGTGAGTTGGGGGCGGGGATGGATCCCGCTTGTGTGGCGGACCGTGGAGGGGGCTGGCCGAATGCAGGGCGCCGTGCAGAGGCGAGTGGAGAAGGATGGCAGCCCAGATGCAGCCCCACCGCCGCTGGTTCCAACCGCACGGGGCAGGACTGTCCCCCTTCCCAACACCGGGGGTTATGTACACAGACCACCCACGGCACAAGGGAGCTCCCGAAGGGACCGTAACAGCCATGGGCACGGTGTGAACTCTCTTACAGTCTGAGTAAGGCTGCATTTTATACTTCCACACAATTGAACCCGAGGACAGCTAATTAAATGGTGGATAAGGCAAACCCAGAGGGCAAAGCTCCTATGGTTTGGGTCCCTAGCCGCCTGTGAGAATGCTTGGAAACTTCTCCTGACGTGCCTTGCGAGCAATGAGAGGTATAAGACCTAACGGCAAGGTTGGAAAATGCCTGGCAGATTCACTTTCCCCATTTCCAGCAGAGTAAGGCATGAAAAAAGAATGGAAAGTAAAAGATAGGGACACAGAGAGAGACAAGGATAGTCAAGCATAGGTGGACCAATAATAAGCCTATAAGGGTAGCTGCAGGGAGTGGGTGGTGGTATGCTTTTAACTGTGTGCCTAAAAACGTTGCCCGGAAATTGCCTTGAGGTGGGAGGACAGACCTATTGTCATCCGGAGGAGAGTCTTCCAGCGGCTTTTAGATGCTCGACTCCTGCCCACATCTTTGCAACAACAGGTCCGAAAATGGGACAGACAATAAGAGAGGGGGAGAGAGAGAGAGAGGGAGGGAATGGAGGGGGGAGAAATGAATGGCAGGAAGCAAGGCAGCGCCTCTCAAGCGTAAGGGAGGCTAGAGGCTGAGGCTTACGAAATTCCCCTGGCTGCCTCGCCAAAGATGATACTGGCAGCTAATTTCTTGTCTCGTCGCAGTAGGAATTCAGGGACAAGGCGGGAGGTCAGGAAAGTAAAGCAAGGGTTTATTTAAGCGATTGTATGCTCCCTAGGGGAGAGCAGCCTGGCTCCGGTGAGTAGCTGCCCTGAGTTTCTTTGGGAAACTTCTTATATGGATGTAGAAAAGAAGAGGTGGAATATTCATTTGGGAGGGAGAGGTTTGGGGGTTCTTTTCCCTGATTTTCATCAGCCCCACCTTCCTGAGGGGAGGAAGGATTTTTGTCCTTAGTTAGCCTTGATTGGAAGTATCGTGGCATCAGTGCACGATAAGAACTTCTTATATGCAAGGCTAATTTTATTGTAATGAGGGCATAGTGACCAAAAGGTTACAATGGACACCAGAGATTCCCGCCTTTTCCCACCTTTCTTTGTCTGACTTCAGGACACTTGTCACCCCAAAATGTGTGGTTTCCTGTCGGTCTGGAAGTTCCTACTTTTCTTTGTCTACCCAAGGACCCTGGCTGTTAGGTGTGTGGTTCCTGCCATTTGGCCCACCTTGCTGTGCTCCTATCTAGCTAACTGCCTGCTTTAGCTGTTTATCTTACGGAGTAGGATCAAGAGATGTTTCCAAAGAAAAGAAGTGGGGTAGGAATAGATGAAATAAGAAGGGAGAAAAATGGCTGAGAGAGTGGAAGCAGAGACATGAAGATAGGATATTATGATACTTTGTGATTGTCTGAATATTTGGAAATTTCTGAGGGGATTACATTTCTTCAGTGTGAGTTAGGCAGCCCTGAGCTTAATCACAGAAGTAGAGAGTCCCAGTGTGTTTGTAATTCGTGCAACATTTCCTGGGAGATTTAATAATAACGCCAATGCAGAAAATCTGCCCCTTCCCCTTTGAGGCCTTGAGACAGAAACAAAGAGGTACCCTCCTCCTCTGTCGGCCACTGACAGCACCAGTGACAGTTTCTAAAGTGACCAGCTCTGCGCCTTTAGTCCTCCTCCAACACTGATGGCCAAAGGCCACGAGTGGAAGGAAGCTTCCTTTCCTGAATTCAGCCTTTCTCTGCTTCTCCCCGAGCACTTGTCTGTCACTGACCAGGGCTCTAAAGCCAGGAGCAATCAATCAGGAGAGTCTACAAGAATCTGCAGAATCCTGGGGACAACTAGGAATTTGTTCGCTCACCTCTCACTTGTAACTGTTGTTTCATGTCAACTCTGACTTTGGCATTATGAACAGAAAACCTGAATCTGTCAGACTTTATGTCCCAGAATAACATTTATTCCTCTCCGTTGCGTGCTTCCTCTGAAGTGTTTTGTGGCAAAGGGGAACGTGGTCTTGGATATTTTGTGGAGCTGACCTCATTTATTTTATCCAGACTCCTCAGAACATGAGGTCACCTCCTTGAGCAGGACTTAGGACTCCCACAGCACGGACAAATTGACTCCTTCACCCAAATAAAAATGTTACTGAGAGGTTTAGTATGAGCCTCCCCAGAATGCGCCACTCTGGCATGTGGATTACTTTGAGCTGAAGTCAATCAAGCCTCAGAAGACTCAGGAAGAGTTTTTTACCTCCTCCTTAAGTGTCTAAAAGAATTCAGATAGAAGACCTGGTCCAGGAAGAGAACCATCACCAGGGATAACTACAGAGAGTGTGGGCTGGTGTGGGAGGCTGGGGGGAGCCCAGCAGGGCCTGTTTGTTCTACCTGGCACGGCAAAAACTTGTTTACCAAATATTTGGTAAACCGTCCTGTGATTGTCTTCCTTCCCTTTGAAGGCCCAGACCCCACTCTCTTCTCCTGAGCTCAGGATGGCACATAAGCTTCAGTTGCCTCACTGTTGGGAGCCTCTCATGTCTTTGTGGGGCTCACGTACATAAAAAAACTGTTTTTCTCCTGTGAACCTGTCTTATGTCCATTTAACCTGCCAAAGAACCTAGAAAGGAAGAAGGGCAAAGTTTTTCAAGACAAATGCAAAATCTAAGTACCACAGCTGTGATGTGCCAATGGGCTGAAAAATGACAGTAGATACCCAGCACTGCCCTTGGTACACAGTACCTGTTCAATTAGCATTGGAACATTTCATATATCACTTACTGGTGTGCCAGTCCTCTTCCAGATTAAGACAGAAAATGAATCCCTATTGTTGCATGGAAATGAATTTTCCCTGAATAAGGAAGAGTTCTTAAAATGAAAGCTGATTAAAAATTAAAATGATTCGGGAGACAATGATTTTTCTGTTATTGGTGGTTTCCAAGAAATCTGGATGACCCCAAGACAAGGAAATGACAGGGGTGGAGCTAGGTGATTCAAAATGCTCCATAGCTCTGAGGTTCCGTAATCATAAAAGCAGAAAACTTGCTAGCTACAGGGACGTATGACAGGCCTTAAGGCAGTGTTTGGATTGCGCTAGACACACACAACTTAAAAGCTCAAGGCTTTTTGATGCATCCCAGTTATAAGTGAAATGGAGAAAGAGGGTGAGAAAGTTAAATAGTTTAATCAGAGCAGTTTTACAATTCTAAAATTAACAAGCAGACCTTGTAATAAAAGAGCTCCAATATTTGCAAAATGACCTTGCTTCCATTCTGAATCTCTTTTTTATTTGTAAAGATTCGCATTACATTTAAAAGGACTCAAAATGGAGGGATTGATATATTATTATCCGTGTTTTTTGATGCAACTGATGAAATCCCTGAATGGATATTGCTTCAGCTTTGATATTAAAAAAATGGCCTGACAAGAAGTCCTTAATCCACAACTGATCACAGGTGGCCGAAAGAAAGAGAAAAACCCAAAACTACTGTCAAGTTCATAATGTATCACATTGTTGGTGGATGACACTGGCTCCAAATATACAATTAAGCCCACGACACTTTATTACTATGAATATAATTATCATGAAAGTTCTTTCACGTGGATCAACTTGCTTCTGAAGGTTTTCTTGGTTCGTTTAAACTTGCATAATAAACATGCAATGAATTATTTCTTTTGAAAGTATATTTTTTGCAGTCTTTTTGTTTTCATACAAAGATTTCATAAAGTTGCAATATTGCATCAGAGCATTACCAGAATAAGAGCACAGGGGGAGGGGAAATGGGAATCTGGATGAATGAGAAGAACCTCCTCTCATCCTGAGACAGGCCACCCGTCTTTTTTAAAAGGTGCACGCAAACTGCTTTTCTTACCCTCCCCCACCAAAGAAAAACATGAAAGAAAAAAAAAACCCTCACAAAAATCAATCTAACTAAGAAAAAAAGTCGACATAAGGAAAATAAAGATGTTTTTTCATGCACATATCTTCTGCATAGCTCAACCCACATATAGTAAGGCACTATTTCCCTTCGTAACTGGTGTCCACGGCAATCTGGTAAGTGCTACAGTGCTCTGTGACCATTAGAGAGTTCCTTTCTGGATGGTGAAATAAAGAGGCCGGATGAGTGTGGCTGCCACGCTTCTCTGTGAAAGCCCCATAGTGCAAGCTGATTTCCAGGAGTCTCAGAAGGAAATCTGTGTGTGTAACAATTGAGAGTCTCCAGAATGGTTTTCTTTCCAAAGTTCCTATTTTGTCCTTGTATGAATTTAGATTATTCTTCAGTCATTATTCTCAAAGAAAATACACTAGGTGGGGGAAAAAGCACAGTCAAGTCTTCAGAAACACAGCTTCACTGCTCCGAGAAAGCATATAATGCTGGCAATTCAGAAAATCAGCAGATGTTTCCAAGGGAACAGAGAGAGAGACAGAAGAACAGAGACAAAGACAGAGAGAGCGTGTGTGTGTGTGTGTGTGTGTGTGTGTGTGTGTGTGTGTGTGTGTGTGTGTTTGTTTTCGGAGGTGATCTGGGACTGAGATTAATTTAGCTGGTCTTCGTACTGTTTCCGGAAACAATCCCCAGCGGGGAAAAATTCCCAGCACCTTTCTTGATACATCTTCCAAACATAAGATTCCTGTAAAAGTAAAACAATGTGTTAAGAACATGTCTTTCCCTAGGATCTCTGTGTTACCACAAAATATAAGATAGAAAGAGACTCAAATTTGTTATTTTACATACATATATATATATATGTCACATACGTATAATGGTGTATTACACATAATTATAATCCCAAATTCATTTAGATAGTTCCTAATTATACCAGGTCTTATCTATTTCTACTAATAAATAATCTTCATCCTCACTGTAATATAATAATGATAAAAACCTATTTGTGATATATGATTTTGAGGGTTCCTTAAAACTATTATTTTTGTTTAATTGTACCATTCAAAGTCAAACTATTAACAATGGCAGGTGAATATTTGTGGAGGGAGAATTTCAAATAGCTCGGGCAGAACCTTAAACATTTAATATGCAATTATTTATTTATTTTAATTTTTAAAATTGAAGTATAGTTGATTTACAGTGTTGTTAGTTTCAGGTGTACAGCTAAGTGATTCAGTTATACACATACATATATTTTTTTCTCAGATTATTTTCACTTATAGGTTATTACAAAATATTGAGAATAGTTCCCTGTGCTATACAGTAGGTATTTGTTGCTATCTATTTTATATATAGTAGTGTGTGTATGTTAATCACAAACTCCTAATTTATCCCTTCCACTCCTTTCCTCTTTGGTAACCATAGATATGTTTTCTATGTCTGTGGCTCTATTTCTGTTTTGTATATAAATTTATTTGTATCATTTTATTTTTGGTTCCACATATAAGAGATATCATGATTTTTGTTTTTGTCTGACTTAACTTAGTATCATAATCTCTAGGTCCATTCACGTTGCTGCAAAAAGCATTATTTCATAATTTTTTATGCCCAAGTAATATTCCATTGTGCGTGCGTGTGTGTGTGTGTATCACATCTTCTGTATCCACTCATTTGTCAGTGGACATTTAGGTTGTTTCAGTGTCTTGGCTATTGTAAATAGTGCTGTAGTAAACATTGGGGTACATGTATCTTTTCAAATTAATGGTTTTCTCCAGATATATACCCAGGAGTGGAATTGCAGGATCATATGGTAGCTCTATTGTTAGTTTTTTAAGGAACCTCCATACTGTTCTCCATAGTGGCTGTACCCATTTACAATCCCACCAACAGTGTAGGAGGGTTCCTTTTTCTCCACACCCTCTCAGTATTTATTATTTGTAGACTTCTTGATGACAGCCATTCTGACTGGTGTGAGGTGATACCTCATTGTAGTTTTGATTTACAGTTCTCTCATAATTAGCAATGCTGAGCATCTTTTCATGTGCTTCTTGGCCATCTGTATGTCTTCTTTAGAGAAACGCCTATTTAGGTCTTCTGCCCATTTTTGATTGGGTTGGTGGGTTTTTTTTATATTAAGGTGTAGGAGCTGTTTGTATATTTTGGATATATTTTGTATATCCTTTGTCAGTTGCATCATTTGCAAATATTTACTCCCAGTCCGTAGGTTTTCTTTCCATTTTGTTTATGGCTTCCTTTGCTATTCAAAAGATGTTAAGTTTAGTTAGGTCCCACTTGTTTATTTTGGTTTTTATTTCCATTACACTAGGAGACAGATCCAAAAAGATACTGCTGTGATTTATGTCAAAGAGTGTTCTATGTTTTCTTCTAGGAGTTACACAGTATCCAGGCTTACATTTAGGTCTTTAATCCATTTTGAGTTTATTTTTGTGTGTGGTGTTAGGGAGTGTTCTAATTTCATTCTTTTACATGTAGCTGTCCAGTTTTCCCAGCAGCACTTATTGAAGAGACTGTCTTTTCTCCATTGTATATTGTACCTCCTTTGTTGTAAACTAATTGACCAAAGGTGCGTTGGTTTATTTCTGGGATTTTTTTTTAATTGTTATTGGAGTATATAATTGGTTTACAATGTTGTGTTAGTTTCTGCTGTACAGCAAAGTGAATTTATATATTTATATATAAAAATGAAATAATTATGAATATAATTATCATGTATATATATATCTATATATATACATATGTATATATATCTCCTCTCTTTTTTAGATTTCCTTCCCATTTAGGTCACCATGGAACATGGAGTAGAGTTCCCTGTGTTACACAGTAGGTTCTCATTAGTTATATATTATATATGTAGTAGTGTATATGTGTCAATCCTAATCTCTCAGTTCATCCCACCCCCCCTTCCCCCTCGATATCCATAAGTTTGTTCCCTACATCTGTGTCTCTATTTCTGCTTTGCAAATAAGTTCATCTGTACCATTTTTCTAGATGCCATGTATAAGTGATATTCCATATTTTTTTCTTTCTCTGATTTACTTCTCTCTGTATGACAGTCTCTAGGTTTGTCCACGTCTCTGCAAATGGCACTATTTCGTTCCTTTTTATGGCTGAGTAATATTCCATTGTATATATGTTCCACATCTTTATCCATTCCTCTGCTGATGGACATTTAGGTTGCTTGTCCTGGCTATTGTAAATAGTGCTGCAATGAATATTGGGGTGCATGTATCTTTTTGAATTATGGTTTTCTCAGGGTATATGCCCAGTAGTGGGATTGCTGGGTCATATGGTAGTTCAATTTTTAGTTTTTTGATGGACCTCCATACCATTCTCCATAGTGGCTGTACCAATTAACATTCGCACCAACAGTGTAGGAGGGTCCCCTTTTCTCCACATCCTCTCCAGCATTTATTGTTTATAGAGTTTTTTGATGATGGCCATTCTGACTGTTGTGAGATGATACCTTACTGTAGTTTTGATTTGCATTTCTCTAATAATTAGTGATGTTGAGCATCTTTTCATGTGCCTCTAGGCCATCTGTATGTCTTCTTTGGAGAAATGTCTATTTAGGTCTTCCACCCATTTTTTGATTGGGTTGTTTGTTTTTTTGATATTGAGCTGCATGAGCTGTTTGTATATTTTGGAGATTAATCCCTTGTCGGTTACAAATATTTTCTCCCATTCTGAGGCTTGTCTTTTCATTTTGTTTATGGTTTCCTTTGCTGTGAAAAAGCTTTTAAATTTAATTAGGTCCCATTTGTTTTTGTTTTTATTTTCATTACTCTAGGAGGTGTTATCTAAAAAGATCTTGCTGTGATTTATGTCAAAGAGTGTTCTGCCTCTGTTTTCCTCTAGGAATTGCATAGTATCCGGCCTTACAATTAGGTCTTTAATCTATTTTCAGTTTATTTTTGTGTATGGTGTTAGGTAGTGTTCTAATTTCATTCTTTTACATGTAGCTGTCCAGTTTTCCCAGCACCACTTGTTGAAGAGACTGTCTTTTCTCCATTGCATATTCTTGCCTCCTTAATCATCGATTAGTTGACCATAGGTGTGTGGGTTTATCTCTGGGCTTTCTATGCTGTTCCATTGATCTATATTTCTGTTTTTGTGCCAGTACCATACTGTCTTGATTACTGTAGCTTTGTAGTGTAGACTGTCAGGGAGCCTGATTCCTCCAGTTCCATCTTTCTTTCTCAAGAGTGCTTTGACTATTTGGGGTCTTTTGTGTCTGCATACAAATTAAAAATAATTTTGTTCTAGTTCTTTGAAAATGCCATTGGTAATTTGATAGGGATTACACTGAATCTCTAGATTGCCTTGGGTAGTTTATTCATTTTTCAAAAAATTTATTTTATTTTATTTATTTTTGGCTGCGCTGGGTCTTCATTGATTCACACAGGCTTTCTCTAGTTGTGGTGAGCAGGGGCTGCTCTTCATTGTGGTGCATGGGCCTCTTATTGTGGTGGTCTCTCCTGTTGCAGAGCACAGGCTCTAGGCGCACTGGCTTAAGTAGTTGTGGCTCGCAGGCTCCAGAGCACAGGCTCGGTAGTTGTGGTGCACGGGCCTAGTTGCATTGCGGTATGTGGGATCTTCCTGGACCAGGGCTCAAACCCATGTCCCCTGTGCTGGCAGGTGGACTCCTAACCATTGCACCACTAGGGACGCCTGATTTATTCATTCTGACAATATTGATTCTTCCAACCCAAGAACATGGTATATTTTTCCATCATGTTGTGTCATCTTGGTTTCTTTCATCAGCATCTTATAGTTTTCAAAGTACAGGTCTTTGCCTCCTTAGGTAGGTTTATTCCTAGGTATTTTATTCTTTTTGATGCGGTGGTAAATGGGATTGTTTCCTTTGTTTGTTTTTGTCCTTATGAAATTTTATTTTTAACTTTTTATTAGAGTGTAGTTGATTTACAATATTGTGTTTCCTCAAGTGAATCAATTATACATATACATATATCCATTCTTTTTTAGATTCTTTTCCCATATAGGTCACTACAGAGTATTGAGTAGAGTTCCCTGTGCTATACAGTAAGTCCTTGTTGATTATCTATTTCACATATAGTAGTGTGTATGTGTCAATCCCAATCTCCCAATTTATCCCTCTCCCCTTCCCCCCTGGTAACCATAAATTTGTTTTTTACATCTGTGGCTCTATTTCTGTTTTGTAAATAAGTTCATCTGACCCATTTTCTTAGATTCCACATATATATGCGATATCATATGATATTTGTCTTTTGCTGTCTTACTTCACTCAGTATGACAATCTCTAGGTCCATGCATGTTGCTGCAAACAGCATTATTCCATTCTTTTTTATGGCTGAGTAATATTCCACTGTATGTATATACCACATCTTCTTTACCCATTCCTTTGTCAATGGACATTTAGGTAATGGGATTGTTTCCTAATTTCTCTTTCTGATTATTTGTTGTTAGTGTGTAGAAATGCAACAGATTTCTGTGTGTTAATTTTGTATCCTGCAACTTTACTGAATTCCTTGATGAACTCTAGTAGTTTTCTGGTAGCATCGTTAGGATTTTTTATGTGTAGTATATCACATCATTTACAAACAGTGACAGTTTTACTTTTTTTCCAATTTGAATTCATTTTATTGCTTTTTCTTCTCTGATTGCTGGGGCTAGGACTTCCAAAACAACATGGAGTAAAAGGGGTGACAGTGGACATCCTTGTCTTGTTCCTGATCTTAGAGTAAATGCTTTTAGGTTTTCACCATTGAGTGTGATGTTAGCTGTGGATGTGTCATATGTGGGCTTTATTATGTTGAGGTAGGTTCCCTCTATGCCTACTTTCTGCAGGGTTTTTGTCATAAGTGGATGGTGACTTTTATCAAAAGCTTTTTCTGCATCTGTTGAGATGATCATATGGTCTCTATCCTGTAATTTGTTAATATGGTGTATTACACTGATTGATTTGGGAATATTGAAAAACCCTTGCATCCCTGGGATAAATCCCACTCAATCATGGTGTATGATCCTTTTAATGTATTGTTGGATTTGGTTTGCTAGTGTTTTGTTGAGGATTTTCGTATCTATGTTCATCAGTAACATTGGCCTGTAATTTTTTTTGTGGTATCTTTGTCTGGTTTTGGTATCAGGGTGATGGTGGCCTCATAGAATGAGTTTGAAACAGTTTCTTCCTCTGCAGTTTTTTGGATTAGTTTCAGTATAGGTGTTAACTCTTCTCTAAATGTTTGGTAGAATTGTGCTGTGAAGCCATCTGGTCCTGGACTTTTGTTTTTTGGGAGTTTTAAAATCACAGGTTCAATTCTAGTACTTGTAATTGGTCTGTTCCTATTTCTGTTTATTCCTTGTACCTTTCTAAGAAGTTGTCCATTTCTTCTAGGTTGTCCATTTATTAGCATATAGTTCTTGTATTAGTCTCTTATGGTCCCTTGTGTTCCTGTGGTTTCCTACGTAACATCTCCCTTTTCATTTCTAGTTTTATTGATTTGGGTGCCCTCCCTTTTTTTCTTGATGAATCTGGCTAAAGGTTTATTCAGTTTTGTTTATCTTTTCAAGGAACCAGCTTTTAGTTTCATTGATCTTTTCTATTGTTTCCTTCATCTCTATTTCATTTATTTCTGCTCTGATCTTTATGATTGTTTTCCTTCTACTAACTTTGAGGTTTGTTTGTTCTTTCTCGAGTTGATTTAGGTGTAAGGTTGGGTTGTTTGAGATTTTTTTTTGGTTCTTGAGCCTATATGGATGTAACTATAAAGTTTACATGGCTATACACTTCTCTCTTAGAACTGTTTTTGCTGCATCCCATAGGTTTTGGAACCTCGTGTTTTCATTGTCATTTGTCTCTAGGTATTTTTTAATTTCCCCTTTGATTTCTTCAGTGATCCATCAGTTGGTGGTAGCATAGTTTCAATATCACTACTTGTGACTGATCTGCTCATATGTTCTGTTTCTTGCTGGTGCAATGTTGTACCTTTCTAAGAATTTGTCCATTTCTTCCCGGTTCTCCCTTTTATTGGCATATAGTTGCTTGTACTAGTCTCTTATGATCCTTTGTATTTCTGTGGTGTCCATTCTGACTTCTCCTTTTTCATTTCTAATTTTATTGATTTGAGGTCTCTCCCTTTTTTTCTTGATGAATCTGGGTAAAGGTTTATCAATTTTATCTTCTCAGAGAACCAGCTTTTAGTTTCACTGATCTTTGCTATTGTTTCCTTTGTGTCTATTGCATTTATTTCTGCTCTGATTTTGATTTCTGTCCTACTAAATTTGGGTTTTGTTTGTTCTTCTTTCTCTGGTTGCTTTAGGTGTAAGGTTAGGATGTTTGAGAGTTTTCTTGTTTCCTGAGGTTAGACTGTATTGCTATAAACTTCCTTCTTAGAACTGCTTTTGCTGCATCCCATAGTTTTTGGGTTGTCAAGTTTTCATTGCCATTTGTTTCTAGGTATTTTTTTTTAATTTCCTCTTTGATTTCTTCAGTGATCCATTGGTTGTTTAGTAACATATTGCTTAGCCTCCATGTGTTTGTGTGTGTTTTACAGTTTTATTCCTATAATTGATTTCTAATCTCATAGCATTGTGGTCACAAAGGATGCTTGATATGATTTCAGTTTTCTTACATTTACTGAGGCTTGCTTTTTAGCCCAGCATGAGATCTATCCTAGAGAATGTTACATGTGCACTTGTAAAGAATGTGTATTCTGCTGCTTTCGGATGGAATGCTCTATAAATATCAATGAAGTCCATCTGGTCAGATGTGTCATTTAAGGCCTGTGTTTCCTTATTGATTTTCTGTCTGGATGATCTGTCCATTGATGTAAGTGGGGTGTTAAAATCACCCATTAATATTGTGCTACTGTCAATTACTCCTTTTATGTCTGTTAACATTTCCTTCTACATTGAGGTGCTCCTATGTTGGGTGCATATATATTTACAATGGTTGTATCTTCTTCTTGGATTATTCCCTTGATTACTATTTTGTGTCACGCTTTGTCTCTCATAGCAGTCTTTATTTTAAACTCTATTTTGTCTAATCTGAGTATTGCTACTCTTGATTTCCATTTACATGGAATACCTTTTTCCATCCCCTCACTTTCAGTCTGTATGTGTCCCTAGATCTGAAGTGGGTCTCTTGTACACAGAATTTATACGGGTCCTGTTTTTGTGTCCATTCACCCAGTCTGTGTCCTTTGGTTGGAGCATTTAATCCATTTACATTTATGGAAATTATCAATAAGTATATTTTTATTGCCATTTTGTTAATTGTTTTGGATTTGCTTTTGTTGGTCTTTTCTTCCTTTCCTATTTTGTTCTCCTGTCTTGTGATTTGATGACCATCTTTAGTGTTGTGTTTGAATTCCTTTTTTTATGTGTGTATATCAATTATAGATTTTTGATTTGTAGTTACCATGAGGTTTTGATATAGCAGTCTATATATATACTTGATTGTTTTAAGTTGCTGATCTCCTAATTTCAAATGCATTTCAAATATCCTACATTTGTACTCTCCTCCTCTCACGATTACTGGTTTAGTTATCCTATTTGTGTATGAAGGATTTCCTACCTTTACTGTATGTTTGCCTTACAGGTGAGCGTTCCCATTTTGTAATTTTTTTTCTAGTTGTTGCCTTTTCCTTTCTGCCTAGAGAAGTTCCTTTAGCACTTGCTATAAAGCTGATTTGATGGTGCTGAATTCTCTTAACTTTTGCTTGTCTGTAAAGCTTTTGATTTCTCCATCAAATCTGCATGAGAGCCTTGCTGTGTAGAGCATTCATGGTTGTAGGTTCTTCCCTTTCATCACTTTAAATATATTATGCCACTCCCTTCTGGCCTGCAGAGTTTCTGCTGAGAAATCAACTGATAGTATTATGGGGAATCCTTTGTATGTTATCTGTTGCTTTCCTATTGTGGCTTTTAATATTTTTCTTTAATTTTTGTCAGTTTTATTATTGTGTGTCTTGGTGTGTTCCCCCTTGGGTTAATCCTGCCTGAGACTCTATATTTCTTGGACTTAGGTGACTGTTTCCTTTCCCATGGTAGGGAATTTTTCAGCTATTATCTCTTCAAATATCTTCTCAGGCCCTTTCTCTCTCTCTCTCCCTTCTGGGACCCCTATAATGTGAATGTTGGTGCCTTTGACACTGTCCCAGAGGCTGCTTAAACTGTCCTCATTTCTTTTCATTCTTTATTCAGTTTTGAAACAGTGATTTCCACCACTCTATCTTCCAGCTCACTTATCCATTCTTCTGCCTCATGTATTCTGCTATCAATTCCTTCTACTGTATTTTTCATTTCACTTATTGTACAGTTGTTTGGTTGTTATTTATATTTTCTAACTAACTCTTTGTTAAAAATCTCCTGTTCCTTCTCACTCTGTGCAACCATTCTTTTCCTGAGTTCTTGCATCTTTATGATCATTGCTCTCAACTCTTTCTCAGGTAGGTTGCCTATCTCCATGTCCCTTAGTTGTTCTTCTGGGGTTTTATCTTGTTCCTTCGTCTGGAACATATTCCTCTGCCATCTCATTTGTCTGAATTTCTATTTGTATTTTTATGTATGTGGGAGGTCAGTTATGTTTCTTGACCTTGGAGAAGTGGCCCTCTGTAGGGGATGTCCTATGTGTCCCAGCAGTACACTCCCCTCTCATCACCCTCTCATCAGGGTAGTTTCTGACCTGTGTTTGCAGACTCAGTTCCACAGTGTGGAGGCGATTGTAGTTTTCTTCCTTCTGGTGTCTGCCCCCTGGTGGGTGAGGCTTGTGCAGGCTTCCTGGTGGGAGGAACTGGTGCCTCCCCACTGGTGGATGGAGCTGGGTCTTGGCCCTCTGGTGGGCTGGCCATGTAAGGGGCGTGTCTAGAGGTGGCTGTGGACTCAGGAAGCCTTTAGGCAGCCTGTCTGCTGATGGGTGGGTCTACGTTCCCACCCTGTTGGTGGTTTGGGTGTTGGGTGGAGCCAGGTCTTGGTGCCAAAATGGCGGCCTCTGGGAGAGCTCAGGCCAGTGAATCCACCGGTGTCCTTGTCCCCATAGTGAGCCACACCTGCTTCCCCAGGAGATCCTCCAAGACCAGCAGGTAAGTCTGGCCCAGGCTCCTATGAAGTCACTGCTCTTGCCCTGGGTCCTGGGGCACAAAGACCTTGTGTGTGCCCTCCGAGAGTGGCATCTGTGTTTTGCACAGTTCTTTGGAGCTCCTGCACTCAAGCCCTGCTGGCTTCAAAGTCAAGTGCTCTGGGGTGGGGGTGGGTCCTCCTCCTGATGCCAGACCCCAAGGCTGGGGAGCGTGATATGGGGCTCAGAAGTCTCACTCCTGTGGGAGAAGTTCTGCAATATAATTATTCTCCAGTGTGTGGGTCACCCATCTGGGGTGGGTATAGGATTTA
This sequence comes from Monodon monoceros, assembly GCF_005190385.1. Taxonomy (NCBI): domain Eukaryota; kingdom Metazoa; phylum Chordata; class Mammalia; order Artiodactyla; family Monodontidae; genus Monodon; species Monodon monoceros. The sequence goes on along the minus strand of NW_021703781.1, from coordinate 7,436,338 downwards.
ATTATATTGCAAGTGCACCCCTTATACTGTCTCGTTGTGGTTTCTTCTTTGTCTTTGGATGTAGAATATCTTTTTGGGTAGGTTCTAGTCTTTTTTTTAACCAATGGTTGTTTAGCATTCAGTTGTGATTTTGGTGTGCTCCTGAGAGGAGGTGAGCTCAGGGTCCTTCTACTCTGCCATCTTGTCCCAGGATATGCAATTACTTTTAAATGACTGTAATACTATTGAATGAAGCTCATTTGAAATCATCTGCTATCTGATTAAGCAATCAAGTATATTATAATTATCAAAACCCAAACTCAGCATTTTCAGCTAATAAATGTGCAATTCTAATTTTACTTTTTCTACTACAGCAATCTTTGCATACACATCCAGATAACAGGAATGTTATACTAAGATACCATGACTAATATCTGAAAGTAATTCCAATATTAATGGTTAATGTACACATTCCAAAATGCAGGGATTCTTTTATCATTTCTTTCAGATGATGTATGGTCACTGTTTACCTACCTGTCCTGTGTGCTCTGTTTCATCTTTGTTTATGAGATACATCAGAAAAAACCTACAGATACAGAGAGAGTAATCAGAAATGGATTGTATGGAAATATCAGCATAAACAGATACTTCTGATTCTGCTATAGACTAATAACTCTTCATGGCAGAGAAAATAACTGGGTCAAACCTGCAGGGCCAAAAAAAAAAAAAAAAAAAATGCCATGGGGACCAAAAGCTTAATCAATCAATCAGCTTTTAAAATATTTTTTTCAAAGGAGCTATAATGTGTTCACAGATCAAGTTATACCTCTTGGGAGCTGCTTTATACCAGGCTCAGTGCCAGACCCTGCCTGCAACTGTTTCCACATTCACTCATGGAGCAGGAATTGAAATCCTCATTTGGATAAACCAATAATTAAAAAGGTTCAATAACTTGTCTAATATTGCACACTTGTGAATTCCAAAACCCACTTTTTTTTAATTGCTACAATGCTACTCTATATCTTTTTTTTTCTATATCTTTTCTGTTTGTTAGATATTAAAATCAGGTTAGAAACAGATTAAGAAATAATATTGTACTGAAGTACAGTTTTGGCTAGTCTCAAGTAATAGCCAGATTTCTATGTATTAAAAAAAAAATACAACATTTAACTGTTTCCAGTGGTGCCTAAAGAGGTCTGTGGTTCTTCAGAAAAGAAACATGAAGATTCGCATATCTCTAGGGAGCAGCTGGAGCATTCCTGTTCGAAATGGAAAACACGGCCCAAGCTCTCTGAGAGGCTTGGTACATATTCCGCTCATCCTGTCCACCTTTTCATTTCATGTTCTAGAAGGTATTGTTCACGTGGAGGGCTGCAACTTCATTTCCTAAGTAAGTCCAAAGAACCACTAGCTGTGGGTCTTTCCCTCCGAGAGGTATAAGAAGCCCGAAGCCAATGGTAACGAGGGTGCTCTCTGTCCTGTTTCTCCAGCTTCCTGAGGTGGGGGCTGCCTGGGTATCAGGAGAGGTAGGGGAGTCCGAGTGAGGCACACTCACAGATAATTGGCCAAGTTGTGTTCCTGTAAAGTGTGGGTTTCAAAGCCATGGGGCACGGTGTCGAAGTAATCATTGCCTATCCCACAGATGAAGCACTTGGTCTAGAAGACAAAGGCAGTATTCAAAGGTCAGAGTTCAGAAAGCAAAACAAAAGGAAAACACAGCTCACCACTCACTCAGGGGCAGCTACTTGGTTTATTCGGTCTACGTAAAAGATCATCCCAGAAGACTGTGCCAAGCACCTGAGTATCAATTTAACTGTTGCCACCACTACATCTTGCCGTGGGGTTTAAATGACATAGGAACCAACAGCAAGAAGTAACAGAGGCAGAAAGAAGAGAACAAGATGACGATGGCCGAAAAGCAAAGCAATGTCTTCTTCTTTTCTCCAGCCTAAGTGAACACGCCCAGGCTTGGTGATCACTCTTGTTCATTACACTGGCTCAAGTTATCTAGGTAGGACTGAATGTGTCCTCAGCTGAAACCACAAACTTGGTATCTATCCTAGCCAAGTCTGATGACCAAGCTGGTGGAGCGGGGGAGGCACAAATTCCTTCCATCTGGGGAGGACCAAACCAAATACCAAGCCGTGAGGTGTTGAATCAACGATTCAGAGAAGGTCCGCCACATGCCAGGCATCATGCTAGGCACACAACCAATATACATGTACTGGGATGACTGACAGTCCACTCTAGAAACAGGACCGCTGCTCTCTCCGCTTCACTCCCATCCCATCTAGGTCTGCCATCTGCAGGCCTGGTACCCAAAACCCAGGGAGAAGCAGGCCTTCCGTTTTATCATTAGCATCTCCTGTGTATCAACTCAAATGAATTCAATAATTATTGTCCTCATGTGGCTCCAGATGCCCATCTTCCCTGCAAATTAGAAGCTGTTTCATACCGTTAGAGGCATGTTTATGATGCCCTAGATGCGAAAGCCTAGAATCAAGATGATTAAGGTAATTTATAATTCTCCCTGCCTTACTGATCAACAGCTGCTGACAGCAGAAAGGCTCCATTCAGCAATCCAGTCTTGTACACCATTCAGTGTCTCTTAACTAAACAGGTTCCCACTTAACAGCTTTCCCCAGGAAACTGCCCTTCCTCTTTGTTACCGCTCTCGGTCACTCTGTGTGTAACTGAGCCACCAGGCTTCTTTCTAGAGGCTCATGCCGGACGGAGCCTCAGCAACATCCCCGCTTGCTCCAAACGCTTCATCCTCTGCATCTGGCCAATCACCAGGTTCTTTTCATGCCAGAGTACTTTCTCCTGCATCCTCAGTGGCACTTCTCTAGCAAACGCCTCATCATCTCCTACCTAGAAGATGCTGACAGCTGCTTCCCTGTCCCTGGGTGTGCCAGTGTCGCGCTCACTCCCCGTATTTTAATCCATAGTTATCTTTTTAAAATGTAAAATCTGATCACCTCACTGCCCCGCTTAAAACCCTTTTCTTGCTTCCCAGCCTGTAATTCACACTGTAAATCTCTCAAATGCATGATTAGGCTCTTAATTAGCTGGCCTTCTTCTCCAGCCCCTTTACTAGAAAGTAATGCTTCATCCTGAACCAGTTATGCTTCCAAGAAAAAAATCTGCATCTCAAATTCCCTAAGATCAGAGTCTTGGTATATAGAACGTCAGGCGGTGACGTTTTCACAGAATCCAATGTGAATGGTACCCCTGGTGATGGGCATGGTGGGGCACGTCGGAGTGGGGAGGGGGCCTAAAACTGGCTTGCGCTCTCTCTTTCTCTCAAATCCACACCTCTGCAATCTTCAGGCCTCAGCTTGGGCATCCCTTCTTTTAAGTACGCCCCTGATCATACAAGAGGCAATTAAACACCAGCCCCAGAGACCCCGGCACGCAGGGTTTCCTCCTATAAAGGGTTCATCACACTGCTCATGATGTCCTGTTTACTTATTTGTCAGCGGATCCACCAAAAATGTCTCCCCCTCCTGGAGGGGCAGATGGCGCCACACTACTGTTTGTATGTACCTGGAGCCCACCACACAGCCTAGCAACAGTGCTCAACTACGTGTATTGCCTGAATCAAAAACAGGCCAATGAAGCCATGCATTGTTCATGTCCCTCCCCCTTCTCCCACAGTCGTCATTCTTTGATAAAAGACAGTGGGGACAGGCAGTGTCCACAACAACAAAAACGCAGAGTCAGAAACGGGGAGACTCACCTCCATGTCTTCTTTGACCTGTTCCTGTTGGTCTCTTAGTTCCCCAAAAGCATCGATAATTAAACCTAGTGTTCAGTAAAGATGGGATTTAATCTATCAACCAGAGAAGGATAATGAAATTCACAGCCCCTTGGCTAAGCCTCTCAAGGAAAGGGACCATGACACTGAGAGATGCTCAGAGCTTGGCAGAAGATGTGAGCGCACACCAGATACTCCTACGAGGGCAGCAGCGTTCTGTCTTTGCGGGGCAGACATACCTGCAGTTCCCAGGGCACATACATACTGCCTGAAAAGGGGTTTAAAAATGAAGTGACAACAGGAAAAACCTTGGGTTACCTTGGCATCAAGAAATGGTATGTTACTACCTGCTTCACACCAAGAAGGAGCAATGGAGATTGATGGTCATAAAGTACAGAAAATGCCACTAATAAGATTGTCAAGTGCTAATTTGCAAATCAAACATGCCCATATTAACTGTGAGGAATTTTTCTCATTTTTTCGCAAGTTCGTCATCAATAAACTTTCCCTAGCATTATTAACTGCAGCAGTCAGCAACTAACGGCTTCCTGCTGCTTTGTTCCCTTTTCTCCTGTGACTTGCCGGGCTGTACGTTTTCTTCCAAGTGCTTTATATGACTTTGCCCTCTTGTAAACACATTATTGTTACACTCAATAAAGACATAAAGGAAGGGTTATGAATCCTTTAAACGTGTTCCTGTACTTTACTGATAAAAGGGTATCATTTTCTTGCCTGTGGAATTTAGAGGATAATGTCCCATTTATAGACATTTAATTCAAGCTAGGATAAATGTGTAAGCAGAAGAAGACAACATGAGTGATTTTTCTGAGGGAAAAAAAAGTTACCTTGGAATAAAAGGAGAGGAAAAAACTACCCGCTCCAAGTTCCCTTGGAGTAAAAGGAAGATCGAATGGGTCAACGTGGCACGGTGGTTGCACGTGACGGCTCTGGGTCCAGACCCTGTGCCTTTGGATTCCAGCCCTGACACTTTTCAGCTGTACACTTCAGCCAAGTTTCTTAGACTTACTATGGCTCAGTTTCGTCAAATGTGAAGAACAGCATTCTGCTCCCAGGGCACACGGAACAGACATCATTTTTAAAGAAATCTTTTCAATAACCCATGGCTTAGAGCTTTATATAATTTCCATGTGATAGACCCAAAGAGGCTAGATGGCTCACCCACCACTAGTTGTAAAGGTCATCAGCGGCAGGGCAGGAAATCAGACCCAGGAAAGTGCTCTTTCCATTCTGTTATTTGAAAGGAGGCCAGAGAAACCTGTAGCCATCTCCCGGCCAGAGCAGGGTCCCTTGCTTCTTTGTTTTTCCCTCTACAGATTTCCAATGAAGAAACACTGAACAGAAGAGTTCTATTTGGCTTTTCTAAGAAACACCTGACATTCTTACCCCGTCTTTAATGTTAGCTTCAACAATATGTAGCTCAAATTCTAGATCTTCTTGAGGATGATGCTTACCTTGTATTATGGCCAAGAGAATGACAATTACAAAGAAGAAGAAGGTGATATCAAAGATGATTCGATAGATCTCATACTCATCGCCGGCTGGGTCTTCGATTTCATCACCGATACCCCCTCCGGCACGTACCCCAACATACATGTGGAACATATAGCACTGGAAAAGAGAGGAATGGCTTCACTTCCTGGAGGACCACTGCCCATTTTTATACTCAACACACCTAAGATTGTCTCTCTTGTTCCTAATCTTCACTGTGGAAATGATGAGCATCTTTGCCTTCTACATCACCTCTTTTTGTTTTAGTATTTGTAATTGTGATGCAAACACTTGGCTCTTACATTCTGCTGTCTTTTATAGTTATTTTTTTGTTTTTTGTTTTTTGGGTTTTTTTTTGCAGTACACGGGCCTCTCACCGTTGCGGCCTCTCTCGCTGTGGAGCACAGGCTCCGGACGCGCAGGCTCAGCGGCCATGGCTCATGGGCCCAGCCGCTCCGCGGCATGTGGGATCTTCCCGGACCGGGGCACGAACCCGTGTCCCCTGCATCGGCAGGCGGACTCTCAACCACTGCGCCACCAGGGAAGCCCTCTGCTGTCTTTTAAACAAAACTCTGTGCTGCATACTCTGCTTAGCGCCTGCTGTCATACTTTGCAGGAAATGAAAAATACCTCACTAGCATCAGGCATAAGGTTATCCCATTAGGATCACAGTAAGGGCCACAAAACTATATTTAATTGCACTGTTCAGTTTTTTGTGAGCATAACAGACAAAGGAATGGGGAAGTAAAAGTCCATTGTATAACTGGATGGAATGTTAGAAATTAAGTGAGGAAAAAAACAGACTTAACACTTACCATCCTCTCCTCTATCACATTGGAATATAATGCGAAAAATTTTTAACTTTAATGTCTAGAATAAAGAAAAATGAGAGAGGCAGGGAAGAACTAGCAGCTCATTGTTTAAACTTTAAAGCCACCGACAACATGTACAGCTGCAAGTGTCCATTGCCAAAAAAGAGGGGTGCAGTAAAGCGCTTTGGGGTAGGGTTTCTCAGCCTCAAAATCATTAACATTTTAGGCCAGATAATTCTTTGTTGTGAGGTCTGTCTTATGCACTGTAGCATATGTTAGAAGGATCTCTGGCCTCTACTCACTAGATGCCAGTAGCGCCCCACCCCACAATCAAAAATGTGTGCAGACATTGCCAAGTGTCCTCTGGGGGGCAGCATCAGGACCACTGGATTAAGCATCTAGGGTTTTATCTTTATTTAGGATAAGTCCACACTCTCCATCCCAGGCCCTCTGACTTAGTCCTACTTCCCCTCTCTAAGTTCCCCTCTCCCAAGCACCGCCCTCTGCTCTACCCATGCCTCCTCCAAATACAGTATTCCTGACTCTAGATCTCTGCCTGCATATTCTCATCTTGCAATATTCTTTCCCATCTGTATCCCATTAGAACCTACTCATCCTTCAGAACCTCAATGAATAATCTTTCTTCCATGAGGCCTCCTCAGACTGTTCGAGACACTCTCATTTACCCAACTAATGTTACCCATCAATGCAAAACAGAAAACTCACTGTCTGCCGTAACCCTAACGAACGGGGCAAAGACCTCAAAACAGCATCTTCACTCAGTGAGACACCGCACTCCTCTGGTTTTATCCTGCATTTCTGGTCATTCCTTCTCAGCCCCCTTGGCTGGTTCTTCCTCATCTCCTTATCTCTTCATGAACTAATGCCCAGGATTGGGTTCTCTGACTTTTTGTTTCTTTTAGGACACTCCCTTGGGGAACGTTTCCAGTTTCATGCTTAAATATCATCTGTGCTAATTACTTCAAAAAATTTCTATTTACATCTTGGGTCTCTTTCCTGAATTCCAGACTTGTATCTCCAACTTATTTTTTCATTTGATGTTTTATGATCTATCTCAGTCCACTAGAATTAGTCCCATTATAAGAAGAATTACTTGGGTTACTACTCTATCATCAGTGCCTAAATAATGTCCAGCACATGACAGGTACTCAAAAATCACTTGTGGGATGGGATGACTGAGGAGTGAAAAGTTATGACTGGTCAGCTGTTCTCATGGAGGACGGCTCAAATAGACCTCAGATTCTCAGGTCATTTTAAAGAACATAAAGCTCAGGCAAAGAATAGGCAGCAAGATGATACCAAAATGCTCATAGTTCAACAGCCAATTGCTGATAGGAAACTTCTTGTATTCTGCATCTAAGTCAGACGCCTGGAATTTAATGAACAGAATTAAATAAAGGTTGGGTCACTTAGGCAATGGCAGTGAAAGCAAAAATAAACGAATGGCATCTAATCAAACATAAGCTTTTGCGCAACAAAGGAAACCAGAAGCAAAACAAAAAGGAAACCATAAGCAAAACATGGACTGGCAGAAAATATCTGCAAATCACGTGACTGGTAAGGGCTTAATTTCCAAAATATACAAACAGCTCACACAATTCAATAAGAAAAAAACAAACCACCCAATCGAATAATGGGCAGAAGACCTAAACAGACATTTCTCCAAAGACAACATACAGCTGGCCAAAAGGCACACGAAAAGATGCTCATTATCACTAATTATTAGAGAAATGCATATCAAGACTACAGTGGGGTACCGCCTCACACTGGTCAGAGTAGCCATCATTAAAAAAATCTTATCAATACAAATAACAAATGCTGGAGAAGGTGTGGAGAAAAGGGAACCCTCCTACACTGTTGGTGGGAATGTAAATTTGTACAGCCATTATGGAGAACAGTATGGAGGTTCCTTAAAAAACTAAAACTAGAGTTGCCATATGATCCAGCAATTCCACTCCTGAGCATATACCCAGACAAAACTGTAATTTGTACAGATACATGCATCCCCATGTTCACTGCAGCACTATTTACAATAGCCAAGACATGGAAATAACCTAAAAGTCCATTGACGGATGGATAAAGAAGATGTGGTACACACACACACACACACACACACACACAATGGAATATTACTCAGCCATAAAAAGAATGAAATAATGCAATTTGCAGCAATATGGATGCAACTAGAGATTGTCATACTAAGCTAGTCAGAAAGACAAATACCATATTATGTCATTTATATGTGGAATCTAAAATATGACACAAATGAACATATCTACAAAACAGAAACAGACTCACAGACATAGAGAACAGACTTGTGGTTGCCAAGACTGGGGGAGTTGGAGGAGGGATGGATTGGGAGTTTGGGATTAGCAGATGCAAACTATTATATATAGGATGGATAAAAAACAAGGTCCTACTGTAGAGCACAGGGAACTATATTCAATATCCTGTGATAAACCGTAATGGAAAAAAATACAAAAAGAATATATACATATGTATAACTGAATCACTTTGCTGTACAGCAAAAATTAATGCAACATTGTGAATCAACTGTACTTCAATAAAATTTAAAAAAAAAAGATTGGGTCACTCAGAAAAGAGGCTGGTCAGTCTGGGATGCAATAAGCAAAGAGCATCACCCCAGAACTGTTCTGCAGCCCAGGGAAGGGGTCTCTCTTACAGAGAGGCCAGGATAGTCCTATTTTACAGACAGCCTGATGAGACCAATGGTGCCTAAACTTAATCCTGCATCCACATCTCCTGAAGGCTTAAACATTCTGGATTCCTGGTACCACGTACTGAATCAATCTTTAGAAATTAAAATTTGAAGACATTTAAGAAAAGCCCTCAGGACATGGCATTAATTTCTTAGAACTGTTTGTCTAAAACAGTGCTTGAAACTGTAAATGGTGGATCTGTGGCTAGAGAAAGTTTTATTTTCCCTGTATATTCTTGCATACTGTTGGAATTAGTCTTTACCACATGCATTTCTTATTTTTATTAAGAAAAATTGGGGGTTATATGTTTTTCTCCAAATCTGTCCACACATGTGATTAACTGTGGCTACAGGAAATAGAATTATTATTGCAGCTGCCTACTCTCAGTGAACTAACATAGGCCATCCTTTCCTGGCTTTCCCATTCTTAGCTTTGTTTGTAAAACTCCCCCTGCCCCCTTTGGCTGGCGACTTAATTTGGACAATCTACCTGGCTGTGGTCTGGCATTTCTCCATGTCAAATTCTGGCCCTTTGACTCCCCACACTAATAGCCATAGTGGGTCAACAGTGGATCACTGCAGTTCCCTGTTCAGGTCCTGGAATGCCCTAGCTCTCCAAGCCCACTTATTTGACATATATGTGACTAAGATGGTCTAGCTAATTCCTCCTGCTAATTCCTGCTGACCAAGACTTTTGGATTATAATTTGGCTCCCCACATAGAGTTTTTCTATAGAGGAGAGACTATCAACTTGTTGCTTGAACTTTTAATGAGTGGAATGTTGGTATTCTGACTGATACATCTGACTCTTAGGAGTCTGGTTAATGTGAGTCTGTCCTCAAGCAAATGATTCACTTTTACTTTCTAGACTATAAAGCTGAAAACAAGACCATGGAATGAGGCTAAATTACCAAAGTAAATGTCTCCTTTTTAGATCTCTCGTCAGCCACTTGGCCTCTCTTGGCAATATGTGCATCTCACTGCTCGCCTTCATTCTATGATAGCACTAAGAATTTTGAGGAGGGGATTCCGCCATATTTCATTAAAATGAAACACGGTCATGCTGTGAAAAGAGAGGTAGAGTTTTGTGGATGTGCTTAGTTAGGCTTAATAAGATACCAAAGTGAAAAAGAATAAAATGCACAGTTCGCCAGTGGGATTCTGATGTTGATTTTCCCAACCTTCTCCTTCATTATCAGAAGTTCTCACCAGAGATAGCAGGGCCATGGCTGCTGTGGTGGAGTAGGAGGAAATGGAGTGACCAGCCACTCACAGGAGGCGGCAGCCTGTCAGATTACCATTCTGCGCCTGAAAAGGGAAGTCCTTTCATCTACCTTCCTTTTCAGAGAATCAGACTCAACCTGATCATAAGAGCTGGAGGAGCGATGCTGGGCAGCAAAAAGTGACACCGCTTTCTTCAGAGAACCTGAGTAATGAGGGAGGAAGGTGCCTGGTGCTACAGAAATGGGGACAGGGCACTTGCTAATTCTCAAGATTTAACGTTCTGTGACTTTCCCCCCATCCACCTCCTAAACATACATTCTGGGGTTAATCATTGTTTATGCTGCCTTTAGGGGACACTGAAGAGTAACAGTTTCTAGGGACTGGTGAAGATCCTTATAAGATCTTTACCTTGGCCAAAAACAAAAAAGGCAGGTGTGGGGAGAGAAACAGACACAGGGAGAGAAAAAGAGATAGAGGTTGAACTAGAGAGAAACAGATTATTCGTTGAGAAGATGGGGTAAAATAAGTACTTTAGAACAACTACTTAAGCAGGTTACTTCCCTAGGAGCATACTTTTTAGCTCAACCACCTGGAAAGCTTTTTCCCAAATACACAGGTCTTGATACCTTTCCTACAGTTTCTGACTCAAGGGATCTGGGGTTGGTCTTGAAGATCTGTGGATTTACAGAGAGTTTTCCTGGTGATTCCTCTGGGCATTTGAGGCTGAAAACCACTCCTTTTGAGATGAATGCTCTTATATATGCCACGTCAGTCTCCCTGGCTCTCTAGCTGCAATCAGCTTTTTGCCCTGGACTTGAAAACTTTAGATTACTTTTCAATTTCTTCTCCTACATTCTGGGTGAAGAGGTTCAAATTCTATCAGGTTATGGCTGGATTAATTAGATTCTCTGGCTCAAAACACCATGATTCCAAATAAATAAGTAAGTAAAGAAAGAAGAAAAGAAATTTAAGTATGAATCATCACTGACTCTGCAAAACTGCAGCTACAGTGCCACCTGCTGTAAGTTATGAAACACTGGCGGTGAATTACGTCCCCCAGAAAACCTACAATGTTCTCGGAGACCTAAAGAAACAACAAATGCGATGGGAACTCAGGATGACAGCAATAAAATACGACGTGAGTGAGGAAAACCTACCTCAGATGAGAATACTAGACTTTACTCTTTGAAAAAGAAATGCTAAGGAGACTGGCATAAAGAAAGGATTCTCAGGCTTCCCTGGTGGCGCAGTGGTTGAGAGTCCGCCTGCCGATGCAGGGAACACGGGTTCGTGCCCCGGTCCGGGAAGATCCCACATGCCGCGGAGCGGCTGGGCCCGTGAGCCGTGGCCGCTGAGCCTGCGCGTCCGGAGCCTGTGCTCCGCAACGGGAGAGGCCACGGCAGTGAGAGGCCCGGGTACCGCAAGAAAAAAAAAGAAAGGATTCTCTTTGGAGAATTAAAACAATGAAATCTGACCACCTGCTACTCCATAATTCTGTCTTGCTATCTGTTTGGTTTTACTAAGCCTCCACTTTTAATGAGCATTACTGTCAGTGATTACTTACATTTTAAGTGGCTATGGCTTTTTCAAAACCTCCCTGCACAAGCATTAGTAAGAGGCAAATTAAAAGGGGTTTTTACATCTAAAGTTGAAAGGTTAACCTAGGTAATGTGGCCTCTGACACAATAGTTGTTAAGAACAGTCACCTGGAAATGGACTGTGCAAAGTACACAGACTCCCGTCTGGTTCGACTGATTGACAGCAGTACATAATTGGGAAAGAGGTAGGAGCCGAGGTGTAGTCTGCATCCTGGAGCTGAGTTTTCCGTTTCAAGAGAGGAACACCTAAGATGCAAACTTAGGGTGCCTCCAACCTCACCTCAGCCAAAGGCAAGACCTGTTCATTGTTATTTTTGTAGAGACAGAAATACCTACAACAGAGCCGGTCAGAGGCAGTCTCACCCATATGGACAGAAATTCCTGAAACTGAACAAAATCCTGGCTGTAGCTCAGTCCCAAGCCCACAGATGAAAACATCAAGGAGCCAATTTCCTCATCCTAAAGTGAGGTAAGCTTCTCTACCTTCTTTATACATTTCCCTGTCATTGGGTAAAATCAACCAGGTAAAGGCAGTGGTCTTCCTAACCCACCTCGTGTTCAAATAATGCATGGATTCTTCTCCTAATAAATCCACTGACAAAATTAACAAGAGCAGTGGAAACATCCTGAGAGCAAGATGCAACATGTAGTCATATAAGAACACTATTAGGGCAAATTGAACAGGGTCAGATACGACTCGTGATGTGAGAGTGAGAGACCAGGATATTTTGGGGGTCATACTGTGGTAGGAGAGGCGAATCCAAGTCACACGTTGTTCCCAGCGTGTAACCCAGGCCACTGCATATCCCCATCTGAAACCCTCCCTACTTTCCACCAATCTTGAGCGGTTCACTGAGCATCACACCCTCTGGGAATGAACAGGACAACTTTCTGACCTGAGGCTGGTGAATTTTGAGATTTAGACCCATTGGGGTGATTCTCCTGGAATATAAATGAATCTCCCCGGAGTCAGTGTAGGCACAAGTGCCTACCGTTAGCCCTTACTGACCCTCCTTTGCGCCTTGTTGCCTCCTCCAGCCCTCTGCTCCCCTCTCTGCATCTGGCCAGCCACTCCCCCAAGTCTTCAGGGTCATGGGACAGAAGAGACAAGGTGGTATTAAAGGCAGCACACAGAAGAGGAGATGAAGGATCTCTAAAGTACCTTCCTCACTGGGCCTAGAATGGTAGGGTATGGATGTGGGGAAGCAGCGAGGGGGTGGCAAAGTGTCCCCTGTTAGTGACTCTGGTGGAGGTTACTACTAGTGACCGGTCAGTCTCCCGGCGCACAAGTTTTCTCTCTCCTTGACTTGTGGTCCTACTTCCTGTATGAACTCTTGTTAAAAGTTTCTTATGTATTCTTCCAGAAAAATAGTATGTGTATTCTAGCATATCTATTATATACATTCTAGCATATATGTGTGTGTATCATCTTGTACAGTTAGGATCCTTTTGATCTTTTTTTTTTCCCACTTAAGTATAATTTGTATGTCTTTCCATATCAGCATATACAGATTTCACTACTATTTTAAAAAGCTACATATTTTCCATTATATGGATTTACCATAATTTATTTAATCAAGACTCTATAGAGGATAATTTATATTATTTTCAATTTGTTATAGCAGCTAATGTCCTTGAATATAGCGAGGCATATTTGTGAATAAACAGGTCAGTTACTAGCAATGGAACTGACAAGTCAAAGGGTAAGTACACTTAAAAATTCAATAGATATTATAAAATTTCTCTCAAATTGTTGTGTTATTTTAAATTCCCAACAGCGTTCATGAAGGTGCCAGCTTTTCAATCAATTCAGTTAACTCTGGGTATTAACAAACTTTAATATTTTGCAAACCTGATGGGTAAAGGTGGCAACTGATTGCTTTGGTTTGCACTTTTTAAAGTATCAATATGATAGAGGCTGAGCATCTTTCCATATTTATAAGCTGATTCAACTTATTTTATAGTGAATTGTCTAGTCATATAATTTGCTTATTTTTCTATTGGCTTGTTATTTCTTCTCTCAGTTGTGACAAAGACTTTGTAAATTAAAGAAACTGGCCCTTTGTTATAGTGTTCAGTATATTTTTGCTAGCTTGTCATCTGCATTTAAGATTTTCCTTATAGTTATTCCTTTTTAAAGTCATTTTTTATGCTTACATGGATCCTAGGTTTTATGTCATATTCAGAAAGACCTTTCCCCATTAAAAAATTGTTATGGGGCTTCCCTGGTGGTGCAGTGGTTAAGAATCTGCCTGCCAATGGAGGGGACACGGGTTCGAGCCCTGGTCCGGGAAGATCCCACATGCCGCAGAGCAACTAAGCCCATGTGCCACAACTACTTAGCCTGTGCTCTAGAGCCCGCGCTCCTAGAGCCCATGCTCCGCAACGAGAGGCCACGGCAATGAGATGCCCACGCACCGCAACGAAGAGCAGCCCCTGCTCACTGCAACTAAAGAAAGCCCGCGCGCAGCAACAAAGACCTGACGCAGCAAGCAATAAATAAATAAAAATTGTTATTATTTCACAAGTCAAATCCTAACTTTCATTTTTCATTGAAAGGTTTATTTCATTTGGAATTTATTTTGATGTAAAGAACTTGGTTGGCATCCACTTTTAGCAGTTTCCTCCTAACAGCATGTTCATGGTACCAATACCATTTATTGAATTATTTTTCATTTCATAATTTCTAAGGCCACTTTTATCATACTTTTAATTTCCATGTGTATCTGAATCTCTTTCTAGACTGTATTCCATTGATCTGTCATTCTCTAGTACAAAAACTGTCTTAATTACTAGTCTTTGTAATATTAGTAGGTCTTTGTCACTACTCCTTTGAGATGTTTATTTTTTCTAGAGCAATTTTAGCATCATTATGTCCATGTCTTTTTACACCAGCCCGAACTGTATAGGTATCTCAATTTGGAGCTCACTGAAGGATTCATCTCTTTCCAGCTAGAGGTTAAGTATTTTGTCTAATTTTCCCCTTCACAGTCTAGCATCTCATATATGGTAATTTCTGATTTGTCATATTAGAGATGCAGGTTATAGAAGAGTGATAAAGCAATATGAAATCTTTAACATCTGTTGATTTTAAAACCAAGACTAAAAAGGGTAATTTAACCCAGGATACTCAATATAAAAGAGATATTTTTGGACTTCAGTAATTTCAGTTCAAGTCACTAAGGTGAACAAATACCTAAACCTTCTACAAGGAAATAATTTTACCTGCTCTCCTAGAACATACAAACAACAGGCTGAAGTGTTTACGTTAATCCTTCCAGTTCTAAGGACTTTACTCAGGATTCTACTTATTATCAGGCTGATGCAGTAGATGTGCAAAATTGGCAGAAACAGTCCTTCACGTTCCACAGAAAATGAAAATCGTCAATTCTTTAAAAAGCCACACAACTTTTTGCTGCGTACACTATTTTCTATTCTTCACTGTTAAAGAATGACTACACAATTCCTTGGGTTGAAGAAGCAGGAGAAGTTTTTTCATTCATAGGAGATCAAAGTGTATGAACTTACCGTTAGCATGTCATCACATTTCATGTCCGGTGTATCGCCATCTTCACTTTTATTGTAGAATTTTCGGAAAAAATTGAATGCCACGACAGTATATAGGTATACGACAACAGCTAATAAGCCAACGGTTAATACAAGCTGGAAAGCAATGTGACATTGAACATATATTAGAAATATAAGTCAGTGGATTTACTGACTAAAAGCTAATGGAATCCACACCTCATACCTTTCTTATCCCCCCAGTGGGGAAATCTATTTTCATAGTTTCTATATTTTATCAAGTTGCCAGTTTATTTTATGTAAAACTTGACTACTTAATTGGCTAATAAATGCATACAATAACATGAATAAAACTCTGATTTAGTTTCATATCCAAATTGATATTAATAATATTAATAAGCAGCTTAATATGTTCATTTTTCTATCATCTAAATATTTGGTAGTAGATACTACATTAAATACATTCTCTCTTTTTATAAGTTCTATTCCCTTTAAATAATTTACATTCCTAACAAAAACTCTCTCATGTTTGTTATGATAGTAAGAGGGGTTGTAAATCACGTTTTCTTTCAATCATATCCTAAAACGAAATAGGAATTGTTTCTAATGTCTGGAAATGCACGACTGTTAATAATATGTATCATAAATATTAAAAAAAATAAAACTAAGAAGTCTGGCTTTGTCAACATAAACCAATGATCAAAGGGAAAGACACTTTAATAGCTAATAAATAACACTATTTTGAAGGCAAATTTTCTCAACGTATAAATAAAAGTCACAGTTTGAAAGGTCTTTTTTCAGCACTATGTAATCTTTCTTTAATTCCAAACTATACTTTACTTTACATAATGTTATATATGCGTATATAGTATGTATATATATGCGTATATTTTATAGAATATATATGTGAATATACATAGAATTTGTATATGAATATGTATATTTTAAAAATATGACTTTCACCAAGGTGGTAAAAATATATTTCTGGTTCTATCACAGAAGTTCTAAACACACTAAAATGCATTATTTTTTGTCTACTTCCTCTGATTACAACATACCCCTGGTGTTCTTAACTGTGGCAGCATATATTAAGTCTTTTAAAAATCACTTCATAATTATCTGGAAAAAACATGTTGTCTTAATAGAGGGCTTAATTCACTTCTATAAATTAAGTATAAGGCCACTGTAAATTTCTGTGTATTTTACCTATAAGGGCTATTTAAGCTCTCTATTATCTTTGCAAATGAAAATTTGATACCTCAAAAAGAGAAGGAGTAGAGTTTAGAAATAAAAGTTTAGAAATTGAAAGTAGTGCCAGATGTTTTGTGTGAAAATACTCCACAGATTTAGCACCTCCAGTTCTTCGAACATACTGGGAGCTCAAAACCAATTTACTTATTGACCGATGAATATGCATAGTACGCTTTTTGTCACCAGACTCATGACGTGCCATGCATATCATACTCATATTCAGAAACTACAGTGACATATATAAGAACATTGTGCTGAAATTTAGAAAAGTGAAGGTCATGATAATGTGAACTTAACCGTGGACACAGTTCAAGGTTTTGGGAAGGGCACTGATTTTAAAATACGCTGGATTATAAAATTCTGGAAAAGAAGGACTCTGTTATTCTAAATAACTAGCAGAATGTGTTACCTCCCACTGGACACTTGATAAATAGAGAATGAATTGAGAAGTTTATTAATAATGAAAGTTTTAACATTACAAATGGGTTGTATTAGAACATAAGCTGACTATCTGGAATTAAGCCAGCTTTTCTCCAAGTAAGCATGACCTTGTCAAGTGTGAAACATTATTATTCCTTTTGCCCAATTTAAAAGTGGAGAAAAGAGCCCATGGATATCCAGTTTTAAAATACTATAATAAATTAAGAATGTAGCATCTCAGGTTTTATTACTAATATAACTAGTGTGTTAGGATGTTGCAACATATTTTGGTTTAGCCACAGTATCAGGTACAGCAAATATCATATTAGGAACAAAATAATAACTACCTTCCTGAGTGTTTAATGTGCTTGAGCCTGTGCTAAGACCTCCACATTTCTGTTTTTATTTAATTTTCACAAAACCCCTATAAGGTAGGTACTTTTATTGTACTCGTTTTACAAAATGAGGGAGTTGAGATTTAAAAGAATGCTAAGTAATTTATCCAAGGTCACACAGCTCATCCATCAAGCCAAGACTTGAATGTAGGTCTCGGGGGCTCTCAAATTACAAATCTGCATGGTTTATAGGAGAAAAGGTACAGATCCTCTATTCACAAAAGTCTTTAAAACTGTACACTGTCATTTGAGGTTTGGTGTTACATCTGTTAGAATATTTGTTGCTTTTTCAGTTTTTGCAGGGGGAGGAAAACATAAACTTTTACCTGTTTGCCATTGTGTGTTACTGATGACAAGATGGTTCTTAACGTCTTGAATCCCATAGCAATGTCAAGAAGATGAGCGGCAAAAAAAAAGTTGTTATAGTGTCCGAGAACGGACATGGCCATATACCAGGCAAGGTAGAGGAAGGACTATTAAGACAAAATGAGAGAAAATAATCTCAGAAAATAGAATACATACTATTGTCAAAAACGACTCTGCTCTCATTCTATGATAACCACTCCACTGACTTTTATCTTCTTAAAGATTTATATAATTCCAATCAGTTATATCAGTTTGTTTGTGTATTTTAGTTTGATTTAGCTGTTCTGCAAGGTTCAATGCCATTCTCTCCTTTATATCAGAGTGGCTCTTTTTATTTATCCTCCCACAGAGAAAAATGTATTGACTTACTACTCAACAGCAACTTACTAATGTCCACTATTGATAGTTTGGGCCAGATAATCCTTGGTTGTGGATGCCATCCTGTGCATAGTAGGATGGTTATAGCTAGCAGCATCCCTGGTCTCTACTCGCTAGCTGCCAGTAGTAGAACTCCCCCTCTCCAGTCATGACAACCAAGAATGTCTCCAGATGTTGCCACATGTGGCTGAGTTGGGGTGGCCTCCTTTTTATTCAGGGGAGTTGCTTCTATTGTTAGATGAGAAGTTAGCTGCAAGACACCCTACTAACAGTTGACAGTCCTAAAAGATAACTCAAGACTTGATTTTGAATATCAGAGGGTTCTCTAAGTTACCCAGAGTTCTGGGCCCACGGCTGGGTGAGGCAGGGTGGGGACAGAGGCAGGAGTACTGGGGGGATGGGGGGGTCACGGGTCTTTAGGAGAACGGAACTAAGTTTCACTATAAAAGTGCTAAGATAAGAGCGAGATTTTGAGACTCAATGAGATACCCAAGGAAGAAAGCACGGCAGCAAGAACAGCAGAAGGCCTTAGGGGAGGTTGTTACGAGCCTTTCTGTAGGAGGAGTGAGAAGATGGTAAAAGAATTAAGAAGCAGTAATGAGGGGATGGGCTGAGATCTAACAGCAAAAATTGTAGTCCATCGATTCAGCCATGTTTCATGATTCTCTCTAGCAACTTCCCATAGCCAGCAAATGGTAGCACAAAAACAACTGACAGTAACAGTTAGTTAAACTGGAATTTCTAAGAATCAAAAATGTCATGCTATTGAGCCAACGAGGTAGTATGTGATTCTCTGCCTTGACAGCTGGTGGCTTTTAGTCATGGGCGATTTTTTTTCATAATATTTGGATATATACGTGGGTCCTAGGCCTAACTCAGAAGCTCTCATGCTCTTTGATAAAAGAAGGATCCATCAAGAAAAAGAGCACAATAATTTAATGTACTTTATTTGGCAGAAACAAATGGATTGCAATTAATGTTAAAAAAGAACTTTAAAAAATATATTTAGAACTTTCTAACATCTATAAAAATTTTGAAGAATGCAATTGCTCAACTAAAATCTGAATGAAAATACACACGAATTTGCATCTCCATTTCATTTTCTCGTGTAAATATATTTTAATTTTTCAGCCACTGAAAGAAATGGAATGAGATATGGGCTGATTAATCATATATTTCTCTGGGTCTTTCTCAGATGTGGTCAGTATTAAACGAACTGGTATTTAAGTAGCTTCTTTTTTTTTTTTTTTTTTTTTTGCGGTACGCGGGCCTCTCACTGTCGTGGCCTCTCCCATTTCGGAGGACAGGCTCCGGACGCGCAGGCTCAGCGACCATGGCTCACGGGCCCAGCCACTCCGCGGCATGTGGGATCTTCCCGGACGGAGGCACGAACCCGCGTCCCCTGCATCGGCAGGCGGACTCCCAACCACTGCGCCACCAGGGAAGCCCTTAAGTAGCTTTCTTAAATAGCCATCTTTCCAGCCACTGAAGCCCAACAAACTCATCTAATCAGAGTGCGTTTTACTTTGTGGTAATGAAGTTGGCTTACATTGTCAGTGAAAACGACTCCTAGTTTCCACATCTGATACTTCACATCAATAGAGTTCAGCCTGGAAAGACAAAAAAGAAGAATCTGTAGATATGTACATGAAGCAGAGACTCACAGGCTTGCAAAAGCCTGCTGTCATTCACTCTCCATGGGGCAGAGCTGGCAACCATCTCAGGAGATGAGTTCTAGTTCAGGAGCCCAGGGAAGAGCTGAGAGCTCTGTTGGAAAATGTACTCCAGAGTTTTGTGATTTTTTTTTTTTTTTTAAGAGGAATCTTGGAAAACAAAACAAAGCATCACTATGTCTCTATTACTTAAAAATAGTCTTTTCTTTTTGACCTTTTCTTTTCCTATATTAAATATAAAATAAACACTTTATATGTGACAATTATTCCTGGAAACTACTAAATTAACTAACATAGGTATATCGAAACTTTCCTCCCTAACTTTCATTATATATTCATAATTGCATCCCAACAGAATAATTTTTAGTTCAACTAATAAAAACTTGCATAAATGTCCACACTTGTTTTACAACTGTACTGATTTTGCCAATGAAAAGGCTTATTCATTGTGGTTTTGTTTCCTATCGTTTTCAGAAATGCCCCTTCTCTACTTCCTTCTCTATCCAAGAAGGAATTTAACCCTTCCCCTTGGTTCCCATAGTGCTTTGTAGACACCTCCCTTTATAATCGTTTCCCATGTTGTTTTGCAGGCGTAGGTGTGTATGTATGTATGTGTATTGATGCCTTCCTCACTAGTCTGTGAAATCCCCAACACCAAGCATGTTATATCATACACTGAATGTCTCTCAATAATGTTGAATGAGTGAATCAACATAAATAGTCATGATCTTTGCAGATTAAAATAGACATGTATTAAAATATACTAATTTTTAATTTTCGCTTTTTTCCAGAACTTGTCACCAGTTTATGGGGCTAGAAATTATAATTTTGTTAGCCTTTGCAACATTCCAGTGAATTGATATGATAATAATATAATTTTAGTGTTATTTTCAAAAAGGCTTCTCTAGACTTACTGTTTTAGTCTTTACTTCTTTAATCATTTCTTTTAATTAGGCCAATCTTAAATTACAAGTGCAATGATAAATAGTTGATAATCTAAGCTGACTTCTTAGGAGACTTTTCCCCTTAGAGTTAAGGTTTAATTTTTTTAAGGAAATAAAGCAGTCTTTGAGTTATAATTAATTTTATTATTAAATAATATTTTTTAAAATTTCATGACTATTTAGTGGGTTTCAATATAAGAATACTTTTTCTTAAAAAAGAGAGAGATGAAAAAAAAATAAACCCATTGGATAATTCGCATGAGAGCATGATTATTTCCCATGAAAGCAATCCAAAACAAAATAAGGGTTTTTATCAGGATGTCTGAACTTCCCATGGTCGTTTCTAACTTATTTAGAAGTTTGTTCTTATGATTAGTTGTTTTCCATCCCTGTCATGCATTAGGGTAGCAAGTTTCCTACCAACAGCATTAAGAGTATTTTGTAGTATACAATACTCTTTTCTCACCAGTAGTGGCAGTGATGCTGTTTGGGTGGAGCTGACTCCACCCCCAGGGATGGAGCACAGCTGATCTAGGCCAATCTGGGCATGGCATTAACCTGGCCACAGGGCTTGGTTCAGGGGTAAACTAGAAGCCAGAAGCTGAGGAGTTTTGCTAGATGGTTTTGAGATTATAAGCTCTCCTCTCACTCCATAAAGACACACATGAAGAAGCATGCAGGCTTTCTGGCTGCTGGCAGCCATTCTATCCCCAGGAGGTGAACTGGCCACTTGTTTAAATGTGCACATACCAAGCCCTATGTATCTGATTGACAAATAAATACATGCACACATAGATACATGAATCATCCTTATATGCAAATGTTCACATTAAGATACTATTCATATAGAAAACAGATAATCTTTGAAAACTCAATCCTTCCAAACACTTTAATAAAGGAACACTACATGTAAATCTTCTCCTAGTAATGTGTGTTATTTACTATATCTTTATTCTTCTAATTTTATTATCCATATTTAAAGGTATTAATAAAAGCCACATTAATTTCTTGGTACTTTGCTAGGGGTCAAACCTGCAAACATTTACTATGTAAAACAGTGGAAAAGTCCGCTAATTTAAAACTGTTCATAGTACAAAAACAGTCTAAACTTTCCTTCTATTTTATCAGACATTTTCTAGAGTCACAAATATGACCATGGAAAATGGATAATTCAGTAAAACTATTTAATTCTACATTGGTTATCAGGGATCTGAAAATGCTAGTAAGAAACTCAGCAGCCCCCCCTCACCATAGTCCTTACGTGATATTCTAACATAAGGGCCTTAATGCCTAAGGGCTGCCAACTGTGTTTCATCTTACGTATAGTGACCACATTTCTTTAAGAACCACATTTGTTTTCTTAAAGTACTCAGGTAATATTTTAAATTTAAATTCATAACTTGCTATATATTTGCTTATCTAACTACTTTTGAACTGGGTTCACATTATTTTTAAAGACCCAACTAGCTCTAACAAGGTTTCAGAGAGAGAAAAAGTATAAAAGAGATCAGCCAAAATGTTGTTTTTTAATGCTAGCTAAAATAGTTATCTAAGACAAACTAACATTGCTCTACAGAACCTTAAATATTTATGTTTTCAGAGAAATCGTCACATACCTAATTGACTGATGCCTTAAATACAGATAAGGGAAGGTAATGATTACGTTTTTTTCTAAAATCGTTAAGTGGCTACAATAAGAAATTACATTTTAAAAAGCATGTAGGCTTTACAACTGTAATTCTAGAATTATAGTTGATTAAATTTGCAAGACAGATACAGATGTATATATATATATATGTATACTAACACTACACGTGCCTGTGAAATTCAATCTCAGGTGAATTCAGTTCAACTGGTTTACATCCTTCTAATTATATCATATTATTCCATGCAAGCACTGTATAATAGAGTGCCTCATTTTAAAATAAACTTTCCAAGTAATAGTATACTAAGTATACCAAGTCTTTGCTATTTAAATAAAACACAACAATTAAAAGAATATGAACTTATTTCTAATAAAAGGTCTACATAGCTCCCTTTTCCAAAATTAAGAAAACTAACTTCTTTGCAAACAGGAAGCATTAACGAGTCAAATGTTATGCTTTTGCATCTTTGACTTCAACTTAAGTGGCATTTAGGGATAAAAAGGCACATCGATAAAACAAATCTTTTTTTCTTGCTTTATGTAAATAATGAAAAAGTCACCTTCAAAAATTAATAGATTACATCTGCTGATTCCATAGTGCAAAAATACCCGGAAGTACAAAAGCAGACTTTATATATTCTCTGTTTCTCTCACTGAAGGAAAGGAAATCAGTGCACTAGCAAGTTCAGAAGTGTATTACTTTTTCCTCCTTTCCACCTAGACCTCGGATAGAGCAGAATGAACACTCACACGGCCGACAGGGAGCTGTCTTTCTTTGGCTTCTTCTTTTCCCGGGCATCGCTGAAGTCCAGGGCAGCTTTGTCCATGCCAAGTAACTCGCTGATTCTGTCTCGGCCATAGAACTCTCCATATTTATCCATAACCTGGGGCAAGAAAAAAAGCATTTTACTGGCCTCCACCATTAAGTAATCTCATCTGTATATGCACATACAAACATCTAATTATTTTTATATATAGTATATATCGGTCTTACTTTCAGGTTCACTTAAACATCTAACTTAACGGCCCATGTTCTGTGATCACACTGCTTAAGGTCTTAGTGAACTTATAGCGTTTTAAATAATGCCTAGCTGAAGAACAAGATTTCTTATGCAAGAGAGAAAGGCAGGCCCAAAAGAGGATAGGCTCAAGTAAATGGGTAAAGAGGTGGGAGAAAATGGAATAAAGTAACTACCAAATTCATACCCTGTGTCAGGAATTACGCTAAGAGGTCTAACTTGCTTTTCCCTCATGGGACTGTCATAATATGTTAAGTTTCCTGTTGTTAGCATCCTACTCTGTAGATAAAGAAATTGATCTTGGAGAATGTAACATGCCCAGTCTCAGCTTGGCAAGAGATGGGGTGAGGACGCATCCAGGCAAGGCTGACTCCCAGCAAAGATCTTCTGCGTAGAGCACGGCATGCCACTGGGCTGCCCACGACATGCTGGTATCCCCCCTGTGGTCTCCAGGGCAAACAATCAACTCCCCCCATAGTATCCTGACTCCAGCCATTCTTCAACAACACCTGAACCTGGAGCCTTGTCACCATCCACAGGTCCTCAGTTTAATTCTTACCTAGAATGGATTCCTTGTCCATCGTTAGAATCACTTCTTTGCAACCCCCCTTGGCTTCCTTGCCCCTCTCTCTTCTGTCACATTTGTCTGGGCCTTTGCCCAGATGTTGGGTTTTTAGATCAGGGCTTAGATGTGGGCTAACAGATCACCTGTGAGCTCAGTACCTCTGTCTCTGATATAGCGACTCTTGGCCTACAGTTTATATACCATGAGGATCCCGCACATCATTGAAAATGGAGGCAACAGGAAAAGGAATGAAAGAAACGCAGGAGGAGAGAGAACGGGCAGCAAGAGAGGAAAAGGAAAGCAAGGAACAGGAATATAGGAGAAACAAAGGAACTGAGAACCAGCGAAAGAGGAGGCGGAACGTTAAAGTAAAATATTAGAGTGGATGAATAGAAAGAAAGTGGATAAATAGAAAGAAAGAAAGGATTAGCAGAAATAAAAATGAGCTTTTTCTGAATGTATACAATCAGGTAAATTAAAAGAAAACATAAAAGAGCAATGGTAGTGAAAAATCCTATGAACGTACACTATTTAGGTTCATTAAAACAATTTGTTTTCCAGTATTCTCACAGCACTGAAAATGGGCTGGGCTGATCTGAGTGGGAGTTCTTTAGGGGTTGTATTCTCACCCAGGAGAACAAACTGGACCTCAGAGCAGGAACGCTATGGATTGTCTCAGCTGCAATTACAATCTGTCTATTTATTTGACTCTAGATATATCGTGTCCTTCAGAGAAACTCTTGCTTTAATAACTTAGAAACTGCTTCTTCATACTGTTAAATAATTAATAAGAATAAAATATTCAAATTATCTATTTTACGTTACTTAAAAATTATTCTTTCAGAGCTCTGGTCTAATTTGGATGCATTCATCTGCATTCGTGCAGCGCTACTACTCTGTGGTCACAAGGGGACAAAAACTTGCACCAAAATGAAAATCAACAAACACACTGCTTCTTCCAACTAGGAAGTCTTGGGGGGGTTTTTTGTTTTGTTTTGTTTCTGTTTTTTAAAATGTGCTTCATTTTAAATAATGTACTTGATTTAAATTCTTGGCAAACTCTCTATCTCCCCTCAGATTGGTAACAAAAAATGTGCAGTTGCTAATCACCAGCCACCCTATGAGTAGTTCTCAACTGGTGGAATCAAAGGGAAAAAGACCATTTCGTTCGGCAGACATTTGTGGCCATTCGCCCTGGACCGTATACACTGGAGCTACAGCTCATTATGGTACGTGGCACGAAGTGATTCAGTTTGGCAGTTGGAGGGTTCAAGGAATAAGAAGGAGCTACAAAATAATGATTACTGTATTTTACAGTGTACAAGTACTGGTACATGCATTATTATATTTTTTTTTTTTTTAAAAATAACCTACATTAAATTCCGTGTGGTAGGAAGAGCAGAGATAATCCTTGTCTCTCGAAACCAGAGCCGACATAGGTGCCAGAGTCCGTAGCTGAACTCCTATTTGTGTTCTATCATGCCCTGATGCAGTGCGCATCAGAAGAATAAAACTTTATCAAAATACAAAGGTCTTTGAAGTTTATGTAAAAGTAAATAAAATTCAGTCCTTTGCTGGTATACAACAACTTTACTTTTTTATTGTAAGGGAGGATCCCAGCCCTGGTGACTTAGCTGTCTTATCAGAAAAAGAGCCTTCAGTCAACTTCAGTTACCCGAACAATCTCAGAGAAAATTCTTACCAATTCTTGTTAACGTACAGACTGAGCACTGTTTAGTCACCTGAGTCAGATGACAGGTGGGTGAGCAATGCTTATTTATTTTTTAGCTGCAGAGTATGGATCTCTTATGAAATTTTTGAAATTCATATTGACTCCCATTTCCATTTTGAAATGACATTAGCAGACAAAGCACGCCTCAGTATCTATCTCAGCCTACATATGAGCCACAGCAAATTCAAATCTGAATTGCACTTTAGGAAAAGAATAGAAAATTTAAGCCCACCTTTCTTTTAACAAATTTGTCCCAGTAGTTGTTGGGAAATGACCTAAAAGATATAAAAGCATAGAAATAAAATAGTATCATTTTTAAAAAAATGATAAATAACAATATATTTTTTGGAATAAATAAAATACTGAAAATAATATGTAAACATATATTCTTCCATTCACAAAAATTACAATGAATTTTCCCCATCTTATCCCATAATTTTTCTATCATAAGTATATTAAATGTTATTTTAAGTGTTAATATATATACATGTAAATCACAGAAGAGACTACGGGCTGATATTTTAATGGAGATGAATATGAGCATATTTATTAATAGGCAGTCTGGTTATATTTTTTCTTTATGTATAATGTGTTAATGTATACATTTCTTTGTCAATTGTCTATAAAAATTAAAGTATCTAAAACTGTCATTGTTTTTCCTAGGAAGTAAAAAAAAAATCTCATTCCCACTAGTTATCCTTAAGGAAACTTGAGCATAACACCATCACGTGACTCCAGCATCTTCACTAATACAGAGTTCACCTAAGGGGACGGACTTGATTCGATTTAGAGCTGCTAAACAAAATATTGAGCATTTAGAGTAAACATTTATAACACACAAACAAATCATCCCCATTTGGAAACTACTAGAAATCGTTAACTCTTTAAGAATTAGCAAAACTAATCACAATGAAAAGAAGCTATTTCACTCTTGAGCAGTACAAACTGCAGAAAAACACTGTATCACTAATACCTCGAATAGTGTAAAATGAGACTTTTGTGATGGACTTTTATCTGCAGCGGCAGCTAGTAGTTTGGATCTAGACCTCACAGGCGAAATAATTAGTATAAAGAAAAGTATTTGTTTTTCTGTCTTATATTTTACATGTCATAATGTTTAGCTAGTCATATGCTTCGCCTTTGGTTGATACCAACTGAAGATTTCCAACTTAGATTAAAAGTGTGACATTCAATATTTTTGCCTTTAATGCTACAACGCCTTCCTTAATGCATAATTTTGGCTTCCTCTATGCTTTTAGATGAGATAACCCCACACTGCAGGTTATGTACCTCCAGCTACACACTTCCCTGAACACTGAGTAATGGATGTTATGTTCCATCAGTGCTGTGGAAATGGACTCGAAGCCATTTTTGATGGAGGAATTCAGAACACAGAGGGCAAAAATTGATGGCATCCATTAGGAGACTGATGGAGCTTATTAGTCTTTTGATTTTCTTGGCTGAATATATAACTGTTATTCACCTCTGCTAAACTTTTGATAAATCTGCAAGAACTCCGGCAAAGTATTTTATGTCTTGAAATTTTTGAGCACAGAAATGTCTCATCTCATTCTTTACTCACTGTGTGTTGATTACGAGTCTATCCCACTGGCCTTTAATATCATCTTCTGAAGGCTGTTCTGTAATATAAAGCCCATCAAATTCCAATTTTCGAGCTACTTCTTTTTCTCGCTTAAAAATAACCAGTGGGACCTACATTTGAAAAATAAACATGTTAAAATTAGTTTAGATTTACTAGCATCTCCTGTGGTCACTATCTTTACAAAACAGCTTTTGGAAAGAAATATTTCCCATGTTACTTCCAGGAAGGTAAAAATTGAGTGAAAATCAATCAGCTATATTTAGGCAAAAGGAGGCATCTAGAGGTTTTCGAAAAACAAAAGACAGTATAGATATTATATATATGCATATGTTTTTAAACACATAGAGGTTCATAGATAATTGCACTAATGAAATCAATTTTAAATATTAAAAATATTATACAAAATTGCTTTTCTTTTGCATATTACATATATACGTATATATAATATATATGGATGCAATAAAACATAGCACTAATGTTCCAAAATGCATACTTCTAAAAATTTTTAGAGTTTTATTTTAGAAATCTCTTTAATAATTCCATGCTCAGCATGCCCATATGCTATTTTGAAATAAATTTTAATTTCAACATCAGCAAAAATCTTTGTCAGTTTGCCAGAATGTCTCCAGAATTTACTGATTCCCTTTTCATATGGACAGATTTTACACAAGGCACAGATGCAAAAAAGATGCAGACATTCTGGAAGTATCCAAGAATATCCCCTCTCCCCCCCCAATAAAACAAGGGAAGCAGAGGGAGGTAGAGGAGTTTCTGAAAAAAACTTTACGTTCTAGTCTTTTACCCTGGACCCTGGTTTTTCAAAAGTCTTCTAGAAGTTTCCCAATCAGAAGCAGGGCACAGTGAAATAAAAGCCCTGCAGTAAAAAGGTGTCATGCTAGGAAAAGATAAAGAGGTTTGCAAAGGTGATGGGCGGCCCTGAGCACTCAGAGAGACTATCTTGAGTTCTGTTCACCAAACTATAGTGTTCCCTTGGTAAGGCTCTAGGGATGGGGCTCCATTATTTTCCGGGTGACGTGACAAACAGTGAAGCATTTCTGCCAAGGATAGCGAGAGATACTTACCTAATAACAAAACAATCAAAATGACTCTCAGAGGTCCAATATGATGTATTTCTAGAATTTCTACTACACTGAGCACTGCTAGGAGACATAGTGGGTGGACTTCTGTGGGGTCAAATTATAGGTGAAATTGGCTATATGTGAATAATTACTGACGTGCGAGAAAACTACAATGTGACAGCCACATCCCCTTCCCAGGGCTGCCTGCATCCAGTGACTCGTCACCAGGGAGCTCTAAAGGCCCAGCTCCAATGCCCCAGCCCAGGGCTACCCTGAAGGGGGCATCTCAGCTTCAGAACAGAGACCTGTGATGTGCCCTGTTGGGTCTGTACTGTAGCCCCACTTTTCCCTTTTCTCCATGCTGCTTCCTCCCCTTGCCCCGCAGGTGTTTATGGAACATTCCCTAATAAACTATGTGTATGTAATTTCCATCTCAGAATCTGCTTCCCCAGAAGTCCAACGTGCAACAGACACACACACACGCGGATACACACAGGTTCCTTGGTGCCTTACTATCTTACTTTCAAGCAGTAGTATCCAATGATGCAGAAGAAAGAGATAACCGTGTGCAAAATGGCTAAGATACGCAGCGTGGGCTCCATGTAGCCGCTGCTCTCCTCCAGCACATAGTGAACTGCAATGATTCTAGGCGAGCTGTCCGGGCTGCTAACTTTGGCATTTTCACTTGAACTGCGAGTGGGGAGCTCCTTTCCTTCAACCACAGAAGAAGTGGAGACCTGATTCAAATCATTTAAAGTACAGTCAGTTCATTTCCTCTGACATCAGGGTAAACAAGAAACAATGGAAACCCAGTCTTAGCAAATAGCTGGATGTGAAATCACTGCACGATGAAAAGACTAAAAGCAAAGGCTAAAAAAGATAGCTTTTTCAGTATCTTGTAATAACCTATAATGGAAAAAGAATCTGAAAAAGAACATATGATACATATATATATATATATGTAGAGAAAAAATATATATAAATATAACTGAAATATATATATATATAACTGAGTCATTTTGTTATATGACCGAAACTAAACCCAGACATGAGGATTCCAGTACATGCAGGAAATAATTAGATGGCTAAGCTGCCTTCTCAGTGATCAGAATAATTTAATACAGTACAGATATGCCACACCCAGATACAGTAACAAGTGAGATAGTCCACACCCAGATACAGTAACAAGTGAGATAGTCAGCCAAATTAGACCCTGAGTACTGTGGGTAAATCCTCTGCAAATCCAACATTCTTCAGTGGGGGCGTTTCTCACCTAGTGTGAAGAAGCAAATCTATCCCTGCTCTACTAGACAGTCAGCAGTGTGCCTGAGATTCAGGTTTTCATTTTCATCAAATACATTTCAGCATCGGTTTTGATGTGCTCACTAGTGGATCTCTGAAATCTTTACATTCAATTCAGTCTTTCATATTGGTTATTAAAAGACGAAGATGTACATACCTTATAAAAGAGCAAGATGAAATTGATTGCAAACGCGACAAATAAGGCTAACATTCTCATGTTGTAAAAGTTGCGAGCAAAATAGTTCTGAAGGTGAAAAAAATTATTAAAAGGTCATTGAATCGAGAGACTTGAAATTTGCAGACAATTGAAATAAAGCATTCATGCATTTACCCAAAACTATTTGTTGAGGGCCCACTGGGTTTCAAGTCCCATGCTTGGTGCTATCGATGTAAAGCACCAAGCTTTATGACGTAAACCACCACGGAGGAGACATAATAAAGAAGCACATTCACAGATAAAAAGCGTAATTTCAGGGAATGTTAAATGTTATGAAGAAAAATCCATCAGGTTAAGGACTTAGGGAACAGGGGCGCTATCCAGACAGGTGGTCAGAGAAGATCTGTCTAAGGAGGTGACATTTGAGCTGAGGCCTGGGTGCCACTGGACGGCAATCAAGTGAACAGTTGGGGACGGGAATGTCAGAGAAAGAGCTTGGAGGGCAAAGGTCCCGAGTCCCAGGTGATGCTGGTGTGTTTGACGGATGGTGAGGAGGTAGCGCGGTGAGAGGAGGGGAGAGTGGGAGGGAATGAGGTCAGAGAGGTGAGTGGGGGACAGGGTTCTGTAGCCCTCTGATAAAAAGTCTGCTGCCCCTTATAGTGCAGTGGTTCAGTGTCTGATCGCTGGGACCACACTGCCTGGGCATAAAGCCTGACCTCACCACTGACTCACTGTGCGATGTGGACAAGAGACTTAATCACTCTTGTAGCATCACTTTTCTCACCTGTAAAGTGGGGATAACAACAAAACCTGTCTCATAAGTTTGCTATGAGGATTAGGTAAGTTACTATAGGGGAAGTTAATCATTAATCTTGTTAATATCATTGGAATTATTATTTTATTCTAAATGGGACGGCAAGCTCTTGGAGGAGCTGAAGAGGGCTGATGCAATCAGATGATTTGAAAGACAATTCCAGCTACTGAGTATAAAATAGATTGGAGGCAAGCATGGAAGGCAGGAGACGAGTTAGAAAGTGACTGCAGGATACAGGAAGAGATGATGTTGCTGGTGGTGGCTTGGACCAGGTGGTGGCTGTGGAGGTGGTAAGTACTGGGCAGACTCTGGGTACATCTGGAGGAGAGAGCCGAGAAGAATTATTGTTGGGTTGTATCTGAGGTAGGAAAGAAAGAGAGGACTCAGAGATGATAATTCTGGATTTGGGGGTCTGAGCAACCAAGTAAATGGTTGGTTCTATTTTTTGAGCTATGAGGGAAAAACATACAAAACCCTTAGAGGAGCAGTGGGTTTAAGGAAAAAGGTTATGGGGCATACCAAGAACTTGTTTTAATATTAAGTGGGAGATGACTATAAAGTATCTACCCGGATATGCCAGGGGCTTTAGCATCATAAGGCCATAGCAAAATGGCATCTCCTTAGTTATCCCTCTCTGTGGACACAGCCCATCCTGATGGTGTCATCTCCCCACACACGACCCTGACTTTTCTGCCACCGTTTATAGGACCAAAGTTGGCCACCACATCCAAACCGGGTCAGTCACATTGGTTCTCCGTGGAAGGTGGGACTGGGTCATAGGTCACAGTTAGGTACTCTGGTTATCTGAGCTGGGAGGTCACAACGACTCGGGTCACGAGGGGCCTGTGGCCCCTGGTGTGGTCATGATTAGGCTGGTGCATGCAAACAGGTGAACAGAGAAAGTCATATTGCAAGAGAAGCAGGAAAGTAGGAACTGTGACCTCGGAGACAGAAGGATGGAAGGAAACCTCAGTGATGTGCTCTACTCAACTGCAGTTACACATACTCTTCAGGAGCCCACGGGGACTGCTGCAGCTTTATTACAATGCCTGTGCAGCCTCACACCCTATACCACGCCCAGACCACACCTGCCGCCACGTCCACTGTGACAACACATCAAACCAGTGGTTATCCAGAGTTGCCTCAGAAACATCTGTGTTCTGTGTACTCTGCATTACATAATATAGTAACATACAAGGTAGTTTAAGAAAATATAGGTCAAACTATTAATTAAAATATATATTGGTACATTTTAAAAAATGTGTCATCTATACATTTATGCATAAGCAGTTAGAACATATCACCGCTGAGAACAGCCCATTTCCCTTACGGGTGAAGTTCTATACTACATGAGCTTCTTGTCTATTTTCTTCTCAAAGGCTAAGTATGATTTTGCCTTTCAAACTGGCCGTGTTATGGAGCAGTGCTCATAATTTCTAGGTCCGACATTATTGGTCAGTACCTCTTACAGGTTTATTCTAGACATTCTTCTCCCAGTCTTTTCCTGCTTGAAAAAATTATATATTTATGCACACATACATACATACACATATAAGAGGCCTTTCAAACAAAATTTTTAACAATTCCATCCTGTATGAATAGGAAGAGAGAACTACATCTCCTTTCTTTGTTTTCCACGAACAAGTATATATTTTATTAATTGGGAGAACATTTCCACAAAATGTTTAGGATACTACATAAAGAACTGTCTTCTCCCTCTTTGTTCTTGCATTTATTTACTTATTTCCACTTAAAGAATAATTTGGAATAGACCTTCTTATTATCAATGGAGAGTTGGCTCACTGCATTAATATTTTTACATCTGGAATTCTAATAAAAGGGCGATGTTCTAGAACAACTGACTAACCCCACTCTGGAACATCAATATGAATTACTTGTCCCCTAGAAGGTATTCTTTGTTATAATGTATGGCAGAGCCTTCCATAGTGTTCTGCAAAGAGGGAGCCCCGGGGTTATGTTTATTGACTTGCCCTAAAGTCCTTGTAGGAAGACACTGGCAGTCACTAACTCAAGTGGACCCTCATGGGAATGTGTGCAGAGGTTATGTGTTTGATGACAGGGAGCCGTGGACCAAGGAATTCATTTTAACACATAAACACTAAGATGGGCAAATACAACATACGTGCAGGGCTGACCCAAGGGAAGGTCAATGCATATTTACTGCACCCGAATGATGATGATCTCACAGTATATCAGTAACAACATTCATTTTAAAACATCTTACTAGAAGCTTCTGTTGATAGGCTATGATTTTCTTCCAGAATGCTGACTCAGGAACTTCTGGCTCTCCATATCTGTGTGTGTGGAGCTGCCTCAATTTTTGTTTACCCTTATCTTCTTTGGCTTTTTCTTCTTTTTCTCCATCTTCTCCCCTACGAACACAAATGAATGAAAAATAAGCCATCCATAAACTAAAGAACTGAACAGGTTTTGTGCCAAAGTATACAAACGCACGAATATTTAAATCATAGTATCTGTTTTAATAACGGATATCTCTTCCAATGAATTATGATATTCAGAACTTTAGAATTAGGGGTAGGACTTCTTGCTTATCATAGCCCCCTATAGATGGATAACTTCTGTGAAGTTCAAATCTATAGGACATTTTACAGGCTTCAAGTATCTTTGTATTATACCTAGCATATTCCTTTCCAACTGTAGAGTAAAATATTTAAGTGAAAGAATAACAATGGAGACTTTTTTTGTCTGCTACTTTTTAACATACCTTATTATTATTATTATTTTTGCAGTACGCAGGCCTCTCACTGTTGTGGCCTCTCCCGCCGCAGAGCACAGGCTCCGGACGCGCAGGCCCAGCGGCCACGGCTCATGGGCCCAGCCGCTCCGCGGCACGCGGGATCCTCCCGGACCGGGACACGAACCCACATCGGTAGGCGGACTCTCAACCACTGCGCCACCAGGGAAGCCCGAACATACCTTATTTTTAAATTCTTATTTCAATGTTCAGGCTACTAGGATTTAAAATCAGAGGCGTACGCATTTGGTTGTTCACATGTATAAACGATGTCAATACATTAATTTTGCAATATTGAAATTAGACAATAATGAAATTAGAAGCACTGAAATTTGACACCTAAACCCCTCTAGGTGCAAAATACCAAGGCTTCATGGAAGTATATTTATGTATATGTGTAGTCACATATATGTAACCCACATAACAACCCATACTTAACTCATATGAGGTCAAACATTATTTTAACGTTAAAGAGTTGCCATTGAAATGACTGTGATGCCCTGTTACATTTGTCTGCATTTCACTATGATAGTCACTTATGTGGCCATTTTTACAACTGATTTAACAGTTCAAGATCTATGACAATGAATAGTGCTGACTGTACAAAAGAGACAACACTGGCCCTTGTTTGAAGCCTAATTCAAACAAACCAACTGTAAAAATACACTCTTCAGACAACCAAAGAAGCTTAAATATTTAGCGGGTATTAGATGGTACTAAAGAATAATTGCAAATTTTGTTCGGTATAAATAATGGCATGATAATTATGTTTTTTTTAAAGTCCTTAGCAATTAGAAATGTATACAAGATATTTATGGGAGAAATGACATGGTGTCTAGTATTTTCTTTAAAACAACTTGTCGTACAGGAGGCCCCGAAATATGTGTGTGTGTCTATGGTAGGGAGGGTAGGCAGGAGAAAACCTAGATGAAACAAAATTAGCAAAATGTTAATAATTAGTAAAATTTGGTGATGTGTATATGGGGTGCATTATAACATTCTCTCTTTTGTGTGTGTTTGAAAATTTCTAATAACAAAACTCTTTAAAATTTTCTATCTCAAATAACTTGGAAATAAAAATGATTTTCCCTGAAAAAAGTGTTAAGTTATTCAAAAGGTGACTCAAGTGATGTCAAGTAGGCATGTGAAAAAGTTGAATAAAACTGTTTTCCATGAAATATGACATTAGAAATAAGAACTATTTCTGAGTTATATCATTTAATGTTTTAATTTTATAACTACAACTAAATTAAAACAATTCTAAATAAACATTTGCTATTCTAAAAACAAAAGAAGAAAAAACAGAACAGACAATGAAAACAGGCCAAAGGAAGTAACAGAATAGAGGAGAAAAATAAAATGCTACATGAGAATGCTACAGGTGCACTATAGGCACTTAATTTGATTTCCCCAGTTGTTAAAAATGTGCATATAAAACTATGTAAACTTGGAGAAAGATGTAGGTTTCAATTATTAACAGAAAAGCCAGTGTTATGAGGAAATTATACATTTTCACTGCTTCATAGGCAGCTCTTTATTTCTCATTGTTGCATTTATAACCGTGCTCCATAGCACCAGGAATATTGCTGAAAATGAAGTTTCCTGGGTCCCAGACCTGCTGATTCAAAATCTGTGCTGGGGCCTAGGAATCTGTGTCTTTTTTTTTTTTTTTTAAAGAAGATGTTGGGGGTAGGAGTTTATTAATTAATTAGTTTATTTTTGCTGTGTTGGGTCTTGGTTTCTGTGCTAGGGCTTTCTCTAGTTGTGGCAAGCGGGGGCCACTCTTCATCGTGGTGTGCGGGCCTCTCACTATCGCGGCCTCTCTTGCTGTGGAGCACAAGCTCCAGACGCGCAGGCTCAGTAGTAGTGGCTCACGGGCCTAGTTGCTCCGCGGCATGTGGAATCCTCCCAGACCAGGGCTCGAACCCGTGTCCCCTGCATTAGCAGGCAGATTCTCAACCACTGTGCCACCAGGGAAGCCCGGAATCTGTGTCTTTAACAGACTCTCCAGGTGGTTTTTACGCAGGTGGCCCTAGGACTGTGCGTTGAGGACCACCATGCCCCAAGAATTCTGTGCCACGGCATTCAGAACGTTTGTCCCCTCCCTTCTTTACAAGGACAGAATAGATGCTCGATTTTAAACAGAGAACTACAGCAGTCAGTCATCTTGCAGAGAGCATCACATGGAATCACTGAAGTCTTTTCTGCTGAGAGAGAAACACACAAACAGAATCCTCACGGCACAAGAAAGAGGTGGGAGTGGCCCCCAGGGCGGGTGTGTGGTCTACGCTTATCCCTGCCCAGGGGCTGAGGCTCTCCACTGAGATGACAGATGTCATCCTGCAGCCTGAGAGTCTCCACTGCATCCCCTGAAGAGAGAGGACGAGTGAAAGACACTAAAACAAAGGAAAGGATACAGCAACTACACATACTCGGCTTTCTCAGGTTCGGATTTGCTTTCTTCTTTTTCTTCCTTTTCTTCTTTTGCCTTCTGTTCCTTGGATGAGTCAATGGGGAAAAGAGAAGCAGGATTACACATCACTTTTGAATGAGTTTAGGGAGCCCCGTGACCCTGTGTCAAACTGTAACCTATAAATGATACCCTCCTGTCTCCATTGAGATAAAACTTTCATGTGTGCCCTTTCTTCTACTGGTCCACGCATTTCCCCCCTCCCCACACTTACCTACCAGGCCAGCAGTAGGTACCAACTTTCTGAGCTCCTTCCCACTTTTCTTATTTCACAACTACCTTCTTTCCCTCAGTCACCTACTCAAATCCTCCTCATCTTCCAACACCAACTTAAGTCCCACTGCTTAAGTCTCATCTAACTACTCCAAGCTATACTGAGGTTTCCCTTTTCTCAACACAGGTAACCTCTACTATCTGCTGCCTATGCTACGTACCACTTAATAATTTTCTAACTTTTTCGTGAGTCTTTTATCTTTCTAATAAACTCTTTAAGGCAACTTGAAAGCAGTGAGCACATCTTACATTTCTTTTAATTTGCTATGATACCCAGTGGTAACAGACACCCGGCCAATCCTCGTAAAATATTTGTGGATGGAATGATTATCGTTCAATTGCCTAATGTCAGGAGGGTGAATACTTCAGCTCGTACTTTCACAGTTTAACTTAACAATTTATAAGGAACCTTCACAAAAGGCTAGCTCCACCTGAATAAAAAGCCATTCCTCTTTGGCAAGGCAAGTCACGTACCGAAAACCGCCCTGGCACTAGCAAGACGGCTGATGTCAAGTTCACTTAGTGTGCCCACCTGAAGTCCAGAGAGCCGCTGTGACTGGAGGTAAGTTACCTGGAACTTTTCTTGCACCTCGGGGATAGGGACGGGGTTGCTCATGAGGTCGCTCAGGCCAGCATTGGGATTATGAGGAATCAGTTTGTACTGCCCGCCTTCTCGCTTCAGGTCCAGGCCAAAGATGTCGGAAAGCAGGTCACTCTCCTCTGTCAGTTCCTTTAAGTCCGTCAGATCTTCGCTGGGCAGGGCGCCTTCCATGGCTTTCCTCTCTCCGTCCTCCCCGTCTCCTCGAACCTCATCCTGCGTGGGGTCCGGCATGTTGGCCAAGAGCTCCGCCACCTTGATCTTCTTCGCACCTTCCACCAGGCTTCCTCCCAGCAGGAGGCTGCCGACGATGCGGGAGAAGCCTCTGAAAACGCTCGCTACAAAGTGCAGGAGGCTCATAAAAAACCCCCAGTAGGACATAAAGAAGGCCGTGACCATGTCCTTCACCGTCATCTTCTTCACCTTCTTCATCTGCTTCTTCAGGCTCTTTAAGCTGAGCATCCGCATAAGGGTCAAGATATTATACCTGAGGGCAAACAGGGCCGACGTGACCGTCACGATGGAAAAGAAACCCGTCCTCGGCCCCTGCTCCTCTGGCTTCTCCTTCCCGCTCTCCTCTTTATTCGCTGACCTCTCGTTCAAGTCCGACTCTGAGATCTGAGCTGCGAGCTGCATCTCAAATATGGTGTCCTCACAGAAGTTCACGAAGAGCTCCATCTTCTCTTTTTCTCCCCCTTCGTTGACCACATCAAATATAAATTGCCTTTTGGACTCCTTGACCTGGGGCTTCTCCCACTGGGTTCGGCTGGACTCACTGATTTCAAAGTAAACCCTCTCGATGCGCTTGGCACTGCCCATGATCTCGATGCGGCCCAGAAAGGGCTGGAAGTAATTCAGGACGCTCTCGGCCAATTCCAGGAAGGTCTGCAGCCGGGTGTCGTTGGGCATGTGTTCAGAAAGGTTTGTCAGAAGCACTGCCACGTTGAAGCCGATGTCCTTGGCAGGCTCGTGGAACCGCTTGACAAATCCCTCGTAGTCCAGAGTTTCGTTTTCATCCGTCTCTGTGCAGGACAGCAGAAATTCAGTCTCAGACTGGGTGTAGTGCTTATGGCTCTCCATCGCTTTGTGGAAGTCCCTCTTGGAAATGACTCCCTTACCGTCTGGGTCATACTCTTTAAAGGTATCAGAAGACGTCAAGTCCTTGAGTTTTAAGAACATGTCAAAAAATTTGAGAATCATCTCCACGTTGTTGGAAGATTCCACGAGCATGTCAACCATCTGTTTGCCGATGGTGCCATTAACGACATTGCCTAGGGGTAAAGAACTGCATTGGCTCAAAATGAACATTCCTGATAAAACCAGTGTCTAAGCCAGGTAGAATCTAGTGTAGGTTACCGTGAATTAATTGGAAACTGGTCCAGTTGTATAAGTTGTCGCTAATTTGTGCAGGTAAATATTAAATATCTTAAAATGTCTAAAAAACCTCCAGTGTCTACAGATATATAATAATATATAATTATAATATAGAATATATATATATAATATATAATATAAATCTTATATGACATCTGAATCAAAGATAGCTCCTTGTTTATCTTCCAGCGTACGAAGGAAAAGAGTAATTACTTGTAAACTGTAGTTTCAAAGAGTGATTACATGAACACAAGCAAAAGCATATTCACAAAGTAATTAACACACATAAAACAATATGTGAAGAAAATCGGACATTTTTTCCCTCTAATTGTGTTTTAGGATTAAAAAAAAAAGCAACGTGTTTTAGGATTAAAAAAAAAATGGGGCAAACATTTATATTATCCTAAAGCCAGAAACTGAAATACAGTCTCATATTAATAATAAAAATGAGTGTTTGCACAGACCTTTTGGGTTGAAATGTCACTGCTCATAAACGTTACCTGATTTCACGTTCATATGTCTGTGAGGCAGGTACTTTTTATTAATTCTGATTTTACTATTGAGAAAACTGAGGTTTGGCAAGGTTAAATTAATGTGCTGGCCGTGACATGATTATTGAGGGCTAAGGCCTGGATTTGAAACAGATCTTCTGAGAGCAAATTAGATGCTCTTTCTGATTTAAAATGTAAAAGATCTCCCTGCATTTCTTCATGGTCTAGAATGTTTATAATTAGAAAATGGCAGACTATGGATAAGCTTGAGGAAATGAGATGTTATCCTAAGGTATAGTCATCGAATGCTTTTATTCCATGAACAGAGCTTGATATGTAACGCGAAGACATGCATCAGGAAAAAGATGCATGGTGAGGGGTCTGTTGAGTGCATTTGTGAAGCATTAAACACCAGCGTTAAGAGCACAGGCTCAGGAGCCATGCTATTGGGATTTGAATCCAGGTCGCACCATCTGTTAGCTGAGCTCCCTGGGCAGACTTCTTAGCCTCTCTGCACTCAGTTTCCTCATTTGCAAAACAGTGATAATATTACTATGCAATTCATAAACCTGATATTAGGATGAAAAAGTACTTAAACCAGCAGCTGGCATATTAAACGAGGTTAATTTTAAGTTGTCATTCCTGCAGTTCCTGTTGCAGTTATT
Source organism: Monodon monoceros (assembly GCF_005190385.1). Taxonomy (NCBI): domain Eukaryota; kingdom Metazoa; phylum Chordata; class Mammalia; order Artiodactyla; family Monodontidae; genus Monodon; species Monodon monoceros. The sequence continues at coordinate 7,397,204 of NW_021703781.1, read as the reverse complement.
AGGGTTGTGGTGTTATTATTATTTAGACTAAAACTTGAATTGAGGTCATGGGAAAAGGATCCTGTGCTCAAAGGGTATAAAGTGGCTGCCAACTAAGGGCTTCAAGCAAATGCTGCATCGTTGAAGTCCTCGCGCAAGGTGTGCCTACTGCCTTAATTAGTCAAAGTATAGCTGTGCAGTGCAGGGCGGACTAAGAAACAGAGAGAGGAATTAGGAAGGATTTAAGAAAAAAAAGGACAGGGAACATAATAGCAAACATGTTTTATTTGCTTTGGTCGTATTCACATGATTTCACTGAATGCTTACATCAGCCTATCATGAGCCCCATTTCACAGAGGAGGAAAGTGAAAAATGGAGACGTAACTTGTGTCAGGGTCACGCTGCCTGCGTGGGAAAGTGGGATGTGGGCGTTGGTGGCAGATCTCAGAACCCAAGCTCTTACCTACTACGTCTACTGTCTGAGACAGAAATGAAATGCAGTAGCAAAGGAAAGTAGGTTGAAAAGAGAAAAGCGAGAGAATGAAAACCCGAGAGAGAGGCATGTGACTAAGCCGCCACTAGACTTGGTGGGCTGGGGAGCTCTCCCGAGCCTTCTCCTCCTGCAGAATTTTTTTTTTTTTTTTTTTTGCGGTACGTGGGCCTTTCACTGTTGTGGCCTCTCCCGTTGCGGAGCACAGGCTCCGGACGCACAGGCTCAGCGGCCACGGCTCACGGGCCCAGCCGCTCCGCGGCACGTGGGATCTTCCCGGACCGGGGCACGAACCCGTGTCCCCTGCATCGGCAGTCGGACTCTCAACCACTGCGCCACCAGGGAAGCCCCCTCCTGCAGAATTTTAAGAACCCATAGGAGTCACAAGGCAGTCAGCTCAAAGCAGCAATTTACACAGTTGGAGTGTATCCAAACGTCTGTAATCCCCACTGGTTACAAACAAACAAAATGATAAACAAATGAAACCTTCTTTAGGTATTCTGTCTGAAGAGCATACTCTCTGGGGTATCACTATGAAATGAAAAATATCACTACGAATGAAGTACTAGTGATTTCATTCCATAGTTTTGTAAACTGAGATAGGCAAGATTTCTCTTTTTTAAAAAGCAAACTTGGAAAAAGTAATCAAGCCAGCAATAAATCTGAGGTATCTGTCCCATCTCAGCGTTGATATTTTATCCTTTGCAGCATGCTGACACCCAAAGCAAGCGTGTATGGAATCCTTAAAATAAAAGATTGAAGGGGACTTGAAGATATAACTCAAAACTACCTTCCAACATGGACAGCAACATGACCACCATGTCCTTCTGAAGATCCATCAATTCTTTCAGCAGCTCAATCTGACTGGAATCCTGAAAGAATGAACATACTGCGTTTGAGATAATATGGGGAACCTATGCAGCAAGAACGTCATACTTATTCTCACAAAAAGAGTATGGATCTACCGATAGCAGACACTTTACAGCAATATAGAGCTAAAGGGAGGCCAAATATAAGTCTGCAGCTTATTAAAAATACACACTTAAGAATTAAAGAGTATTTACTGTTGATTCCAACTCATGTTTATTAAAGTATTTGTAAGGACAGTGAATAAATCTAACAAGAGTACAGAAGAACTAAAGCAGTGGTGGATCCCCTGGGGCCAGGGAGGCAAGACTCAGGTGCTTCTGCACATTGGGTATCTTTCTTTTACTTGAGTAAAGACTGGACTTGTCTTTTCTTCTTTCTAACTTACTACACCAAGATGCTATATATTTTGTAAAAATTAACATATTCTGGAAAACACAGGCATAACAGTGATAAGAGATAAACTTATCCCACATAAATCTAGGCAAAAATGTACACAAGTATTACCTGTATTAATAATGCACAAAATATCTTATTTACCAATTTTATCAACCTCTCAGATATTTCTCTCGTTAAAATTTTGTTTTGTTTTTCATTTTTCACCATGAAAAAAAATTATTTTACAAAGATATGTTGTGTCCAAACATCACTATGCTTAGATTCAGTGCCTGGAAATATGGAATGTACTTATATTTACATTATGACCTCATGAATCATCAGATTTTCTTATTTTAAACTATACCCCTCTTTCTTTTTTTTAAAAAAAATACAAGGTATCATATTATTCATATGAATTTTCCTACATAGGAAGCCAAATTTCAACACTGCTGGAAGGATGAGGCTTTTTCTTCCTAAATAGTTGTTACCTTGACTAGGTCTACAAACTGAACAACTGCTAGGTAGCACCATCAGATGTTCATAAAATGATGGCAGTACATCTGAATCGCAACTCTCCTGTGAATGTATAAATTTGGTTCATGTTGATTTCCTTTACTTACTAAAATGTCATTAGCAATTAGTTGAAAGCATCGTGATATTTCCTTACTTGGTTGATTACCAATAACTAGATACTGACAAAGATTCTCTCCTTGACCAAACTAGCCAGCTCCTCTGGGCCCTCTTCCCAACTAGGCTTTAATCTTGGTCTATAAAGACTTGAACAAAACAGCACCATAGTTTCTAACAGCTCAAGGCTGCATCCCTAGGATGACCCCAGTCCCCCTTAGAGTGCCTGCCTGAGAAAATTCAAGACTGCCAGAAACATTTTGTTTGTTCCAGCCAACACCTGACGATAGTAGAACCTGTCTCCCAGGCTCTGTGGGAGGGTAGAATCCTGACTTTAATATTCAGCTGGCCCAATCACATTTACACTGAACAACGCTTTGTAATTTTCCTCTTCCCTGACTCTACTGAACCCTGCTAATCCCCCTCCTTCTCTCTTTAAAACACTTACCACCTCTGTACAAGTCCAAGTTGAGTTCAGCTCACACTAGGTTCTTTTCCCTACAGTAACAGTTATCACTGACTAAATCGGTCCTTGCCACTTTAACCAGTGCCTGGCCTTATCTTTGACCAAGATATCTTCCTGCTTGTAGGCCAGAGGGCAGATGTGAGTATCCTCACTTTGCTGGAGGAAAGGAGACTCAAGGAAGAGAGATGGAGCACGTGAATGAAATCATGGGCGTTGGACTGGAGTTGTTTGACTTTGAATCTAGCATTCTCTCCTCTACCTGACACCTGGAAGATATATACCCACACCCCGACAGACATGTCAGCCTCAGGAGAGCCCATCAAAATTCACTGCATCACAGGGACATAGTTACTCAAGATTTATATTGAGTTTTTCTGTTTGTGTAACTCTGAGCTCCAAATGCAATACACGAGTGAGAAAACAGCATTCTGATGTTTTCAAGATATGCTCCCGAATTAACATTAAAGCATGGTGGAAAATCTGTTTCTTCTTTATTTGCCTATCTGCGTGGCTATTTTTTTTTTCTCTTTGACTTTCACAAAGTAAAATGTCCTGTTAATGGGTGAGTGTCATCTTTTGAGAACAGCTGCTTGTTTATGACCCTATAAGAAAACTGTCTCCCCTTAACGAGGGATTTGGAACAGATGACAAATCCTCTTCCAATTATCTGTAGGGAGGAGGAAAATTCCAGTGAGTAATCATCGAGAAGCAGGTCTACAAAGGACTGTAAAATGTACAGTGTTTGGAGACTATGTTTTATTTCTCCATTAGAGTCAATTCCTCAATACCTTTTGTTTTCAAAATTGAATAATGGCTTCCACCTATTCTCAGCTTTGCATAAAATTCTTTTATTTAAAAAAAAAAGGGTTTTTTTTAATGTAGAGTAAAAGTTGTATAAAGAAGTCATCTAAGAAAGATAATATTCAGAAAAAGGAAAGCATGCTTAATTTGCCAGTGATCACAGTGTCCAGTGTGTCATGTAGGATGGTTGGACGACAGTGACTTTACCTGAGACAGCTTCATCTGCATGTGGGCAAACACATGAAGAAAACCCACCACCGCATCCCAGAGCCTGCTATGAGCCAAACTCTGCTGGTTGCCAGTGCAAGGACCCTGGGGCAGAAACAGACAAACAACAATCATTCTTGATAATTTAATTGCCAAAATAAACTTTACAATAATAGGGACAACGTTGACTTAGTGCTGATATCTTATCACCAGCATGTTATCTGAAAAGACAGGAACCCAAAACAAAAGATATACAGTGATTGTAATGGTATAGCACTCTTAGGAGACAAACATATTCTTCCTTGAAATGTTTAAATCCCCAAAACAGTTTCTCAAGGATTTTCATGTTCTGTTTCTGTATGAATACTAAAACACTGGGGAAAAAATGGTGAATTATTTCATTTTTGTCTGACTTTGGTTTCTTCTATTTAGAGGAAATCTTAGCTAAGTTATTTTAGCTAAATCAGATCATCAGAAGGGACTACCTGTGTGAAAAGAATTTGAGATTATGCTTTATATGAGAGGTACTTACTTCTTATTGTTAAATAGTAACCTGGATAAAGCATTCATAGAGAGGACAAAATATTCTCTTCAGTGCTTCATTGTACAACTGTATCCTGGTTACCAATCATACAACCATTGAGATTTTTAAAGATTAATACTTAGTCATTAACTTTATGAACCCAGAATGCAGGACAATTAGAACCTAACTTTGCTCTCTTAGCTTTCACTTCAGAAGTGATCTTTATGTGACACTAGAGTGAGAGTTGTAGCAGAGACTGTTTGGATGGAGTCAACTTCTATTCTTACTTCCCAAGGAGAAATTCTACAATCGCTAAGTTTTGAAGACACACCCACATCAACCAGGAAAAGAAAAAATAGGGATTATATTTCAAAAGAAAAAAACTCATTCACTCATTAGACAAATGGCTCAGTATAAGTTGAAGTTGGAGAGCACATTAAAATGTTTCAGGTTTTAGTCTGGAGACAAGTGACTGGAAGAGAGGACTGCATTGAAGATACTGAAAAGATGTTGACATGAAACTCTGTCTTTTATCAAGCTACACTTGAGGCCCTACAGCTGAGGATAAAAGATGTAACCGAGTGGGACCCTATGAGGCCTTCCCAGAATAGACGCCCACCCATGTCCTCTGCCTTCCTTTTGACTGTAGAAAACCTTTAGTCAAAGAATACATTTAATCAAAGAAGTGGACAAATGCAGAAAGAAAGGAAAACAGTCAAGCAAGACAAAATAAAACTTTAGCCATTAAACCAAGTCAAGGACCTTTAGTTTCTTCTCAAGGTCTATAGATAATATTCTGAGCCATGTCCTTTGAGCTGTATGGCAGATGCGGAAACGCCCACCAGGTGGAAGAAGTGAACTGCAGGCTGCCCACAAGCACGGAGACCCCAGACTGGCTGGAATCAGAAGGTCGATGATGCTGACTTCCAATTACCTCACCACCAACCAGTCAGAAGAATGTCCACGAGTTGATCACACACCCCACAAGCCCTGTCCCTCCCCCTGTCTTTATAAACCTTCCCCTGAAAGCCTTCAGGGAGTTCGGGCCTTTTAAGCACTAGGCTCCCTGGACTCCTTGCTTGGCGCCTGCAATAAACACTGCACTTCTCTTCACCACCACCGGGTGTCAGCAGATTGACTTTACTGCGTGAGGGTGGGCAGACCTAAGTTTAGCTCAGTAACAAAAAGACAGTAAGTGCCAAGTATCTCAGTATTCCAAAAGAAAGGTGCTAGATTCAGTACCTGCGAAAGGAAACTAAGTAGATCTTTCTACCTCAAAGATATAAAGGCGCTGAAGCCGAAAAGCGAAAGACTTTGGAAAGAGCTCTGCAGGTGCCAGGCCTCCCAACCTCCACCCCTGCTGCTGCAGGAGAGGAGACGGCTGCCCACTTCCCTTTACACCATGGAGAGAGGAGGGGTCAAGAGAGCCATCAGGAGCGCTCGGCTCCTGCATCCCGAGCTTGCCTAGCATACAGTCCCGTCGTAGGGACTGTGAAGACGGAAAGTGACAACAGAAGATTTCTTAAGCTGGGTACTGGGGAGGGAGCTATCTTGTCTGGCAGGACTTTGAAATCTTGCCGACAAAACTGTCTGAAAGGGTAATGTGATTCCAAGGTGGACGGGGACCCCCAGATGCACAGGGTCTGTGGAATAATATGAAGCTGGGTGGGAAAAGAGGTATTTCCAGGCACTGGAAGCAGTAAGAGGGCCAAGCCCCCTCATTAGAGAAAGAATACAACATGCCACCCCAGCGGGCAGGCTCCACAGTGCAGCCCTGAATTCCACGTGCCGGAGGGAGACCTACCCTCCCTAATCCTTCCTCATGTGCACAATTCCAACCCCGAGGAAGCCTGAGACGGGCAGGAGGGGAAGGAGGAAAAGCAGATGACCCTGTGGAGAGACGGTGGAGAAACCCAGATCCTACTTCTTGCCCTCTACCCCAAGGCCTTTCCGGCACAAAATCAAGCCCAAGGGTGAGGGGGATTTTTAAATTGGATAAGAGTTAAGTGATGGTGCCACCATACGATTACTGCAGTGAGACAATCCTGGTGACAAAGTGACTGAAGGAATTTTATTTATCTGAGAGTGGCCAGCGCACAAGATCCATTCAAAGAGGGATAAAGAAGCAGGCCACAGGGCTTCCCTGGTGGCGCAGTGGTTGAGAGTCCGCCTGCCGATGCAGGGGACACAGGTTCGTGCCCCGGTCCGGGAAGATCCCACATGCCGCGGAGCGGCTGGGCCCGTGAGCCATGGCCACTGAGCCTGCGCGTCCGGAGCCTGTGCTCCGCCACAGGAGAGGCCACTACAGTGAGAGGCCCGCGTACCGCAAAAAAAAAAAAAAAAAAAAGAAGCGGGCCCACAGAGCAAGTCTGAAGAGACAGTGGGGAGGAGTCAGTTCTTTTAACTTAGAGGTTAATACATTAAGCCCATTCAACGTACCAGGCCAAACTGGTTTTACAGTGTACGTTAGTCCTGTCTGGCTGTTAAAATAACTCTGGGTCAAAGCAACGGATCTTCAGGATTCCACTGTGGTCCAGCCTCGGCAATGTACCTCATGTGCTAACACTGGGGAGGGTGGAAAGTGCTGGAGGGCATTAGGTGGACACCAGAAGGCCATTTCGAAGAAAATAAATTTGATTTTTCCTGAAGAAACAAACATTTTCTTCATGTGGTGTTTAAGGTTTTAACCAAATGTTAAAATATTAGAAACGACTAAGATATTCTGAAACCCCAGGTGACCAAGAGTTGTTTTGCAAACCTTATGCGACAGAGCTGCAAACCAGAGGCCCAAGTTCCTACTTTTCCTTGTAAACCTGAAACACACAGAAGGTATTTTCCAGGACTCGCTCAGCCTCAGACCATCGACTTCTGAGAACTGTTCACTACCTGAATGGAACATGTGTCTTGCCTGCCACCTCACAGGCCTATTTCTCCTGATCTATTCAGTGTCTATAACATATAAAACCCTTGCTACTATTACACAAAGAATGGATGGACACCAAGGTCCTACTGTCTATCACAGGGACCTATATTCAACAACCTGTGATAAACCATAATGGAAAAGAATCTGAAAAAGAATGTGTATATACGTATAACTGAATCACTGTGTCGTACAGCAGAAATTAACACAACATTGTACGTCAATTATACTTCCATAAAATAAATTAAAAAACAAACAGACACCCTGGCTAACTGCCAGAAGGCAGTTACTTTCTGGTTGACCTTCTCGTGGAACGCAAATACAGCTTTCTCTCTTCTCACGACTCATCCTGTGGTCTTAACTTCAGGCACTTGGACAATATAATGTCCTTCTTCTCAGGCAGTTCTCCTTCCCCCCTTATGAAAACTGGAGTTGAAATCTTACAGAAGATTATGTTCATTTTGATGGTTTTGGATTTCCCCCTCCTTGCATAATTTTCTACAGTTAGCGAAAATTGGAGTCCAAAAGCAACATGCAGTGCTGTCGACTAAAAGCCAGCCCAAAGTTAAGTATGAAGCGAACAATGAGCTTTTATTCACAGTACCAACAATAATCGATAAACACAATGCTAAGGCAAATATCTTCAAAGTATGTTTCACTAAAGGCAATGGGGTGCCCTGGGTTGGCTCCTGGAACAGAACAAGGACATTAAAGAAAAAACTGGTAAAGTCGGAATAAAGTCTGTAATTTAGGTTATAGAATGGGGCTGATGTTAATTTCTTAGTTTTGACAAATGTATCATGGTTACTTAAAATGCCCAAAGCTGGGAAAGCTGGGTGAATCATATATGGAAACTCTCTGTACTGTCTTTGCAATTTTTCTGTATATCTAAAATTATTCCAAAATAAATTTTTATTAAAATATATTTTTAGGGAATTCCCTGGTGGTCCAGTGGTTAGGACTCGGCACCTTCACTGCTGAGGGCCGGGGTTCGACCAAGATCCCACAAGCCGTGCAGTGTGGCCAAAAAAAAAAAAAAGTATATATATATGTATATATAATTGGAGAGTTGATTAAATTATATAAAAATGTCAAATAAACAAGGAGTATTGAGAAGTTAAAACATGAACAGGCCATAATAAGCCTTCCTTCTTTACCTATTATTCCTTGAATGTTCATTTAGAATGTTCTGTGTTATATAAACAAGTTAGAATAAATGATTTTGCACATAGTGAAAGTTCAATGGATGCTTCTAGTTTTATATAAATTTAGGACTCTCACTTACTTTAGGAACCAAGAAATGTCTACTCTTGGCTGAAAGGAATTTACCTTTTATTTGTTATATAGAAGCCATTTTCCTGTTTCTATAAAATTCACTGGCTTGCTAATGTCATCAATCAATCTTATTACTTAATCAGGACAGTTCACACCAAACTTTGTATTGCTCTCTTTCTAGACACCGATGAGTATATTAAGGTAATAATGGAAGCCAAGGAAGATAAGGAAAAAGGAACATGAGTGGACTGGACTGGATTTAAAACTTTGCTTGTATCTGAATTAAGAGTTATTAGCATTATCAAGTGTGGCTTTTCCATTTTTAAATACTGAAATAAGGATCCTCTGCCCTGCCCATGGAGACAAGAGAAAAAGTGAGATCCTTCCAAGCTACGAAAACAGAGGAGAGAATGAGCCTGGAGGAGGTGAGGAATGGCCATTCTGCCATCTTTCCCCTGTGCCACTCAGCCTTGGCGGCTTCACTTGGCCATGAATAGTTCACTCACACAGTCATTCTACAAACACCTGTAAGAATGCGAGGCTCTGGGGATACAATCTGTTATTTTTACTTAACTCTTTCCCCCACAGATTAGTCTAACAAAGCAAACTGTACGTTTCGTCGTCCTATTTTATCCTTGCACATGGCACTTCAATCACAGTGACTGAGTCAGAGTAATATTGGCCATGGAGACAGAAGACAGAAAGGAAAGATGACTGACTAGTCTTCTAGAAAATGGCAATGTTTTGCTTTCTGAAAAAGGCAGAAATTTTATTTATCTATTTTTTACATCTTTACTGGAGTATAATTGCTTTATAATGGTGTGTTATTTTCTGCTTTATAACAAAGTGAATCAGTTATACACATACATATGTTCCCATATCTCTTCCTTCTTGCATCTTCCTCCCTCCCACCCTCCCTATCCCACCCCTCTAGGTGGTCACAAAGCACCGAGCTGATCTCCCTGTGCTATGCGGCTGCTTCCCACTAGCTATCTATTTTACGTTTGGTAGTGTATATATGTCCATGCCATTCGCTCACTTTGTCACAGCTTACCCGTCCCCCTCCTCATATCCTCAAGTCCATTCTCTAGTAGGTCTGCATCTTTATTCCCATCTTGCCCCTAGGTTCTTCTGACCATTTTTTATAGATTCCATATATATGTGTTAGCATACGGTATTTATCTTTCCCTTTCTGACTTACTTCACTCTGTATGACAGACTCTAGGTCCATTCAACTCATTACAAATAGCTCAATTTCGTTTCTTTTTATGGCTGAGTAATATTCCATTGTATATATGTGCCACATCTTCTTTATCCATTCATCCGATGATGGACACTTAGGTTGTTTCCATCTCCTGGCTATTGTAAATAGAGCTGCAATGAACATTTTGGTACATGACTCTTTTTGGTTTTCTCAGGGTATATGCCCAGTAGTGGGATTGCTGGGTCGTATGGTAAGTTTTTTAAGGAACCTCCATACTGTTCTCCATAGTGGCTGTACCAATTCACATTCCCACCAGCAGTGCAAGAGGGTTCCCTTTTCTCCACACCCTCTCCAGCATTTATGTTTGTAGATTTTTTGATGATGGCCATTCTGATTGGTGTGACATGATATCTCATTGTAGTTTTGATTTGCATTTCTCTAATGATTAATGATGTTGAGCATTCTTTCATGTGTTTGTTGGCAGTCTGTACATCTTCTTTGGAGAAATGTCCATTTAGGTCTTCTGCCCACTTTTGGATTGGGTTATTTGCTTTTTGCTATTGAGCTGCATGAGATGCTTGTAAATTTTGGAGATTAAACCTTTTTCAGTTGCTTCATTTGCAAATATTTTCTCCCATTCTGAGGGTTGTCTTTTGGTCTTGTTTATGGTCTCCTTTGCTGTGCAAAAGCTCTGAAGTTTCATTAGGTCCCATTTGTTTATTTTTGTTTTTATTTCCATTTCTCTAGGAGGTGGGTCAAAAAGGATCTTGCTGTGATTTACGTCATAGAGTGTTCTGACTGTGTTTTCCTCTAAGAGTTTGATAGTTTCTGGCCTTACATTTAGGTCTTTAATCCATTTTGAGCTTATTTTTGTGTATGGTGTTAGGGAGTGTTCTAATAAAGACTACTAGAAGAGACAAAGAAGGACACTACATAATGATCAAGGGGTCAATCCAAGAAGAAGATATAACAATTGTAAATATTTATGCACACAACATAGGAGCACCTCAATACGTAAGGCAAATAGTAACAGCCATAAAAGGGGAAATCGACAGTAACACATTCATAGTAGGGGACTTTAACACCCCACGTTCACCAAAGGACAGATCATCCAAAATGAAAATAAATAAGGAAACACAAGCTTTAAATGATACATTAAACAAGATGGACTTAATTGATATTTATAGGACATTCCATCCAAAAACAACAGAATACACATTTTTCTCTAGTGCTCATGGAACATTCTCCAGGATAGATCATATCTTGGGTCACAAATCAAGCCTTGGTAAATTTAAGAAAACTGAAATTGTATCAAGTATCTTTTCCGACCACAATGCTAAGAGACTAGATATCAATTACAAGAAAAGATCTGTATAAAATACAAACACATGGAGGCTAAACAATACACTACTTAATAACGAAGTGATCACTGAAGAAATCAAAGAGGAAATCAAAAAAATACCTAGAAACAAATGACAATGGAGACACGATGACCCAAAAACCTATGGGATGCAGCAAAAGCAGTTCTAAGAGGGAAGTTTATAGCAATACAAGCCTACCTTAAGAAACAGGAAACGTCTCGAATAAACAACCTAGCCTTACACCTAAAGCAATTAGAGAAAGAAGAACAAAAAAATCCCAAAGTTAGCAGAAGGAAAGAAATCATAGCGATCAGATCAGAAATAAATGAAAAAGAAATGAAGGAAACGATAGCAAAGATCAATAAAACTAAAAGCTGGTTCTTTGAGAAGATAAACAAAATAGATAAACCACTAGCCAGACTCATCAAGAAAAAAAGGGAGAAGACTCAAATCAATAGAATTAGAAATGAAAAAGGAGAAGTAACAACTGACACTGCAGAAGTAAAAAAGATCATGAGAGATTACTACAAGCAACTCTATGCCAATAAAATGGACAATCTGGAAGAAATGGACAAATTCTTAGAAATGCACAACCTTCCGAGGCTGAACCAGGAAGAAATAGAAAATATGAATAGACCAATCACAAGAACTGAAATTGAGAATGTGATTAAAAACCTTCCAACAAACAGAAGCCCAGGACCAGATGGCTTCACAGGCAAATTCTATCAAACATTTAGAGAAGAGCTAACACCTATCCTTCTCAAACTCTTCCAAAATATAGCAGAGGGAGGAACACTCCCAAACTCATTCTACAAGGCCACTATCACCCTGATACCAAAACCAGACAAGGATGGCACAAAGAAAGAAAACTACAGGCCGATATATATCACTGAAGAATATAGATGCAAAAATCCTCAACAAAATACTAGCAAACAGAATCCAACAGCACATTAAAAGGATCATACACCATGATCAAGTGGGGTTGATTCTAGGAATGCAAGGATTCTTCAATATATGCAAAACAATCAATGTGATACACCATATTAACAAATTGAAGAAGAAAAACCATATGGTCATCTCAATAGATGCAGAGAAAGCTTTTGACAAAATTTGACATCCATTTATGATAAAAACCCTCCAGAAAGTAGGCATAGAGGGAACTTTCCTCAACATAATAAAGGCCATATATGACAAACCCACAGCCAACATCGTCCTCAATGGTGAAAAACTGAAACCATTTCCACTAAGATCAGGAACAAGACAAGGTTGCCGACTCTCACCACTCTCATTCAACATAGTTTTGGAAGTTTTAGCCACAGCAATCAGAGAAGAAAAGGAAACAAAAGGAATCCAAATGGGAAAAGAAGAAGTAAAGCTGTCACTGTTTACAGATGACATGATACTATACATAGAGAATCCTAAAGATGCTACCAGAAAACTACTAGAGCTAGTGAATGAATTTGGTAAAGTAGCAGGATACAAAATTAATGCACAGAAATCTCTGGCATTCCTATATACTAATGGTGAAAAATCTGAAAGTGAAATCAAGAAAACACTCCCATTTACCACTGCAACAAAAAGAATAACATATCTAGGAATAAACCTACCTAAGGAGACAAAAGACCTGTATGCAGAAAATTATAAGACACTGATGAAAGAAATTAAAGATGATACAAATAGATGGAGAGATATACCATGTTCTTGGATTGGAAGAATCAACATTGTGAAAATGACTCTACTACCCAAAGCAATCTACAGATTCAATGCAACCCCTATCAAACTACCACTGGCGTTTTTCACAGAACTAGAACAAAAAATTTCACAATTTGTATGGAAACTCAAAAGACCCCGAATAGCCAAAGCAATCTTGAGAACGAAAAACGGAGCTGGAGGAATCAGGCGCCCTGACTTCAGACTATACTACAAAGCTACAGTAATCAAGACAGTATGGTACTGGCACAAAAGCAGAAAGATAGATCAATGGAACAGGATAGAAAGCCCAGAGATAAACCCACGCACATATGGTCACCTTATCTTTGATAAAGGAGGCAGGAATGTACAGTGGAGAAAGGACAGCCTCTTTAATAAGTGGTGCTGGGAAAACTGGACAGGTACATGTAAAATATGGGATTAGATCACTCCCTAACACCATACAAAAAAATAAGCTCAAAATGGATTAAAGACCTAAATGTAAGGCCAGAAACTATCAAACTCTTAGAGGAAAACATAGGCAGAACACTCTATGACATAAATCACAGCAAGATCCTTTTTGACCCACCTCCCAGAGAAATGGAAATAAAAACAAAAATAAACAAATGGGACCTAATGAAACTTCAGAGCTTTTGCACAGCAAAGGAAACCATAAACAAGACCAAATACAACCCTTAGAATGGGAGAAAATATTTGCAAATGAAGCAACTGACAAAGGATTAATCCCCCAAATTTATAAGCAGCTCATGCAGCTCAATAACAATAAAACAAACAACCCCATCCAAAAATGGGCAGAAGACCTAAACAGACATTTCTCCAAAGAAGATATACAGACTGCCAACAAACACATGAAAGAATGCTCAACATCATTAATCATTAGAGAAATACAAATCAAAACTACAATGAGATATTATCTCACACCAGTCAGAATGGCCATCATCCAAAAATCGAGAAACAATAAATGCTGGAGAGGGTGTGGAGAAAGTGAACACTCTTGCACTGCTGGTGGGAATGTAAATTGGTACAGCCACTATGGAGAACAGTATGGAGGTTCCTTAAAAAACTACAAATAGAAGTACCATATGACCCAGCAATCCCACTACTGGGCATATACCCTGAGAAAACCATAATTCTAAAAGAGTCATGTACCAAAATGTTCATTGCAGCTCTATTTACAATAGCCAGGAGATGGAAACAACCTAAGTGTCCATCATCGGATGAACGGATAAAGAAGATGTGGCACATATATACAATGGAATATTACTCAGCCATAAAAAGAAATGAAATTGAGCTATTTGTAATGAGGTGGATGGACCTAGAGTCTGTCATACAGAGTGAAGTAAGTCAGATAGAGAAAGACAAATACCGTATGCTAACACATATACATGGAATTTAAGAAAAAAAAAATGTCATGAAGAACCTAGGGGTAAGACAGGAATAAAGACACAGACCTACTAGAGAATGGACTTGAGGATGTGGGGAGAGGGAAGGGTAAGCTGTGACAAAGCAAGAGAGTGGCATGGATATATATACACTACCAAACGTAAAATAGATAGCTAGTGGGAAGCAGCCGCATAGCACAGGGAGATCAGCTCGGTGCTTTGTGACCACCTAGAGGGGTGGGATAGGGAGGGTGGGAGGGAGGGAGATGCAAGAGGGAAGATATATGGGAACATATGTATATGTATAACTGATTCACTTTGTTATAAAGCAGAAACTAGCACATCATTGTAAAGCCATTATATTGTAATAAAGATGTAAAAAAAAAAAAAAAAAAGACTAGAAGTCTACCCCAAGAAGAATAGAAAGCAAATCAAGGTGAAAAAAAAAAAAAGGTATATTATTCATGGAATTTGGAATTTGACCTATATTATATACATTATCATGTTATATAATTTTATATATATACACACACACAGATATGTGTGTAAATATACTCTGGACAAAGAATGTTGCCTGCCGTTTCAGTAAACAAAGGATGTTGCTGCCATCAAGACATCAGCTACTGCAGCTGCCCCCTGACTGTGCACCCTGAGGGGATTCAGGATGGAGAAATGCAGGATACTGGCCCTAGGTATTTAAGGTTCCCATCAAAGGAATGATTTCAATGAGCCCAGATTCTTGCATCATCCCATACATTCCCATACACAGAAAAGCACTAAATTCATTAACTTAAGATGTCTGATTTTCTTTAATTAACAGTAATCTTTTGACGTTCGGATTCCCTGTTTTTTTTTGTTGTTGTTTGTTTGTTTTCGCCAAAAAACCCTATATATCCTATATAGCCTCCCTTACCTTTTCGGAGCAGTCCCTCAAAGCTATCTGAGAGGCTGCATCTCAGGCTTAAGTCCTCAGTAAGTCCTCTAGATAAAACATAATTCTCAACTCCTAGGCTGCACATTTTTTTTCAGTCAACAATACACACATACATGTATTAAAATGAAGTTTTTAAATGCTCTTTTCTTTTTCATAAAGTTTCTATGAAACTTCTTATTTTCACTGGAATACTATAAAAAGTGGTTTACAACTCTGCCCTCTCTCCTTCACTTCTTCTCTCCCCTCCTTCCTTAATATTTATTGAGTGCTTAATATATATACCAGACCCTGGAAGTATGACACAGTCAACATCATGGTTCATGTCTTGAAGGAGTTCATGATATCCCAACCTGCCAAGTGGTAAAGCAGGTTCATGCCATATAAATTCACATCTCAAGTGAGTATTTTAAATGGCCAATTGGCTAAGAATCTATGGAAGGGGTCACTAAGCATGTGGATGAGAGCAGGAAAATACTTTAGGCATATTGCATTTTTCCAAGGAATTCAATGCTAACCAGTTGACTCTCTTTTCTCTCTTTCTTTCCTTCTTCAAATAACAGAAATGTTTAAAGGTTTACCTGAATATACTCTGTAAGCGTGTTAAAGACTTGTTTTGCTACTTGAATGGCTTTGGAGAAATTCCTTTGTCCCTGTTCATCAATGACATCTTTCCCAGAGTAATACCAATAGAAGTCACTGATTGATTCCTGGAAAAGAGACATGAGAGGATTAAGGCACCATCTGAAGCTACCAAAGACCTGTCCAGTTCTGGACTCAGTAACAGGAAATCATTTTAAATAACAGATTGGAAGCAAACAAAAATATCTGCAAGGTAAGTACTATTATCAATGATTTTCCTAAACATAAAATATGGTGACATCCTCCCTAGATATATATAACAACTGGAGAGAAGATTAGAAGTAGAAAACTTAGCTTTTAAAATGACTTTCTGTCTCCGATGACCTTGAACTTCACAACCATAAGGATTCATAACATTAATGCATATTTATCCATAGAGCAGTTAGGTGTTTACTATGTGAGCACAGAAATTAGACAAATCATAGAACAATATTTCTGGGTTCCAGACATTTGGTCTCCTTTTTCTCCAACAAAGCCAATAACATTTCTTTGATGAGAATTCCAGGATGTTCCTGGCTTGTGTAACTGCCCGTGAAGAAACTCGTTGGACTCCTTATAAATACTGACAACAACTGTAAACAAACATCTAAATAAGATCAGGGCTTCCCTGGTGGCGCTGTGGTTGAGAGTCCGCCTGCCGATGCAGGGGACATGGGTTCGTGCCCCGGTCCGGGAAGATCCCACATGCCGCGGAGCGGCTGGGCCCGTGGGCCTTGGCCACTGAGCCTGCGCGTCCGGAGCCTGTGCTCCGCAATGGGAGAGGCCACAACAGTGAGAGGCCCGCGTACCGCAAAAAAAAAAAAAAAAAAAAAAATTATTTAAATAAGATCAATCTTTCCAAACAGGATATATTCAACAATAACTTATATTGTGAAGGAACTTTAGTTGCCTAAATGAATAATACCATTTGGGCTACCATTTAGGTTTTGAGACATGATTTTGAAAATCACAAATATATTTTCAGCAATGCTTCTTGATATATTTGCTTCAAAAATGGACTTTTTTCTCATTAAGCTTTAAGTAAGAGTGCTGTGCTTTTACATATGCAAAGATTAAGGGAGAAACAGTTCTAGTAATGTGTAAAACATTACTACACTATCAAGGATACTTTTAAGTGATGACGTGTTAAGCTGAATTTTTAAATTAATGCAAATATTTCAAGAGCTGAAAAGAACTAACCTTATGCTATTAAATTTAAGTGTATGGTAAGTAGTTTGAAAGCCTTTCTTTCCCATTTTTAGTAACGTTTCAAATAACCTTCTCCTATTTATCTATTAACTGTAGAGGAAGGAACAGAGCACGTTCATGCTTTACAAATTGAAAAGGAATTTAAAATGCCATCAAGCTAAAAACTGTAGGAAAAACATATTCCCACTTATAGAAAGAAAATAAGCCAAGTAAGAGCCAGGATCAGAGGCAAAGACAATAGTGGCAGTTTCAACCTAAGACTTGGGGAAAGACTGTGATCAAAGCCAAAATATCTCTACAAATTCTGACCTCATAAATCAAAACACATTTCAACATGTCAGTTTCACAACTCCACCATATCTTGCCAACCAACCAACCCCTTAATTTGTTACTAACGTAAAGCAACGTACCTGAACTCTCAGTAGGTAGTCTACGGTAGAGATGATTATGTTGACAGTCGTATTATTGCCGGTCTGAGTTCTCAGATAATTCTGAAAATCTACATAAGATCAAAAGATGTTATTAAAGCGCATTCAAAAATGTAAAATGAGTTCTTTGAATAACTCCAAAAGCAAATGATGTCTCCAGCAAAATCACCATGGCTACGTACACTGCTATATCTGATAGTTTTAATATTGAATAATTTATATTTTCCATACAAAGTGAGTACCTCAAAAACAAATCTAGGTGCTTCACAGAAT
This sequence comes from Monodon monoceros, assembly GCF_005190385.1. Classification (NCBI taxonomy): domain Eukaryota; kingdom Metazoa; phylum Chordata; class Mammalia; order Artiodactyla; family Monodontidae; genus Monodon; species Monodon monoceros. Next base: position 7,379,552 of record NW_021703781.1, on the reverse strand, counting down.
ATCAATATTCAAATTTCATCTAAGAGGTTGCTAACACCTGTTTCTTGATTCCTAGCTCTAGGGCTCTGGGCATGTGAATGACTGAAAACAACTTCCATCCTGTAGGATGGAGTAATTAAATGATTTATTCCATAATCCCTTATTCCTTAGTACTGTGTTAAGTGCTGGGGAAGCAAAAATCAAGATCAAGTTCCTGCCTTCACGGATACACAAGCTTGGTGGAGAACCAGATATATAAACAATGAATGTAAATACATCATGCAAAGTTACACAATGAAGCAGATTCCCCCAGTAAGTCAGTGGTAAAAAAAGAAACAGAGTTACGTATGTCTCTATAGCTATCTATCTGATCTACAACTTTCTTCACCTATCAGCTGTCTTCTCTAGCATGAGAACAACTAATAAGAATTAAGTGAGGGACTTCGCTGGTGGCGCAGTGGCTAGGAATCCGCCTGCCAATGCAGGGGACACAGGTTCAAGCCCCGGTCCGGGAAGACCCCACATGCCGCGGAGCAACTAAGCCTGTGCGCCACAACTACTGAGCCCGCGTGCCACAACTACTGAGCCTGTGCACTAGAGCCCACGAGCCACAACTACTGAAGCCCACGCACCCTAGAGCCTGTGTCCTGCAACAAGAGAAGCCACCACAATGAGACGCCTGTGTACCGCAACTAAGAGTAGCCCCCACTCGCCGCAACCAGAGAAAGCCTGTGCGCGGCAACGAAGACCCAGTGCAGCCAAAAATAAATAAATTAATTAATTAAAGGAAAAAAAAGAATTAAATGAAAGGGCTAGCAAAGGACTTTGAAAGAGGCAATGCAATAGAGAAAATTTCCTAGCGCCTACGCAGCAGGTAATGTTCAAGAACTGTTTCTTGACCCAAGGGAGGAAGCATAACTGGAACTAACAGACTCCTATTATTGCTTCAAAATGCTTATTCCTGGGTAGCACCGATGGTCTGGGGTCTCACAAACCTGAGTTGTGTCCCTCACAAAGCAGTTGCAAGAAGCGGAAGAGGTCACAGGTGAATTCGTCATCCTGCAGAACCTTTTCTCCTGCAGGAAGTCCAGAGGAACCCAATGTTATCAACCACCTTAGCCTCGCCCTCCCTTTCTATCCCCACCTCCATCAAACTTGCATGTTGATGTAGCATCGTTCTGAACCCAAAACAGTCACAAATCATAGCCACTTTTCTATCTGAAGCTCATAAGATCATGCGCTTGACAGATAGATGCACTTTTTCTTGGTAAGAAAAGAACACTTGGATCTTAAAAACTCAGATATCTCTCTGTTAAAAGTAGCAGCATGGGTTTGGCAACATTTTAGAAACAACCTGAAGAGATTAGAGACTTAAACTTTTTTTTTCTTTCTATCTTTCTTTTTTTCCTTTTTGGTAAGATTTGTGTAGGAATGATCTCTGCGTCTCTTACAAATGTGGAATTTAAGTCTGCTTTGTTCCCAGAGTCTGACCAAATGATTCAATGCAGAAGTATTCAGTACATACATAAAACAGGACCAAGAGTTTCTTTTATTCAAATATTAATTAAAGGACTTTTGTGAAAACTCTGGATGACTGGAAAATGTTTTTTAACTCATTTCACTTAACTCTCTCATGAGCTTGTCTAAGTAGAGAGCTCATTGGTTGGAGCATTCCTTCCAGAGGAGGAAGAACTGACAAGCAGACCTAATTCTAAATACCAAACCAAAGGATAAACTTCGCTGGCTCCTGCTAGGAGAGCTAAATCTAGCAAAGAAATGTGAAAAGGAGGACATCTCAGTGCCATAGGAGGTGCTCTGCATCATTTCAACACTAACTATACATGTGGGGCAAGGATGAAGCCTCAGAAAAGGGTTCCGATCTTTCATCTACATTTCAATTTAAATGTATCTTGATCACAGGTTACTTTGAAAGCAAAAACACAAAGAAGGAAACAAACAAAAAACAGGCACCACACCAATGAAAGCTGATTTTAAAAGCATAGAGTGTCCGTGAAAAAAACACTGTCAACATTATGAGTGTATGCTCTGGAATCTCAATTTGTTTAGAAAGCAAAATGACCAAAAAAAAAAAAAAAGAAATGTTGTTTGGCAAGTGAATGAATATACTCATGTATTTGAAAAAATAATAATAACTTTTCAGACTGGAAATACTTTGGGCTAAGAAAGAAAACTATGCAATGATCATGTGTTTACTGGAACTAAAATTATGAATGATCATAATGATAGAGAGTTGATGGACTTACCAGTCTGCAGTCTGTGACTTTCAAAGTGAGAGGCTTCATATAATGGGAGGGTTAGGAAGCAAAACCATTTTGAAAACTAATATAAACATTAAAAAAAGTACATAAAATCACTGTACTGGTTTCCCTGTTGGCCTGCAAGATATTATATTTGGTGACCAAATTAAGATCACCACGTCTACAAATGCGATGTGGCAAGTTTAATGTGTTTAATGCACATTGTTTTGAATCTCAATACATGGCTGATAAGCCCATTCCTCCATGTTCACGTTCATGACAGGATAGGAAAAAAGGAAACAGCCTAGGCTAATAAGCTAAACTCTTCATTGATTACACTTAGTATCATTTCATGAAGATACTTTAAAATGCTATTTAAATCAAACTGTTATGAGTTAGTTACACAGACTTATTGACTCCTTGTGAACCCATCTAAAATGTTTTGTTTTGGTTTTTTCGCTTTTCAGAAAATTGAATCAATAAAACCACGGACATACTTCCAATGTTCACATATTCAATGTGGAGTAAGTAACCCTTGGTAGAAAGTATTCAGAAAAGTTAACACAAATAAATTAGCATGTAGTCTACCAGTGTGCCTGAAAATGCTCTGTACGATGCACATTGATTTATAACATAAGGTTTTTTTTCTGTTGGCATGCACAGTATTTTCCGGACTGTATACCGAAACACATACGAGTAACTTCTTACATAGGACACGCTGCACACAGCAGAACAAGAGGGAAAGTCGGGGGCGGGGGAGGGGCAGGTCAAGACTTCATTTACCATCAGCTGACACCAGGTTAATCGTATCCACTAAGGTGCTATTGCTTAATGAACACATTACTATCTGATTAAAATGCTGCCATTGCCCATGCTGCATGTAGGCAGTGCAGGAACAGAGATGGATGATGGCTTTATGTCTGCAGAAGGTACACGAGCAACAGTCTATTTTGTGATGTATGCAAAAGAAATTCCATTGTAAGATGGAAACTAAGGTTGATAATTAATAACAAAATGGAGTAAAATGTAGTTGAAAGTGCTCTTACATTTTAAAAATATTATTTGCAATAGCTGCATGATGGCCAAATGTAGATAGTGTGAAGGGCATTCCTTTGGTTTTACTTTTAATTATAAGGGGCTTATAATTCTAACACTGTAATAAAGGGAGAGTTATTTCAATACTGTTGTGATGATGAGTTTGTTCTTTGTCCCTCAGTTTTCTCACCTATAAAATGAATGTAAAGCGTACACTGTCTACCTCACTGGCTCTGCACAATCTATATGACCATTTTTTATCAATTGTGGAGAGGTTAATATTATTAGTAGCAGTGGTAATGACACTAAATAAAGATGGGAACAACATGCCTACATGATAAATATAGTCATGTGAACATAGGTATTAAATGTGTTCATATTTTCAAAAAGCCACCTTAATTTTAATGGACCAAATATTTTCAAAAATGTAAGTTTTCACCTGGAAATAATATTAGGTAGACCTTATTTGTTCAAGCTACCAATAAAAAGTAATTCCTCATTTAGAGATCTAATAAAGTTAACACAACTTTAAAGGCTTTTCTACTCACAATCGGTTTATCCAACTAATAGAAAAGTACACAAGTGTTTAAGTTCAATAAAAACAGCTGTTCTTACTTAGAATTTTTACTTAGAATATCCACGGATATAGCTCAAAGTCTGCAGACTTATCTCCAGGCAAAGCTTGATTTAACTGTTAATAATTAATTATCAATAACTGTTCTAAAATTAATGAAATAAATAAAAAGACTAATATATATATAAACAATTGATTCCAGAAGACTAAGATCCCCATCGTTGTAGGGTCAGCATCTCTAATGGTGCAGAGATAAAAGGGTGAGTAGCATGAAACATGACACTGGCTGCATCAAATAATTCCCTGTAATCTATTGTTAAACAGCTCTCAAGAGCCCCCCATTGCCATGGAGGAAATAATTCTGATTGCTTACTAATCTTTAGAGGACTTAAATATTTATTTTGTATATGAAAACACTGAAGGATAAAGGTTAAAAATATTTTTAAATAGTGAAAAGTCAGGTATTTGATTCCATGTGGGTAGTTTGAATATCATTGCTTAAATGGTCTAAATATGGCTGCTTGAATAATATTACAGCTCAACTAACGAACTCTGAAATGGATTTACGATTAACATTTAGTTAGTGACTACGGTGTGCTAGGCACTGTGCTAGATATATTTTCTCATCATTTCATTTCAGGTTTACAAAAATCCTACAAATGAGGTGATACGATCCCATTTTGTGGTTTGGTAAACAACCGAGAAATTAAGTAACTTGACTACTGTCCTACAGCTATTAACAAGTAAAGGACTTGAATTCAGTAAACTTCAGCAAACATTCACAGTCTCCTATATGCTAGGCACCTTGTGAGGTGCTAGGGACAAAAAAGACCAATGGACCCAATCCCTAACCTCAAGAAGGTCACAGTCAGGCAACAAACAGGTAATTTCGATATTGTATGGTCCTTCTGAATCCAGTGTGCCATAGTTTCTACACTTTATAGAGCTCACATCAGCAATCAATCTCTGACTAACAATCATTACACTTATTGTACATTATTTAAATTGTGAACTCCTAACTTGTTTTTATGAATTTTAGAACCCAAGGAAAACCATATTCTAGACACGTGGCTTTAGAAAAGTCAATTCACCTTTCTGAGTCTTTGTTTCATCATTTTGGTATGGAAATTAACAGTCTCCTGACTTCCTGAATTCATAGGGCTGCTGGGAGAATCAAATTGGTCCAAACAAGTACAGTTGCTTTGAAATATGCAAAACACAGTAGGAATAAATGTGAAGTTTTAATGGCATGCAGTCATTAAAAAACAACCTTTAGATTTCCAAAATATAGAATACTGGTGGGTTGTGAATATGATAAATCATTCATAATTCCATTAAGTACATGTATTTAATCTAAGGTAACAACCTGACACCAGTGTATAAAATGCATTCCTAGATAATACCAATGACCACTGCGTGTGAAAAAAGTTAGGTGTGACCGATGGAAAACAGAATTAAAGTTATAGGTTAGCTGTGGGGGAAGAAATCTTTTGCTTTCAAACATGATTTGCAGATTGTTTCTCTTATAGCCGTCTCTTTTCTTTTCTTTCTTTTTTTTACTGAAGTATAGTTGATTTACAATGTTGTATTAATTTCTGTTGTACAGCAAAGAGACTCAGATATATATATATATATATATATATATACATTCTTTTCTATTATGGTTTATCACAGGGTATTGAATATAGTTCCCTGTGCTGTACAGTTGGACCTTGTTGTTTATCCATCCTATATCTAATATTCAATAGTGTGCATCTTCTTGTAGCCTTCTCTTAGTGCCTTTCAGTTGTCATTACTCTAACTGAAATCCTTAATGTCCTTCACCCATTCCATCCACCAGCATCCTAACTGATCTCCGTGTCTTCACATGGGACACCCATCTTACACCCTGGTGCTGACAACAACAGCTATAGGCAATCCAATTATAACACTCTTCCTGACAAACAGACTGACTCCTGTAACAGTAATTATGGAAAGCATACTCTGAAGAATTCCCTGCAATCTACCGTTAAGCAGAGTTCCCCAGCTGCCGTGAAGGAAATGGTGGTGACCACTACCTTTGGAGAACTCCATGCCCATTTAATACACTAGCATTACTGAGAAAGGAGAGATCTGTGCCTTTTAGGGTGATTAGGTTCTACTGGAAGCATTCTGAACAGTGAATGTAGGAATTTAATTCCAGGCGGATCGTCACACAAAACATAATGTATCACTTAAGTGTTATTTCTTTAATGGCTCTCCAGGGTCTCAGAAAGAAAGTACAAATGCCTGGGAAGAGCAAAGAAGGTCCTTCAGCACCTCTCACAAACGATCTTTCCATCTTCTAGGGGGTTCATTTCTCTTCAACCGCACCAGGTTGGTTACTGTCCTCTGATATGTTTTGTACCTTAAACTTTGCATACGCTGATGCTAATTCCTTCCACTGGAATGCCTTTCTTTGCCTTCCTTATCTACCAGATAAACTTCTACTTCAGGCTACGTGTTATGTCTATGGTGACACTTCCCCATCCCTGGCAAAGTATCAACTCAGTTCTCTCTTACACAGAGGGCATTGTTCTGAAGTTGCTTGTTTACAAGTCTGTCTACACAATACTGGACTCCTATAGAATGCCAGTGCCTAGGACAGTGTCTAGCACGTAATAGCCACTCAAATTTAAATGACTGCTTCAAAGTTTAAAAACTGCAAGGATGTTAAAAAACAATCTATTTAGTGCCATGAACTACAGGCTTTTTCTTGAAGAGAAAGTTTACCCATAGGAACTGCAAGAAATATAGTCAGAACCCAGATGTTAGCACTGGATTATACCTGGGAAAGTACTTTGAAAATCTGGGGCAGGAGAAAGCCAAAAAATAATTAAGCACTAAAAACACTAACGAAAAATTAGGGTAGCCAATATTTAAAGATTGCTTTAATTATCCCTTTCATTAATTAATTAAAAGGAATCCTTTTATCTTCAACTTCACATAAACTTCATGAGGTCACTATAAATATATCGGCAAGAACCTCAATGCAACACGTTATCAGTTACAGGTGGAAATTTGAGAAGCTTAACTTGTATTAATGTTTTATATAACAGTTTAGAAAATCAAACAATTTCTGAGGAATCAGATCAGCTTCGCCATTTCATCTTGCTTACGAAGTCAAGGATCCCTGCAAAATGATCAAAAATCAAATGCAGTATCTTCGACTATATTCCAAGAAGACGTTTGAAAGAAGGAAAATTGCACTTTCAAGCTCATCATGAATTACTAATGAGGTTAAACGGTACTGAGGAAAAACAAATTAGAAATCCAAGGATGGAATGAAATTTCAAAGATTTATATAGGTTTTTGGTTTTGAACTTCACTCTATGTTAAAAGAAAACACATAGGACTAAAAAATATACAGAGAGGACAACACTGAGCACGTGACAAACCTAAACACATTTGCTTAAGAACCTTTTTTAAAAAAAAAAAACAAAAACAAGGGGGAGGTCCAGGCTTTTGTAGAAATGGGGGAAATTTAGTAAGGTGGGATAGGGCTACAGGACAGTAACAGTGTAGAGAAAAGAATATAAACAATTAGTCTGAGATCCAGATACAGTGGTCCTTCTGTATCTGCAGATACAGAGGTATGACCGTGCTATGCCACTTTATATCAGGGACTTGAGCATCTGTGGATTATGGTATCTGCTGGGGGAGGGGGGAGGAAGGGGAGGGTCCTGGAACCAACCCCTCATGGATACAGAGGGACAGCTGTATACAAAGCTTAAAGAAGCACATATTCCCCTAATGGTATCTCAACACCAGATGAAGAATGTCATGTGTAACCATAAAAAGCTTAAAAGTGATATTAAAACTTCAACGGTGGATGCAAAAATCGGCAATAGATGGGTGTCTTTGAAAGGAGACATTACATTAAGGGACCAACAATTCTACCTAAGCCAACATGCTGAACACAAAATAAGCCCCCCAAAGACTACTGAAGGATGGGGGGGAAGGGAGTAGGCATGTGGAATGGGCAAATTAAAGACAGGAAGAATGCCTGCATTTCAGCCTTGACCCTGCCACTTCACTGTGTGACCCTGGACAAGCCATGTTATCTTTCTCTCCCTCACTCTCCTTATTTATAAAATAGGAAAAATACCTCATGGGAAAGTTGTGGGTATGAAAAAGTTCATGTATTCAAGTTATACATTTTCCATGGCAATATAATTTATGGTCATTTTATCATCATCGGGAAGAGATTGAGCTTAATAAAGATAATTGGTTAGGGTGGAGATTTAGATCTATCAGATTATTTTCTCAGTCCCGAGCCTATACTGCACAAGCCTTAAGCTTTGAAACAAGGATATCACTAACAGATTTAGATTTTTCAGCCTTTTCTGTTTTTCAACAGGGGTGCCCAATGTCCTTTCTCCTTTGAGAGTACAAACTTTTCTTAATAGTTGCAGAAGCTTAAAAGAATGGTCGTGTAACAGAAATTTCAAAAGTATGCCAAAAGATAGAGCCAGTATAGGTGTTTTCAATCTGGGAAATAGTGTACCATTCATTACAGCAAATGAGTGGTCACTGCATATTCTCCTAAAAGATATTCTGGTGAAGGCAACAGTGCGTATTCAGAAAGCACAACTTAATCTCTGAAGCCCTGTTGACATACTAGGTACCATTCAAAAAATCTCACCCCTTCTTTATTACCATCGTATGTCATGTCTTTTAGAGACTACTTTGCAACACCAATGCCATCTTTGTTATTATCCTAGCTTGAAGAGTGAACATTTGCTACTGTTTCTAGAGTTCTTTAAATTCGGTCTCAAGAATGAAAATTTGTTTTTATGGTAGAAGGTTTTTAATGTGTGATATTTTCAAAGAATAGAGAAAAACTCTACAGATCTCTCAATACTTGGAAGGGAAGTAGCAGAGCCCAATGGCTAAGATGAGACTCAGCCATTCATAGCACACACTGGATCGGCACTGATTTTCCCGTGCACCACTTGGTGCAGCCATAAAGCCACAGTATGTCCAAGACAGAAATGCCACAGGGAGACTACTGCACACATTCATTCATTTACACAACAGCAGCAAACACTGGGTCCACCAGAACTTTTGTTAAATGAAAGAACAGAACCAAACAAATCTAAAACCATCATTTAAATGCTTGTTGCCCCTTCAGGTCTAATATGTTAATAACTGCACATCCTCATAGGATGAGAAAAAAAAAAAAAAGGAAAGCTTGATATATAAGTTTTAAAAGGAAAAGGATGCATAATGATGGGAAGTAAACAATCTACTTGTTAAAAGGGTCTATAAAAGGAAAAAATGCACAAAAACTGTCACTATCAAGACTGTACACAAAGCTAACAACAAATAAAGGAGCAAATGAAGAAAAGGCAGTTCATTTTTAATAATTACCACGCTCATGAGTGATGACTGAGGAAGGGAGAATAGTACATTGACGGTAGTCGAAAGAAAAGGAAGTGGGGAAAAAGAAAGAAGTTGAGAGTTTGTTTTTGCTTTGCTGTTTGTAAGGAAATAAAATAGAAAACGTGTTAATCAATTTGGGCAATTATTTTTGTGTGTGTCTTTAAAAAGAGTAAACTAATCAAACCAACCTCATATTGAGAGACAGAACTAATTCTCACATTAGGATGGTCCCTCTCATCAGTTATTTCTGATTTGGGACTCACAAATGTTATTCTCATCTATATCTGGTTGACAGTGGCTAGGAGGCCCAGTAAAATAAACCTGGGTGGTCACTATTTCTTTGTGGGGACCTGATGTAAAGAGTGATTCAGAATGATGAATGGAATTGTGTTCAGAGCCTCTGGTACATTAGCTAAAAACTGCAGGGGAAAATGAAATTGATTTCTAATTCCATGACAGGGAAGTCAGACTTTGGATAGAGAACTGACTCATTTTTAGGCACTTTCCAGCTGGAAAATGCCCAGGACTTCTGTGAGACATTAAGAGGCATGCATTTAATGGGAGCTGGGATTTGTCATGGCTCTGAGTTCTCCAGATGGGCCCCTCAAGGCCAGGTGTTGTTAACTGTCGACACAAAGGTTAGTAATGAAGACATTTGGCTTGATGTCCATTTTCAAAAAACCTAAGTAAGTTCAGAATTCTGCTGGTGATTTTTCTTGAAGGTAGCTAACCCAATTAAATAGCCTTGTGACAAATACTTGATTACTGAACCTATACGTTCAAATGCCAAGCAGAAAATAAAATTACACGGGTGATATATACAGAAGCAGCAGTGTTAGCATATGTATAAATGATAATCTTTAAAATACCAGAAGAAAAATGCAGCTAATCTTTTTCCTATTGTGAGAACAAAAATATACAGAGATAATTAGAGAGATTAGTTAATTCTAAAATATTTCAGAAAGGCAAGCAGACTACAAATGGCAGAGGGGAGAAAATTTATTTTTTGCAATAAGATTAGTTTTATAGAAGACCCAATGTTCCAAAACTAATACATTGATAAGATGACAACTCCAAACCAGACCAAACAAACAAAAACAGATAAACACACAGGGCCTTACTCAAACTAAATTAATTTAAAAATCAAACACAAAAGAATAAAAACAAATCAAAACCAAAAATAGTGAAGATACTTTCTTCTTAATAAATACCAAAACGAATGTGCAACAATAGTTATTTCTGCTTTAAATGCACTGTGTGCTAAATTTTCTAGTTCATACATCTATTTATAGAGAGAAAAGCTCTAAGAATCGGTGAGTCATTATTTTCATGCACATGTAAATTAAGTGATCAGAGTTATTTAAACACAAAAATTACTCTTTATTTCATTAAACAATTTGGACTTGCAAAGACATATATGAGATAGAAGGATAACTGGGCTGAAAGGGAGGAGACAGTAAGACTAGTGGTGGAATGAAGGATCTGAAAGCATCACTATCCTAAGGAGATAGAAGAATTTGAAAGCCTGACAGTTTGCTAAAGTGGCCAAAGAAAGTCAAACATTTTCTAATGTGGCTCATCCATGTGGTTTAGAATTTTATAGATAATTCTCTAATAAGGGATATTTATTTACTACCCAACTAGGGAAAAGACCACTGACAGTAGATCTGGAATAAAAAGGAATCAATGACCAACATGGAAGATTGGGTTTTGGGTGTGACCTGCATGGGTGTCTAACTATGAACTTTTAAATGAGTCACATAAGCATTGTGTCTATTTAAAGATAACCTTGTATCTCTCTGTAATTTCAGGGAAGAAGTGGGGACACGTGATGCTTTTAATTTAAGTGATCAATACCTGATCCTTCCTCGGTCACCATCCCAAGTCCTTCAGCTTTGTTTTGTCGCTCAAATGCGTTTAGGTCAAGGACACTGCAATAACAGGGAGGAAAACATTTAGAGGCCTAACAGAACATTTTCTTTCTTCAGGCGAGCAAATGTCTAAAAACTGTGTATCGTGAAACGTGAACCAAATGTTATCAGATACTGAAAACATACACTGACTCAATGCCTACCAACCATATTTTCCTAGTACCAGACTAGTTTCTCTCCAGGGTCCACACTGAAATGATCCATGTGAAAGTCAAGCATATGGCATTGATGGGTTTCAACTTTGGGAGAACATTACAAAGTTAGCAGACATACTGAAATATAATTAGAATGATCATGTTTTTCCAGTTGGAATAATAACATTAAGTATGTGGCAGGTTCCTTAGTCAAATGCTGTCTGAATGATTTCAAAGACTGTAAAAAACAGAAAATGATGAACATAATCATGATGATCATGGTTAAGGCTCATTCATTTAGGGCAGATGAGAAGTGGTCTAATGGCTCCCAGATAAAATGAAAAAGAATTTTGTTTTTTGTCTTTTAAAAATCATACACTACTCATTTCCAAGTAAGCAGAATACACATTAATTCTCCAAGGTTCCTTTTTAAGCACAGGGTAGACTATTTCAAGACATTATTAACGTGGAACAATTAGTAATTAAAACATTACTAACACCTAACAGCAAGATAGAACATAAGACACTTCCACACTTTTGTCCCACTTAAAAGTGTGTTTAATCATTAAAAATTCTTCTGTGTATAAGTGCTGTCAGTAATGTAAAACAAGTACTTTAAAAGGTACAACCATTGAGTGGAACCAAAGCAAGAAAAAAGCATGTGCTTACCTGCATGACTGCATCAGGCCAGCAAGGCTCTGAAAGAAGCCCACATCCTTTTTCTCCTTGAGATAGTCAAGCATTTTCTACAGTAGATAGATAAACCACATGGTCACTGAACACAAATCTCGTTTTTTGTTAAATAAGAAACAATAAAAACATCCTTTGATTCTGAAATAAAGATAAAAAATATCCAGTGCATACAAACATGACGAACGTAACCTTGACCACGAAATAGTGATAAGCATGTCACAGCAAGAGACTTGCACATTTCTAAGTGCAGCAGGACATACACATGGCTTGGAACAAGGGAGCTGCTTTACAAAACACCATAGGCAGCATAAATATCAGGGGGAAATAATACTCTTAATTCTCTTCATGTCACTCTGTAAGTATCCGGAGATTCAGATACTTAGTTCAAGTTTACCGGGAAGAAGGCCCACCTGTATGTTATTCACAGATTTCATTACAAAAGTGACTTCCTTAAACAGCATTCCAATCCGAGAGCTCTGATTACCATATGCTAATGTTACAGACAGAAATTCAGTTTCCATTACCATGGTCTCTAAACCCAAGGACTGGTGGGAATCATGTGACTATTAATTTTTCTCCCCTTCTCTCAGAATGATGTCCAGATTCTGCGGTCAACATTTTGGTTAAACATAAATGTAAAAAATGCTAAAGCAATGCATGGCTCCCACTTGTTAGTATGTTGTTACATGCCATGATGAAACAGCTACTTTGAATGTAGATACAGTGTGCTGGAGGTTTCAAATAAAAAGTACTATTTGCAGGGCAGGAATAGAGAGGAAGACGTAGAGAATGGACATGTGGACACGAGGCGGGGCGGGAGGGAGAACCGGGAGATTGGGATTGACGTACGAGCACTGCCATGTGTAAAATGGATAGCTGGTGGAAACCTGCTGTATAGCACCGGGAGCTCAGCTCGGTGTGACCTAGGGGGTGGGATGGGGGGTAGGGAGGTCCAAGAGGGAGGGGATATATGTATACATATAGTTGATTCATTTCATTGTACAGCAGAAACTAACACAACATTGTAAAGCAACTATACCCCAATTTAAAAAAAAAAAGTACATACAAGATGATAAGATGACAGAGGCACACCAAAGGTTTTAAGAAAATAAAGATACTGCTCTTCTCTGAGTCTTAAATAGAAGGGATTAATTCCTACTATCAGAGCTATCTAGATAGGGCTCAGCTAAGCAGTCAAAATATTGGTAGTACTCTTTTTCCAGAAATCAGAGAGTTAAAGGTAATATAAAACTAAATATGTGAAGGCTGTATACACATACACAGTGTATATATATTTGTGTGTGTGTGTGTATATATATATACACACATATATGCATACACCTACACATGCACAGATACACACAGACACACAAAAACGCACAGCCATTTTGGGGTGGGTGTGTGATAACTTATTGGTCTAATAAAGCATGAAGCACTTATTAATCATTGGCCTTTTAAAACAAAATGAATGTGGGTTACAGGGTCAAAGGGGAGTGGTGGAATATATGTCTGAAGGTTTAAAGAAAAAAGAAAAGATCTGTACAGACGATGAGTACATTTATTACATGGTCTCTCAAGGTTCCTTTTGTCTCCATGGATTTCTGAATATATATACTATACAATTAAGGTCTTTTGAAGCAATACATAAGTCAAGGGAAATTATTTATTTATAAGTATTGTGGCGAGATTAGGTTGGTTTTTTTTATTTTTCCTTTTTTAAAAAAAGTCATGTAGTCATTTACTATGGAAATCAAAAAAGAAAATCTGTAAATTGGATGGGAGAAAATTCACCTTTATTTTTACTAACTTCTAACTGAAATTTAGCATTCCTTTCAACCAGTAATCTAAGCAACAAACACTAAGAGGATTAGTAGTAGCTACGATTTTGTCACCAATAAAGATTTCAGGTATTTTCATATCACATTACAGCTGTTGTAGATAGTTAAAAATATTTAGACACGTCTTTTCTTCTCAATAATTATTAGACCAAGTACTAGATCTTTTATTTAATGAGTTCATAAAGAAACATATTACTTTATCGAAAACCTATTTTATAATATTTTGATAAACACATTTCAATATACTTGGTTTCCTTTTCAATCTATGTAATTTTAATTTGTGCACTTATAAACATTACACCGAGAGGAGGCCAGAGATTTCAACGAACTGTCAGAGGCAATAAAAAGCTAACAACCCTTGCTTAGGTTCTGTCTACGTTCTCTTCCAGTAATAACATGTAATGATTATATTTACAGAAAAAAATATACAATTTGATGGGGCTTCCCTGGTGGCGCAGTGGTTGAGAGTCCGCCTGCCGATGCAGGGGACACGGGTTCGTGCCCCGGTCCAGGAAGATCCCACGTGCCGCGGAGCGGCTGGGCCCGTGAGACATGGCCACTGAGGCTGCGCGTCCAGAGCCTGTGCTCCGCAACAATTTTACTAACCCAAAAGAAACCTTCAAATTTTCTCTGCTTTTCTATTCTTAGACTCAAAGGTTTCTAGGAGCCTATTCCTAGTTTTGTGCCACTGTAGTGATTCTGAGGTTCACAGCAACTTGAAGTCAAACATTCTAAAGTTCTCATTTGCCTTCCTTTCCTTCAATGAGGGTAGCCCTTTACCTGCCTGACTAAAACTTACCCAAGAAAGAAACAGTTATTAGTTCCCTGTTCAACCGTGCTTTCTCATACAGAAGCCAAGATACAAAAATAAGAGACATTATAGTTTTAGAATAACACAATCTGATGCTTATATTATGTTGTGCTTTGTTGTTCTTCAATGAGCATAAGAATTTTTTCTGAGCTCAGAGCCACACTGTTGGCCATGTGAATGTTATCCCCAGAGGTATGCAGTACACACCTGTGACAGTCTTTTTTTAAGCCACTCAAATACTCTTTTTTTCTTTAGTGAAGTATAGTTGCTTTACAATGTTGTGTTAATTTCTGCTATACAGCAAAGAGACTCAGTGTATATATATATATATATATATGTGTGTGTGTGTGTGTGTGTATATATATATATATATATTTACTTTTTTCATATTCTTTTCCATTATCACAGGATACTGAATATAGTTCCCTGTGCTGTACAGCAGGACCTTGTTGCTTATCCATCTATAGATAATAGTTTGCAACTGCTAACCCCAAACTCCCAGTTCTTCCCTTCCCCACCCACCCCTTCCCCCTTGGCAACCACAAGTCTATTCTCCATGTCTGTGAGTCTGTTTCTGTTTCATAGATAGGTTCATTTGTGTCCTATTTTAGATTCCAAATATAAGTGATACCATATGGTATTTGTCTTTCTCTTTCTGACTTACTTCACTTAGTATGATAATCTCTAAGCCCATCCATGTTGCTGCAAATGGCATTATTTCATTCCTTTTTATGGCTGAGTAATATTCCATTTTATATATGTGCCACATCTTCGTTATCCATTCATCTGTTGACGGACATTTAGGTTGCTTCCACGTCTTGGCTATTGTGAATAGTAGTGCTATGAACACAGGGATGCATGTATCTTTTTGAATTATAGTTTTGTCTGGGTATACGCCCCTGGAGTGGGATTGCTGGGTCATATGGTAGTCCTATTTTTAGTTTTCCGAGGAACCTCCATTCTGTTCCCCATAGTGGTTATGCCAACTTACATTCCCACCAACAGTATAGGAGGGTTCCCTTTTCTCCACACCCTCTCCAGCATTTGTGATTTGTAGTAAGTCACTCAAATACTCTTATTCTAACAAACTCAACAGACCATGACCTTCAGTTGGATATGGAGATTGCATCCTTTGTCATAACTGGTTGAAGTTAGCAAAATCCCCGTCCAGATAATGTCTAACTTTTAAACAGAACATCACTACAAAACTTGGTTGGGAAGTGATTTTCTCATATCTTAGGAGAACAGAAAGAATTACAACCAGAAAAATTCTTAACGGTGCGTTCTGTTTACATATTAACCTAGGAGCCAGCTTTGTACCAAATATACAACAAAATCTTAAGAGTCAATTTTTAGGAGATATAACACTATAAAACATGTTACCAAACTAGGCTCCCTAGGTAAGGGTATTTATTTTTCACTATTAAAACAAACCAGCTGCTTTACGCCAACTTATTCACATGAAATGCAGCATTGCAAATGATACCGTATGACATGACTTCAGACTTCTAAACAGCATTATTATTTGTTGTGCTACCTAGAAGGGGTGTTTATTGTGCTACCTGGGAGATATTTGGATACTGGGACAAGATGACCATAAAATAAAGGCATACTTTACATAGAAAATGAAAACAAAAAGTACAACTAATGTACAACTAATAGTTCTTTTAGGATGACTAAAATAGTTCAACAGGATGACTATACGGTCTATCTCTTCGAAAAGCACATTGTGTGAGAAAGGCTCAATGACATACCTGCTGTACTGTAGAGTTCCCGCCATTTAAGATAGCAATTCCGAGTTTCAAAGTAGCAGCCACCATGGGTCCAGTTTCACCTTAAAAATACAAAATATTGTGATCCTTCTATCACTTCACCTGCTACATTAACCAATTCTATCTCAAAATGTGCACTTTTAAAGTCATTATTCACCTCCTACAAACCTATGTCATGGTGGAGAGGGACAGACTGACTCATATAACAACAAAAAAAAATTAAAAGAGTCATAATGCATATTTTGCCATCAATGTTTTTACTAAGTTCTGTGTAATACGTCTATGATTGAAACTATATGAGAACACGGAGAAAACGAACAGGAAGAAACAATTGATTTTGAAATACTGACACCTAAAATTATTAAAATTCAAAACAAATCATGTGTATTAAAATAATACTGAAATGAATATGAGCTACTTAAAATATTCTCCCTCCTCCCTCAAGAACAGTATGTTTGAACAACTTTTAAAATCTCCATTTCATCACTTTTATCTTAATATGTTTAAGCCTTGCTTTATTAGGGTGACTAGTCACAATTTTAAGTTATTTGAATAATAATAACAAAATTTCAAATCCAACCAGTTGTCTACAATTTAGCATATTATGTTTTATTTTTACATTAGTCGCCTCCACTTATCTTAGAAATGAAAAAATCCCTATATTTGGAGAGGGGTGCTTAATAACCACCATTACTTTTTCATTCCATTAAAATTACAGTAACTAGTTTTCACAAAGAAGGTATTACCAATGTAAGAAAAATCAGCTTGCACTGGCTGGCTACTGAAAAATGCAACAGTACTTGAATTACTAAAAATGACTCACTTAAAAAATCTAAACATTTATATCAAGGGCCCCGAGGGCCGAGTCCAGCTTGGCACCTGTTTTTGTAAATAAAGTTTTATTGGAACATGGCCACACCATTTATTCACGTATTGTCTCTAGCTACTTTCATGCCACTCTGGCGGAGTTGAAGAGATGCCACAGAGGCCCCAACGGCTCACAAAGCCGAACATATTTACTATCTGGCCTCTATCAGAAAACATTTGCCCACCTCTGACTCACATAATCAGTTTGTTAGAGTTGTGTCCCAATATAATTTCCAAAACTTAACGAACAGAAATAAAAAATCTTTTAGTAAGATTCTGATTAAAAAAGAAAAATCAACATTGAACTTTGTAAGAGAGGTGGCATTTGTCAAGTCACCTGACCTAGTCATGAACAAGAAATTCAGGGACTAAATAAATCGGTAGACTTTACGTAAGAGCGCTCCTAGGAGTAAAGGGGAAATCTACAAAATCGGCCCTTCCGAGGTAGAGCCAAGAGCCTCACCTTTGCTGGCACTGATGGTCTGCAGCACCATCTCAGCTGCACCGCGGTCGTGGAGCCTGGCTTGTTGGTACAGAAGCTTTTGCTTTTCCATTTCTTTTTCCTGAATACAAATCCCAACCATTTATGTTGCAGCTATCACTAAGCAGAGCAGCTTTCTATAAACCACATTTTCAGTCATCTCTTCATGTATGGGCTCTATGACAACATTATGGACCATTTCAACACCAACAATGTTATCCAACAGATGTTAACATAGTCAACTCTTGGTTTTTCCCTTTATATTTCTTGTGATAGACTTTTGGTACTGATTTATCAGGTTGAATTTTCTCAATTGTCATGACTGGATTAGTCCAAAGCCTGTATCATACTTTTGAAGTACTGTACTTCATCACTGAAACTTGCACTTTCTGAATGATACATTCGTGCATCAGTTTGTCACGTGTTTAATCATCTCCCAAGTCATGGTCATAACTTGATACTGCTCAGCAAATGGCTCGAGTTGTAAGTCATCACTGAATGACAGAAAAACATTAACTGAGGACGTGTTGGAGTTTAAGCAAAATTGAAAGCTGATATGGATAAAAAGGTAGGCTTCAACTAAGTAGTGGACATATGATAACAGATCTCCCCAGTCCCCTCCCAAAGAATAAAAGAAGCAATGTGCCTTTATATTTTGTATTCTCTGGTGGTAATAAACGATACTGCATGGTACTGCTAGAGCAATGGCTAGAGTTTGTTCTTTTCCACTTAAACTACCACTGAACACATACGGAAGGAAATCAAAATAAAATATAAAGGCACAGCAAGTTCAAGACTGGTAGGATCATTCACTTGAGCTATCCAGTTCGCTGGAGAATTGAGACGGAACCAAGCAGTATAAGTTGCAGAATGAAAGTTGCATAGAGCACTATGACAGCGCGTCCATCAAATGGCGTGGTAGAGAAGCTTAGTCAATGGGACATGAAACAGTCAATTAGTATCATGTCCATAAACACAACGGCCAAAACATATATGACCTAAGAGCAGGAAGAGCTGCAGCAGAGGTAGCCAGAGTGACAGCTTTGCTGCCATAAACTTTCCATCCAAAGTACGGAAAATAGACACTGGAAGATGGAAGAGGTTTAAAAAATGAAGGCTTGCTAGTTACAGAATATGAAAAAGAACATAAACTAAAAGGAGGGGGTAAAAGAAATGGGCTCAAACAAATGAAAAAAGAAACCTTTAAATCAAAAGCAACCAACACAGACATTTATGCTGTTACCAGAGAGTTCTCGCCGAGGCTGGCAAATTTGTCTCTTAAATCTTTGATAATATCGTGCTGCGAAAACAAAATTGATCAGGGTTTTTTTTCACACTATAGTTAGAGCTCCTGTGGTTAAATTTTTATTTTTTCTTAAATTATGTGATAGGCCTAAATGGAAGCAGAAAAAAGAAAAGAAAAAAAAAAGGCAGCTTTGCTTTATATGTAGCCATGCTAACATCTAAAAGGTTTGCCTTCATGTTTAAACCTCTTCCTGTGAAGTCAAAAACAAAACGAAAACAAAACCACACAGACACACAAAACTATATTGTCATTACAACAGAGTTTCAGGAAAACTGAAAGAAGACCCTTTCGTCTGCTCTTCAGGTGCTGTTTAAAATTAGTGAGCAACATTTGATTCTTCCTTTTAGACCCAACAATCTTTGACTTTCCTCCCGTTGCCAGAGCTATTTCTGGAACTTTTACTTCCTAGCTTAACCAACTCCCTTCGTGAAAGAGCTGTCCAGTAAAACTGATAAGAAATTACTGTCTTAAGGAACTGCGCTATTATTTTCAACAACTAAAGAGGCAAAGGAGTTAGAAAGAATGATTCTTCTATTGACGCAATACAACATATAAAGATAGTCATCAGGAAATCCAAAGAAGATGGAAGACGGCAGCATGCCATATATTCTTGAGGAAAAACAAATACAGAAACCCTTCGCCATTTGTGCTCCAAAAGTAGGGAGACCAGCTCAAAGATCTGGCAGAACAACCTGCACAATAGATTCCAAGGTCCCAGTATCCTCTTCAGTAACTGAAATCACTCATGATGGATAGACCTCAGGAGGACCAAGAAACACAGGATATCAAATTACCTTCTTTACAAAGTAAACTCCCTGAGCAAAGATCACGCTAATTTTCCTTATGTAACATCTAAATTTCAATAATAATATTTCGGGGGAGATGATACGAAACATTTGAAGAAAAAATAGTGAGCAAAAAAACACACTCTGATCTAGAGGCAGGAAAATCATATTTCATAAAGAGGGATCAGGTTGACCACTCTTTTGAATTTCTTTGTTGGAAGCCCTCTCTTCAGAACATCTTTAATGTTATTTCTTTTTGTACTTTGTTGTCCCCCTTGAAAACTGCTTCTGGGCATATAATTTAATCTTTCATTGGCAATTTTATCACGACATAAAAAAGTAAAACTTTAAAAGTGAAACTAGAAAGTTTTCAGGCAATAAAATGATGGATTATGTGGAAAGAAAAAAAATCTTTCATTTCAAATTTACTGCAGACTAGCTTTTCTAAGCAAATGGGAGATAGAACTTTTAAAAGTATCTTATTCAGGGAAATAGCACCTTGAAAGTACTTTTTAAAGGACCTTTTTAAAAGTAGCGTTCCTCGCCCTGCCGCACTCCAAAGTCCGCCTGAATTGCTGGAGGTTCTTAAATATAACACTATACCTTCAACCTGTAGTTTAGTCTTTAAATTATTCCAAGGTTACAAAGGGATAAATGCTTCAGGAATTGTTGTTTCTCCCAAACAAGAAGACTGTCTCAGTATTCTATTGATATAGGAAACTTTTACGTTTATACGATTTTATGTAGACTCCTAGAAACCTCGGAATCACTAGTACTGACAACCTGCAGCAAATTAGCAAGACTCTGTGGCATGGGTTTCTGGATTAATCACATTCCTGGAAGGCTCTACTTTGTGTCCCTAAATGCTTTTCATCCCTCAACACTTTTTTTTCTTCATCTAACTGTATTATGTATGATTGTGTGATATTTTAAATACCAAATGAGGAAAAGGTAGAGATACATATACATGTACAGAAGCTACACATTATTTTCTACAGATCATTTTCATTGTGACATTCCTATACTAAAAAAGCACGGAGTTTATTTTCTTTTTCACCCCTTCACAAAAGATCAGAAGTAACGAAAATTTGCAAGCTTCTGATCAGTACTTATGCACTTAGAAGAGTTATGAAATTGCCCTGAAAAATGAACTTACTCAAGAAGAGCAAATCAGACAGGTTTAAAGGTGGATATTACCCCTGAGAACATCCAGTTCAAAGCTTTCAGTTCAAAGATGAAAAGGCTGAGGTACAGGGTAACTAAATGTGACCTGCTGAAGGTCACCTGGTTAGCACCCAGATGAGAACTCAGGTCTCCTGCGCCTTGGGAGGTTCTGTGCTCATTATGATAAAAGATTTCCTCTCATTGGGCTTCTCTGACTTGATTTTAGTAAGGAAGTGAAACTGATTAGATGTAATGATAATAGCAAATACTTATAGAGTTTGTTATGTGATAGGCAATGTTCTGAGTGGATTATATACATTAACTAATTTAATCCTCATCACAATCCTATGCAATAGAGACCTTAATTAGTCCCATTTTATAGATAGGATCATTGAGGCTTAAGATCATACAGCCATATGGTGGAGCTGGGATGCAAACACAGATGGTCTATTTGAGTGTCTGTGCTCTTACTGATTCTGCTGTATCCCATTTCCCGTAAATAATGTGGCCAAGCATAAGCTTCAACTGGGATTGTTTTTTTTAACTTTTTTTTATGTTGGAGTATAGCTGATTAACACTGTTGTGTTAGTTTTAGCTGTACAGCAAAGTGATTCAGTTATACAGCAAAGCGATTCAGTTATACACATACATGTATCTATTCTTTTACAAATTCTTTTCCCATTTAGGTTATTACAGATTATTGAGCAGAGCTTCCTGTGCTGTACAGTAGGTCCTTGTTGGTTACCTATTTTAAATATAGCAGTGTGTATATGTCAGTCTCAACTGGGATTATTTTTAAAAACAATAGCACATGCAGTCAAATTATTGTGCATGTCAAAAATGCACCATTATATGTTTAAATATGTGTTGTCTACATACTCACATGCTATTTAGGTCTACACATTCATATGCATAAATTACCATACACAATATAGAGGACTGTGCTTTTGGGGAATTTTCCTTGTATCAGGACCAGTACTCCAATCCACACTGAACCCCCTTCTCTCCAAGTCTTAGCGACCTGCCTTGCTTCTGAAGTACAGTGGCCCTAGAAATGGCTTTTGCACCATTACTGTGCTTACGAAAGTTGGCTCTTATCACCACTACCACTGTCTAAGGAAACCACATGCTGATGGAGAGACTGCAGTGCCTGGACACTGGGCAGGCTGGACCCAAGCTGGCTCTGGCTTCCCCAGGGGTCACCTGGAAGAGCTGGTTAATATCAGCAGGAAGTATGAAGAAATTAACACCCTGTGACCAATAAGAGATAGGAGGTGGGAGGAAACCAGCAGATAAAGTGTTCCTTGTTGCTCCCCAGGAGGTACTGTTCCAGGATGCATATAGCCTCTCCAGGGGCATCCGACACAATCTAGCAACTAGCTGTATGGCTGGTTAGTTGTGGTTAGCTGGTCAGCTCAAGAATGCATTACTGCATTCTCTCTGCTTCCCTGTATCAGTTCTCGTTCTCCCTCACTCTTACTCCCCTGAGATTGTAACACCTCCAACCCCAGTAAACTGTTAGCAAATAACCTCTTTGCTCTGTTTTCTAGGGAACATGGGCTAAGACAGGAGGGTATTACTGCAGATCAACAATTTCAGTATATAAAAATGCAGTTGGCAGATTCCAACAATAAGCATGAGTACTGGAGAACACTGGCCATGAAAATTCCTTCCCCCTCTCCCCTCTATGATTCAACAGTATGACAAGCAACTCAACACTCTAGGGTCCATATTTTGACACCATAGAGCTTCCACAGTAGAAACTAAAGAAGTGTAAATTTTCTTGATAAAAGAGATAATTGTTTCAATGTTTTATATCCATAGCTTTATCTTCAATTTTTTAATATTTAATGGTTCTCTTTGGTAAGACTCAGGAAGCCCTGCTAATCTAAATTGCTGTGTTCCTATGAACACAAGTAAATAAGCCCATTCAAAGATCAAATTATGTAGCTATTGGAGAGGGAACATCTTATAGCCAATTCATTCTTGTAGAATTACAAAAAACTGAATTCTATTCAAATTTAGATCATTGGGGGCTTCCCTGGTGGCGCAGTGGTTGAGAGTCCGCCTGCCGATGCAGGGGACACGGGTTCGTGCCCCGGTCCGGGAAGATCCCACATGCCGCGGAGCGGCTGGGCCCGTGAGCCTAGGCGTCCGGAGCCTGTGTTCCGCAACGGGAGAGGCCACAACAGTGAGAGGCCCGCGTACAGCAAAAAAAAAAAAAAATTTAGATCATTGGAGGGGCCAGACAAAAGTGCTTTTATCACTGTGTAGAGCTATGTAACAACAGTCCTTAAGACATTTTAGACCTAAATGGATTCTTTCACACCTCATGGTACACACTTTGGAATATGAGCTGGGTATCGGCCTGAGTACTTAGTGGGTATGATGTCATAGGTTAGTCTCCTAAGTTTTTATGACAAAATATCAACTCTTTCACAGGCATATTTGGCATTTAAGACACAAGAAGTTCTCTTTAATCAATAGGACAGAATGATAGCACCTCAGGGACTCACCAGAGAATTCATCTGTGAATTAGAAACTGGGCATTTGCCAAAGGATGATGCAACTTGCTTAATAGTTGAGAAAGATGGTCTAGAAGGCGAGTTAATGGTCCATTCCTCTAGATTTACTTAAGCTTCACCATCATTAATTTGGGTTTTTCCATAAGTAGTAAATCTATATTAAAGTACTTAATTCAATGAAAGCTTTTGTGTGGAATATTATCATTGAATGTTGCACCCTCAGATTTGGAAGAATGGCAGTAGGAGAAGCAACCATCAGAAGAATGTTGCTGTATGTTTTGCAAAATCATCATTTTAAAATGTGGTCTACTGTGGTACCAAAGTTCTTTCTTGTTCTACGTGAGATCGTGCTCAGAAAAGTCATTCAACTTGAAATATTACTCTTTGTTATTATTTATTTTGGCTTATGAAAAGTTCAAAGCCGAATAAAGCAATCCACTGTAGTAATTAACATTTTGGGTAATTGCTAAATGTTTCTTCCCTTTCAATTAATATTGGCCTCTTTATAATATTTAACTGTCCGTTTTCATAGTTTTAATATTGAAGTAGTCTCAAGTCTAAAAAGAGTTATATATAATTACTAACTAAATATGCAATTAAATTTTCAAATAAGTAGTTGTAGGTAAATATACATATAAATAGATGAAGCTGGGAATTAAATTATCAACTTAAATCAGGCAAGTTTTAACAGGATCATGTCAGTAAAACATACATGTGATGGAAGAAGAGCTGGTAAATACTAGGCATTTTAGCCTCCACTCCCTGTTTTCCATGTTTTTTAAGCTTTATTTATGTTACTCCTCATGGAAATTTTCTTTATAATGCTACCTTTTTATATCTACTTCTTTCTTCTTCTCAATATTCTTATAGATAATTTAAGTGGAAAGTACAGCAAATATTAATAATCAGCCAGTTATAGGGATAAAATTCAATTAGCGCACTATGTTATTCCAAAATTTATTTAACATAATTTGTTTTAAGAATTATTGAAACTGCCAAGTGACCTTTCAAATTTATTATAACTTAGATGAAAAATTCCACTATTTAGACTATACTAAATAATGTTAACCAACCAGACATCTCAATGTAAAAAGTCTGGTCCGTTACTAAATTTATAAAGAGAAAGCAATAATCCAGTTGTCTAGTCAAATTTTTCAGTGGTGTTGCTGTCATCACAGGGCCAACCTCAGACAAAACCCTCTTTGCAGGTGATTGGTTCTCTGTCAGCTCTAAAAACATGGCCTCATTCTTCGGCTTGGGCAGAGTTCATATTGTTTACTCACAGAGTGTGTATTTTGCAAATAGACTATTCCACAGATTAGGCATAAATGATGAGTTATAGTATAGAAATCACAGGGAGAGTCAGTCAAACATTGGTTAAGAAGTGAAAAGTCCCAAATCTCTTCTATTGTGTTATGCGTATGAGTATGTGGCACCACTGGCAACTCTAAAATCCTGTCTCATTCTGGGACAGTCACACCGGCTGGTCTCTACCTCCTTTTTGGGGGGATTAATTACCAGGTGTCACCATTAGGTGAACTTCTCTCCCACCATCCTAAATCCAAGGCATGTAGCCCATTCTCCCAGGCAGGGCGCCATACGTCTCCCGATTTCTTGTTCTCAGTATGACCTGAATCCTACACTGTACAGGCTAAGATTCCACTACTAGTTACTCCCAGACTTCTTTTCTGAATAGGGAACCTTTCTAATGTCTCCATCTAAATCAATACTCTTGGGAATGAATTTCAGTGCTATCCATGAAATCAAATCTTGGTGGATGTTAGGAAGTCCCTTTATGCTTTCAACCCTCAACAAGTCACAGGAATTCTATCTGAGATCATTAGTGATAAAACTATAAAAATCCAGCAAATTAGGATCACGCCCATTATACCTACTGATTTAAACCCATAATCTATAATTAAGTGTTTATGCCTATTATATGCCATTAAATTATATCCATCTGGTTAGAGCTAAACCTGATCACATCTGCATGAACTCAAATTTTAAAATGATATGAGAACAATATAGTCCTCCAAATATAATAGTGAGTTAAAAACATTATAATTTGTTCCTTCTAAGTAGATTCTTTATGACTTTCTAAATTCATCTTAACAGAAGGTATTTCACTTTTTAAAGTAGAAGGCAAAAAAGAACACTTTACACTTACAAACAGAAAAGCTTTCTCTCTTTTCTTTAACTAAAGTCATTATAGGTATTCTTTTCCTGGGATGTTTATGACCGATTTTCCAACTAAATAGTCTCATGAAAATAAAATGTAAGCTTAACAGGGTTCATATGGAAGGAAAATTTTTGTGATTCTAGACCAAAATGTTTTCTCTTAGCAAATTTTCCAGGTACTTAGCTCTTCAGAATACTCAGAGACAGAAAGAGTCATCTAGTTCTTCGCTATAAGGAAATGCTAAATTAACACTGAAATCGTGGAATATCCTCTCCAATTACCAGTTGAAGGTATTACTAGCACAATGGAAAAGAAGATTATTTCCAATCCCACCAGCAATGCCATATATCGTATCTCTTTTCCAGTAATAAGACTGGTATAAAAACCCTCAAGAGAGATGAGGCATGAAATGTTGCACTGAAAAGTCACCAGCTAAAATTTAATCACCGAAAGGGTGGACTCTTTCGTCTCAGCATAGTACACAGCTCAAAGTCAACACAGAGGATAAAATTTCAAATTATGAGTCATTTAAATTGCAAGAAGAATAAACCTAGGTCAAGGAAGGGATACTGAAGAGACAAACTGCATTGGAGCTACAAACTTGGTAGAAAGATTGCAAGACTTTTTTTTTTTCTTTTTTACAAAAAAGAATCCAAGATGTTGGGTCTAACAAAGGTAAATGTCACAAGAAACTGAAACTCAGACCCAGACAAATACACATATATATATAATTTTACCTTGCTGCGTTGGGATCCTGTGACCTTAAGGAAGGATGAAGACAAGAAGCAAAATAGCAATAAACAATTGCTCGGAAGACAACCGACAGACCATAAATGGTGTGCACGTCAGAAAAATAGTATTATCTGCTGCGCACAGCTCATTCTAATTTAGCTCAGTTTCTTATCAATGAAGATGGATTTGAGACTAGAAATACACATACATTAGAAAAGATTATAGTGTCATCCAGGAAATCAACCTTAAGGCATTTTTCTCAGCCAGCAATAGTCATGGGTCATTCCCTAATTAGTTTGATTTGGTATTTTTTTACACAATGACTTCAATGCAATGCTGCAGAGATGCTCACATCCAATTATTCCTGAAAGGGGCACTACTCAATATCTACTCCTCACCTACCACTTTTTTGTGGGTCCACTTTAATTAAAGACTTAACAGCTGGCTACTAATATATTTCCAGACTTCTAGCTCAAAGCAGACATGTAAATTAATAGCAGCAAAAAAAAAAAGTCTAATCCATTTCCTTCCATTTAATTTCTTTTTGAAAATTCAAAAAAAAAAGAACCAATAAATAAGGAGAGGGTAGTTAGCAACAGCTGGTCTTTCTTATAAAAAGCAAAAGTTCAGCCTAAGCAAAGGGGGAAAATAATATTTACTTTCCCTTTGGCTAATGAATATTGAGCAGTATTTAGAATTATATGGAAATGTAAGATCTGAGAAGGTCTGAGGAAATAATCATAAAATAGAACATAGCCCTAGGAATATATGCAATCCTGCCTCATGCAAGCAAACTGCACTGTGTGCCACCATCTACATATGTACAGGGAATGAGTGACCTAATTGGGCAGAAGTCAAAAGAGGCTAAATCTTTAAGACTTCTTCGATTTAGAAAAAAGAAAAAATCAAACCAAGGGTTCAATTAGAAACTTGATGTCATGTTGCTCTTCCATAAACATTTTTCTGCCACGTCTGTTGGAAATTTCAGATCACATCATTCACTGAGATGAGAACAATTTAAAGCAACCTCATCTCTGAGGGCTCTCAGGAACACTCATTCTGAACATATGGGTTTTATTTGATTCTTTAACTAGTCTATGTTCCTTGGGTCTTAACTTCAGCAAATGTTAGGACTCAAATTTGTCCATCCAGCTTCTGACATGCAGTTCCTTGACACAATAAGCTGCAATAAGCCATGAAGCAAGAAACGTAAATGTCAGTTATAAGCTATGAAACAATGTTTCAACGTAGACAAAAAACAAATATAGAAAGATTCATCTTACTTCAAAACTCTTCACTTCCTCTTCCCCATCATCGTCTTCCTCGTCATGACAACTCTGATACATGTAAAAAAAAGTTTTGAAAAGGTCAACAGGATAAGAATATGTTGAGGCAGAAAATATAAAAGAATTTAGCACAGAATACTGAATCATTTGTGTTAGTTTATCATCAATATTGTTTAAATATATACATTATATATAATAAGCTTAGATGACATGATCAATGAATCTGTGGCCTAAAAGAAAATTATACTGTGCATATACAAAATTAAAATACTAAATTACCAATTTTATATATACCATGGAGATATTTATGAGGTCTGTATCATACTACACATACTACTTATTCATGCATTTTCCTTGTGCAAATCAAGTTACAAGCCTTAAAAACAAGGATCACTGTTTTCTCCTTTTTTATGCTTCCATTACAATGTGTTAATACAGATACATTTAATAACTATGAACTAAAATTAAAAGAAAGCAGTGTCCATTACTTAAAGTGAATCTTGTCATCTTTTCTTTGTTGTTGTTAAGTTCATTTTTTATTGTATTTGGTCCAAAGGAGGAAAGTAAAATTCCAACTGCTACCAAGATTATTCTTTCACAGAAAAATGGTAAAACAGACAATTTCATTATTTTGAGTTATTTTCCCAGAAATGGTAAAGGAGCTGTGCATGTATTCTTATCTAATTCCCACAGCTGAAAATTTTGCTTGCTAAGGAAGCAGAGCTGTTTGGTGGTTAGGAACATGGCCTGAGGATACAGAGTGCCTGGTTCAAATCCTGATGCTGCCATTTATGAGCTGTTTAGTCTAGGGCAAGTTCCTTTACCTCTCTGGGTCTCCGCTTCCTCATATTTAAAGTGGAAATAATAAAAAAAGTAACCATGTTCCTGAGAGAATCACATGAATTAATATATGGAAATTGTTTGCCACTTAGGAACAAGTACCTGAAAAGCAATAAGCTTTTAATAAATCTCAATTGCTATTATTATCATGGTTTGGTACTAGGAGTATCGTGTTGACCAAAGGAAGCAGGTCATCAGCCAATACCTGTGCTAGGAAGAACCTAACGCTCTTCTAAGTTAGATTACTGCAACCCTTCTAAGGATTTTTTTTATGGTTGGTAAACACTCAGTGTATCCATGAAGCTCATGGAAGAAGTGGTTAAATATAACTTACAAATCAGAAAAATACTTTTAACTCAATGATTCACAGTACTTTGAGTACATATGTGAAGTAGAAATGGGAGCCAGGGTACAAAATGTGATCCTTCTACCAGATTCAGCGATAAATGCTAAAAGGTTTGTTACATTCTTTCATTCATTCAACAAACATGAACTGAGCATCGCCCTCTCCATTTCATGAGAATGTGGACATGGTTTGCAAAGGAGAAAATAAGGGGACACAGACCTGTGACAATTTCACTACATGGAAAAGTTGCTAAATAGTATGTTTCACCACAAAATCCAAGATGTTAATTATTCATTCAGAGTGCAGGAACTTTTTGACTATATGCTAATGTCACCTTGACTCCTGTGTCAACAGTTAACCAGGATTTTGAAAATAAATACACATGAGAAGTTTAGCAAAACACATCTGGAAGGCAAATCTGTAACCCTCCATAAATATTGTATGTATAATGTTGAATGCAGAGGAATTTTGGCTGAGCTGCTCCTTTTAGATTACCTACATAATGCTTCCTTCACATGCATTATAAATTAGGAGTGAAACAGGGATTTTATCAAGTAACAAGCATGATAACTATCTAATCAAATTAGAATACCAAAACAAAATGTCTCTTAAGAATATAAAGTTACACATTTTCTGAAACACATCATTTCCTATACAAATTTCATTACCTTCAGAAATACTGGGAACAAGGTTTGAGTTGAAGAATACATTTAGAAAAGTTGGCATTTTGAGTTATAATGATATGCTTTCAAGCTATAAAATTCATATGATATGTTTGCTTTTATGTAAAGGAATTTAGAGCTCTAGCTGACAGATGCAGATATATAAATACACACATTTTTTTGGCTGCGTGGCACATGGAATCTTAGTTCCATGACCACAGATCAAACCCGTGCCTCCTGCAATGGAAGTACAGAGTCTTAACCACTGGAGCGCCTGGGAAGTCTCTGACAGATATTATTTTTTACAAAGAATTATTTTGAAACAAAACACCTTAAACTGTTTTCTAAAAATTTCCTAAGAAAATTTAGTGAGATTCTCTTCTAATAAAGTTAAAATTTTGATTTTTAAAAAACCTATTAAACCTGAATCTATTTGGAGACCTATCTGACAAAATTCAATAAACTCATAAACCACTTTAAACTTGTACTGATTGCCATGGGGCATGCTGGGACCACAAGAAAACTATAGAGGATGTCTAGCACTTTTTAATGTGCTGAACAGAAACAGAGGGATTTACAGGCATAGGACAACACAACGTTTTTCAATAGCAAACTGCATCCACGCAATTTGTATGATAATGCTAAGTAAACAGTAGGTTCTATTAGATGGTCCTGCAACACAGGACTTAACTTTCTGGATCAAAATGATCAATTCTAGGCAAGGAAGAGTGATATCGTACTCCAGGAAGGAAAAAAGTGAATAAAACCCATACATAAAGGGGCAGAAGCATGAAATAGAGAATTTAGAAGGAAACAATTAGAGAAGACCGAAACAGAGGATACTTCAGACCTTCAGATATCTGGATCAAAACTCAAAACTGGCAATGAGAACTCATAAAGCAGTAAATGGGGCACTTCACCTCGCCACTAACCGCTGGAAATTTCATTCTGCAAAACAAGTGTATGTCATACATTCTTCAGTTGCCTTTCTGATTGCAGTCACTCCTCAGAAGACAGAGGAAGCAAAAAGAAATTTTCAGGATGGATTTAAAACTAAGTTTTGGGTGAGATAGAAAAGAGAAATCTCATAAGAAAGTGATCCTGGCATTTTATAATTTTAACCAGCAAAGAACGAAACACTAGGTATATATAACTTAATGTGTACCTTTCAGTAAGTTATAAGAGAAAGAAGAGGAAACATTTTCCTTCCTTAGCCAGAAACTCAAAAGAGTGAAAACATTATTGAGTGTTTAATTTATGACAGTACCATTCTAGATACTTCCACATGGTTATCTTATTTAAATTGGTAAAACCATTCCCTTAGAACAGAACAGCTTCAGACAGCCCAGAAGGGAAGATGAATACAGAGATCAAGCATGAGTGACCACGATGAGGACAAAAGGAAGGGGCAACAGCAAACCAATGTGGATGCACTGCAAATTCTCTAAGATGTTCAAAAGAGGAGATATATATGATGTAAGGAAGGGGTTGGAAAGATAAGCAGGGAAACAATTAACCTAAGGGTTAAAATAAAGTGGGGCTCAAAAAATACAAAGATGTAAAATGATTTTTTAACATACGGCCAAACACAAAGCAAGGAGAACACGGAACAGAAAGTACATGATTTACAGCAGAAACTGTAATAATAATAATAGAGAGAAAAGGCAGAACTGCTCATCAGCCGTTTGCTTCAGACTTAACCACCAAAGGGAAGTGATTTTTAGATATGGAAGTTACCTGGCCAAGAGAAATGAACATTAAGACCCCAATGAAATGCTGTATTACACCCACCTGGTTGACAAAAATTAATAAAACATAATATATCAAATATTGGAGAAGATGTAGATCATCAGAATCTCTCTTAAACATTGCAGGGAGGAATGTGATTTAATGCAATGACTTTGGAAAACAGTTTGGCATCTTCTCCTTAAGTTGAATATTCATATACCCTATGACCCTTGACTTTTAGACATGAATAAGAATAGGCATTTCAAACCCTTTTTTCACATCAGCAAAACCATAGATTCAACACAAAAGGCTACCAACAAAAAAGTAAATGGATAAGCTATGGTGTAGTTGCACAATGGAATGTGATAGTCAAATCAAATGATCTCCAGCACACACAAGAGTAGAATTGAATCTTAGAAAACAATAGTAAGTAAAACAAGTACCAAAAGATTACATATAGCATACTGCCCTTTTAAACGTTAAAACAACTAAAATCTCAAAAATATGTAATTACATATGTAACACACATGTATATATGTAATATATGTATTAATAAATTCATATAACTAATGTATACTATATAAAGGGAAAGCAAGGTTATCCTGAACATGGGCTACAGGAGGATGATTTCCTTGTGTGGGGAGGCAGCGTATGGGTTAATGGAGAGGACCGTATGATTACAGGTAGGGTTATTATCAAGGTCTTAGCTTTTCTTGTGAGTGGTGAGTTTATGAGCAGTTACTATATTATTAGAAACTACTAAGTAACTACTTTGAATAAAAGTAGCCAATAATGTAATGGACCAATGATGAGAGTGTATCATGAATCCAGAGCTCTGATTAACCCAATTCTGGGCTCCTATGGAAAATGAAAACTGAAAACAAAAACCAACTAATATGTAAATGTTGCCTTCATAAAGTCCTGCAAATGGAAAAGGAAGACATAAGTCTCTTGAACAGAGTTCAAGTGTCAAGATTCAAGGCAAAAATAATCATATGTGAATGTAAAATGACCACTGGTAAACTCTGAGAAACCATGAAGACCAAGAGAAAGTTTCAGACTCCTGGGATGCAGACTGTCAAAGTGAAGAAAGGCAGCCTCCAAAAACTACTTACTAAAACGTTTGGTATCAATCATCAAAACTAGCAACTTAGATAAACACAGGGAAAGCACACTTACAGGTTTGTGGTTAACATAAATGGAAAGAAATATTTAACACTGGATGAGAGAAATGAACTTTAAAAGTATTTTGGTCTTGGGACTTCCCTGGTGGCGCAGTGGTTAAGAATCTGCCTGCTAGTTCGGGGGACATGGGTTTGATCCCTGGTCCGGGAAGATCTCACATTCCGTGGAGCAGCTAAGCCCGTGCGCCACAACTACTGAGCCTGTGCTCTAGAGCCCGCGAGCCACAACCGAGACCGTGTGCCACAACTACCGAAGCCCACATGCCTAGAACACGAGCTCCACAAGAGAAGCCACCGCAGTGAGAAGCCCATGCACCGCAACGAAGAGTAGCCCCCGCTCACCACAACTAGAGAGGAAGCCTGTGCGCGGCAACGAAGACCCAACAAAGCCAAAATTAATAAATAAATTTATTTATTAAAAAAAATTTTTTTGGCCTTGGATAATGGTATAACTCTAATTAGAGAAACGATGACTTATACTTAAAGAGTATATCAACTGCCAAAATACAGGTATGTGAGGTAAACCTCAGAAGAAATTCATAAATGACATGGAATTTAGGTGAACATGCAAGCTGTTGACAAAAAATGTAATCTGGCTGCCAAAAAACCATTGAATTCTTACAATTTATTGTAAATATATAGAATCCCAAGGCAGAATAAGCGAGGATAAAGTCCCAGTGTGCACTACACAGGTGAACTCACAGCCAGCACACTGTGTTCAAGTAATTTCTGGGGGGCACACATTCTTCTAGATGATTGAGAGAAGAATGAACTGAGTAATGGAAGCTTAGCATTCCCGGGATACATTAAACAATAAAAGGAACAAGATTATTTAATTATGAAGGGAGAATCTTGAGAAAAAGCATCATCAAATATTTGATCACTTATCAAAAGAGATTAAACTTCAGGATTCAACCAGGACAAATGCAGAGGCTGCTTCTGCTCCAGTCACAAGGAAGAACCTGAACCATCAGGAATCTCCTACTCTCAAAACAGGAGCTTCTCCCTTTTTAGCCCACTTGCTCACTGCTTGTTCAACTGCGAGGACAACAGTCCATTGACTCCTTTACAATCTCTTTACTTATCAGCTCCTTCTTTCCTCATTTCCTTATTTATCCTAGTTAGAATCCAAGATCCAATGCCTCAGCCACTCTCATAGCGATATACAAAACCCCTGTGATCCCCTGTCCTTCGACAACAGTCTGGCAAAAATCATTATCCTTGACAAATCTAACTTCCTGCCGTATCTGAATCTGCATTTGGTTCTGGGAACTGCTAGAGAAAAGCCACACAACCAGAAGACTGGTACTGTCCAAATTCATAAAAAACGACATCGATCAGGCTTTCCACACTGCCTGGGAATTCTATTTTAGTTTCCAGTCAATACTCAGTCCTAATTTCCACAGAAGGAACTATCCTTCCTCTTTAATCTTTTAACCTAGTGTTTTTTTAATATCTATTTTACCGAAGTATAGCTGATTTACAATGTTGTGTTAGTTTCTGGTGTACGGCAAAGTGATTCAGGTATACATACATATAATAGTTTGCATCTTCTAATCCCAACCTCCAAATCCATCCCCTCCCACCCCCTTGGCAACCACAAGTCTGTTGTCTACGTTTGTTTTGTAGATAAGTTCTTTGTGTCATATTTTAGATTCCATGTATAAGCAATACCATATGGTATTTCTCTCTTTCTGACTTACTTCACTTAGTACGATAATTTCTAGGTCCATCCATGTTGCTACAAATGGCCTTATTTCATTCTTTTTCATGGCCGAGTAGTTTTCCATTGCATATATATAGAATTCATATTCTTTAACCATTTATCTGTCGATAGATATTTAGGTTGTTTTCATGTTTTTTAAACTGTGGATTTCAACCCATTAACTGGACGTGAAATCTATTTAGTGAATCATGATCTCAAACAACTTTTTTATTTAAATAGGATAGAAAATATCAGACTGCACTGCTCATAGTACAAGTATAATTTCATGATGATTTTCTTTCAAGGTATCTGTTTTTATGTTTCTGTAAATAGACTTGGTAAATGCATTTCTGACCGTGGGTTACGGTTTAAAAGAAAGCTGGAAAGCCACGACTTTTCTCTTATGCTCTGTAAGCTGTCCTGCTGCCCTGCTCCCACCTACTCAAAGCCTCACTCCACAAATTATTCCCTTGTCTACTCTTTTGGGTCCTTCCCACCAGAACAGAAGCATGTTCAAATCTATTTTAAAAAAGTAAAAAAAAAGGCAAACAGGCAAAAATAATCCCCCTTCAACCTCACAATTCTATATAGATATTTATCACCCTCTACCTTTCTCCTCCTTCTCAGCCTTCTCAGTAAAGAGATGTCTATGCCACATCTACTCACACATGAAACTCTACTTACTTCCCCACAATACACACTTGGACGACCAGTGCGCCATCTCACAACCCTCTGCAACTGTTCTCACCATGGTCACATGATGTCCATGTAATAAATCCTGGAGAATTTTCAATCCTTACCTTGAATAAGGTTCAATCCCTCAGCAGAGTAAGATTTTGTTGACCCCACACTCCAACAGTTACTATATATCTCACATTTAAGCTTCTCTCCTATTTTTTGGGGGGAGGGGGCAGGGAAGCTCCTTTTTTTCTAACCATCTCTTAAGCATCCATGTCTTTAGAGGCTTGGTCCTAGCCACCTGTTCTTCTCATGCTTCCTTCTCTGCCTGGGAAAGATCATCTACTACTATGGCTTCAATTACCTTCTAATGCTGACAATTCCCAAAACTGTAATTTTATTTCATTTTTTAAATTTAAAAAATAAATTTATTTATTTTATTTTTGGCCGCGTTGGGTCTTTGCTGCTGTGCGCAGGCTTTCTCTAGTTGCGGCGAGCAGGGGCTACTCTTCATTGCAGTGCGCGGGCTTCTCATTGTGGTGGCTTCTCTTTCTGTGGAGCTCGGGCTTTAGGCAGGCGGGCTTCAGTAGCTGTGGCACGTGGGCTCAGCAGTTGTGGCTCACAGGGCTAGAGCGCAGGTTCAGTAGTTGTGGCACATGGGCTTAGATGCTCCGTGGCATGTGGGATCTTCCTGGACCAGGGATCAAACCCATGTCCCCTGCACTGGCAGGCGGATTCTTAGCCACTGTACCACCAGGGAAATCCCCCCAAATCTGTAATTTTAAGCCTTCTGTGAGATGTGGAATGTCAGACATGACTATCTTATTGCATGTTAGACATCTCCACTTAGCTGTCTCACAGGTATTTTTAACTAACATGTCCAAAATTTAATTTGCCATCTTTCCTCTTCACTCTAGGCCTGCAATGACTCTGGTGATCCCCACCTTAGAATATGGTTCTGCCATCTACTCAGCTGCCCAAGTCAGAAGCCTCAGCGAAACCCGACTCCTCTTCCCCTCATTCATTCTCAGGTTATGAGATTAAACAAAATAAGCACCCAGTAAATACTAGCTATTACTATCTCTTCATGGTCAATTCATCATTCAACAGTTAGGGACTTCCTTGAAGCTCAGACTAATGCTACATAAACTACTCCCACTACTCTTATTTTTTTATTTTTTATTTTTTGTGGTACACGGGCCTCTCACTGTTGTGGTCTCTCCAGTTGCGGAGCACAGGCTCCGGACGCGCAGGCTTAGCGGCCATGGCTCACGGGCCCAGCCGCTCCGCGGCATGTGGGATCCTCCCGGACCGGGGCACAAACCTGTGTCCCCTGCATCGGCAGGCGGACTCTCAATCACTGCGCCACCAGGGAAGCCCTCCCACTACTCCTAATTGTTTCTCTACCATTAAACTTGTCAGAGTTTTTTTGTAATCATTTGTTCTAATTTTGTCTCCTCCATCAGATGATAAACTCCAGGAAGGCAGGGTGTGTGTGTTACTTTCTGGTTCACCACATTATCTCTAATACCTTGATGTCCAATGAATATTTGTTGAATGAATGAATGTTTGGAAAATTAGTGAGCTCTCCATAAATAAAATGTTAAAGGAAGAAACAATGATTACCTGTCAAAAACGTTAGAAGAGATATTCAGGCAACAAGTGGAAAGTTGAGATTAATGCCCTGTAGGTTTCTAAAATTTAACGATATTTTAATCTAGAAACACACAGATTCTTATATTTTGCCATTAAAATCAAAACATTTATTTACCTTTGCCATAATATCTGCATAAGCCATATATAAAAAATCTTCCTCCAGTTTGCTATGAAAAACAAGAAAAAAATCAGTTTTTAAGTAGAAGGTTAGTTACATGCAAAATCACCATCACTGTATAAAATAACTTTTATCTTTCAACAAGTATGTCTTTTTAAAAAGAAACAAACACAAAACTCAGGCAAAGCGATTATTCAGAAATATTGTAGACTCAGAGAGCAAAGATCTTAGACTTCCTAAACAGTGGCCCTATCCTACCTTACGGAAGAGACCTTCAAGTCTCACAAAATAAATGATCTATTGATTTACACACAAATGTAATAACATTAGTACTCTCTTAAAACTACAAAGGTTGAACCAAGCAAATTTACATGATGTCAGGGCTTTTGACAGCAGAAGTGATATCTGACATTTGTTGGAAAGACTCCCCCAATTATTTATGCTACTACGCACTTTAAAAATATGATGGTCATAATGATTCTTAAAAATTAAGATAGGTTAAAATCTGTTCACTATCCTCTTTTGAAAAATGATGGAAACCACTAATTCATTGAAGAAAGGCTTCCATCAAAAAATACCTGACGTTTTGCAAAGTTAGTTTAGCAGTTTTAAACTTATAGCCATCAGAAAAATCCACTTATGAGAAATACCTCATTACCTGACAATGCCAGACAGGGAGCTGC
Organism: Monodon monoceros; assembly: GCF_005190385.1. Taxonomy (NCBI): domain Eukaryota; kingdom Metazoa; phylum Chordata; class Mammalia; order Artiodactyla; family Monodontidae; genus Monodon; species Monodon monoceros. The sequence goes on along the minus strand of NW_021703781.1, from coordinate 7,342,199 downwards.
TCTATGCTTAGGGATGAGATGATTTTGTTAGTTAGGAAATAATAAGAGAAAGAGAGAGAAATCGTGAGAGAAGGATGGATCACATTAGCTAAGAGGGAGAAATGTACATTATTACGACATGCATAGAGGTCAGATGAACTCTTTAAGACTCATGTGGATATGGATTGATAATTAAATTCTCTGCAGAGGATGAGGGAGGCCTGGGGCAAAGTAGGCTTTCTCCCCCCATGGCAGGGAAGCAGGTAAAGGTTGTAAAACCTCCGCCATGGCTCATCTACAGAATCAGCCTGTGCGGTGCCCCTGTAATGAGCAGATACTGAGCACATTTTGATTACTGGGCTTATGAGTGCATTTCTTATTTAACTCCATAGAGGTTTGCCCTTGGTGGTTTCAGTGAATTCATATGACCAAGACTGTAGGAACCAAGAAAAATGGAGAATGCCCATAAAATAGATCTCAAAGAAACCTTCCACTGAAAGGATGGCGCACCCACCTCCTCAAGTTTCCTAAGACTTACTGCTGAATGGAGACAGAATCCACCCAGGAAATTTGGGGTCACCAGTGGTCTCCAAACATTTCTGGTACTGAAATTTGCTTTGGGCTCTTTTATTTTCTAAAGCTTGTTTGTGATCAACAGGAAGATTCAGAATCAAGTCAACCAGCTAATTACAATGTTGTTAAGAAAAATGAGAGCTAGGTAAATATTTGGTAGGTAACTATTAAAGCCTGAAGTTGTGTGAGCGTTGGTTCGTAGTGTATGCCAGACTGGTCCTATCTTTGAACACTTCTCTCTCCTCCCAAGAACAAGGTGAAACTGAAACAGGAACATGTGACGGACAGAACACTCAGACACGGGTTTCTATCTGTTCTTCCTACGTCTCGTGTGAATCCTCCCAACCATACCATTTCTCCGTTAAAGCCGTTCGACTGAACAGAAGTATCAGCTGATGGAGAGGATCAACCCGCTTAGTTCCTTCATCTTCTTCCGGAGGTTCTGCTCCAGGTTTCTATACAAAAGTCAAATTTATAAAGTTTCACATTTAGGTGAAATGTTCACCCAGACCCAGGAACAACAAATAAAAAGAAAGCCTTTCTCTTCCTATTGTGGTGCGTGAGTGTGTCTGTGTTATATGCATTGTACCTGCATGTGTATGCACGTGTGTGTGTGTGTTATATTACCGACACAAAAGTATGCAGCTTTAGAAAAAAAAACGCTATTTAATAATGGGACCAAAAAACACTATGGGCAAGGATGACTTACATCATTTAAAAATTCTGAATGCTATTCTTATAAGCAGATTCATAACTAACTGAAAAGGGTATCTGCTACATGGATTTCAGCTTTAGGGAGGGCTCAATTTACAAAGAATTGCAATAAAATGCTACGTCACTCCAAGTATAAAAATATAGTTCATGTAGCAAGGCAAACTGATTATCAAATGGAACATTTTTGTTGCCTACATAGAGCAAAGAATGCTGAATGAGTTAATTTCTGAATCACTTACACATTATTTTTTCTCATTTTCAGTTACTTTTAAAACTTAAAAATGTAATTTCATTCTATTGGATAGAACATGTACCATGAGGAAAATTATGAAGCATTTTTACTGACTGTAGAATTAATTAATCCCATTTGTTGAATGATTTAATGAATTTTATATCTCTATAAGAATGACCCATTCAGACTGAGATTCTCTCTACCTAAATGATGTTTTCTTGGATTTAAGGCTTAATGTTGCAGGTACTGTGTAAATTTCTATAAGGTTGAATATTCTAATATTCTACAGGTTTTGATTTTGAAGAGAAATGAAATTCATTTAAAATACAAGGGGGTAATCAGGGTTAAGGTTTTATGAACTGGATTAGTTTATCCTTTATGTTCCTTGATAATTTGTGAGTTAAACAAAACAAAACAAAACTTTTAGACAAGAGGTCTTTAACTTGGGAATCATAAAGCCTCTAACTAGTCTGCAAAATTCTGCAGGACTATATGCTTATAAATTTTCCTAAGATGGCTCTTGGTCAGACTTTTAAATAGGTCCACAGCTCATAAAAAATTAAGACAATGGCTCCCCTGAGTGAAGCAGTCTCAGTAACACAAGTCTCCTTATCACCATGGTTGGACTGAAAAATTCTACTTGCCGTTTATACTATATTTACCATGACTTCCGGCTCATCCTGTACCCAATCTATCATTCTCTGCCCTGTATATGTTTAACAACCAGCTACTTTTCATTGGCTTTTGTCAACGCTTAACCTAGTTTTGGTGAATAATTCTTTATGGTTCAGCTTTTATAGTAATATCCTGGTTCTGAGGTGTCTGAAGTTGCTTTGAGGAAGAATTTAAAAGAATAATAGAGTCAAAGTTTAGTTAAATTCTGAATTGCTGGATGCTGATGAGATCTCTTTGAAATAAGAAGAGTGAATTTTTCCCTAAACACTGCATGCAATAACAATCGAGAATAAAGTTTCCTAAGGTCCATACACTGCAATGATGTTTTCTCTTCAATGTTATAAGATAAATGGCTCACACCAATGTTATTCCGCCAAGCCCAGACTTTCTTTTATCTTCTAACCCCATTAAAAATGTACCGCTAAATCTTCTATCAGTTTATCTTCAAAGTAATGTTCTTCTGTCTCAATCCAAGATTTTTCATATCCCTGAAGAAAGAGATTGACAGCCCGATGCCTAAAAGGTAAGCACAATTTCAAACAGTTATTTTTAATTAAAGTGCAAAGGTATTCAGTAGCACTTTATCGCTGGATTATCTGTGCACTCAAAGAATAAAATAAAAATACAATTCCCACTCTCAAATGGAGAGCAAGATATCACAGAGGACAGAGAAAGGTTTCTCAGATCACACACTGACATGGGTTTAGTTATTTCTAGGTTTTGTAACATTGGTCAAATTATCCAACTTTGTCGACTTTCACTTCTCTCATTTATAAAACTAGGATAACCCCATCTACGTGTCAGTTTTGTGAGACTCAAACTGAGATAAAGAATGTAAAGCACATTGGATAGATGCTCATTACATGGTAGCTCTTACGACATAAAGTGGCTCTGGATAAACGATGTTATGGAATTATCCAATGTTCCTATTAGCATTAGATACAGACCCTGAGGATTACAAAACTAAATGTATTAAGGGAACCTTATGGGAGTATATATCCAAAGATTAAATCCTAGAATACTGATGATAAGTGGTTGCCTACGAATTAAAGAAGACCAGTGAAGACTAAAACCATAAGTAAACTCATCATGAAATTGATGAGATCTATGGCTAAGGTTCCACTCTAAGAAAATCATTTCAATAAGGGAACATCATAAGAGAATACCAGACGTGTTAAAATGAGCTGGTGCCATTGTAGGATGGAACGCAGAGCTTAACAGTATCAAAGGCGGGCTAAGGAATCATGAGACATAAAGGTAGACAGGTTTATGAAGGGTCTTGAAATCCAGGGAGAAGAACCATCAGCACAGATGGAACGGCCAGAACTCGCCATAAATTCTTGCACGAGAGCGGCTCAACCTTACTGGTACATCAGAATCCCCTGTGGAGCTTTTAAACAGTACACATGCTAAGCCTTCAGATATTCTGATTCAACAGGTTGAGGCTTGGCTATTTCTCAAGCGAATTTGAGTGTATTTTCTAAGGAGATATGTTTTTATGAAGCCTCAGCTTTTTTTGGCTCCGGACGCGCAGGCTCAGCGGCCACGGCTCACGGGCCCAGCCGCTCCGCAGCATGTGGGATTTTCCCGGACCGGGGCACGAACCCGCGTCCCCTGCATCGGCAGGCGGACTCGCAAACGCTGCGCCACCAGGGAAGCCCTTGAGTGTATTTTCTAAAAGCACCAGGTCTGAGAATATTCCCACTGGAATAAGGGGTACAATTTTGAATACGTTATATCCGAGACAGTGGAACGGCAGACTCCGTGACATCGTAGAAACTAGCTCGGAATCTGCTGTCATCAACATGATGTGAGTCAATAAAGGGAGTTGAAGAGGTGGCCTTGAAGGGAAGGATGGTGATGTGAAACGGTTCAAAGGAAAAGTTGAACACCGTATGCTAACACATATACATAGAATCTAAAAAAACGGTACTGATCAACCTAGTGTCAGGGCAGGAATAAAGACGCAGATGTAGAGAATGGACTTGAGGACATGGGGATGGGAAAGGGTAAGCTGGGAAGAAGTGAGAGAGTGGCACTGACATATACACACTACCAAATGTGAAACAGATAGCTAGTGGGAAGCAGCCGCGTAGCACAGGGAGATCAGCTCGGTGCTTTGTGTCCACCTAGGGGGATGGGATAGGGAGGGTGGGAGGGAGACACAAGAGGGAGGGGATATGGGGGTATATGTATACACATAGTTGATTCACTTTGTTGCACAGCAGAAACTAATACAACATTGTAAAGCAATTATAATCCAATAGAGTTGTAAAAAATAAAGAAAAGAAAAACTTGATGAAACTTGGAAAATGTCTGTATAGGAGGAACCAGAAAAGAAATAAGAATATGAATTCAAGGTCAATGTTCTATTTGACTAAACTGTGACACCATAATTGAGCCAGAGAATTTAGAAGCAGCATGTGGTTTGAGAAGGAACTCAAATACCTTTTATACTTAGTGAGTGACGAGATGGCAAGGAATTTACCGGCCTTAGTGAAATGGAAAAGTTTTGTTTGTTTTGCTTTGTTAGGGGCAGGGGGCAGGGAGGAGTTATGTTTTTGTCTTGTTGTTTTTTTTTGTTTTTTTTTTTACTCCCCAACTTACGTTATTCATTCATTCAAACACTTACTGAAAGTCAGTGCTCTAGGTGCTGAAGATATGAAATTGAACATAGCTCTAAAGGATCTCAAAGTCTGAATCAGAGAGACAAACAGCCCCAATACTATAGGAAAGTGCCCACAACTAGAGGTATTTAAAAGTTTCCTAGAAACAAATAGGAGGAAGCATTTTCAACTTGGAAGAAGTAGAAGGGCGTGGCTTGGTCAGAGATGGTCCAAAAAAGAGATGCAGCTGAGCTGAGACTTGTTTAACAGACATGGGGAAGATGCCACTTGTATAAAGCTCAGAGTGGGAAACAGCACAGTTTCTTAGGAGAATCACAAGAAGGCTGAAATGGTACCCTGGGCTAGACTTCAATGCCATGGGTTACTTTTCTTTTAACAAGTATATCTCCTGTATCTCTAGGAGAAGGTTGATGGGTCTGTCAAACGTGTTTACGTTATCCCATAAGTTAGTTCCGTATCAGTTCTTTTCCCCAAAGGCTAAATCATCACAAAAATAATAAACAACAATCAACACTGCTTGTGTTATGTTCAGTTCTAAGCACTGTGTATACTTCGACCCATTAAATAACCTGAACAAGTCTATGAGGCAAATTTTACAGTACAAAGTCAGGTAAGAACCTTGACCAAGGTCATGCATCCATAAGCTGAGAGGTCAGGATTCAAATCAAGGCAGTCTGACCCCCAAGACTGAGTTCCTAATTACTCTATCCTGCCTCACATATGTGAGCAGATCCTCCTGAGTACTTAAAAGTAATAGAAAACAGACTTATGGTTACCAAAGGGTAAAGGGTGGGGAGGGATAAATTAGGAGTGTGGGATTAACATACACACACTACTATATATAAAATAAACAACAAAGACACTGTATAGCACAGGGAACTAACTATATTCAATACTTTGTAATAACCTATAAAAGAATCTGAAAAAGAACAGATTTTTTATAAATGCATAACTGAATCACTTGAAACACCTGAAACTAACACAACTATACTTCATTAAAAAACATTATTAAAGTCATTTAATAATGACATTACAGACCAATGAGAATACCCGACAAAGGAAAACAAAGTCAAGAATTACACAGAAGAGCCAATAAATCTTGTCCATCCTTCTCTTTGGACTATTGTTCTCGTGTTAAGGTAGATGCCTCCTATCACTTGTTAGGGGAAGAATAACTTTAATCCATTATAAATGTTAAAGAAATTCTGACCTTGGCAGATTATACAAAGGAGCCATCCGAAAGCAGGCAACCACTGCCCGTTTCCTCTGCTTAGAGAGCAGTTTGTGCCACACAGCCTTTTTCGATCTCTGAGGATGCTCGACCTGAGGTAGAATGACACAAAGACATATGTATTTAACCCCCCAAAGGCCCTCAAAAATACCGCTGCATCTTTTAGCTAAAAACTTTTAGAATTTCAATCCCAAAAGTACCTCACAATTATTATGGGAAAACCCATGTCCTCAAAGTTACCCAATGCTAAATTTGAAATAGTTTCAAATGTTACATATTTTCCTTAGTAAAAATGTAATATTTTCCCAACACTGTATACTTTAGAAGCTATGTCATCTTTAAAAATCAAAGAAATATAAAACTATTCTATATAAAACAATTTTGTATCCTTTTCAGAATTCAGTTATGGTGCCAAAACATAGTTTTTGCCTATGCAAAACAATTAACCTATTATTATTTATTTATCCATTTCCACTAATTTTATCATAAGAGCTACAACAGTAAACATAAACAGAGGCAGTTAAAGAAAATTCTAATGAAAAGTCCACTGTTCCTTAAAGAAAATTCTAACGAAAAGTCCACTGTTCCTTAATATAACAGGATGGAGAGATGACAAGTCTTTTTGAACACATTAGTAGGAGTGAGTAAAAGAATTTAATTTTGCAAAAATGTTAAAATATATAATTACTTTGTTAGATAGGGACAAATGAGAATTCAAAAGTTGCAGTAAATGATGCAAGCAAGCTATGTGTTTAGCTAATGGTGTTTGGAATTTCAAGAAGAAAAAGAGATTAATTGTAAGTATTAGAGAGAAAAAAAATCCCAGCATAGAATTCTACATTAATTAGTAATTTCTAGGCAATTGAACACTGTACTTCCCGGACTGTAATATCTCCGGCGCATACATGTAGATTTCTGGAAGAAATAAAAACGTTACATTAGCTAAAAAAGCAAAACTAAATTTATTATCCTTTGCAGTAAAGGGTCAACATATGAATGTAATAATGCCTGAAGAAAACATTGAGAATGTTTGGATTACAGTGGTTTGGAAATTTTAACAAAACAATTTGTATAATTTGAAAGCACTTATTTCTGTGATCTTCTTCCTTCTATAGGATCAATAAACACTTCTTGATAATTATCCAGTTCAATTTTCTTCTTGGTTATATTAAGCAAAACAAAACATTGTTGAGACACTGCAAGGGTAGTATTGCAAGGGTAGTATTATTCACCTAGAATATGGCATTCTGATCAACATGGGTGATAGTCAACAAACATAATTAACAAGGAAATACCTTAAATAGGGAATTTTCCTATAAATCAAGTAAATAGATGTTGTTAAGATCTGTGATCCAAGGGTGAACATCAAGATGTGGCTTGTAACTGTTTGAACACCTGGGTTTGCTGCTGTGTTAGCCTGTCTGGAGTTTGAGTATTAGAAAATTCCAAGGAGACAGCTTACTGTCCTAAGAAAAATGACCAGATGTACAGTACAAAATGTTCAATTGCAAAGGTCGCTGACCCTTGAGCCAAATGAAGTCTTTCCTCTGCACCCAGTTTTTGCACCTAGTGTGGCAAATGAAAATATTCTTTGCAAACTATTCTATGACTCACAAATTAACATTAGAATAGAGGTATTAAAGGCATGAATTCTGCGCACAGATATCTTCCACTCTTTTCTATTCTTTGATAACTGATGAGTTCTTTTTACTCATATTCTTAACATTTTGAAGAATAGTTGGCCATGAAAATCTGACCCTCTTACCTTTTCCTAGATAATTCCTACTTCTTTAAGGTTTACACAGGGATCACCCTCATCATGGCTAGAGTAAGTTTGGGTTCCTCTTATTCTCTCTTCAGTACATTTTGTATCCTGGTACATCTAAATCACTACATGTTTATCTATGTGGCCATATACTCCACTAGAGCACAAGCCACTTGAGTAGAGGGACAGAATTCAGTCCCCAGCAGAGTACAATACTGCCATACGGTAGTGCATGCAAGAAATGTTCACGGGATAAACAGCTGCTCAGTAAAATGAATCTCACCACTTTACAAATAACATCATTCATTATGATCACATGTATTTATGAGTACGTAACATATGACTATAATAAAACAGGGCTCAATAAACTTCATTTAATGTATCTAAAAGTCATTCAAGCAAATCCAGATATGTGCATGAAAACCAGGAAGAATTAAAAACTCATGGTAGAGTAATGCTGTCAGAAATGGTCCTCTAGGAGCCATTTAATTATCACTGAGTAATCTTCCTAAATATGTATATACTTCTGGAAACACAACTCCATGACTTTATATATCACTTAACATTTCATTACCTCAAATCTTGTCATCTGCTGATGGATGATCATTTATTTAATATTTCATGAAAATATTTAGAGAACCATTAAGTTGCCTAAATAATATTTTATTATCAATATTATATTATTAATATTATGGTGTTACATAATGTAAACACATATCGATAGCCATATGGTATAAGAGTATCCTAGCTTAATCTTATCAGGTGTAGTGATAAATTGCATGGCACTGGGGAAGTTATTAGCATTTGGGGGGCATCTGAGTAAGAGGATGCTATATTAGATATACCCTTCAGTTATTTAATTGGCCAGGGCAGTGACAGGAGGTCATCAGATAATATAAAATAGGAATTGAAGAAACACATTTATTATTGCTATGCTAGTAAGTTCTGCAAAACATTCAGATGACAACATCCTGAGGTGACATGGGGCATTTCATTATTTTATGTTCAGTGTAAAATAACCGCCCCTCCGTGTCAGGTAGGTATTGTCATGGAGACCCGGTGACAGAGCACACTCTTGGGTTTACACTGAGCACCCTCAGTCTGGTGTTATTTTGCTGAGTGGACCTCGTGAGAAACAGAGACTGTCTCTGTGTTACAGATATTTTACCTAAGCCAGAAGATCCCTTATGCAAAAATACGATCCACCGATGGATGACGTTTCAGATATTACTGGTTTGGGAATTCTTGAGCAAAGGTAATAAATAAGAAAATCAAATACACAGTAAGCTTTGTAGCTTAAAATAGAATACAACTGAAAAATGATATAAAAACATTATTTTCACATGGCTCTAATACCAATGCACTGCTCTTCTCTAAATGTAACATATTGCTGAACTTGAGAAAAATTAGCTCAAAAATATTCAAAGGAAAGGTTAAATAAGTGACCTTAAATTCAAAATTCAAATATTAGACCAGGGAAAGATAGTATCTCAAACATGTTTTGATGAGCAACAATAAAAAAATAATACAGTTATAAAACATTTGAAATCAGGTGTAACTCCTCAAATTTTTGTTAGAATGGCTTAAAATTAATTATATAATTTTAATTATCTGTTTAATTTTAGAAATATTTTGAAAAAGACTATAAAACAGAGGCCTTGATCTCCCCAAATACATTATTTATCCATGGTTACAAAAATTACAAGCTTGGAAATGCTGCTGATTAGAAACTAAGGACTCCCAAGTCATAGATTCTTTGTAATGAACATGCTGGATATATATGTTTTCTGGCCCACAGTTAACAAGTTAACACACATCCTTTAAAAAAATATTTTTTATGGTTAAGGCAAATGTGATTGAATCAACACAAAATCTAACCTGTTCAAGATGAAAAAGCACATTTGCTATATCCAAGACCCTTTCCACTGTCTTCTCAGGATCTGAAGTGTCTTCTGTCCTGTTGGGTAAATCTTTGTAAAGAGCCATCTGCCATCTAATAGCAGGATCCTCCACCTGCAGAAAAAAAGAAAAATGTTCAAAAAATACAGTGTAAAGAGGGGAAGACACACTTCTGAAGAGTCAATCTATAGCTATTTATTGAGCATAGCACAGGGTGAAAACATGACGCAGAGATCAAGACAGAGAAGTAAGTACCTTGTACTCATGAAATTTATCGTCTGGTGAGGAAGGAAGACATCAAACAAACATTTACAGTTGTGACAAGGGCTACTAGAAAGAAATATAAGGTACCTGGAGATTTAACCTAATCTGTTGGTGGTTGGGAAGATTCCCCTAAACAAGTGAAGTTTCAACTAGGATTTAAGGATGAGCTGGAGATGGTCAGGGAAAGCAATCTTTTATCTTTCTCTTTTCCTTTCACAGTCAAACACTGAAAGATTCACATATTTACTTTAGAGGCCATGATATAGGATCACATTTATCTATAAATACAAGGATGCTACAACAGAGCTAAGTCTCACTGAAACAAAGATATCAATTAATATAAAGCAACGAAGGCCTACAAAATCACATTCTTGCAATAAACCAATCTACAGACTCTATTTTTTAATACTGTTAAACTTCCCGAGTGAAAGATACAACGGAATTCTGAATGTTTTTAAGAAATATTATTTTAAACCATAGAAACTGACAAAGACAAGCATCTTTCCAGGGATACAGCACTTCAAAGAAATAATTTAGATTAACTATGTCATTAAAAACGGGCACAGCAATACTCGTATGTTTCTCCTCCCATTAAATATTTCCTTTAAAATTGGGAGACGGAGGGCAATGAAGCAGAAGTACACAAACAACATCTAAAACTTCACAACTCGTAGCCTGAGAAAGTGTAGTTTGAAATGTTAAAAATAACTTTCATCTTACAGGCAAACAGAGATAGAGCTCTGTGCACTGAACGACTTGTCAACACCATTTGTCTTTTGATAAAACAAAATGTTTTCCTCCATATGCTTTTTTCATCTGAGGACTCTGGTACCTCTAGATATTATTCTTTCTAACATACAATCACTCCCTCTTGTCCTCAGGATTACCAGTCTTACAATTTCAAGACAATGTATTCAAGAAAGAGCTGGGAACAAAAGAACTCATTGCTTGCAAGTCTGTATATACATGAGGGCCTTGGGGCCTATTTTTATATACATGGGGGTCTTGGGGCCTAGTTTTACGCCTAGCTTAAAAAATATAGAATGAAATGTCACAAAGAATAAGTATTCATTATGTCTTTATTTTCAGGTTTCATTCGTTTGGAGGTGAAATATTGGTTATAAATATCCATCCTTTTCAGCTTTTTTGTTCCTCCTGACTCCTCAATACACAGCATACATTGTCCAAAGTATCCCTACAAGTAACCTCTAGAATATAGTGGAAGAATTTCCTCCTGCTTATCCAAGACATAACTCTTTTTTTTTTTTTTTTGCAATACGCTGGCCTGTCACCGTTGAGGCCTCTCCCGTTCAGGCTCCGGACGCGCAGGCTCAGCGGCCGTGGCTCACGGGCTCAGCCGCTCCGCGGCACGTGGGATCTTCCCGGACCGGGGCACGAACCTGCGTCCCCTGCATCGGCAGGCGGACTCTCAACCACTGCGCCACCAGGGAAGCCCCAAGACATAACTTTTATTTGACTGTTTTCTGGGAGTGGTATAAACCCCTTCTTAAGAGGTAGTGAATACTGTCTCTGTGTGGGACCATGGTTCTCAAAGTGTGGTCTCGAATTCCCTGGGGCTCCCGAGATCTTTTCAGGGGCACATGATTGCCTCAAGTGCCCATGCATGTAGTATAAAATTGAGGTTCAGCTGAAGCCTTTATGAACATCTTGAATAATGTTAAAAATCTCTTTGCTATCTGCAAAGAGATCGTGCTCTTACAGGAATTAATCTCCTACTCTGTTCAAGTTAAAATTAAATGGATAATTGAGTACACAACAAAGTACACATGAAATTTGCTCTAAATAATACTTGTGCATTGTGAGTACTGTAAAAGCATGTCGCACCTTTATCATATTATATTCCGAAGTGTTAAAATAAAATAAATATGGTTTGGATCTTTGGAAAGAAATATTTTAATACCCAGTAAGGGATACATTATACTATAGCCACTAGTTTTTGACATTTGGACATTTTCACAATTAAAAAAAAATCCTCAGAAGGGACATCTGAATAGAAGCAAAGAGTTGAGTCAAAATAATAAATTGCTAGACTTCTCATATTACATAACAGGTCCTGTAAACAAATGAAGAGTTTATCCACTACTATGAAAGCATTTCCAAATAATGGTAAATGCTTGGACTACAAAAACTACTTTGAGCAATTTTTTTACCCACCATTAGAAAGTATGTGTTATCCTGGTTTCCATTCATGTTTCTGTTCTAAATGTACACTGGCTTTGCTATTACATTAATTCTTGCTATCTCGTATGTACTAATGACTCAAATACACTTATTTAATTTCTGAGCACTAGGTGTAAAATATCAAATTTTCATAGACACCTGTCTCCATGTCCCAAAGGTCCTCAAACTCAGCTATATGAAGGAAATTCCCAACCTTTATTTCAACTGGCGACATCTTTTTTCAAAGTTTGACAATCTCCGATGATCTACTTTAAAAATACATCATTTGTTATCTTGAGAGTCATTAATACAAAAGGATTTGCAAGCAGGATAATGACTGATTAAGATGATATATTTTCACTACCTTACTTGTTAAAGTAACATTATTTGTAGTACTCTTTTAAAGAGAGATTAACTACTTTATAGGTGCTAAGTGTGCTTTCTAATAATATTGGGCTTACCTTGCCTTGTAAGTGAATATTACTGCGGATTATATCTCGAACTTCATCCTCGGTGTCTTTCTGTCAAGAAATAAATGTTACCTAAATGAAGTCTTACAATGCAGTGACTGTCACAAGTCATTAGAAATAAACCTCTTGAAATAGTATATGTTTGAACAAACGTCTTTATAGGATTTAATACATGCAACAAATGTATTAAATCGCTCAGATAATTAATATCTGGGGCTTATCGCTCAGATAATTCTTTGATATTGCTGTGACTTGAAACAAGACAACCACCTAATTTAACTCCAGTGAAAGTGCCCTAGACTCAAGACAACTGAATTTCCAGTTCACAAGACGTAGGGCAAAAGCATGTTCCCTTGGGTTCAAACAGAAGTATGTCTCCAGCATTCTCTGAAATCTCCCATGAAGTCATGTGCACCCAATAACATCCCCAAGGATCCAGTAATACTGAGGAGCATATCCTGAGAAGCAAATATTAGACAAAAGCCAATGGGCCTGCATCTCTGCAGCTCCCTTTCCTACAATCTCCCTTCAGTTTGCTCATGGTAGGGTCTCAAACTCTGGATATGCAGAGAGGTGCTTCAGTGTGGGAACATGGGAGGGAGAACATGTCCTCCAACTTCCATGAATAAAAGACAGCAACCCCAATGTATATTTTTGAAAACTTGCATCCTCTCTGTGTAACCATGAAGAGGAAAACCAGAGACCATCAAGAAATCTTGAGAACTTCAATCCTGATGTTCACAAAGGAGAAAAGCTGCTGATTCAAAAGTCAAATTTGTATCTAACAACAATCAGCACAATACATTATGCATCTAACATTCAAAATCACTCTTCATAAATCTGCAGATACCTCTCATCACAAATTTGATATAGTTCATATGAAACCCATTTTTTCCCACTACCAGTGACTTGTTGCCATCTTTTCTCTTTGGTTTCTGAATATGCCCTGGGGGTGATTAACGTAATTTAGAAATAAAAACAGCCTCCAAAAAAAATATTAGGCAGTCTTTGTGTCTGAGTCCTAGGGCCTGTGCAGAAAAATTGCTTAATAAAGCATTCAATGCAAATGAAATACTGACATAGAGCAGTGAGACGAAGGAATCCAAACACATGAGGATCTGGAGGTTGAATGATCATTCCCACTGGTAGGAACAGGAGCCTTACCAGACTAAATCGATTTTTGGCCAGAGCAATGAGCTCCTGGTCCCCAGGGGCACAGATGTTCAAGCCAATGGGCAGTAATCGCTTCAGAGCTGCCACGATAAGAGAGGTCTGCATGGAATACCGGTCTCCTTTGCGCTTCATTTTCTTCCTTTCCTGATCAGAAACAGCTGCCTACAGAACAAAGGTTAAGTGTTGGAATCTGCAATGACTTCTTGTCTCATAGGACTATGAGCCTTTTCTAACTTGCCTGTAGTTTCCTCTTCCTCGTTTTCTGCTGGTCCCTATTGTTTAGGAATCCCATTGAGGACACCCTTTCTCTTTCCGTCTCAGCATCTCTTGCTGATTTTAAGTCCTACTCTCAGATTCCCAAATCACTAGAATTTACTGGTAGGCATTTCAAGATAATCTTATTTTTTTTTTAAAGAAAAAAGGTTTATTTATTTTTTTGTTTCTTTTTTTTGTTGTTGTTTATCTGGCCACATCATGTTTCCTAACCATGGATTGAACCCAGGCCCCCGGCAGTGGAAGCGCTGAGTCCTAACCACTGGACTGCCAGGGAATTCCCTCTATATAATTTTAGAAGGAAAATGCACATTGTAATTTTAGAGAGGCATATGGATGCATGAAAAATCCATGGTAATTTCAGATACTGCATGTTTTATGATTTTTGGTGGTTAACAGGAAAAAAAAGATTAAGAATAAATGGTTTTTGCTTTGACAAATGCTTGCTTTGCAACACACACACACACACACACACACACACACACACACACACACAGCATATATAAAACTCTCATATATTTGCCTTTTATACAGGCTGAACACTTGTCTCCCCAGGGCCTTAATCTAGACATAATATACTAATCAGTGTTACATAAATATTCAGGATTATCTCTGGATAACCTGTTTACAACTGAGAACAGCCATGATACTTCAGGGTTCTCTAGTGATTTTGTTGAAAACTATGCTTGTGCCAGGGTCACCTCCAATGACGGAGTCTAATTTTCACTGGGTAGTGAGTATTCTTCTTTCTATTAAGAGGACATGTTCTAATGTTAAAATGAAAATAGCTGTCCCATATCCACTTCTTCGTGCATGTTAAATTTCTTTGTAATAATAAATCAAACGTTGAAGATAGTTTTATGATAATGATATATTGTAGTAGTTTTGGGCTGAGAAATTCAGAAGATCATTTAATATACAAATGATTTGCTTTCCCCAAAAGAAGGCAAAATATATCACAACGTGATAATGAAAGAAGTTTTTTGCAAAGTGAAAGTACTGAAACATCTGAAATCAGATGGTAATCGTAGCTGATATGTTAATACTATATATTATATAATGTATTATATTATTACATATACAGTATATATTGATATATCAAACCTACAATATCTGAACCACAGTAATAAGAATCATATTCACTTTCCAAAGAGATGTACTTATTGTGTGGATCCCGCTTTTATCTGTACCAATTTGTAAGAGAGTACTCTCGGTAAGTTTAGTAGAACAAGCACAGTGAATAATTATTTGTACTATTAAATTGATTAACCCATAAAAATAATGAATCAGTGGTTTTACATGAGCTCTCTGCTAAAAGGTAACCTAACCACACTGATAAAAATAATTACCCAAATGAGGAACCACCATCCTAAAAATTAAGGAAATTGATATAAATTATGCAAACATATTTCTACCCAATACTGGTAATTTAGTTTTTGCAAAACAATATTACTCAATACATTAAAGTCTAAATTTTACTGGTGCTGAAGTTTTCTTTGATTTTAACTTGTAAAGGTCTTACTGTTGTAAAAGTAGAAGGAGCTTATACCTGGCTTGATATTTATAAATATTTAAGCAACCTTATAATAAAAATAATTTAAATCAACACTAAAGGCAACTCTACACTGCTCAGTTTTGAGAAGTACTAGATAAATTAGTTCCTACTTATGCTCAAAATATCATCTTGCTTTCTGTACCATAGGAACTCTGTAAACTGAAAAGAACAGTCAATAAATCTTTGAACTTTTATGGGTGATATAGTTCACTGCTGGTATGAAGAAATTAAATATACGAGCAATCAAATATCCTCATGTACATGTATAAGGGCTGTTTTTTTCCTTGTTCAGTGTCGATTTCCTCCCCAGACTATGGAGCTCCATTAGGGAAGTGGCCAAACCTATTTTGTTCCTTTTTGTATATGCAGAACCAAGCACTGTGCCTTACTCATAGGAGCTGTTCAATAATTTGAACAGAACTGCTGAAACTATTGAATTTGCACAGTTCATTTTCAATCCTAACATTTGAATCAGATATGAATACACAATAACATGGTCAATATGTAGGCACTGAGGGAAGAAATTTTCACATATTGAGATCTGGGAAAGTCATTCTGGCTTACACATGATTTAACTTAAATTTTACGCTAATTAGAACAGCCTGTTTTGTGACCCATCAAACATGCATTGTGCATCTGCTTTAACCACTGAAGAAACAAATGCATTTAAAAAATTAAAATAGAGTAACTGTGGCTCAGACATCCAAAACGGAGCTCAGTGGCCACTGTGAATGTGGTCTGAGACACGATCCTGCATCACAGAGAACTTGAATTTTCTGAACTGTACCAGTCTCAAGGACACCACCAGCCATTCTCAAAACATCTGCTAGCAGCTGCCAACTGCAGCGTTGTAGTCTCAAGACCTCCTTGGTAACTATGCAACTCTTTCGGACCCCGACCAATCCTTACTTAACAAGCACACTTACTTCTTGCCAGGTCCAGTCATAATTTTTGACAAATAACGTATGTAATTTTGCGGTGTTTGCCTTTGTAAGTCTCCCCCATTTTTTAGTATGGTGGAACACAATTCAACTGCTTCTTGAATCTGGGTCTCCTGGGTTATAGCCCTCAGTTTGGCTCAAATAAAACTCTTTTCTATTCCTATTACAGATTGTTTATTATTTCTGTCAACAGCATATTTAAGGAGGAGAGTCGGATAAATGACCTCTCTCTTAAATCAATCTGTATGTGTGTGTGTGTGTCTGTCTGCCTCTCTCTCTCACATACACACAGACACATGCACGCACCACAAATATAGCTCCAACAATTTCACCTAAAATAACCTAAAATTTAATAGAAGACCAAGAAAAAGGGAAGAATTTTCTAATATTCCTACAAGAAAATGGCCTACAACCCCCCCCAAATAGACATAAAATCATAAATGATTTATGAAAATTTAGACATATGAAGGATAAAAGTGAGCCTATTCATCAAAAAGACAAGAGATTACAAGTTTTGGTGAGAATGTGGAGGAAAGAGAACCCTTGTGCACTGCTGGTGGGAATGCAAACTGGTTCGGCCACTGTGGAACTGCATGGAGGTTCCTCGAAAAATAGAACTCCCAGAGTATTACGGCCAATTATACATGCACTGGCCTCT
This sequence comes from Monodon monoceros, assembly GCF_005190385.1. Taxonomy (NCBI): domain Eukaryota; kingdom Metazoa; phylum Chordata; class Mammalia; order Artiodactyla; family Monodontidae; genus Monodon; species Monodon monoceros. The sequence continues at coordinate 7,324,989 of NW_021703781.1, read as the reverse complement.
CTCTGGGCTACATATATTTTGCTTTAAGTCAAAATGAGCTTCCCTATCCCAGATTTCCTATTCCAAATTGGTCTGCTGGCCAACTTATATACTCTTCTAATTTGGGAAATGGCACTCCATACAAATAGTGATTATTATCCCTGCTCAAGCGACTGGCTAAAGACTGATGTGTGACAATGTGTCCTTTGGTTGGTGTTTGCATTTGGTCTCAATCTCTGGCCAAAAGGAGTTCTTTTTTCCTGCAGGACTCTGGGAGGGTGGCTCTATCGGCTGCTGTGACACCTTAGACAGACGGTTTAAGGTCTTGTCGCAGAAATCCCTGAAGCTTTCTGCATCTCTCTGCTCTCAGCATTTCAGGAGGGAACACCTCTCTGTTCATTTCAGTTTCAGATGTAAGACCTCTGGCCACACTACTGGTATCCATTCTTGACACCAGACCCAAATGATACAGCTTTTTGGGAGAGAACTTACTCAGCCCCTGACTACCTTCCACTTCTGAATCCTTCTTGCCATCCGTGGTCAGCTGAGAACCTCAATGATACTGATAACAACTGCAGTTATGACACGGCTATGACCAACCAGTGACTCTCCAATCTGTCCAAATGTTGACACATGCATATCATGATTACTTTAGTAAAACAATATAGGTAACATGTGAGTACATTTGACTCCATTGTTTGAACTAGAAACATTTTTTCTAGGAAAAAAGTTTATTGTACTTACACAATATAAAATATCAAGCACATATGCAGGCAAAAAAAATTTTTTTAAGCAAAGCATAGTCGCTGATTTCTAAATTTTTCATCAATATTACTGTTATTTGCGATCTATCTCATCTCAGAGTGTTAGCAGTCATAGGTAAAAAGACTAAAAGGGTTAACAAAATTTGGGGGGGGGATGACATTAAATTTGAGATGCTCCTATCCATTACTTTTGATTTTTTTCCTGAAAATAGGAGTAAATGTCAATGGTTGTAGATGCCCCAGTTTAGGTTACAGGATGTACAATGCTTTGAGTGTATGCTTGGAGAATCACTGGACTAGAATGATGGAAAAGAGGGAAGAGGATGTCTGTAGAGAGGTATGCAGACCTCTGCTCTGAAGACCTTTAATTTATCTTGAGTTTGATAATACACTGGAGTCACTGTCATCCTCCAAAAGAAAACACTGACCTCTTATGTCCTCTCTCTATTCCTTTGTTAACACTGGCCTACGTTGACAATATACTGACAAAGCAGAGTAATTCACTAACAGTTTTCAGTTCAGAGCATCCCTGTGAAATATATACTCTTAGTATAGCATCTTCTGAAGGAGCAGTTCCTCACTCTTTAGGCTTACTGTCTGCCCAGAGGAAAGAAAATTTATCATCTTTTATGAGTGTTTCAAGAGCACAGATGCACAAAGTAATAGCCTGTAGTAGTCGGACAACTGTTCTAGTCATGCAAAGCTTCAGCCACCATTAGCTTTGAGTTCATGTGTAATAGTATCAAATACATGGCATTTCCAACTCTGAATCAGACTAGAGTACTGAGTGATGCTATTTTTTTTTTGTCCTGGTGGTCGCCAATGAAACAAGTCAGATGGACTCTTGGGGTTCATTTCTCTTCCCATTATTTATTGAGTTGGTCGAGACTGATTTCCGTGGCCACAGTGCCACACTATTTTTCATCTCTGGCCATTTGGGAGCATATTTTGTGTGTTACCCCATCTAATATATTCATTTCCTTATTTAGTGGTAATTCAAAAGATAAAGGCACATATTTTTCAGTGTTTTGAAAGGTCCTCCAGTCCCCAACATGAGTGATGGAGAAAACAAAAATTTCCATTTCATATGTGAGAACTTAGAATTCATCCATGTGGTTCTTAAACAATGCAGCTAATTATTTGGCGGTGTATTTATTTGACACACATAAATGTACGTACATTTTCTCTGATGAATACATATTATTGACTAATTATATCTATATTATACTGATAGGCAATTTTGTGAGTGTGTGTGTGTATATTAAGCATGTCTTTTTATTGTGATGCCTTGACATCGTGGGCCCTGATGATCTTTGAGTGCCCCTCCCAGAGTTAGTCAATTCCTAGAGATAGAATATTACTTGCCTGCAAGCACGTCTTTCATATACAAACCAATCAATTCAGAGTCCTTGTCCTCCAATCACCTCCTTTACCTGAATCTCAATCCACCTGCCCTCATCACCCAGGGCCAGGTACCAGACAACTAGGGACAGTCCCTACACTCCACTGAACAGAGCCCACTGAAATGACTCAAGCTAGCCAGTGCTAAACCTGTTTACCCTACCTCATCTGCTCCTTTCCAAAGAAACCACAATAAAGGCTCTTGCCCACATCTTCCCCTTGCTCCCTCCACCTCGTGGCTGACCCTGGTGCTTCCCCATGTGTCCTCACTCTACACTGTGCCTTCTGTTTCCAGGGAACTGTGAGTAACATCTTCTTCCTCCGTGACAGTCATTTCCATGTCTACATGTCTTGCCACACCTGATTACAATAAGTCCCAGGTACCCTTAAAACTATGTGTGTATGTGTGTTTAATCAGTAAACATGTTATCAAATCCATCAAATTCCAGTTACAAACCTTCAGAAGATCTAAAAAATATCAAACAATTCAACTAATGAACATAAGTTATATTCACACATTTTCTAGAAAGTGAAACAGATTATAGTAATACCTTGGACATCTTTGACTTGGTGTCCGTAATAAGGAAAGACATATTGTTGATTTCATTTTGTACCACGAAGTTCTGCTCTTCTCTTTTGAAATTCTGAGAAGTCCCAAAGGAAGTTTCAATTAAAACCACAGATAAGTAGTTCATGTAATAGAGGTTACAAAGGAACTCAAACTTTCTACAGAGATAAGGAGTAATTTGGTATATAAGACTTATAAAGAAAGGAAACAAATAGTTGTTGAATATCAAATGAGGGTGCTTGGCTGGGGGCAACAATTCTGGGAACTAGATAGAAATATGTATGTTTCAAAGATGGGAATACTAAGGTTCAGAAAATTTAAGTAACCAAGTCACACACCTACCAAGGGGTAGAATGAATACTCAAACACCAACTACCCGGTGGAAAGCATATACTGCCTTTTGGGATAAACACAGATTTCCTAAGGGCATGCACAACTATAACGCAACTTTCCATTCTGTCAGATATTTTATCTACTTTTTCATATACCCTAAAATTATTTTATTCATTTTTAATTTAGGAACATAAAAACACTGGCAAAGTCAAGTGTTTAAGCAGCAGTAGTAGTGAAAGCAAATACAGAATAAAAGCAGAAATAATCACAGAGCTTTAAAAGAGAGGTTAACAATCTAATTATACGTGTTTCTTTTTTAAAGGAGCATAACCCAAGCAAAATAATTTCATAGTAAGCATCTAAATATGTTAATAATTGATGAGTAATAAAAGGTTTTGTATGAAGGACAGTGAATAGACTAAGCCTCAATTTTCATTCAGCTCATATTAACATTCTAATTTTACTATTAATAATATTACAGCTGTTCACATAGTTTCACCTTTAAAAATTTGGGTTAGAACGTATATAACATATATTAACAGATTTGTGTTTAAAATATATCCATGAGATTCAAAAGCACGTATTCAGATTCTTTTTCTTATTCTTGAAACTAACACTAGGCATTCATCTAAAAACCTACGGATTATGATAAATACTCAGCACAATTAAAAGTCTCTGTGATTGTTTGCGATAAATTACAAAACTCAAAAGAAGGCTTACAGTGCATCAACCTCCCCAGGGAAACCTAGTCTCTCTCCTGACCAGTTAAGTGATACCAAGGAGATGACCTTGAGAAACACTCTGATAGGTATTTACTAAGGGGATGGGAAAATTCATTAAATTTTGCAAGTCCTGGACATATTCCAGAGAGTAAGCACTGTCAGTATTTTCCTACTTACGTGGGATTTTGACCAGTAGATAAACACCTCTGCAACCATGCGGAAAAGGTCTTCTGCTTCTGGGTTAGGCTCTTTTAGCCACTTTGCCCTAGATCACATAATAAATAAAGTGGTGTCTCAGTTACTCCCTAAAGTTAATTAAAAAAAAAAAAAAAAATCACACTCCTAAAGTTAAATGTGAAACCAAGTAAACTGAGGGTGAGCATGCTTGTCCACAGAGCTCATAAATGACTCCAGTGTACAGCTGTAACATTTTAAATAATTTAAACACGTAACTGTCAAAGTGCTAGTTTTTACACCCACAAGGCAGACTGCTCCACAATGGGATTTCCAATTGTAATTTTGAGATGTTTGGTGAAATTCACATCTGATACTGTCATCATTGTGAACAAACTCATTGCTAAGTAGTGAATGAAGCAATTCCACTGGGACGTATGAACACAGTAAGGTTACGACTGAATTAGAGAAATTAAATCACTTTTGAACATTCTACCTGTTATAGTCCACAAATCTAATCAAGAGCGGGTAGAAGGCATAGAGATCTCTGGCCAGCGTGGTGAACTCGTCTAGAATGAGAAGTTCAGCCTCGGACATATCCCCCCTGACCTCGGATTTCAGATGGTCTTCCTCTGATACCACCATAGCTGCCTTTTTCTTGAGTTTCTCCATTAATGGCAAGAAATGAGTTTTCAAGAGCTGAGGTTTCACTTTATTTATAATAGGCTGGGAAAATACTGTTTGAAGACAGACATTAATATTCCGCTCTGCATAAACATTCATTAAAATGAGGATTAGATGGTCATCACAATTGTACAGCACGATTAAGCCTCCCTCTCCTCTAGCACATGACTTCCTTTAGAATTCAGCCCATGCCTCAGTCCTTTTTCTAGTCCCAAACCTAATTACATAGCTGCTGTTCAAAAATGATTACTGAATTGAAACTGATGTGCTTCCTTGTTTTCAAAAAAGAAGGAAAGAAAGAAATTGGCAGCTAATTTAGAAGTTTAAAAAAAGACATTCATTCACTTTGGAAATCAATTATTTTCACACAAAGAAGAAAAGTCCCCAAATGGAAAAGTTCCCCCGGCCCCTTTTTTAGAAGAGATACACACCACTGAATACTTCTATGAGACCACTACCTACTTAACTACTACGCCATCTCATTATAACTGTCCCCAGCCTTGTCCCAGTGGAAGAGTTAGATTACATATAATACTGCTCTTTTATTTAATAATAGTCATAGTTGTTAGCAACAGGTCTAAACTTGATTAGACCATTTTTTATAAATTTAATTTTTACTTTATATCGGATTTACAATGCTGTGTTCGTTTCAGGTAGACGGCAAAGTGATTCAGTTATACATAAACATATATCCATTCTTTCTCAGGTTCTTTTCCCATATAGGTTATTACAAAATATTGAGCAGAGTTCCCTGTGCTATAGAGTACATCCTTGTTCATTACCTATTTTATATATAGTAGTGTGTATATATTAATCCCTCCCCCTCACCTGTCCCCTTTGGTAGCCATAAGTTTGTTTTTTAGGCCATTTTAAAAGGAATTTTTTTCTCCCTAAGAGTAACATACATACACTGGGGAAGTGTATAAAAGAGAAATGTTAAAAATCAACCATAATTACCCTACCCAAATTAGTAAGACATTGGTGTATTTTTTTGGAAATGTTCCCAATAAGTAATATCATATGTAAACTTCTGAATTCAAATTTTTAAAGTTCTTCTTTTAACCCTCCATGATATTCTGAATATTTTCCACATCATAAAATATTGTTGAAATCTTAATGTTTGAAAAAAAGCTTGATATTCTGGTATATGGATGTGCACAACCTATTTAACCATACTCTTGTGGCTGGGCATCCAAATTGCTTCCAATTACTCAATATAAATAGTGCAATGACAGAGAAGCTTAAATGTAAATATTTGTATCTTTTGATTATCCTCCCCCATTCCTGCTAAGAGAGATGACTAAACCTGGGTGGCTTCAAAATCCAGTTTTATTTTTGTCTCTGTCTGCAGAATCATTAATTTTTACTGCTGTGTTCACTGATTAATCTTAGCGAGATTAGTCAAATCTAGAAAATGTTTACTCACTTAAAAGTAGTAACTATATGGAAAGTTACGCAATGTCTGATTAAACCTACTTTTTTTTTTTTTTTAGAAAAGCATGACAGAAGTAATCCAGAATATTTTTTGAGCACAGAGCAAATATTCACAAAGATTGAGATAGAAAAATTTTAGTCTTCTGCATTTCAAATCTTTTTGGAAATAAACAAATGGAAGTGGCACATTCCTTCCCAGTCTTACCTGCTAACCTTTTCATCCAGGCTCCCTCATCAATTCCCAAGTTATTATATATGATTTTCAGGATATTTCCCAGCAGCGTGTTCATGTGCTCTGAGTTCAGAGCCGTGCAGCACATCTCAGCCCTTCCTGGATTATTCTCGGGTCCGTGCTCCCACCAATGAGACATGTAGCTACACAGCATGGGCAGGATAACTTCCATCACATGTGGCATTTGTGTGTAGCGAATACCGGACTCAGCTAAATCCACAATTTCTTCCATGAGTTTCTCCAAAGATGGTATATTTGGACAAACATCTTCGACATTAGTTGGCAAATTAAGAGCTAGAGAAGCACACGTACAAATGACACGTATTCAGTGAAAGAAGTGACCCGAAACAGACACAAGCAACCATTTCACACTGGGCTTCAAAACTCGGCCAGACCTGGCATGCCTTCAGCTGGATTCCTCTCCTTTTTTTTTTTTTAAACTGAAATGTAGTTGATTTACAATGTTGTGCCCGTCTCTGCTGTACAGCAAAGTGACTCAGTTATACACATATAGACATTCATTTTTTATATTCTTTTCCATTATGGTTTATCACAGGATATTGAATAAAGTTCCCTGTGCCTCTCCCTTTTCCCGTGGCAGGTATTTCAAACTTTCTTTTTCCCCGAGTCCCTACCCAACCACCTGAAGATCAGCAAATGACCGATCCTTCTACTTCAGAACAAACAGGAATATCAGATGTCTCTTCTTCCAGCTGCCTGCTCTCATCTGGACAGGATTTCTGTGTCTGGTCTCACATTCACGTCTGTTCCCCTTTTCAGCGGGAGTTCTGAGGTCCCCATTCATGGTTCACCTGTGTTCTGATGCTGTCTACCCTCCAGCAGCCACCTTGCTCAGGACTGTATTTTCAGCTCCTTCTTCTCTACTGCCTCTTCCGCAGCAAACCTATACACGTGCTCAGCTCTCTCCTAGACTGTTTAACTTTCCAGGTGCTCTGCTAGCCACAGAATTGAAGGCTTCTGCTTTTCACCACTGAATGAATTTATTCTTTTACAATCCTTATCTTACTAAGTGTTTCAAGGGCGTTTCACATCACTGACCAAAGTTCCTTTTCCTAAAATCCCCCTTTTCCTTAACTTCAGTGCATTCAGTGTTTCTTTTTCTTTTTTCTTTTTTTTTTTGCGGTACGCGGGCCTCTCACTGCTGCGGCCTCTCCCGCTGCGGAGCACAGGCTCCTGACGCGCAGGCCCAGCGGCCATGGCTCACGGGCCCAGCCGCTCCGCGGCACGTGGGATCCTCCCGGACCGGGGCACGAACCCGTGTCCCCTGCATCGGCAGGCGGACTCTCAATCACTGCGCCACCAGGAAAGCCCTCATTCAGCGTTTCTTGACTCTCTTCTGAATTTTGTCAGTCTCCTTTTGCTAACTCTTTTCTCCTTGCTGAACTTTTAAATATGGGTTTTCTTTAGGGATTTATCTTGAACTCACTTCTCTTTTTCAGCTTATATGTTTGCCTAGGCAATTCTGGCCATTCCTACGGACTTCTGCTGTAAGAGAATAACTCTCAAAGCCATATTCCCTAAAGTTTTTTTTGTGTGTCTCATAAGGAATGTGTCAAAAGCAACTAAAATATAACGGGTCTAAATTTAAACTTGACCTTTCCTCTCCAATCTACCTCTTGAGCCTGCACTACTATCTCGTGAGAACAACATTATCCAATGAGTGTCCCAGGCTAGAAACCTGGGAGAAATTCTAGGCTGTGATGCTCCTTCATCTCCTACAGGAGATGATTCTACCTCTAGGATTTCTCTTAACCGCTTCACTATAGACTCCATCCCAGGGGTCTTGCCCAATTAGATTTCTTCTGCATTACCACAATCATTTTCTAACTGGTGACGCACACTCATTCTGCCATGATGGAGTTCTAAAATGCAAAGCTACTCATGTTACTCCCCTTTTTAAAACCAATAAAAGGATCCTTTTTGCCCTGGTACAGTCCCCACTCCTTACCTGACACAGGAAGCCTACCTCGCCTCTTTTTGGCTTTCCATTCTTGCCTCATCTTTTCTCTTTCTTCCCTGAAAGCTACTGCCACCTCAAAGTACTTGAAGTTTCCCCTAACGTACCAAACTTTCAGTGTTCCTAATTTCAAGGCTCGTCTGTACAAACTCTGCTAAGTCTTCCCAGGTGCTCTCAGCTCAAACTGCTTTTTTGTGTCCCCAGTGTTCTTTATTCTATCACATATATTCACCAGTCTCTCTCCCTCTACTGCAACTAAAAACTCCCTGAAGAAAAAAATCAAATCTTATTTATCTTTGTATATACCATCTTATCCATCTACCAATGATCATTTGTTGAATGACTTGACTAAAAAAATGAATGAAGGAGAATCATTAAATGCAATTCCTTTCCTTTGTTATGCAAACGGCGTATTATAGAAAATAAGCGGGGAAATTATCTGCTCTGTGTATTTCCTTATCTGTAACAAAATAACCATCTGCTGCATTCTTGATTCATTACAAAAATATTAATGAATCAAAAATCCTTAATAAGACAACTTAATAAGACATGCTTATACAGATAATTAACAATCCAAACTCAACTGTGTTTTACTGTTTACAAATATATTGTGCAACTTATGTAGAAAAATATTGCTAAGTTATATTCAACATATTTATCTTTAACTTCCTCTGTGATATGAAATTCGAATCATAAATTAGGCAAATTAAATAATGATTATTCAAGTTTTTAAAAGGTTCTTTACTTGAAAAATTCACTATAAAATCAGTGTAACCAGTAGCTCCCATATAGACATGAATTACACAGAGAAATGATCTCATCAACAGAGAGGTATGCATTTGTGAATAGCTAATAATTCTTGTTCAAGTTTGGGAAACTCTTGAGGGCTTTTGGAAAATGATTAAAATAAAATATACTTTATCAGACTTAGAGGACCAAACTATCAGAAAAACATCACATGGAATAAAACTGTTCCAATAAGACAGACATACCCGGTGAACCAAGAGAAATGAAAGGTACAAATCTATAACTGTAACAAATAAGAATACCATATACTTACTGACTACCTATAAGAGATAACTGAATCAGAAATCAGATTGACCTATTTTTCCATATCTGCTCATTATTCTGTTTTATTATTAAGAGGGTTAATTTGTCTGTGGCTCATTGACTTAGAAGAAATTAAACTAATTTTCTTTCAGAAACACTACGGAAATAGTATACAGCATTCCAAAAAATTCCTAATAATAACACCTAAGAACAAATGACATGGAGATAATAAATTAAAATAGCCCATTAAAAAATCACGGTCAGAACACACAATAAATGTCGTTAAGTTTTAGCTTCAAATATCAAGTAGTGCACATGCTTCTGTGTTACCTGCTCTCTCTCGAGAAGACTTAGTATTGTAGATGGAGTAAATATTGTGTTTGTCGAGATGAGTTTCCAAAAATGCTACAGGAAAGGCACCAGCAAAGGCAGCCAGACACTCTCCTAATGCAGAACGTTGCCTGTAAGTGGAAAACGCTTATATTTTTTAAGTCTTCTAAGTGAAAAACTGAAGAAGTTACACTAAAATTGGAAAGGTAAACCTAAAAGAAGGACAATCATAGTGCTACTGCTACTGATAAAAACTAACCCTCAAATCCAATTTCTATATTGCAAAACATCATGTGCTTTCTCATGTGCTTTCAATAGCAAATTCCCTGCCATTAAAAAAACACACCTAAATTATCTGTCAACTAAAAAGAAGTTAAAAAGAGTACAGACAAAAATAACAACAACAAGAAAAAAAAAACCCAAGCCCTGTAAATTCCCTCATAAGTTTGGACATTTTACTTTTTTTCTTTCTTTCTTTTTAACATGATGACCTAAGGAACAATTCTTGCCACGTGAATAAATGGATTTTGATAAAAATTTTAAAAATCAAGTACTAATACAACACACAAATAAAACTTTCTGAAAATTTACCATGTAGAAGTAATTTCAGGGTAGCTATGAAATATAAGGACATATTAGATGCTAAAAACTATTGATAACACTTAAAATTATTTATCCTTTTCAAAGGAAGGAAGGGAATCAGACTGTGATCAATTTATTCAAGGCTTCCCTTGCCACTGATATAAATTCTCTCTCCCTCAGTTACCTACTGAATCCAAGGCTCTACTGGCATGTTAAGTGTTTATTAAATATAGAATAATGTGAGAGTTATTTCAGCTAATTATGAACTCCTTAAATGACTTTGAATATGTATTTTATTTAAAAGTCAATAAAATGGATCAAATTAAGAAAAGGTTACATAATTCTCTTAGACAGTTTTAAATTTCTCACTAAAAAAAATAATACTTAAAATTAACAGTCTGATTATCTAATATTTTAATTAAAAATGACTAGATATATATTCAGCTAGGAGAAAATATCCCTTCATAGAATGACACTGAATTAGATAAAGTTCAATTCAAACATTTCATAACATTTCATTACTAAAGATAATTTAGGACATCAAGAAATTACAAAGAGCATGGGCTTTGATTCAGACAGACCCAAGTCCTGATTTTACTCCTAACACTGTGTCACTCAGCATAGGAAAATTACTTACCCTTTTCAAGTTTTTCTTTCCTTACCTAAAAACAGGGATACAGAATTGCAAAATTTCTGGCACACAATATGGGTTCAATAAATGTTTTAAAAGAATGAGAAATACTTTATTTAAGAATTTAATAGCCTAAAATGTTTCATATATGATCCCAAAGTAGATCATCTATTTCCAGACATCTGACTGGGCTAGTCCTTTTATTTCATTAATAATTCATCTGAATTATTTAATAGTTCACTTTAAGATATAAATTCAATTAGTAACTCTCAGATCAACTCTGATCATTTCTGTTGCTATTCTGGAAATAGCAATTTTTCTTTTAGATGAGTTGTATTAAAATAACTACTTTTCTTTTTAGTATAGTGTCATTTTTTTCAAAATACCTTTTACTCACCTTCAAATTTTTATTTTTATATTCTCCCAAATTCACTTTATAATTGCAAAGTTAACTGAAAAAATATATATCTTTTTAAAGAATCTAACAGAAAGATCCCCAATTCTATCAAGAAAAATACCCAGGCAAGAGTAGTAACAACAATAACAGTAACTGCTGAGGTATGAGAGAATTTGGACTACCAGATATTAAAATGTATTAGAAAATACTAACAATTCAGGCTAGATGGTATTGCTCTAATCATTTAAAAATCAAATAATTTAGAACAGAATAGAAATTCTAGAAATATAACCTAGCAAATATACTTACTATATGATGAAGAGTTTGTTTTAAATCAGTAGATAAGAGAAATATTTAATAAATCATTATATTAGAGATGTGGTGGACAATTTAAAACTTTGAATTCTACATAACACCAAAGAGAAACAGGAAACAGGCTCATTTCCAGTAAATCCCTTCATACTCCAGAGACAATCATTTCAGACATTCTATGCCTCCCTCAAGCTTCTCACACTTGTTTCTTCAACTGTCATCTAGCTGAAGACTCAAGTCAGACTTCACTGAGACAATGAAGGCTATTACACACAGACCTATTTACACGTGACTTATCTTCTACTGTTTCCTGTTGCGTAGAGAAAGTTCTGAGTCTAAAAAGCCGTGTTCTCCAAGATGCGTTCCTGATCACCCCATGTCATTCTCTGTACTGTGTGCCAACTCACACACAATAACTTGCCCCTGTTACGTTCATCAGTTTCCTTGTTTTGTTTCTCTCCCTTGATATAAGCTCTCTGAGAGCAGGGATCTATTTGTTCACTGTTGTATCCCAGAACCTGACATTTGATCAGTATTTACTGAATGAACAAAAGGATTAAAAAGTAAATCTAAACAACTGAAAGCATGAAAAACCTAGGAGAATAAATATTTGAATTTCTAGCTATGAAGTGTATAGTATAAACTTCTTAAAATCATGAAACTAAGGGGATGAAACATGCATGGTATAATTGCTAGATCTGATTATATAAAAATCCAAAATTCTCATGTCATAAAAAACTACCTGCACGTAATGATTTGTATATAAGCACTATGGAGGTAAAAAAATGCCAGAAGTCATAAAAGCAGGAGAAATAACAGGCAAGAAGTTAACAGTTAACAAATACAATGGTTACTACTGATCAGTAAGATAATACATTAATAGAAAAATGGACAAAAAATAAGAAAAGGCAATTTATAAAATAAGTACAAATGGTAAGGTAAACACACACACACAAATAGCTAGTAACTGGTAATGAGGAAAATGCATTTGAAAATAAAAATAGGATCTCATTTTCAACTAATAAATTTATAAATAGTAAAAAAGGGTAATAATCGGAAATGAGAAATGTGAGGAAATGAGAATTCTCTTGTAAAACTTTAAAGTATGAATTGAATCAACTTTTTTTTAAGATAGTAAAATGTGTATCACAAACCCTTAATACATGCATACTCTTTAACCTAGATCTCCAAATTCTGATAAAGGAAATAAAATAAATATACACAGAAAACTATGAACATAGATCTAGCATTATTTATGTAAGTGAAAAAGAGAAAAGAGCCTACATGTCAAAAATAAAGGAACATTTCAATAAATTATAATACTTCCTTAGGATAAAATATTTTATAGCCATAAAAATCATATGAAACTATTGATAGTTTAACTTAAAATGCAGGTAAAACTTTAAAAATATTCAGAGTAAACTCAATTATCTTTTTCCATTGATCTACTTTCCTTTCTCTTTGTAACTGTCACCTTATTTTAATTATTGCTGCTTTTTAAGTTTTAATGTTTGGTAGGCCGTGTGAATGCCCTTATTACTCTAATTTTCTCTCTCAAAATTTTATTGGCTAGTCTCATGCATTGATTCTTTCAAATAAACTTTAAAATTTTTTTCAAGTTCAACAAAACACAAATTTCTACTTGAAATTCTTTATAATTATGATTAATTTGGGGAGAATTTACATCTATTCAACATTCTTCTCTCAGAATATCCTTTGACTTATCTCATTTATTGGTCTTCTATTAGAATGTCTTTTTATTTCTTCTAACGTTTAAAAAAGCCCTCTTTCTCTTCTCTCTTCCACAGAAATCTTACAGAAGTTGCCCATGTGATCTCTCTTGTTCAGTTCAGTGGGGACACCTTATCTTACTTGACCTGTCCATAACATCTGACTCTGCTAATCTTCTCCTCTTGAACTTGAGAACATGAAAAAATTAACTGCCTACATTCATTCTTATTTTGTATTTCCAATATAGAATTAGAAACTGTACTAGCAGATTCCTTCGTAAGACTCATTAATGCTCTAAGTTTAAACTTTATATTAAATATAGGCTTTACCACTATGGCTTTACATTTTTTGTTCATAATTCACAATTGTCTTTTATTACATCAATTCAAATTTAGCTTAAAGATTGTCTAATTACTCCCAAGGAATTCAATATGTCAATCTGATTGTTTAGTTTATAACTAAGGAAAAAAGTTATAAAGTGAAGACCCTTGAAATAAATAATCATAACACTTGAAAAAACTATTAATACAAAGTTAAACTTTTAAAATCTTACCTTTCCACATAAATACTCTTGCTGGTTCCCAATGCATACAAGCTAGTCAGAATTCTATAACATGATACCTGTACATCTTCCACTAAGGAAAAAGAGAATCTCACTTTAAAAAAAAACACTTGCTATCAATACATTGTCCTGAGAAAGTTTAGGCTAACAACAAAATTCCATATTAAAGGCATACTAACACTTTAATATTTGAAAAAAAGCAATACAAGAACACACACACACGAAATGAAATTTAAGACCTTTTTCTCAAACAAAATTCTTTTCTTGAAGGAGCTGAAAGCTTTCTAAAGAATTATGCTCTGATTATACAGACAGAATATTATCAGGAACAATTGCTTTAGGTATAATAAAGGATTTCTTCAAGAATAAAACTAAGCACAAGGATATCTGGGAGGACAGGTCCATTTTGACTCCTGTTCCAAAGGTATATAAAGACTGTACCTTTTATTTTAACTCTCAAATGAACAAGAATAAGAATGCTAGAGAACGGGGTGTATCATTTATTTCTGAAATGACCTGAAATTCAAGGCATAAGTAAGTCACTCTTGGAGCTTTTAAAGCTAGAAAATCAAGTAAAACCTCTTAGATGATCTCTGATCCAATAAACATGTTCAACAGGCAAAGAAAACTAAGAACCTTGGATTTCTAATGCCAACTCTGCTACCATTTCCCAGAGGACACACCATGACATGAATGGAGAAATCCTACTCATCCCCCATATTTGTTTGTGTCCACATGGGGCTGTAAGTAATGCTCCCATTGGTTCAAGCAGTGTCAGTGTCAATGTTTTGAAACTAGTGGTTATGTCATTCACTGATGAACAAAGGTGGCTTTTACACAGAGCTGTACTTCACCGGGGAGACCTACAACACTGAGAGTCTGAGTGGGTGGGTCTGCAAGCAAGACCCACTTGACTGGTAGACAAGGGCTCGTATCATCTTTCATGTTCATACAGGCAGGAGAGCAGGAACTTAGGTCACGTGGTTCCTTTTTCATGCAACCTTGGGCATTCTGTGGATATTTTTAATAACCACAGAATTCCAGCCAGAAACAGCTGATGAAATCCCCTATGAAAAGAGACTGAAACCTATAAACAAAAGATATTTGAGCCACCCTAGTAGGTCAGTTATCTAGACACAGAATTTGTCTCAGCAGTCTTCAAATTTATTGGTAGGATAGCTTGCAGAAACAGTCTGCATCGACTCAGAAATAATCTGAAAACATTTAATGCTGCATGTCCTTTGGTGAAACTGCATTAGAAAATTTCCATGGAAAGAGACACCACAGAAAGTATAAAACTTGGAACTTGGATGTCAACAATGTGGGCGTGACTGTCCACAACCAGTACCTTACTGGTCCCTTCTGCGAATCCATGTGATTCAGAGACCTATCTCTATTAAGAATGGTTTTGGTTTTGTAACTCAAATGTCAACCTAAAGTGTTCTTAAAAAAACAAAACAAAACAAAAACATTTTAATGTATAAGCAGTGTTTGAATAACCTCGATGATGTGGCTGTTAATTTCTGATTGTACTATGTAGATAATGAAACTCTAAGTAATAGATTTACATACATATTAGATCTTCTCCGAACTGATGCTGGCCAATATGCTCAAATAATGATGACAGCATTGGCAACAGTGCCACCGTGGTATAATTGATAATCTGAGTAACACCTTTGGGTTGGTTTCGGGTGTGGGTGAACTGGCCCTGCTTAAGATTTTCCATCGTCTTCTCCAGATCCTCTGCGGCATTGTCCAGGAAAGCTCTGAGTGCACTTTTAACACTTTCCAGGCCAGTCTTCATCACAGTCCTAGGGAGTAAAGAAGAGACAGCTTATATCTTGTGAGAGGAGCACGTGAAGTACAAATGAAACATGCTTCTACATCGTGTTTATTTTTGTCCATGACGACATTCACTCAGTCAACTCAATTTTTTAAATCCACTTTGAAATAATTCTTTCCTATATACTTGAAGTTACAGCAATAGCACTCCATAAATGCATAACGTTTCCGAAATGCCTTTGTAGTCAACTTAATTAGGACCTCGGAGCAAACGGCAGTTCTAATGCTTTACGTCTTCCACCTGTGGTCTCAAATATTGAGAATATTTACTTGATAACTAAGAACCCCAGCTCCTGAGTCAGTTTAGTTCATCCCAAATCCAACAAAACTAGAATGTTTTCTGAGGCTATGGGTGTGAAAGAAACAGTTAATGCCAGCTAAACCACGTTACCGAATGATACGGATTTTTTTTTTTTTTACCTTAAGGGTAACAATCAATCTTTTCTAAATAAGCTCTGAAGGCTGAACTTTGTAGAGAAGTGACATTCTAAAGCCGCCATTTCTTGTAGAAAATGAAGGTGAATGGTAGCATCTCCTTTCTTCATTTATTATACAAAACACCTCAAATAAACTTTTAAACACAAAAATGGATAATTCAAGAGTATCACCGCATATTCTCTGTAGAAGACTTTTAGGAACTTTTATTTAGATGTATCCTGGATAATAAAGTAAATTAATTGTACGGCTTAAAGGCTGAATCAATCATGCTAAACAAACTGGCTTTGTATTTGTATTTCTGGTCATTTTAATAGTAGTGCAGAGTAGAAAGTGCATAGACTTGGAAACTGGTATATTTCCACACTTACTATGCAATCTTAAGCTTCACTTTACTCATCTATAAAATGAGAATAAAACCTTCATATTTCCTATAAAGCTAAATGTTATTAGAAATATGGAGAACAACTATCCTGCCTTGAGGCTAATAAAACCTCTAGAGTTGTAGCTCATCATTTTTACCTCACATAATACAGTCCCAATTCAACCCTCAATTACATACCTAGCTGCTACAGAAATTACTTAAAAATTTAAATAACAATATATATATGATCATAAAAATAATAAAAGGCCGTTGTATTACTAATTTACAAAAGATACTCCTTTCACCTACATTAAAGTCTTTACTGCAATTCCAAAGAATAAAGACACTAGGTTCTTCTTCTCATTCCTGTATATCATTATTACACTCACTGATTTAAATCAAAATGTATCCATTTACCTTGCATCCAAAGTCTGACCCAAAATATGAAGACAGTTGACAATTGATGTTGCATCATTTCCTAAAGAGGAAACAAAAAGCTGCATAAATTGCGCTGAGAATTTCTCAATGCTCTTCTTTTCTGTTAATGTTCGTGTTCCAAAAATTAGTCAAGGGCACAGCTCGGTAAGGATAACTCAATTCAAAAGAGTTTTTGATAATCAAGTTTAAAATCATGCAGTTTTTCTGCTTAAAAGTGGTTATGTGAATGTAAGTAGAAAAGCAATAAAGCACGTCTCATCAAACAGCTGACATACTCAAGAAGCGTTCAAAGCACTGCCTCAGGCTATAAAGAATTTTAACTGGATTCTTCAAATATATCCTCCTCCCCATACTAGCTCACCTTATTTTTAAATCATATTGTATGCCAACTTTTTAAGTCAGCTGATATCCTTTATGAAATGAGGTGGGCTAAAAGTCTAATAAATTTAATTCCCTTTTAATTACCCCAAGTATATCTGCTTTCTTATTGCATTCAACTGCATTGAGATGAATTAATTTGCCTGAATTCAACTGCATTTGACATGAACTAATCTGCCCGAATGTTGTTCATCTTCGGGGAAAAAGTGGTACCAAACTATCGTGCAAAAAAGCATCAGAGGCTGAATAAGTTAAACATTACTCATGAGATATTTGAAACGGGGGTGACCCTTCTTGAAAATGAGATGAAACTCAGCCATTCTGATTGGCATATTTCATCACAAAGTACAGAAATATGAATCACATAATGAGTACACGTATTCTACTTTGTGATAAGGATACAAAAAAGAAAATATGAATCCAAAGTAACAAATTGATTTGACCGCTCACAATACAGTCTGACACTCATCACTTCCTCATTCCATACTCTCCTATTCGTAATATATACAGTCATTCCCTGGTCCTTAGGTTAAAAACTCCTAATTGAATGTGAGTTTTTAAAACATTTGGGCATGTTATATTCTTTATACACAAAAGGACCCTAAAAGGAACAAATGAAGTATACATGGAAATAACTGTCTCAGAATGTGGGCATGCCAGTTCAGTGATAATAATAAGGTGATAAAATAATAAGGTATGCATTGCTGAGGCTCTTCAGAAAATGTTCCATTCATCTCGTGCTTTGAATCTCAGCACTTCCAGGTGATAATGAAGACAAAATCAGCAGAAGGGCAGAATTTGTCACGCTCCTGTCTACTGACTGGTGGCAGTGCTAGGGCTTCTACAATACTACAGCCCTTAGAAGTATTACTCATTTAATCATTCATTCACTCAATAAATACATGTTAAATACCAGGTACTCTTAAACTTCCAATCATAAGCAAAATAGAGTTCTCATGGTACTTGCATTTTAATGGGGGACACAGACAATGAACTATTAAGCAAAAAATAAATCAGTATGTAACATAATGTCAGGCCGCAGTAAAAATATATAAAGCAGGGAATACGGATTAGAGCAACAGGATAGAGTAATAGGGTGAGTGGTCACCAGAGCCTCCCCAAGAAGGTGGCACCTGAGCAGAGATTTGAATGAAGCGAAGGAACAAACCATGCATATAACTGGGAGAAGGGCCCAGGCAGTGGAAACAGCATGTTTCCAGGGCAGAAAATGAACCTGGTGGTCCAGGCAAGGAAGCCAAGATGACTGATGCGGGCAAATTCAGGGGAAAGAAGGAAAATGTAAGGTGGAGAGGAGGGAAACAGGTTCTAGAGCCTTGCAACCAGAGCAAGCACTTTGGATTGTGCTTCAGTGGTTAAGAATCCACCTGCCAATGCAGGGGACGTGGGTTCGAGCCCTGGTCCGGGAGGATCTCACTTGCCATGGAGCAACTAAGCCTGTGAGCCACAACTACTGAGCCAGCGCTCTAGAGCCCATGCGCCACAACTACCGAGCCCACGTGCCACAATTACTGAAGCCCGGGTGGCTAGAGACCGTGCTCCCCAACGAGAAGCCACTGCAATGAGAAGCCCGTGCACCACAACGAAGAGTGGCCCCCGCTCGCCGCAACTATAGAAAGCCCACGTGCAGCAATGAAGACCCAACGTGGCCAAAAATAAATTAAATAAATAAATAATTTATTTAAAAAAATAATAATATATGTTAAGGTTTTGCTTATGGGTTGCATGTTGGTGACGGGGAAAGGAGACAAGGATGACTCCATGATCATTTGGGTGAGCAACTGTGTGAGCAGTTGGGTGAATAGTGGTAGGATTCAATCACGTGGGGAGAGCCCAAGGCAGGAGCAAAATGTGTGGGGAGGGGAGAGGGGAGGGTTGGGCGTTCTGCTTCCGACAGGTCAAGTGTGATGGGCCAATTCATCTCCGGTAGAGATGTAGGCAACTGATACAAAAACCTGGAGTGCAGAGATGAGATCTGAGTTAGAGCTGTAAACCTGGGCCTCATAAGCATATGGAGAATTTTTAAAATCATGCGCCTGAATGGAATTAGCCAGCATGAACATAAATACAGAAGCATAAAGGTCCCAGAGCCTCCAATGTTTGGAGGTAAAAAAAAGATAAGAAGGGTGCAGCACAGAAAATGACAGAGGGAAGGTCCAGGAGGGAGAGGGGATACAAAGTGATGCCCATGAGTCTCATGCAACCAAATTCAGCACCAAATCAGAGAGGCTGGTCCCTCACTCTCTTCCTAAAACTCACAGTCATACTGTCTCCTCATACAGATTATGTGTTTGTACTTTGTACTGAGCTTATCCATGCCTTTTTCCAAAAGGAGGTCTGGGGTTCTTTAAACTTCCTTTTGTATAAGCTCATGAGGTGTGATTTTTTTTTTTTTTTTACATCTTTATTGGAGTATAATTGCTTTCCAATGGTGTGTTAGTTTCTGCTTTATGACAAAGTGAATCAGTGAGGTGTGATTTTTGTTTCTTTTGTTCCCTGATGCAGCTCCGCACATAGAATAGTGCCTGATTTAGAGCAGGAGCTCAATTAACTACTTGTGGGATGACTGGAATGTGAGTAAAAAGAGTAGGAAAGGGCACCAGTGGCCAGACAAGTTCTGTGGGTCAAATGAAAATGTGTGTGGTGAATATGAGATTCCTGTGATTGTTAGTCACAAAACTGTAAGCTATATCAGTTGACACACTTTGGTACACTCCAGAGCAGATATAGTACAACTTTAAATGGAAACATCTCATTGTAAAAAAATGGTGGAGAAAGGACCCTAAGGAATGCAGTAACAGTATTAACTGAACCTTCAGCATTTGAATGTATGGACCAGCAAAAGTATCAATTTTATGGGCATGTATAAATGCCTAAACTAATGGTTAGTCTTGAAGAGAGAAAGTATGTAGTAAGGCTTTTAAATAAAATAGCAACCTGGATATGGTCCTTCTAAAGGCTCTCCAGATCACCATAATCAGGAATGTCAGTCACGCTATTAGTAAGAACAGGAAGGGCTAGACAAAGCCTAGTAAGATGGTAAAATTTTAAGGTGATGACTGTATTTTTTCATGTTCTTAGCTATATGTAATTTCTTAAACTGCTCTGAGCAGTATAAAAACCAAAAGTCTGATACCTTCAACTCACGTTTTTTTCAAGGTTCAAGCTACTTTCTTTGTCTTCAAATATAACTCTCATCACCTCTAAACACTTATGGAAACACTTACGGATTGCCTATTTATCTTTAAGATTTTATGTTTGCATCAGTGTGTGTGTGTGTGTGTGTGTGTGTGTATAAGCATAAAAGGTACAAAATTAAAATCACAGCTCATACCTGAATCTAATAACAACATACAGCAAGCACTGGGTTTTTAAAAACATTGTTACCAATTCTCACAAAATAATACAACTCTCTAAATAATAAAAATAACAAAGCTAACGCTGTTAAAAGCCAAAATATCCTTCTTGTATCTTAATCCCAAACTGTTTTGTGGTTTTCAATATAAGATTTCTATAATTCAGGAGTTTTCAATGTCATCCAAAATTTGATATATCACGTACCACTTGTTTTATAATCTGATTTATTGAGAATTCTCAGAATGTTGACTTTCTCTCTTCTGGGAAAACAGTAACAGTCATTCTAATTTTTATTCTTCTTCTTTACTTTTTCTAGCATGGCTCTTGACACAATATCTCATTATATTTTCTTCTTTGAAGAAATGATTAATCTTGGAAAAATCCTTATTAATAACATGAAATAAAATTATGCTAGAAGATGCAAATTTCTCTCAAAATTATGAAGAGACAGAAATTGAAGCCTGTCAAAGATTTTATTACTTCCGAAGTCAGTGATATTGAAAAGAATAAAATTACTGAGTCCCTAACTTGGTGAGAAGTTTCAGTTAAACTTAGAATATATATTACATATTCTATTCATTTGTCTCAAAGTCAGGAAATTCTCTCAGAGTAATACGTTGAAATGAAAGAAGTATCTATCTCTCTAATACAATCTTCTGATATTATTTTCAAATAATATTATATATTATTTTCATTCTGAGTCTGATAAGAATTAGGTTATTTATAGCAACTCTAATCCAGGAAACTCTTGCCTTTATCATACACACTGTCATAAAACTACAGAATCTTTAAGTTAGATAAGACCTTAAGGATCCTCTAGTGATGAATACCATACTCAAAATAGATAACCAACAAGGGCGTACTGTATAGCACAGGGAACTCTGCTCAATATTCTGTAATAACCTAAATAACAAAAGAATTTGAAAAAGAATAGATACATGTATAACTGAATCACTTTGCTGTGCACCTGAAACTAACACAACATTGTTAATCAACTCTACTCCAATATAAAATAAAATTTTTTTTAAAGTAGCAGATTGTGCTACTTATTTCTCCTATTTTCCTTGACTATCATCCATTTTATTTAACCTTCAGGTTTACTGACATAAAGTTATATGTAATTTTCTAACAGATTGTGCTTTTTAAATTTAAACCATGACATTCTCAAAATAGTGACACATTCAGTTCTCACATATGCACTATCCTCAGAGATTCTTGGTGCTTTAAATGACTTTCCTTTCATTATGTGCGTCCTATTAAACAACACAGCACAATGTGAACCTTTTTAGGGATAATACAAACACATACAGTCATTCCTCAGTATCCGCAGGGGACTGATTCCAAGACTCTCCCCCAACACCAAGAATCCAAGGATGCTCAAGTCCCTTGTATAAAATGGCATAGTATTTGCATATAACCTACACACATCCTCCTTTATACTTTAAATTATCTCTAGATTACTTAAAATACATAATACAAAGTAAATACTATGCACGTATTTTTGAAGGATGGTGATTTCAAGTGTTTTTTGGAACTTTCTGGAATTCTTTTAAAAAATATTTTTGATCCCCGATTGGTTGAATCCATGGATGCAGGGCCTGTGGATAAGGAGGGATGACTGTACTAATTTTCTAATGTCTCCTGATACAAGATAGCCCCTCATTTAAACACATGAAGAGGGTTTGGGGTCGGGGATAACAGAAGGGTCAACATAAACTTATTCCACTAATTTTTTAATAAGGGAGAGATACCAATTGATAGAATTCACTATATTACTTTATTTACTATTAAAACTCTTTTAAAATTAACATTAAGATTTAGGTACCAGTTTAATCATTCATACTCGTCTAGAGGAAAAAACAAATACTTTAACAAGACCTATTGTTTCATTTAAGCACATGATAATACTTGTCCAGTACTCCTGAAGCTAATGTGGGAGCTGTATTAATGATGTTCTAAGGTCACTGAGGTCAACCAGAAGGAATGTTGGAGTTTGATGCTCATAATGTTGCAAAATGCTTGCTTTATTCCAGGCATTCCTAGGAATCTGTCTGTCATCAAATTTGGAAATTCTCCAATAAATCTGGGTGTCTCTAGACAATTAACTGTCTTGCTATGTTAAAAACTCACCAGAAAACAGGAAAGTAGAAAAGGTCTCTACCAAAATGTTCATTGCAGCTCTATTTACAATAACTAGGACATGGAAGCAACCTAAGTGTCTATCAACAGATGAATAGATGAAGAAGATGTGGCACATACACACAATGGAATATTACTCGGCCATAAAAAGGAACAAAACCGAGTTATTTGTAGTGAGGTGGATGGACCCAGAGACTGTCATACAGAGTGAAGTAAGTCAAAAAGAGAAAAACAACTACCGTATGCTCACACACATATATGGAATGTAAAAAAAAAAAAAAAAAAAAGGTCATGAAGAACCTAGGGGCAAGATGGGAATAAAGATGCAGACCTACTAGAGAATGGACTTGAGGATACGGGGAGGGGGAAGGGTAAGCTGGGACAAAGTGAGAGAGTGGCATGGACATATATACACTACCAAACGTAAAACAGATAGCTAGTGGGAAGCAGCTGCATAGCATAGGGAGATCAGCTCAGTGCTTTGTGACTACCTAGAGGGGTGGGATCGGGAGGGTGGGAGGCAGGGAGATGCAAGAGGGAAGAGATATGGAGACATATGTATATGTATAACTGATTCACTTATAAAGCAGAAACTAACACACCATTGTAAAGCAATTATACTCCAATAAGGATGTTAAAAAATAAAAATTTAAAAATTAAAAAAAAAAAAAAACTCACCAGAAAACAGATAAGTAGAAAAGGCCTCTTAATGATAACTATTTTGTGCCGGCCTTCTCAAATAGTTCCTCAAACTGAAAGTATCATTGCTGGTAGAGTTTAATGATTGTTTGAAAAGTCATTAATCATGTGTTACTTCCTTTTCAATGTAAGTGCCCTAAGTGTTTTCATGGACCACTTAAGGAAGTTTTTAAAAATGTGATGCTCATAAACTATGACATAAGTGGATATTATATTTTTCCTAATATTCTCAAGGAAAAAAATGTAAATCTGGCTTATTCATGAATGTAAGAAAATTCCAAATTGATAGCACTCATCTCATTGTAGTAAGCACCTGCTGACTTATCTATCCTCTCTGTTAGACTGTAGACTTCTTAAAGGTAGGACCTGGTGGGTTGATTAATTCAGTCATCAGATATTTATAAAAGAGCCACTATGCACCAGTCTTCTTGCTGGGCTCTGAGGATACAAAAATAAGCCCTCGAAGGGCTGAGTTTTGGGCCAGAGAAAGAAGTTAATCTTGTAACATCATCAGTGAGATGAAGGAAAAGTATGCAGAGCTATGAGAAAGTTATAATAGTAGAAGGAGAGAGTATAATCAGGGAGGTTGGGGATGGTTTTCCTGAGAGAATACTATTTGGGTTGAAATGTGAAGGATTAGTAGTTAACCCCATTGTGGGTGTGAGGGACTGGAGAGGGGCATGTGGTGTATGGGATCCCATCTCCGTCAGTAATTACAGCATGTGCAAAGGCCCTGGGCAGAAAGGAATATATTTTCATGAAGCAGAGAGAAGGCTGCTTAAGCTGAGGCATCATGAGGAAGTCAGAGCATGCTGGGAAATGAGGATGCAGGGGTACACAGGGGACAGACTATCAAACACTATGTGGCCAGATGAAGAATTCTGATCTTTACTACAGAGAAATGGGAAGCCACTGGCTCCACAGGAGTGTATTCAGTGATGAGACCATTTTGTTGTTCTGTTTTGGGTTTTGGTTGGGGAGGGGGAGAGATATGATTGCTTTGGAGCACAGTTTAGAAGGGCAAGGGAATTCTAAGAGAAGGGTGAGTACGTTCATGGAGGCATACAGGTAAGAGACACCTGTAGATTGGCATGGGGTGGTAGCAGCAGAGAGGGAAAGAAATCTGCACTTTTCTATCCTCACAGGCTAAGAGAATGTTCACACACAGCAGACACAAAACTGGTTACTGAAAGAATGCACAAAATGAATGTCATTAAGGCATTCGATTCATTTTCACATGTAAAAAGAAAGCCGTTAAGAAGTCTTGATACACACACACCTGTGCCACCATCACTATCCCTGCTGGAGCTCTGGTTAGCAGATTCTCTTTCCCCTGCAAATGACTGAAAGTCTAAAAATAGGCTATAATAGTAGGACTTAAGTATCCTCTAAATGCTTTAAAATTAGGCAGTTAGAAAGACAGAATTTTCACTTAGCATAAGTGGGCGAAAATGGTAGGATTAAAAGCAATATTTCGTTAGTCAATAATGTGTCCTTGAAAACGGCAAATGGGATCCTTATTCCTTGTCAACCTGCCTGCGTCTTACCCCATCCTGATTTTCCAAAATACAAGCGTGCACCAACTTGCAATCACAGGCATTTCAGAAGTCAAAAGGGAAGCCTAATATAAAATAGATGCTATTTTCCTTACTAATTTTTTCTATAAAGTATTTTAATAGACACCCCAGAACTACTGTTCTGTAGGGAATATGGCTTGTTCCCCTTTTTTAAAACCCTACCTTTTTCTAAGATAAAAGGAAATGGTTTACACACCTTCAACAGAATATATGAGGAGTAAAAACATGACTCATCTCTCTTTAATTCTTAGTGTGCTTCAACGTATAGAAAATATTTTAAAGTAGATAAAAGATATACATAAATATAGAAGTTCAAGTTTGGGGAATCCTCACTTTACATATCAGAAAAATTTCTGAACAGCTACAATCTGGCAGACACCTTGGAATAAATATTCCATTACAGATCATACTCAGCTCCCCACAATGACCACCACCAGGACAAGAGTTCTGACCTTTGTTTTTTTTGCGGTATGCGGGCCTCTCACTGTTGTGGCCTCTCCCGTTGTGGAGCACAGGCTCTGGACGGGCAGGCTCAGCAGCCATGGCTCACGGGCCCAGCCGCTCCGCGGCATGTGGGATCTTCCCGGACCGGGGCACGAACCCGTGTCCCCTGCATCGGCAGGCGGACTCTCAACCACTGCGCCACCAGGGAAGCCCATCTGGTTTATTTTAATGCTTCCCTCTTGTCTCCAATCCCACCTTGCTGACATGTTTCTGGTTAATGTATCTCTTTCTGTATTTTTGCTCCTTGACACGAAGCCCAAGTATTTCTTTGTTAACCTCAACTTTCACTTGTCTTACTTTATTCTTAGGCTAGGTCATGAAACAATTTTTTGAACTAAGCACAGGAAAAACATTTTGATCATCAGTTAATGTCTGCCAGAATACAGAAAAAAAATGTAAAGACAGGGTGAAAGAAAAAATAAAAAGAGATTAATATGTCTATGTATTTACAAAAGACCACTGTATATATGCTGTTAGGTCTCTCTCTCTTCAGGAAAATCCACAACGGTATAACTGATATATCAAAAAGTAAATACTTGGATTATACAACTTCTGCTTCGATCTGGAAATGGCTAGATTATAAAGGCTTCATGGCGCATGTATTTTAAATAACCAAGTTCCCTAGTTTAGTGTGTATGTAATTTGATTTATCTAAATAAAAGCTGTACAAATAAGACTAAGAATACCTTAGACTTGAAAGCCATACTGTTACAGTTTACATAGCACTTCAACATTCATCATGTCATATGAGATTTTATACATGCAATAGATCTCTAAAGTTAGCAGTTATTTTAATCTAGTTTAAAAATGAAAAACAAACAAACAAACTAAAAAACAAAGGTTCAGAGAAGTTAAGTCCCTTGTCCAAATCATTCAGCTGGTTTAGTTGCAAATAGAGGACTTACATACAGGTTTTCTGATTCAAAGCCCATTATTCTCTCCAGGACATCATGTTAACATCTAAAACCACGCTGTAACTGTAACATGTAAAGTTTACGTGTCTAAGACTTAACATGCTAACACTTTGACAAGTCTGTATTAGAGTATGTTTGATTAATAAAAGCTTCTTGAAGTCTGTATTGTTTTACAGGCAAACGCCTAAGCAAATTTGAAACAATAAGACACTAGAATAATATAAAGACTGCATTAAAATATGCTTTTGAGATAAAGATACATAGTAGCTCTCCAATAAATTCCTGTTAAAAATAAAAATAACAGTATTTAAAGGCAAAGGGATTTAACATGCAATGATTCCTAAATGAAATACAAGAATCACAGAGAGACAGAATGAATGTCAAAATCCAGTTCTTCTCCTCTGACTGGTATGACAAGTTATATTATGCATTTATCTTCAACTACTGAACCCTTAATATATTCAAAGGGAAAAGAGAGATTAAACAACATGTACAATTAATACATGGTAACGGAAGTCTACATTAGTAGACCAGTAGATTAGTTTACACATAGTTCCTCTGCAGAGGGTTATACATTGCAAAATGGCACAAGGCAGGCTTCTGGGATGCTGAAAATGTTCTATGTCTCGACCTGAGAAAACGGGCAGATACATGTAAAATCTCATCAAGCTATGTCATCAAGCTGTTCTCAAGATCTGTGTACTCTGTCGTATATATGGAATGCCTCAAAAATTTTAAAAATAAAATTATAGCAAAACATAACATGGGAAACCAAGAAGTTAAAATATGTAAGAAACTAGAGAGAGCACAACAGAAAGTATTTTTATGGGGTCCCCATCAGAGCCTTCCTCTATCATGAGAAGGTTAAGGAGTATACAAAAGCTCTGTCTGAACAATTTTCATAGAAATTTTTCTATGATGAAGAGAAGTCAAACAAAAGCCAGCCAACTTAGGAGAGCTTCCTGAAGACAATTTCCCCGTTAATTTTGGATAACTGAAACGATAATGCAAGAACTCAGGCAATTTATGAGAAATATATCTTAAAAACACCCAAATACTGGATAGAACAATATTAGAAAGCAAATACAGCATTAAGTAGTCATAACCAGAAACTATCATTTCTCAAAAAATGTAAAAGTTATTTGCATATATATACACATACACACACGTACATGTACCTAGTTCTCAGCTTATCCACTGTGGCTTTTATAGAAATGACTTAATCCTTAGGTTTTCCTGTGAATGGAATGGGACTTATAACATCTCTATCAGTACACTCAATGTTTTCTTACTGAAGTCACCCAGACGCTGTCTCAAAACCTATAGAGCATTGAGCTAAAATTTGCCTTGGCAGTTACGAAGCCGGATGCAGGAAAGCGTAAAACATAAACTCTGCCGACTGCTATGAAGTCTTAAAGCCCCACGGCAAGGAGAGTCTGTGGCAAGTGAGTGACCGCCCTCCAAGGCTCTTTGAAAGCAAGTGTTTGGGAACATGACCTTCAGCTACGTGAATTCTCAGAAATGAACAAAAACTGACTACCATAGGGTGAGGGGTGCTAGAAAAGTCGCTTTTGCCAAATCCAGGCCTCACTGTCTCTACTATGAAGCTCCAGTGTCTGGAATACAGTCGACATGCAAATCTATAGTCAAGAGCATTAAAAGAGTGCAGTTAAAAATTGTTGGTGTATAACAGCTCATTACTTTATCTATAAGAGATAACCAAACACAAATTCAGAGGCCCAGTTTGGCTTCACCCCTCTGAAATAAAATATGGCCGAAGCTGCCATTTTCATTCATTTGGCCTTTAATAATATAACCTTTTGATTTTCAAGTGTGCTTTGGACTAGTATATAAAGTTACAGTCTTCAGTTTCACCATAGGTAACACTACTTATAAACAACCTTGAGGACCTTACCTTGGCCTATGACGACCATGCATCCAGCCATGCAAACATGCATTCATGCAACATAGCAGCACGCAACACAGTGCAAAAATGGCAAAGAAAACCAAGTGATGGCCATGCTAGTATTTGTTCAAGGGTCTCCTTACCAAATAGTGAAATCCTATGCCTGACAAGAACTCCAAGTTTGCAGAATAGGCTGAAGACAAAAGAAAAACAAGAGAGAAAAGGGAAAAGGGGAAGGGAAGGTAGAAAAGACAGGGAGAAATTAAATTAAAATAAAACAAAAAAAAAGAAGAAGAAAAAAAGAAAAATAAACAGCTGATATATGAGCCGGAAAAAAGCAACATGATGTCACGCAGAAAGAATCAATTCTCTGAGCAGAATGTGGAGTAAAGATATTAAAGAAAGAGTCTTTGAGTGCATATCTTTAACAAACATGGTTAAAAAAGCACATATTATAAGGAACCAAAAAAAAATTGAAAGCAAAGCTAATTAATATAAAAGCAATCTATATGAACCCCGTAAGAATATAACTACTAGAAAACCACAAGGAGAAAACTTTAATTTTATCTGCCCCAAAGTACTACTGAAGTTCTAGAAATTTGTTGTTATGGGTATTATTTAACAATGGAAGTATGGTGCTTTGGGCATAAAATGTTTACTTTTAGTATGTTTTATCATTTGGCCTTTCCTTCTCCCTGACCTTGACCACACCCCTTACACATATACCAAAGCATCCAGTGAATCTGAACACAATGAACTAGAGAGAGAATTTAAACAACTGATAATCCCTCAGAGAAAAACGTTACAGATGTGATAACTTAAAGGGCTTCTAATGCTAATTCATGAGTTGAACATTTATTTCCTCTAGACTAAGTTCCTGGGTCTTCATGTCCTTCCTGGTGGTCACCAATGGGAGATACCACATAAGGGGGCCCAGCACTCAACATGATGGCATTGGTACGCGCTAATGCTTGGATCACAACCCAGAGCCTGGACAATACCCGTTCTTGTCCTGTCACGTCTGTCACCCGGCAGTCTGGTGGCTTTCTTGCTGGGCCCTATTTTTAGGAACACTCAGTTTCATGCTACAATCTCTTCTAAACATCCCTCAGGATTCAGCTCAGACATGTTTACTCCAAGAAGCCTTTTCTAACACCACGTGTTCCTTCATCACTCCCAACCCAAGCTCAAAGAAGCCCCCTCCCAGCCAGGGGCCATCTGCAAATATCTACCAGGACATTTAACCTCCCATATTACAACTGACACTCTTTCCACTTCTATCCAACACTCTTCTGAACCCTCAGAGAGCACCGGTGGTCCACAGCCAGAACTTACCAAAGCTCTAACCTTGAAAAATCCATTTGTACAGCACCCCCCGCCCCCCGCCACTCAGCTTGATTTTCCCAATCATGATGACAGCTATGTCCTCACTGCCTCATCCTCTCTTGCAAAGCCTTCCCATCACCAGCAGTGTGCAGATGTACACTCGTCAGGACTGCGGAGACAGGCTCTATGCCATGGAATCAGTGATGGCAACTGCTCACGGCAGAATGGGAGAAAGGAGTCAGGATCACTTTTATTACAGTGGACCACTTTTGTGGACCACTTTCATTACAGTAGGCTTTGGCCGTCATCTCTCACTTCAGTAACAATGTGAAATAACGTATTGGTGAAAATGAATTATATAGGGCATGGGGTAGCTTTTCCAAGAAGACATTCGTCTGCAAGTGCTTAAGTGACTTCGAGGTCTTCGGAAATCTCTTACCAGTGCTAAATATTTTTCAAACAATGATCTACTCAAGTAGATGTTAGATGTAAGATTAGACATTAGCCCCCCCGGAGCAGCATTATTTATCTTTAGGCTATAATTGAAATGAACAAAGACAATAAAACAAAAGCAACTTTCTCCAGGTGCCCTCATTCACTGAGCTTTCTGTGTGTTAACAGGGATCTGTCTCCATGTAAAGAGTGATTACATCTTAGAATTGTACACTTTGGATTCTTGGAATCTAGTCTATTTTAAGCGACATCTTTTACCTCTTACTCGTGACACTCTCTAGTATCCAGAGTGAAACATTCTGCGATGATGTTGAATTTATAACACTAGGATTACGTTTTTAACCTATGAATTTGAATTACGAATTTATAATACTAGAATTATGTTTTAATCTAGACCCGGGGTGTTTTGCGGTGATAGGAAACAGAATTGTTCTGTATCCTGAGCACATTTATGTTGGAGAATCTCTCCGAAAAAAATGACTTCTTATGATAACAGCTGCTTCCTAACGCTAGGTGTTCCTAATTAGTAACAGATGTGCCACCAGAGAGACATACAGATATATAGAAAGCTAGGTCCTAAGAAAAGACAAATCGTATCTCTCTCCCTTCCTGTGCCACCCTCTTTCAGGGTGTAGCTTCTGTGCAGACTCTAAGGCTTGATTATTATAAACTTTGGCCTGTAGTTTTTCTAAAGACAATTTCCATAATCCCGTTATGCCCTTTCTCTATATCCCTTCATTGTTAACATTCTTAAGAATTCATTCTGCAGTTTCCTCCCTGACTCATTGCCTTGTGAGTTTGCTTTCCACCTCATCGCTCTCCTGAAAACCACTCTTTTGAAGTTCTCAGTACCCTCTAAGTAGCAAATCTAATAACCTCCTTTTCCGTCTCCATCCTGGAGAGCTAGCTCTCCACAGTACTTGGCATCATTAACTACTTAAATCTGTGAAACTCTGGTTTCTGTTTTACAGTATTACTTCCCACTTCCTCTCTAATTAATTGTTCTCTCTATTCTTCAAAGATCCACTTCTGAAAACCATGGAAATGTAATAATTCTCCAAGTTTTGGTTCAGACCTTTCAGCTTCTCTCCGATTCTCCCTTAGTTTCATCTGC
Source organism: Monodon monoceros (assembly GCF_005190385.1). NCBI lineage: Eukaryota > Metazoa > Chordata > Mammalia > Artiodactyla > Monodontidae > Monodon > Monodon monoceros. The sequence continues at coordinate 7,293,661 of NW_021703781.1, read as the reverse complement.
TTTCAGAGCTTCGAGCAGGAGATGGGTATAGATTATCCCCAAATATGTCATTTCTTGCCCTGATCTCTCCAACACCAAACACCTACTTCCCACTTTCTGCTGGATATCTCCAGCTGAATGACCTGTTAGTACTTTATCCTTCCATATGTACCTCTTAAACCAAATTTAAACTCTTCTCAAAACTAGTTCTTCTGAAGTTTCTTGTTTTCGCTAGTGAGACCAATATTGTTCCAACCACTCAGCACTGAAACTTCAGCCCCAGGTTGGACTCCTCCTTTCTACTTGAGATAGGACTCATTACCGAGGCATGTTTATCTTCCCTCTTCCGTGTTTCTCAGACGCAGCCCCTCTCCGCATTTACATCTCCTGTGCACTCCCAGCACTTTATATATGGCTCATTTACACTCATCACAACGTAGTTCATGGTTAGCTCTATATGTATGTGTCTCCTCAGCTATCCTTTTAAGTCCATTAAAGTTGGGAACTGTGCTGTTGTATCTGTGTGTTTATCCTCAGACCTAGGACAGCACCTTGTACCCACGGGGCATTCAGAATACTTGCTGAACAAACCCACGGGTAGCACCACCTACTGGAAGGAGCACTTCTGTTACAACAGCTTGCATCCCTGCCATAGCTCCTAACACCTGCCATGGCTTCCCAGCCATGCTACTCTTATCAATCCTACTTATGCTCCCAGACTGTCCTCATTCTTCTATTTAAAAAGCGTCAATGGCTTCTTAGTGCTAATGAATTAAATAGAAAGAATAAAGATATTTTGACAGTTACTCTCAATTACAGTGTTCCATCATGAATCTACATAACCTATATTTCTCCTAAATGACCAGCTTCTACGCTGTACGTTGTTATCTAAAAAATATACCTTCTTCTTAATCTCTGACCTACATATTTTTTAAGATCAACTTTGAATGTCATGACTTCCATAAATCTCCAGCCCATCCATACCCATCTAAGGGGTTCTTACTTTACTTTGAATCCTATAGCACCACTCAGCTTTCTGCTATTGGAACAATATTTATTCCCATATACTTAGCCACTGTCATGCACACTCCTGGAGTGCAGATGCCCCATCTAACGCATCTCTGTGGACAGGAGAATACTGACTGTAGACAGGAAATGCTCGATACCTAATTTCTAGTACCAGGAGGTCTCTAAACAACTAATGGGAACAACCTGGTTTTAACTGTGGAGAAATTAATTTAGATCCACATAACTACTGCTACACCCAACTGTTAAATACAAATTAAAACGATCATGGCAATGCTCATCATGTGTATACAGGTATGCTTGTTTATTCACAGTAGCAGGGCCAGGTTTTTATTAAACCTGTTTTGTTGTAGTTTTTACGTATTTTACTCATTGAAGTAATATTTAACTGAAGTAGTAAGAAATCAGAGATTTACAAATTTCAGTGATTCCATTTCAACATGCCAAACAAATTATTTGTCTTTGTTAATGTGATAGTGATGTTGGTTTTTTTAAAACATATCTTTATGATTATTAAAGTAAGATTTTTTCTTCTTAAAAACTTGGAAGACACATAAAAATAGTAATATAAAATCTACAATGCACTACCTAAAGAAAACCACCATTAACATTAAATTTATCCCTTACCAGTACTTTTCTATACATAAAAATTTAGGTTCTTTTAAAAAATCCAAATCAATACTATTTGAACAAATGTTTTATTTTTTAAGTGGTAATTTTCCTAAGTTATCATGTATTTGTACCCATCATCATTTTAATGACTGGACAACATGTACCATAATTTATTTACCATCACCTTATTCATTTTTCAACTCTGATTTTTTTCTCTCTGAGGATAAATTCTACCTATGTTTGGCATTAAAGTACTGTGAAGAAATCAGTTACTTCTGTTGTTATGTCTCATTCCTGTATGTTGGAATTTTAATGGCATACATTAAATTTTAATGGCATACATTCCCTTTTTCGGAAGTGCTAGCGGGAGAAGTGAAACTTACCAACCCTCTTTCCAAGAAGTGAAGAAAAATATTGAAGATGAAATCATTAAAAACTGGGGCAGTGTTATTAAAGGCCCCAAAACTACATCAACGGAGGCTAGCACAGAATCGTGATGTTCTTCTGATTTCTTCTATGAGGGATATAGTTGGTAAAGGAGAATTAGTTACTTCTGTAGTTAGTGAACAGTTCTTAGAGTAAAACTGAAAAATGAATGGCGAAAACAAGACACAATAAAAGGGGAAGGGAAAGAGCAGAACTTGCATAATTTTTTTTCATTTTTTTCCCTATATTCTCCAACTGTATTTTGATTTATGTTAATGAATGTGATTAAATTAACAACACCCTCTAGGAACAAAGTTTCTGTTACAAAAGGTTAACTGGCCAGGAAAGACTAGGAGACTTTGCAGTAGCCTTGGTTCCATAGTGTTTAATGATAACTTGGTGTTGTGGCATTTTCCAGCTACTGTGCGTACTCACCATCCACAGGGGAACACGGGGCCAGTGGTGTGGATGAGTGCGCCTGTGAAAGGAGGAGAGATGGGTCTCTCTCTCTCCTAGGGAAGGCAGAAAGAAGGCCATGCCATAGTGGGGAAGGGGAGGGGGTTATTTGCATCTTGGAAAGTAGCTCTTCCTTCCCTTTCCTTCTGGTAGTTGGTGGAAACGAAGTAAGTCACTGGAATGGATTCTCTGTTATTTTAACTATCATCCATTTTATCAACTTCACAGGAAGCTTATTATTTGAAGAAGTTTGGAAACATTTTTAATGCTGCTGCAATCTTACATCACATGATTGGCTATCTATCTGTTGGTAGACAACCAACTAGACAATAAATTTGAGTAAAGAGATGAGCTTAAGATCCCACCCCCAGTGCTATGCACCACAGGAATCTTACTTCCTCTTAACCCTCTGGGAACAGTCTATATTCAATGTCATCTCACCCTATCCAATAGGCTGATACTGCACTGCCATTCAACATATCATTAAAGTCAAGTCTATGCTATGAATCTAAAATTGCTCTAAAAAAAGTCTTAAGAAAATAAAAAAGAGGTTTGTTTCTCAGGCAAGCCTCTGATGACAGATCCATAGATACTGTGAAATGATAAATGCATATTCTTTTAAGATGTTAAACTTGTGATAATACTGCTAAACAGCAATAGATAACTAAAAAATGTCAAGACCAAGGAAAGCCTGTATTCTACTTTATACAGGGTACTCATTTTTATAAAAATTTTTTTCAAATACAATCTAAAAGTTGGTTTGGACTCCTGTGCAATGTAATACAGAAGAAGGCTTTCTCAGTAATTGATTCTCATGTATACTAAGTTCTGGCAGAATTTTGAGGACTCAAACTTGAAATCCTCAGCAGAATCACAAATATCCAAAGAATACTTGGGTTTAAAGAGAAATAAGAAAGCACTGCTAGGATGCTGGCTTGACTGGTGTGAGCAGAAAACTTTAAAAAGTATATATGTTTACTTCATTTTATCCCAAGATTGCTCATAATTTTTTAAAATTTAAAGTTATAATTTCTGAAAATGAGATTCTGCTGAAAAACACAGGCTGGCAAAAACATTAGATTCGAATAAATTTTCAGGAATCCAATGTTAAAAAGTATCATTTAACAAAAAATACTAATACACTGATGCATCTCCAGCCTCTCTACTTGTGGATTCTGTATTGGGTATTTTGTTCCTTCTACTCAGCATTACATTTAGCAGTAAAATATAAGAAAACTCAACACCTAGAACACATGTATTAACTTGCCAAAACCATCCTTCTCACAGTGTTTGATTCCAAGGGGCCAGGGGCCGGGGAACATGGGTGGGAACTCTTCACATGATCCTGCTTCAAGAACCTGAGATGCTCGTTCTCAAAAGGAAATACACTTAAACAACAGTCTTTATTTTTTATAGCTGTTTACCTAGTCACCATTTCTTTCTCTTTGTTTGATGCATGTCCTCCAGAACAGAGAGGTCTGCTTGCTGCAGATAAGAAGTATAAACGATGGTTTTTGAAATACTGATCAATTAAAGGAAGAACAACCTGAAAGAAAGGAAAAGAAAACAGATCTACACAGTGGACTCTTCCGGGGGATGAATGAGTGCTGGGTTTTTAGAGCAGCCAGAGTTCTGTCCACATGCAATAAGTCCCCAATATCCACAGCCATGCCAGTCAGCACCATTTCAAAGTACGCCTCTCATAAGTCTCACTCTGCTGTCTCCAGTCCCTATGTGTGTGCGTGTGTGTGTGCGCATGTGTGTAATTATAAAAAAAACACATCAGATTTTCAATGGTTTGAAATTAGCCTCAATATTTTCTCAAAATGAAACAGTCTTAATATTTTCACATCATGCAGTTCCGTGCCTGAAAGGTTCAAAAATAATCAGTGATGACCTTCTACTGAGTCTCTACTGTGTCTGAGGATTGTAACTGATATGCTATCATTTCATGTATCCCAGTAACCACTCTGTACGGTAGGTGCCATCATCCCTGATTTCTAGGTATTAAATTGAGATGTAGAAAGTGAATGATTTACTCAGAGTCACATTGCCGCTCACCTACCTGCACAAAGCTCTTACCTGGCCTCTGTCAAAGCCCACCTCCCGATTCTGCCCTCTAATCCTGATGGCTGTTGGCCAATTCCTCCCCCTCCTCCGTCCACAGGCTTTGTACCTGCCATTCACTCTGTCTGAGATGCTCTCCCCACACCCCATAACCTACTCACTTCACTCCTCCTGCAGGCCTCAGTGTAGTGGCACTTCATCAGATAAGCCTTTGCTGGCCTGTCAACTAGATAAACTCCCTGTATCCTCTGGTCTTTGAACATCATTTGCAATTTTATATTTTATATGTATGATTTTTTGGGTTAGTCTCTCTCCCTAAGAGTCTCTAAGGCACACAAGAGAAAGAAACATTTCTGGGTTTGTTTCCCATTAAAGCCCTCTCCTGGCCTCTATGACTACTGCTTGTTCTGTTTCATTTACCACTGATGCACCAGTGCTTAGGACCTTGTTGCAAGCCTCTAGCAAGTGCTAGATAAATATTTGTTGAATAAATAAATGAAAAAAGTAATAATAAATGGCATTACCAGTATTTAGACTCAAGCCTGTCTAAATACATTTTTTTCCCCTACAAGGTAGGTATATTTTTTAATAATAGGAATACAAAAGCTTTTAGTGATCTTCCTAGGAAGTGGTGACACTGCCTGAACTTAATGACTGACATATAGTAGGTACTCAATAAATATGTGAATGAATGAATCACAGACTTAGTAGAAATTAAGCCACATTAGGCATGCATCTGCAAACAAAATCACTAGGGGCGCTGAGCGCAGAGGCAATGAAATACAAGAATGTATTTTAAACGTGTGATTAGAGGCCATGAATACAAGCACTTCTGATCACTGGTTCTCAAGGGCGATTACATCCTAGCAGAACAGATAACCAGCAATGTGCAGCCCAAGACAGACTTCAGAGGACTGATACAGATTTGGGGTGCAATACTGAGTGGAAAGAAAAGACAAGAGAAATCTCCCTGACAGTAAAGGGTACAATTCTGAAAACATATAATAGAAACCAAATATTAATCAGTCAAAATAACATGTCATTTTGTAAATGACCTATAACCACCAAATGCAAGTACTTTGAGAGGAAATGGACGGAAATCATTAGGTCTTCAGGTTAACTAAAACATATTGTAAATAGGAAAGCTTCCCAAGGGCATTCTGTCTTTGTGATAGTGAATCTCCAGGACATAATTCCATGCATGGCACAGACTAGGCTCAGAGTAAACACTGAGTACGTGAATGGACACAATGTGGACACTCTGCAACTCTTCATCTCCTTCCCGTACTGGCTGGAGTGTGCACACAGCAAATTCTTGATAAATTCGTATTAAACGGAATAAATAAAAATCATGGGATATACTCTAAATATGAACAATCGATCCTCTCTGAGCCTCAGTTTTCCTCTTCTGAGTAGGATTCAGGTCCCACAAGGATTCTATAGTATAGGTTCTTATAACATACCCACTGATGAATTAACTCATGGTTTTCCTCTATAACAAAGAAATATTCATCTAAAAATTTTAAATCAGAATATTCAAATGTTAGGAAATAGATGTTTCTCCTTTATGTCATATGATAAAGCCAAAAAAGAGAACTTTGAGTCAGACTTCACAGAGGGCAAGGTCATTTGAGAAATACGATACGGAGAGCAGAGCGAGTTAAAGCATGACCAAAGGTGCTGGGAGCACATTTATCCTACGTGATTCATGCAGTTATTTTCATGCCACAGAATATTTAGTTAGAGTAGAATTCACATTTGTAGACAAGTGCATTCCATAAAGAGGCAACGATCTAAAGAGTATATTTGGTAAACACACATATTGAAGGAAATACAGGACGGATTGTATACTGTACTTTAGCAAAGAACTTGATTTCTTGTTCATAAGGGAAATGTTCTCCTTTGCTTCTGCTGCCACCATCTGTAGACATGAAGAGTTTTTAGGTACATGTTGCACTTCAAACATTGCAAGATATTCACCCTAAATGCTAAGTTTAGAACACATTGCTAAATGCGTTACCCCACTAAACTGAATACAAAAATATAAAGGCTAACTTCAGTTGTGTAATTTAAAAAAAGATTAAAAACATACCCAAATCAAAATAAAAAAGCTCTTGAGACAGCCCATACATGTGGTTACAAGCACAAACATACTGGTGTAGCTTTGAGATCTGATTGACAAGTAGGGAGGAAACTGGAATAAAGTAAAAATCCCACATTTTTAGCAGGAAAATCCCACATTCTCTTTCAGTAAGAAAGAAGCTCCCTGGGGTGAGAAAAGTGAGTGGAAAATAAGTAAACGTAATTTGTTAGATTTTAACACGGACCTCTAAATAAAGATAGTGACTTCTTGGTGTGACTGCAAGTTACAGCCTTTAATATTAATATACCAATGGAAAAATTTCAGGAAGCCAGTGCCTGTGATGACGGGGAGGACCACAGCTGTAATACTAGGTTGGAAAATTAACATTCTGCTAAAGAATAAAAAAGTTCACCGGTGTCAAAAGATAATTTCCATAAGCAAAGCAAAAAGCCCTGAATTTTCCCCATGGTGTAGAAAATGAGTTCACGGTTAAGAACTGATTGACTGAATGTGTTTAGCTTAGAAGGTGGCCTTTCCTACCTCCCTCATGCATATAAAGGAGGTTTCATACATATAGAAGAGGTAGCAATAAACTGTAATAACCACGATGCTATGCAGAACAGATTGGAGAGCTAAGAATTTCAGAACTGGATATAAGGTTTCAGTGTAAAATCTGTAAGCAGAGCTTCCATATTTTTTAAGAATCAAACTGACTTTCGCTTGAAAAAGTTCTTTTGCCCATAGAAATAAAAACAATTTGAAATACACTTTATTAAATCTTAAGCATAAATTCAGGATAACTTTTAGAGAACTTAGCTAATACTTTGTAAAATCAGACAGTGCTCTTCCCATGAATAAGTAAAAGAAAATAATGGCTTTTCAATGCTCGCGAATTTCAATTTCTTTTAAATCACTTTTGCACTAAATCTCTCTCAAGCATATTATGCAGAATGGCTGGATCCACCTAAGGGACCTTCTCATATAAACGTTACTGAGACAGAAATTTGTACCTATCTAAATCTGCTAATATTTCAAAGAACTAAATAGGAAATATCTTTCCTTTCATTATATATTTTAACAAAAATGCCTCTGTAGAAAATGTGAAAAGATCTGGAGAGAGTATGATCTGTGATGTAATACAAAACTTCAAAAAAGGCACAGGCATATTCTTACCATCACCATGAGTCTATGTTTAAGAATGAATATATTAAAGATGTGTTGCAAAGGCAATAAAGTGTAAAATGAAAGAAGATGGTATTACAGAAATTTGGGGTTTTAGTAATAATGAAAAATGAAAATGAAAACAAATGATCATGTAGACAATCTCAACTCTGCTTCTCCTCTTGACAGAATTCTTGTACATAATTTTCCCTGCCAAAGCCACCTGAAAATGGAACAGGTAACAGCAGCAATTGTAAAAAAAAAAAACTAATTTTGTTGGGCTCTATATTAATCTAACCTTATTTCTCCCCAGAATTCTGTTCATAGTACCTTCTCTATCCCATAGAAAGAAAGAAATGTGTGAAGTGGGTGAATCTGCCCTGTAGTTAGCTTCTCACCACTCCTTACACACAAACGCTGTCCTAGAAGGTTTATTCAGAAACTTGAATATAATGTGAATAAAGCAAAGCCTAAACACATTTTACCCTTCAAAGTTCTGTTTCTGCTACCCATACATAAGCAAAAACTTTGCTTATTCCCTTTCCAAACGATCACTCTTTATTCCCTCTTCTCCTCTCATCAAAAAAAAAAAAAAAAAAGGCTGGATCCCAGAGCTGCTACTCATACAGATACTTTTAAATGTGGATTAGAAATGTCAACACTTAACTTTGTGCATAAAAGCTTCAAAATTTCACCATGGTCTCATGCTTGTTCTTTGGTCAAATTTCATTCAGACTAATTTGGCTACTAGTCAAGGTGACTATCATATTTAAAAAAATATATTGTTGGATGAGTTACAAAGAGACTGCATATTATAGATTAGTTTGTATAATTGGCCTTTATGAAAAAGATGATTAAGAGAGGAAAAATATAGCATTTGTACTGTAGCTAAAGAGGCACGTGGAAAAGGAGGGAGGTTCTTTAAGAGAACGATGCTCAAGTAGAAAATCTCTAATCACGTTGGGGATCCAGGGTCCAGGAACAAGAAAATACCAGAGCTCGAATTTCTATAAACGTTAATCTGATGCTGTGCTGAAAACTAATATAGATCCTAAGAAAACAGCAGCAAAAAGAGCCCTTGGTTAGGAGGGGTTTGTTGCTGATGTATCACTAAGGGATCTAGGACTACGGGCCCCAAGGAAAGGGGCTGAAAACAGAAAGAATGAGGGTTAAAAAACCAAAACAAAACCAGAAAGAGAACTTTAAAACTGGAAAAGAAAACAAGAAGATGCACCACCAGCAGAGCACACTGTCTTTCAAAAAGGACCAAACTCTACTCCTTTATATCCTAATACCAACCAGTGGCTGGAAGGGGATCTGACACAAAGGTGAGTAACTGACAACTTGAATTTTAATTCAACAATGCTGAGGATAAACACAAAATAAGAGAAGTGAGAGGAGGCTGTCTTGATGATCTGTTCTGAATCTTAGATTTAAAATAAGGAGTTCTTTTTGTACTTAAATGGCACTGAGCCAGATGGGGAAGAGGTCTTTCCTTTTACTCTAAGAGAATAATCAAGTATTCTGTATTGCAGATACTCTAATATAAATGTGTAACGCTGCACAGGCTAAACTCAAGGCCTTTACATTGTCTAGAAATTTGGAGAATCCATAGAGTTTTAGTTTAGTTTTTTTTAAGAGCAGAGAAATTAATTTCATTAGGAAAGATTTAAGTGTACCTTAAAATCTGATGTCCGTCCAATGTATCTTTCAAAATGAAAAATCAATGCCAATAAACATTTTAAGGAGAAAAGTATTACATGTTAGATTTTTTTTAAGTTCTCAAAATTTACCCATCCTTAAAAATGAGTTTGCCTATTGACTTTTAGACTCAAGTTAGTATTGTGATGGATAGAAAGTGCTTATACCATCCGGGAGCACACCACAAGCATCGCGGTAGTCTATGCTCTTCTATCTCCTGATGTTGTAAATGTTAAGAATAACAAAAACTGGGCTGTTAGTAATAGGACTATGGTACCTACCAAACTCCAGGATATACTGGTGGGCTTCGTCCACATAGCGAATGAGTTGCTGAAGGAAACTATAGGCAAATCGTTTCTCAATAGAAGGAGTGTCCAATTCCAGGTCCTTGAATCCTCTAGAACAGCAAAAAGGAAAAATGGAAACCATCATCTACAAAGACTGTTAGAAGGTAAGGTAAAAACGAAATATATTTTGTTAAATACCTATATATAGAGAAGTATATTTAACATGTTACATATAGCAATATACAGATGTGTATATATACACACACACAGATATAGATAAATTTGCAAGGTTAGCTAATATTCTTGTAGCTAAAAACAAAAAAGATTTAATTTATAAAAAATACTTCGCACCTGATATAAAACTGTACTAAATAACTATTACTATGTAATAAAATGTTGCATTTAGAAAAATAGAGTATCATTTTTGCCTAGGGATTTTGCCTAAATGATGGATGGGGACTTAACATAAGAAGTGTAAGGAACTCAATTATGTGGCACAACAGCTAAGGGCATTAATGTTTCTGACACGTATATTTTGAACATACTAAACAGTAGCTCTAAGATTTAAAGAGATCACTGAGTTCATTTTCAGCCTTAAATCTGACAGGGATATTTAAATATTCAGTCTTATAACGAGAATGTGTAACTGGAGTAGGTGTGCTTTTACCTGGATACAGCATAGCCATTGATCTGCAGGAACTTGAGGATGTCCTGTGCTTTTTCCCTATCCTTGGCTTTCTCTTTGGCCGTCAGTGTATCATAGGGTACCAGCAGGGGATGGTTTCCACCTCCTAAGAGGATGTCAAGACAGGAACACAGCATAGTAATTAGAAAATAATGTGAAATGAGATATGGCTGCATGTATAATAGGACTGCACTACAGCACTTCTGGTGTCCTCCACTTATACACAGGATATATAGGACTCATATAAGACTTCCCTCTCTTGTGCCTTTAATGCTCCAATTAATTCAGGAAACCTGTTCAAAAAAGACTGTGCTTATGCCTTCTAAGAGGCAATTAAAACATGAACATACAGGCATTTGTAATTTCAAATGCCAATGACATCTGCAGTCACACAAGAAAGGAAAAGAAGCTGTGTTCTCCTCTCCACTGGAACTCCAAATGCAGAGTGTATTTATGCACCAAAACATGCACAGCTGGATCCAGTAAAATTACAAGGCATGTTTCAAGCAATATGCTTCATTTGCCACCACACAGAGAGAAGAGAAAAAAATGCCTTAAATATGGAATTTTTACTATGCCTCCCAGATCAGAGAGTACTTTATGGTCACATCTTTCTAAATATACAAAACCCATACTTAGACTGCAGGTACAAGTTGATTGCTCTTAAATATCTAATAAAAGTAACATATGTACTTGATTAAGAATTTTGGCAAGAACCTAGGTTTCTACTATACCTCTTCTGGTAAGAAATACTAAAAGCATTCTTTGAGATTTGAAAATTCTGGGAAGCATTTAAACTTAAAAAAACTGATAAAAAGAAAACAATTTATAAAACTATAAATTCTATAAAATTTTTTGTAAAAATTTCAAAAAATGCACTGGTAATTCCAGATGTTAAGATTTCATACAGGGAATGCTATTAAAGCAGCAGCAACATGCATAGCATAGTATGTCCCAAATTTAAGGTTTACAAAACACATATAGGAATATATTTTATGCGGGATGCTGAAATTCCTTGAAATACAACTGCTAAGGGAACACCAGAAAAAAACAACTATTTTGTTTGAATTATGATGACAACATAGAGACTATTAAATCCCTGTCCGATGGGGTTAAGCCAGGAGCTCCCCAAACAATCATAAATGTTGAACCGGCCCCACACAAGAAATAAGCAGACAAAAAGGCAAAGGAGAAAATGCCATGCTCTCCTAGAGCTTGCTTTGACTGAGAGCGCCATCTACAGAAATGCAATCACGCACTGAACCTTCTGACCATTAGGTGACACTATACACCACAAATGCAAAGGGAGTCAGGAACTACCACGTTAACCCGAAGCATATTAAGAAGCCATCAGTAATTTTACAGTATGATACAATTATTAATGTAATATAATACACTTGTCAGAAGAATACAATTCTCATGCGATACTAAGAAACATTTTGTGGACAGCAAGAAGGATAGAGAATCAACTACTAAGCCCACTGAGAACAAATTTGACTTCTATCATAATCACAGATAGAATTTAAAAGCATATTTTATGAAAAAATTTATGAAGCAAACATTTAACTTAATCATGCTGCGATCATAACCTATTTAGAAATTCTATCCTTTATTCCTAGAGAAACTGGCAACTTAATTTGTAATCCACAATGATCTGGGGGGGGGGGGTCAGACACTAACAGGTTACTTTGGGAAGGGTGAGGGGCAAGGGGGGGGGGGGAAGAGGGAAAGAGAGAAAGAGAGAGAGAGAATGAATAAAGCCTAAACTTTAAAAATCCTAAGAACACAAAGTACGCTCTGACTCTAAAACCCTTCAGAACTAGATAGGGTGGGTTCTTTGAAGTCAGCCAACAGACTGGAAATGATGTCCTTTGCTGTGCCACTTAGCTAATGGCAGTGTGACTACCTTGATCTTGCCTATTTACAACATGAGTATAGATATTATGTGGCAGGGAGGTAAAGAAACGAGCTAAACCTGAGAGGTGAATAAATACGCAGGAATTCCTAGGACTCTGCCTCAGACATACTGCCTGGCTTGTGTACTCATTCATGCTAAAGGGTCAAAATTGTTTTGACACCAGCACTGTCCTTGGCTTAGTGACAGGTCATTGCAGCCCAAAATATGTGATAGTGGGGAAAGAAGAATAAAAAGAAATGCTAGTTCTTTACATTTTTCACTAATTGGGGAACATGGATAATATTTCTTGGACTCTCACTCCTTTTTTCTATTCATGACATACTCCTTAAACTGCCTGATTTCCCCCAAACTCTGCTAGCTTCTTAAAGTAGATTGGGAAGGCACTGAGGAACAGACAACCTGGGTGAGCAAAAGAGGACATTTTCTCCCGGTTTTTCTAAAGCAGATTCATCTTCTGCACATAGATGTAGGGATGATAGAAGAGCCCTGAGCCCTGGATGGGGCTGAAACAAAAGTGGGCAGGTGTGGCACTGACTCTCTTAGTTGTCCAAGTGTCTAAATGACTAAATGGCTATTTCAAGTCATTTCCTTATTCCTGACGTCCTGGCTTCTCTCCTCTCCTGCTGTTTCTTTGTCTCTTTCCTATTGTTTTCCAATGTCTCTCTCTCTCAAACACACACACACACACACACACACACACACACACACACACACACACA